>NC_138861.1:149822061-150422061 GCF_965194805.1 Balaenoptera borealis | reverse complement strand
CCTCTCGTCTTTCAACGAGGTAAATAGAAACTATAACGAGTCACTTCTTATTTGTAAAAGTGATACTTCTGAAGTTCTTTGGGTTTGTTTGCTTTTTACGGTTCTGTTTGGACATTTTCAATCAAAAAAAAAATCTGAATTTGCTTTGCCTACCCCCAGATAGTGTGATAGTAAATAGCGGTGAAGACAGTGGAGGCCCAGAGCCCACAAACACGGGAAGCCACTGTTAAGAGAAGAGGAAATGCCAAGGGGGCTACAACAAGATATGTTAAATTTTTTTTTTTTTTTTAATTAATTTGTTTATTTTTGGCTGTGTTGGGTCTTTGTTGTCGCACGCGGGCTTCTCACCGCGATGGCTTCTCTTGCTGCGGAGCACGGGCTCTAGGCGCGCGGGCTTCAGTAGTTGCGGCACGTGGGCTCAGTAGTTGTGGCTTGCGGGCTCTAGAGCGCAGGCTCAGTAGTTGTGGCGCACGGGCTTAGTTGCTCCACGGCATGTGGGATCTTCCCGGACCAGGGCTCGAACCCGTGTTTCCTGCATTGGCAGGTGGATTCTTAACCACTGTGCCACCAGGGAAGCCCAAGATATGTTAAATATTTTCACCACAAAGAGAAGTTCTGCTCTTCAGTTTCACAAACGGATAGATGGGTGTATGGGGATGGATAGGACGGGTGGGTAGATAGAGAAGATACTTCCCAGTTCCAATAAACGCTGAGAATAAAGTAAAACGTGTGCCCTAGTGGTGCAGAGCAGGGCGATGCACAGAGGGGTGAGAGAGCACATCAGCTTAGGGGTCGTTGGGGAACCCTCCCGAGGGCGTTCACTTCTGCTCAGACATAAGCTGTCAGCAGGAGCTGGCTGTGTACCAGCAAGTGTCAGAGGAGGCCCTGGGGGGCCTTAAGCCGGGGGCTTGTGATGAGAACAGCCCTGAGGCTGTGAGGCAGATGGGCTGCTGGGGTTCTGAGACGGAAGCAGGAGTGACCAGTTGAGGAGAGTCTGTGGCAGAAGTCCCAGGAGAGACGGGCCAGGGTAGTGTGGCAAGGATGGAGAAATGAGGCCGACTTCTGAGGTGGGCTGTAGAGAACAGTGGGTTGGACGTGGCCCCGCAAAGACGTGTGTCCACAGCCAACCCCGCAACCTGTAAGCATGGTCTTTGCCAGAAAAAGGGTGTTTTCAGATATGCTGAAGTTAAGGATCTTGAGATGAAATAATCCTGGATTATCTGGGTTGCCCCTAAATTCAGTGACATGTGCCCTCACAAAAGTGAGGCAGAGGGAAATTCGAGACACGCACAGAGGAGAAGATGGTGTGAGGACAGAGACGAGAGATGGGGGCGATGCGGCCACAAGCCAATGGATGCCTGGAGCCCCCAGAAGCTGGCAGAGGCAGGAAGGACCCTCCCCTGGAGCCTCCAGACTGAGCACAGCCCGGCCGGCACCTTGATTTTGAACTTCTGGCCTCCACATCTGTGAGAAAATAAGTACCTGTTGTTTTAAGCCACCAGGTTTGTGGTACGTTGGCATACCTGCCGTGGGAAACCAAAACAGATTTCAATACCAGGAAGTGGAGTGCTGCTGTAGCAAATACCTAAAAATGTGGCGGTGCCACAGGTTGGAAGGTTGGAAGAATTTTGAGAAACATGATTTTTAAAAACCCTAACTGCCTTGAAGAGACTGTTGTTATGAATATGGTCATTAAAGGTGACTCTGGTGATAGCCCAGAAGGAAGCGAGGAGCATGGTAGAGAAAGCACCCGTCATCTTTGAAGGTACATGTTACACAAACAGAGTGTTGGTAGAAATAGGAATATTAAAGATGCTACTGACGAGAGCTCAGAAGGGAAGAAGGAGCATAGTATTGGAAATGGTAAGAAAAGTGATTCTAGCTACACAGTGGCAGAAAACTGGCTTAGTTGTGTTCTACGGTGTGTGGAAAACAGAACTTGGAAGTGATGAACACGGATATTTAGCTGAGGACATTTTCAAGCGAAGTGCTGAAGACGTGGTCTGGTTTCTTCTTGCTGCCTGTAATAAAATGTCAGAGGAGAGAGATGAATTCAGGAAGGAACTGCTAAGCAAAAAGAAACCAGCACTTGATGATTTGGAAAATTCACAGCCTATCCAGATGGCAAAAAGATGGTAATATTAGGAGTTTGACTGTTAGAAAAACATGCTCTGGAGAGAAGGCCAAGTGTGTAGCTGTTCAGCCTTTTGCTAAAGGGATTAGTTGTTTGACTCATGGTGGCTCAGCCATCTCATGGGAGGAATAGAGAGGAGTTATCCAGGAAAGATCTGCAGAGCCTGGACCTCTGACACACATGGGAGACTCACAGGGTTTCTAAGAATGTGCTATCAGCAGAAGCACCACCAACTCGTGCTGAAGGGGACAGAGACAGGAAGAAATGAGAGAAGGCTATCAGACTTCCAAAATTCTGCACGCGGGAAAGAGGCTGATAGAGCTGCTCAGCTGCCAAGGTGAGCTACCCCTAAAGAAAAAGGAAGAATGACTCCAAGGCAGAGCCTGGGGCCCAGAGGGTGAAGCCATCACGGGCCCAGAGAGCAGAACCCTGACCCACAGTGACGTGTTCTCAGGTCTTGAAACCTCATGGAATTTTCCCTGCTGGATTTCAAACTTTATTGAGACTAGTGATCCCTTATGCCTTCTAATGTGTCTCCCTTTTGGACTAGGAATATCTGTCCTGCCCCAGCCTTGTATTTGGAAAGCAGATAATGTGTTTTCTAGTTTCGCAGATCCACAGCTGGAAAGGAATTTGCCCCAGGAGGCATCATACCCAGAGTCTCACCCATACCTGATTCCTGTGATTTAGAAGATAAGATCAGGGACTTTGAGCTGATGGTGTGTAGATGAGATTTGGGGATTTGGAGTTGATGCTCGAGTAGATTGGGTCTCTTGGAGATGTTGGGGTTAGGTGAATGTGTTTTGCATGTGGGATGGATGTGGATTTTGTTGGGTCAGAAGGCAGACTGTAGTATGTTAAGTGGTGTAGGTTAAGTGGTGACCCAGCCAAAAGATATGTCTACTTCTAACCCCCAGAACATGTGAATATGACTTTAGTTGAAAAAAAGATTTTTGCAGACATGTAAAGAATCTTGGGATGAAGAGACCATCCTTTATTATCCAGGTGGGCCCTACATTCAATAACAAGTATCCTTATAAGAGAAGGGCAGACACAAATTGTCTCAGTAGATTTTAAAAGATACATATTATACAAAGTATCTTCTCAGACCACAGTGGCATGAAGTTAGAAATCAATAACCAAAGGAAAACTGGAAAATTCACAGAATTGTGGAAATTAAGCAACACCGTTTTAAACAACCAACGGATCAAAGAAGAAATCAAAGAGAGATTAGAAAATACTTAGAGAAGAATAAAAACAAAAACACAACATACCAAAACTAATGGGATACAGTGAAAGCAGTGCTAAGGGGGAGATTTATAGCTATAAACACTTACGTTAAAGACAAGGAAGGTCTCAAATCAACAACCTAAATTTACAACTTAGGGTACTAGAAAAAGAAGAGTAAGCTAAACCCAAAGCTAGCAGAAGGAAGAGAATAATAAAGATTAGAACAGAAATAAACAAAATAGGGAATAGAAAAACAATAGAGAAAATCAATGGTTCTTCAAAAAGGTCAGCAATGTTGACAAACTTTTAGCTAGATGAACTAAGAAAGAAGACTCAAATTATGTAATCTGAAATGGAAGTAGGGACATCACTACTGATTCTTCAGAAATAGATTATAAGAGAGCACTATGAACAATTGTATGCCAACAAATTGGATAACCAAATGAAATGGACAAATACCTAGAAACACAAAGCCTATCAAAACTAAATCACAAAGACATGGAAAATCTGAATAGACCTATAACTAATAAGAAGATTGAATCACTAATCAAAAATCTCCCAACAAAGAAAAGCCCTGGACCTGATGGCTTCACTGAATTCTACCAAACATTTAAAGAATTAATACCCATCCTTCTCAAACTTTTCCAAAAGGTCGAAGAGGAGGGAGCACTTCCCAACTCATTTCATGAGGCCAGCATAACCCTGATAACAAAGCCAAATAAAGACACTACAAGAAAAGAAAACTACAGACCAATATCCCATATGCACATTGATGCAAATATCCTCAACAAAATGCTAACAAACAGAATTCAGTATGTTAAAAGGTTTTACACACCATGCCCAAGTGGGATTTATTTCTGGAATGCAAGGATGGTTCAACATATGAAAATTGATTAATATAATATGCCACATCAACAGAGTGAAGGAAAAACCACACGATCATCTCAATTGATGCGGAAAAAGCATTTGACAAAATTCAATACCCTTTCATGATAAACACACTGAACAAACTAGAAATAGTAGCCATATATGAAAGTAAAATAAAATCCATATATGAAAAACCTGTTATGAATATCATACTCAGTGGTGAAAAAGTAAAAAGCTTTTTCTCTAAGATAAGGAACAAGCCAAGGATGTCCACTTTTACCCTTTCTAGTCAACATAATACTGGGAATCCTAGCCAGAAAAATTAGACAAGAAAAAGAAATAAAACACATCCAAATTGGAAAAGAAGAATTTAAAACATTATCTCTGTTTGCAGATGATATGATTTTATATGTAGAAAACCCTAAAAATTCCACACACAGAGACATGAAAAAAAACCTGTCAGAACTAATAAATTAATTCAGCAAGGTAGCAGAATACAAAGTCAACGGAAAAATCAGATGCATTATCTCAGTATCAAAAAAACAAACAACCCAATCCAAAAATGGACAGAAGATCTAAATAGACATTTCTCCAAAGAAGATATACAGATTGCCAACAAATACATGAAAGGATGCTCAACATCACTAATCATTAGAGAAATGCAAATCAAAACTACAGTGAGATATCACCTCACACCAGTCAGAATGGCCATCATCAAAAAATCTACAAACAATAAATGCTAGAGAGGGTGTGGAGAAAAGGGAACCCTCTCACACTGTTGGTGGGAATGTACATTGATGCAGCCACTATGGAGAACAGTATGGAGGTTCCTTAAAAAACTAAAAATAGAAGTACCATACGACCTAGCAGTCCCACTACCGGGCATATACCCTGAGAAAGCCATAATTCAAAAAGAGTCATGTAACACAATGTTCATTGCAGCACTATTTACAATAGCCAGGACATGGAAGCAACCTAAGTGTCCATGAACAGATGAATGGATAAAGAAGATGTGGCACATATATAACATGGAATATTATTCAGCCATAAAAAGAAACGAAATTGAGTTATTTGTAGTGAGGTGGGTGGACCTAGAGTCTGTCATACAGAGTGAAGTAAGTCAGAAAGAGAAAAACAAATACCATATGCTAACACATATAGATGGAATCTTAAAAAAAAAATGGTTCTGATGAACCTAGGGGCAGGACAGGACAGGAATAAAGACACAGACGTAGAGAATGGACTTGAGGACACGGGGAGGGGGAAGGGTAAGCTGGCACAAAGTGAGAGAGTGGCATGGACATATATATACTACCAAATGTAAAATAGATAGCTAGTGGGAAACAGTCTCATAGCACAGGGAGATCAGCTCAGTGCTTTGTGACCACCTAGAGGGGTGGGGTAGGGAGGGTGGGAGGGAGACGCAAGAGGGAGGAGATATGGGGATATATGTATACGTATAGCTGATTCACTTTGTTGTAAAGCAGAAACTAACACACCATTGTAAAGCAATTATACTCCAATAAAGATGTTAAAAAAAATCAGATGCATTTTTGTACATGAGCAATGAACAATCTGAAAAGGAAATGACAAAACTCATTTCATTTATGATAGCATCATAAAGAATAAAATACTTAGGAATTAACCAAGGAGGTGAAAGACTTGTACAATGAAAGTTATGAAAATTGCTGAAAGAAAGACAAGCACGTGGAAACACATCCCACATTCGTGGATTGGAAGACTTAATATTGTTAAAATGTCAATATTACCCAAGTAATCTACAGATTCAATGCAATTCCTATCAAAATCCCAAAGATGTTTCTTGCAGAAAAAAAAAAAATCCATCCTAAATTTTTTATGGACTCTCAAGGGACCCAAATAGCCAAAACAGTCTTGAAAAAGAGCCAAACTGGAGGACTCAGAACTTACTATAAAGATAACACTAATCAAAACAGTGTGGTGTTGGCATAAAGACAAACAGACTAATGGAGCAGAATAGAGAGCTCAAAAATAAACCCTCACATATGTGGTCAACTGACTTTTGACAAGGGTGCCAAGACCCTTCAGTGGGGGAAAGGACAGTCTTTTCAACAATTGGTGCTGAGAAAACTGGATATCCACATGCAAAATAATGGAGTTTGACCCTTACCTAATACAATATACAAAAATTAATTCAAGGGACTTCTCTGGTGGTCCAGTGATTAAGAGTCCGTGTTCCCAGTGCAGGGGGCCCGGGTTCGATCCCTAGTCAGGGAACTAGATCTCACATGCCGCAACTAAAGATACTTGCGTGCCGCAACGAAGATCCCACATGCCTCAACTAAGACCCAGCGCAGCCAAATAAGTAAATAAATATATATATTTTTAATTAACTCAAAATGTATCAGGGGTATAAATGTAAAACCTAAAACAATAAAACTCTTAAAAGACAACATAGGACCAAAACTTAATGACATTGGATTTGGCAGTGATTGCTTGGATAGAATACCCAAGGCACAGGCAACAAAAGAAAAAATAGACAATTTGGACTTCCTTGAAATTTAAAAAGAAAAAAAAATTGTACAGAATGGAAGAAAGTGTTTGCAAGTCATATTTCTGACAAGGAATTACTATCCAGAATATCTAGACAGTTCCTAAAATTCAACACAAACTCAGACAACTTGAGTAGACATTTCTCCAGAGAAGATATACGAATGGCTGATAAGCACATGAAAACATGCTCAACATCACTAATCATAGGGGAAATGCAAATCAGAACTGTAATGAGACCCACCCCATACCCAGAAGGATGGCTACTGTAAAAAGTAAGTAAACAAGTGCTGGTGAGTCGGATGTGGAGAAATTGTAACCCTTGTGCACTGTTGATGGGATGTAAAATGGTGCAGCCGCTCTGGAAGACAGTACAGAGGTTTCTCAAAAAATTAAACATAGAACTACCATGAGCACCAACAATTCCACTTCTGAGTAATACCCCAAAGAATTGAAAACAGGATCCCAAGGAGATACTTGTACCATGTTCGTAGCAGCATCATGGACAGTAGGCAAAAGGTGGAAGCAACCCAAGTGTCCATCAATGGGTGATACATGAACAAAATGTGGTCCGTCCATACAATAGAACATTCAGCCTTAAACAGGAAGGAAATTCTGACACCTGCTACAGCATGGATGAACCTTGAGGACACTATGCTAAATGAAATAAGCTGGTCACAAAAGGACAAATACTGTCTGATTCCACTATACAAGGTCCCTAGAGTCATAATCATAAAGACAGAAGGTAGAATCAGGGTTTCCAGGGGCTGGGGACAGGGGGATGGGAAGTTATAATTGGGACAGAGTTACAGTTTTACAAGATGAAAAGTCTGTGGATGGATGTGGTGACAGTTGCACGTTATGAATGTATTTCATACCAATGAGCTGTGCACTTAAAAATGGTTAAGATGGTAAATTTTATGTGTATTTTACCACAATTTTTTTTAACAATAAAAAGGAATGAACTATTGATACCCACAGAGAAAAGAGTAGAGGGAGTTTTGAGACACAGAGTGGAAGGGCCACCCGAGGATGGAAGCAGAGGTTGGAGGGATGCAGCCACAGGTCAGGGAACCCTGGAGACTCCAGAGGGTGCGAGCCTGTGGGCTCCCAGACCGAACTCTGAGGCTGCGTTTGTGGAGTTACACGTCCCGAAGTTATGGTGTTTCCATGGCAGCCACAGGAGACGCAGATGCTGGACCCTTCTTCCGTTGCCCTGAGGGAGAAGTTTAGCAGACCATCTGGGGACTTCCCTGGTGGTCCGGTGGTTAGGACTCAGCACTTTCACTGAGGTGGCCCGGGTTCAGTCCCTGGTCGTGAACTAAGATCCCGCAAGCCGTGCGGTGCTGCCAGAAAAAACTAGAAAAAATAAAAATAAAAGACCATCTTTTATAAAAATAAAAGACCATCAACAGCATTTGTCATCGGGGAAATGCAAATTAAAACAACAACAAGATCCCACTCCACACCTGTCAGAATGGCCAAAATCCAGAGCACTGGCAACACGAACACTCAGCAGCAGGAGCCCTCCTCGCTGCTGGCGGGAGCGCAGGACGCTGCGGCGCTTCGGAAGGCAGCTGCGTGGCTTCTCGCAAAACTAAACCCCCTCTCACCGTACGATTCAGCCATCAAGCCCCTTGGTACTTACCCGGAGGAGCTGAAAACGTACGTCCACACAAAAACCTGCACGCAGATGTTTATAGCAGCTTTCATCATAGTTGTCAAAACTTGGAAACAGCTAAGGTGTCCTTCAGAAAGTGAACGGATACATAAACAGTGGTCCATCCAGACAGAGAAATATTACTCAGCACTACAAAGAAAGGAGCTATCAAACCACGAAAAGACATGGAGGAACCTTCAGTGCATATGACTGAGTGAAAGAAGCCAGTCTAGAAGGCTACCCACCGTGTGCTCCAGTTCTGTGACATTCTGGAAAAGGTAAAGCTGTGGAGATAGTGAAAGGATGAGTGGTTGCTGGGGGTTGACGGGGAGGGATGAACAGGCAGAGCCGAGGATTTTTTAGGGCAGGGAAACTACTCTGTGTGATGCTGTCATGGGGGACACACGTCGTCATACGTTTGTCCAAACCCCCAGAAGGCACAACAGGGAGCGTGAACCCTCATGTAAACTACAGGCTGTGGGTGGTGATGAGGGTCATTGGTTGTAACGAACGTTTTCATCGGGGGTGTTGATGGTGGAGGAGGCTGTGAGGTGGGGGCAGGAGGTACATGAGAACTCTGTACCTTCTGCGAAATTTTGCTGCAAACCTAAAACCGCTCTAAAAACTCTTTTAAAACTGAGAACGAGAAAGCTGTGTGTGGAGCCCATTACCTTTTTCCACCGAGGTGAAAGGGACAGTCGTGGCCAAGAGCGGACTAATGTTGGGGGACAGCGTGCTCTTCAGTGAAGGCAGTCTGGGCGCCGAAGCCCCGTGACGGGGGCGCTGCCTCGTAGTGTGCGGACGGAGGCCCCCCGGTGCTCTGGGCCCTCTGGGGGGGATGGGCCTTCCAGGCACTCCTTCCCACCTGTGCTGCCCCAGAAGGAGGGCAGGTGGCCCTTCAGCGACTGGCGTGACTGCTGCGGCACCAGAGACCACGGGTCCTGAGCGCCGAGCCCTTGGCCCCGCTGACCGAGGTCTTGTTCTCCCGCCAGCTGGACATTTTATGCAACGAGGAGATCCTTGGCAAGGACCACACGCTCAAATTCGTCGTTGTCACAAGGTGGAGATTCAAGGTGAGACTTTGACATGATACGTTGTATGTGATTTTCAGAATCTGCTCGGAACAGCAGCTGCTTTTGTGGGCACATTTGTTTTCTGGAGCTTAGGAATGACTACCAGACCAGGCACGGGGTTGTCGGGAACGCAGCCGTTCTGAAGTCATCGGCCTCAGAGTTGTGTGGTCGGGGAAGGCGTGGCCTCCAGGCCCTGACTCGCCCCACCCCTCCTGGTGGAGGTGACCGATGTCCGGGGAGGGAGTGGCCGCTGCAATCAGAGGACACGTCCCCTCGAGCCGCAGCGCCTCTCTCTGGAACAGGAGGCAGATGAGTGGGACCCCATCTTCAGGGGCTGCCTGGGAGCAGGGGAGAGACAGCCTGGCCGACACCCCCAGCTGGAGCCGAGGTCTGAGGGCGAGTGGGGCACAGAGAGAAAGGGCAGGAGCAGGTGTGGGGACGGGCGTGGGGCCCATCCTCGGCCGCTGACGAGTGTGGGACCGTCGCCAGCCTGTCCCCTTCAGGGTCACCGGTGCCGCTCCCTTGCCCCCTTGTCTTGCAGAAAGCACCGCTCCTGCTGCACTACAGACCCAAGATGGACCTGCTGTGAGCCGCGGCACAGCAAAGACTCAGCCGCCCGGGGGCCCCGCGAGGACGCAGCCAGGTGGGGCCGCCAACGCGTAGGGTGCTGCCCTGGGCGCCGTTTGGACTGGATCCCGAGCAGAGAATACGTATCACTTCTGTATGAGAATCACACTCGCCGAGCCGCCCCGGCACAGGGTTGCAGGCGGGACGCGCCTCGCGGCCGGAGCCACCTCTGCTCCGGCTCGCCGACCAGCGGGAGGGTGCGGCGACGGCCTTCATCCCGACCCGTGACCTTTGCTTGCTTTCCAGGTCTTGAAAATCTCGGTCACTTCCGTTCAGTTTATGAATTAGGTTTCACGATAAGCCCCCAAAATAACTTGTACGTTTATTGAATCCTTCCTAAGTTATTGACAAAATGTCTTTTCACGGTGAATGACGATATTTATGTTGCCTTTAGCTTCCTGAAGACTTAGAAGATATATAAAAATTTAATTTAAAAGCATACCAAAAGAGGTTTCCATGAGTATCGTGAGTTAACCATGGTATTTCATTTTCCACGTCAGGGAACGTGAAGCCGAGGGCTGCCCTGACTCGCGGGGGCCCGCGGCCCGGCTGGGGGGCTGCACCCTGACCCCGATGCGGCCGCCCCGCCCGGTCAGCAGGGCGGGCCGGAAGACGACAGTTCGCAGGACGATTCTTGTTCTCAAAAATTGCTTCTCTTAAATAGGGCACAGGTGGTTCAGTGCCGTCGTTTTACTTCCCGCTTATTCTTTCCCATTTTTGTTTTGCTGAAGAGATTGATGGTGGTGGCGGGGGGCCTTTCCCGAGACGGCGCCCCCGTCCGCGGCGGGGCTGGTGCCCAGGGGGCGTGCCTCCACCAAAGCCCCACGTGTGCAGACCCCGGGTCCCACCGCGCCCGCCTTCGGAGGTGGGCACGGAGCAGCTGGCACTCTGGCCACTGTTGGCGGGGACGCTGGAGCCACAGAGGGCGGGCGGGCGGGCCCCTGTGCGGCTGCGGCTGCCTGTCCAGTGACTTAATGACCTGCAGCGCGGGCAGACGCAGCACACCCTCTGTTAGCCCTTTCTCCTCCCAAATGTTAATATTTTTGTGGAATTGGAGAATAAACTCTTTGCCGGCACATCCATTTTTGTTCCTTTAAGGTAGTAACTTGGAATGTGTGAAGACAGGAACGAGGAGATGGGCCTTCTCCGGGTGGTAAGCTGGTCCCCGCTCCATGGCCGTCCCTGTCCGCATCCGGTGGCTTCTGCCTGACCTTTGGGCTCCTCCCTTTCTGTCACCTCCTGCATCACCAGGGCCCTGGGGTCCTGGGGCCGCTTCATTTGGTAGGTGGTCCTGACAGTGGCTTGAGAGCCGGGTTTTCCATGAAGAACTTCACCTTGGTGACTAGAATTTTTCTTGAACTTGCTTTGGCAGTGGTGGTTGGGCTCATCGACATTCAAGTTTGTTTGTTTTTTTCTGCTTCCTGTTTCATACTTATAAATGTCAGAAGCAGCTCCTTAGTGATGGGAAAAGCAAATTAACTCAGTCCAAGTGGTTTTAATATAAGGCCTTTCAAAAACATAAAACCAAGTGTTTCTTAGGAATTGGTCAAAATTCATCTCTTTGTTTCAGCCTGTTATTCCCGGGACTGTTTGAATTATTCAGTTACCTGAGCTTGCTGTTCGTCCAGATCATTTTTTAGGGTTACTATTCAAGGGTTCAGTGAGTAGATGTGTATGACTAAGTATTACCTGTCTACCTCAAATACACATTTCTGCTGAAGCATTCTGTAAAACCGTGTGTTCTCAATGCAGTTGAAGTGTAACATTAGAATTTAGGTATTTTCCTGTGTGATGAAAGTAAGGAAGGATTAAACAGTATGAGCGTCCAAATTCAAATAAAATTAATTCACAGGTCAGATTAAAATGGACCTGGCTGTATAATCTCATAGTATATATTTGTAACTTTGCAGCTATCTTTGCAATCACTTGAATTTGCTATGGTGCTAAGTTGATGTACTTAATACACAGAGAGGTGGAGATGAGTCAGAGCTGGCGTCACCACCCCCACTGGGCCCTGACCACCTGCTGATCCCACGTTTGTAACCGTGTCACCCTGATGAAACCTCAGCAGCAGAAGTACCCATTTTTCTAAGATGTCCTCGTGCAGACCGTCTTCACCACAAGAGATCCCTGTTCCCGCCACCTCTGGTCTGACCACAGCCTTATGGGGACGGAGCTGGGGGCCTCGCCGTCAGAGGGAAACTTTCACTTTTCTCTCATGTCCGTTTAACATCAAAGGCAGGATTTTATCTTTTCCAGCATGAAAGCCAGGATCAGTTAGAGATTGGATCCTATTAAGTTTTGTTTTGTTTTTTTTTTAACGGATGGAGTTACTGTGAAGTAGTTTTCACAGCTATTTATGCTGGTAAAACAAACGCTGTCAGTTACCGAACGGCACCCTCATCAGCAGCGTGGGCCCGTCAGCAGCACAGGGTCTCACTAGGTACAGGCGTCATGAAAATAGAAGATTCAGATAGAATATATAATATTGAATTTAAGATTTGGGGGGTTAAAAAGAAGAAAACTTAACTTTATAAAATTATTTATTCTATTTTAAGCCTTCTATCATATTTTCCCATCCAATTGTTTGGTTTCAGTGGTCCAGCTTTATTTACAGGCATATAAGGTAAAGTTGTGAGGTGTTTGGCAAGCTTCTTCTTTTTACTTTGAGTAGCGTTTCATTTGTGTGTGTTGTTGTACGTGGATGAGGAGCAGTTTACGCTTCTGTGCAACAGGCTGCAGCGCGCGTTCACTAGACTTACGTTGCATTGTCCGTAGCGTCTGTTCTGCTGAATTGAGGCAGTGTAGGCAGACTCTCAGAACATGTACGTTCAGCTCTTTGGTTTTCCTTTTCCGTCGTCGTTCTCATGAAAACACTGCTGCTGGGAGTGCGCGTGGGCCTGTGCAAGGGGCCTGGGCCGTGGGTAAGAGTGAGTGACCGGCCAGCGGCCGCAAGGTGACACGTGGCCTAGACTGGCCTCGTGCCTCAGACCCCGCGTGCTGGTGGCCCGGGACGCACCCCTGTGTCGACCACAGATGTGACGGTGCTACTTCCCCAGGCTCCTGAGCCCGCCAGGGCGTGCGGCCTTGATGCCTCCTCGTGGCATTTGAGGTCTTTAGAAATTCGTTTGTTTTTTCTTCAAAGCCCACAGGATGGATTTTACAGTGATTTTGAAGTGTGTCATTGGATTGAATATTATAGGAACAAGCCAGCTGATTTCTACTTTGTACGTGAATATTTGATGTGCTCTCAAAACATTGAAAACACATGTAGTGCAGATAAATCACAAAAAGTTCAGTTTCTCTGTTTCCTCAGGAAATCATTTACACTCCAGCACATCACATGTGACCTTAGTGTGATAAACCAATGTGTTCCTCTGCCTTGGTATTTAAACAAACTAAATAGGTTAGGATAAGTCGGTTAGAAAACGATTCAAGTGACACCGAAATCATCACTGAGATTCTGTCCCTTCCTGGGGACTGCCGGGCCCCTCACCAGCTCACGTGAGTCTCCGCGTCCATGGGTGCATCTGAAGTTTACGTGTCCCCTAGAACGTGTGTAGCATTAGCGTAAATGTCTATTTCAACAGCTTCATTGGGTGCAAGAAAACCATTTTTCCCGTATGATGCAGCGTTCAGGGGCGAGAGCCCTTGCCGGCCCTGGCATCCCGTGTGGAGATTGGGGGCTCTGGGGGATTGTGGAGGTGACGCTGCAGACAAATGTTTTTGACTGTTTAGTTTGGAAGTTTACATTTTTTATGCTTTGTGTTGGTGTGTAATTTTTTGTACTCTTGGTGGCTAGTTTTTATCTAAAATCTTTTTTGGAATATTGCTTAACTGTTTTGATTTTATGATAGTGAAGCTTGTACTCAGTGTTTTGCCAATTGATATTATATGCTTGTAATAAAAGCAAAAGGAAAACCTACCTAGTTCTCTGAGGCTGGACATTTGTTACCTAAGATGTTTGTAAGAGCGTGAGATAGGTGCCCTGTTAAGGTGATACAGTGTAACGAAGAGTCCGTGGGTATTGGTGAGGGCGCATACACGCCACACCAGGCCCTCCCCTCCCACCCGCGGCCTGGACCCTCACAGGTTAATGACTCTGCCCCACATGGTGTTTGTGACTGTCACCTTGGTTGCAGAACTTCATTAAGCTGGCCCAGTGTTGGCACCCGAGGTTTGGTGGGGCCTCTGGGAGCCCACACTCGCCTGTTTGCTTGGAGAGAGAACTGTCTTTGGTTTGCAGCTGTGTGTGCAGGGAGCCTGTGTTAAAGAAAACCTCTGATCCCGTGAGCGGTGGACCGCCGGTGGGAGTTGCACCCTCTCTTGGCGTGTTAGGACACGTGTGCATACACGTTTCTCGTGAGGGTGCCCTCTGCCTCGCTTTTGTTCTGTCCAGGCCTTGGTGGGGGGCGGTGAGTGATACCCACCCACACGGGAGGGCCCAGCCCACCGGCTCTAAGACTCATCTCTTCTGGGAACACCCTCACACACACTCCAGAGTAATTTTAATCTCGGCACTGGGGCCCTGCCAGGTCGACATGTGAAATCAGCTATCGCAGACAGCTTACTATACCCAAAACTTCTAATTTTTTAAGGTTAAGTAATTTACAGCAATCTTGAAAATCTGAGGAAACTAGAATTGAAAAAAAGGGAGAATATGTTGACCAAAATTATGCTCTCGTGGGTTTCAGATCATTAAACTTAAAAGATAAATTTAGTCTTAAGAAACTGATTTTACCTATTTTACTTATGTTTGGTAAGTCGTTTACTCCACCTAACGAATGTCAAGATGCCAAAGCCGCGTGTAAACGTCCACGTTCACCGAGGCGCTGGGCGAACAGCAGGGCTGGCAGGAAGCAGGCTTCATCCGGCCCCATTCGCTGGGCTCCACATGGGCAACGAGCCGGGGCCCCAGACGCCAGGAAAAGGCGACTCCAGGAAAGAGTGAGAAGGAGATTAGCCAGGCCCAAGGCTCCCCTGCCCCCCAGCGCCTGAGCCTGGGAGGAAGGGCTGCTGACGGACAGTTAGCTGCGCCCACCCGTAGCGCTCACGGGAGATCTGCTTCTCCAGCAAGACTCTGTTTGCATGAACATGTAAGTCCCGCTTTAACCGGCAGCGCTGTTACAGATGTGATCCTGCATCCCCTGCCGTGAGACAGAGGCTTTGGAGGCCGCAGGAAAGGAGCACACAGCACGCACGGCCAGGGACCTCCGCCATACCTGCTGCCTGGCCGAGGGTAAATGTCTCCCTTTGACTTTTGGTTCTTAACGGATAAAACCCCCAGTGGGGCCAGCAGTCCTCGTAGGGGCAGCTGTGGCCAGGCCCGGGGGATGGGGCCCTCCTGCTAGGTCGGTAGCCTCGCGGCGCCCTCTCCCAGTTGCGCTGGAGCGCAGCCGTGCTCCTGTAAGTAACAGGCGACCCCTCCGTCCAGGTGGCACGCAGCACCCCGTGCATTTGGTGTGTTTTGGTTTTACGTGGCAGGTGGCCATGAGATGCCTGCCCAGTGCCTGAGGCCTGTCGGTCTCAACCACCAGCAGGCTGACGTGTCCGTCGGACTCTTGTTGCAGCCTGATTGTCTCTGGATTTTATTTGAATGTGAAAATGTAAATCATTTGACAATGAATCCTGTGGGGTTTTTTTTTATAATGTGTATTGGATACTATAATAACAAAGTTGCTTCTTTAGGAACATTTTTAGTCAAAAATCTTTTGAGGCGTAAGCAGATCTGGCCTTTATAACAAACAGACCAAGTATAAAAATGTACCAACTAAGTACGTATTCTTGTTGGTGGGAAATGGCTTTTTCCACTAACATCTCAGGAAGCACAAAGCAGGCATTAATTCCAGCTCGGTCCTGGGAGGCGTTTCTGGCGATTCTACTGTTTACAGGCTGTTGTCTGTAGGACCCCAGGGCTTGGGCGGGGAGGTCCTGGGACCCCAGGGCTCTGGGGGGGGCGGGGAGTCCTGGGACCTCAGGGCTTGAGCAAGGAGGTCCTGGGCCTCCAGGGCTCTGGAGGGAGGGGTGTGGTCCTGGGACCCCAGGGCTCTGGAGGGAGGGGTGTGGTCCTAGGACCCCAGGGCTCTGGAGAGAGATGGGGAATGGTCCCAGGACAGCCAGGGCTTCTGAGAGTCAGGGGTCCCCGGGATCCACACTTCTCTTCCGGGTCCTGCGTGGTGCCTTGGCTGTGCAGGTGTTACAGGTGTTACTCCTCCCGCCCCTCGGCTGTCTCTGAGCCCACACCCAGGGCAGCGGGAGGGGCCCAGAGCCCCATCTCCTGCGAACGCAGCCAACACAGATTGAAATACTGCCTGATGGAGCTGCGGCTGGTCCGGTGGGGCCCCCGGGGACCTGCCAGAATCGCAGGGTGTGTGTGCTGTTTGTCGTCCAGTGTTGCCTTTTCACCCATGACGCTCGTGCGCTCAGACCCCCTTCAGGGTCTTGCAAAGGGGCTTCCGGGTTTTCCTCCTACAGGCCTCACATATTTCTAGTTTGGTATATTTCTTGTATTTTCTCAGGGAGGTGGGGCATCTGGTTATGTGGAATAGAGAAAACACTGGTGTTTGTACCGCATCTGCTGGTCCCGAGAGCGGCTGGTGGGTGTCCTGGACGCCCACCCAGGCAGCAGCGTCACAGCAAACACACGGACCCCTTTGCTCCTCTGCGGGCTGCATCTGCACGGCTGCATCTCGAAGAATATTGGCGGTGAAGGAAGCTTGCTGTGCGTTCCGACTTGAGTGAGGAGATTCTAAACGTCTCCATTTAAGCACAGTTGTGGAGTTTTGATAAATACCGTTGACTAAGTCGAGAAATTTCCTTCTGTTAAAGCTCACTAGACATTTTAGAATGTGTAATTTCCATTTTTTAAATTACAAATTTTAAGTAAAAAAAAAAAAAATTTAACCTTTCTGTTTTGTTTTTGGATTTTTAACACATACACAGATTCATGCAACCACCACTACAATCAGGACACAGAATGGCTCCATCATCCCAGGACCTCCTGAGTGCCGGTCCTTTTCTGCCACCACCCCCCGTAATTCCTGGCAACCACTGATCTGCGGCATTATAATCTTGCCTTTACCAAGGCCAAGGCGGCTCCAGCTCCCGCTCAGGTTCCCACAAAGGCTCCCGAGTAGAGACCTTTATCTGCCCATGTGAGGACAGAAGGACTAGTGTGACCCCTGGGCTGCTGTCTGCATGGGGCTGGTGTCCTGTGCTATTTGTACAAGTAAACCTGAGGCAGGATCTGTCAAAAAAAAAATGTCGTGTAAATAGAATTGTACACGTCACCTTTGAGACTGGATTCCTTGACTCAGCATACTGCCTTTGAGATCTATCTGAGTGGCCGAATAGTTCATACTTCCTGTGACATGGATGGACCACAGTTTGCCAGTTTACCTGATGAAAGGCTTTTGCATTTTCAATTTTTGATGATTGTGAACCTCATGTACAGGTTTGCATGTGGACATAAGGTTTGTTTCTCTACAAAGTAGGATTTCTGGGTCGTATGGTGAGTGTATGTTTAACTTTAAGAAACTGCTGAACAGGATTTTCCTGATGATTCAGTGGTTAAAATCCGCCTTCCAATGCAGCGGGCACGGGTTCTATCCCTGGTTGGAGAACTAAGATCCCACATGCCGCGTGGTGTGGCCAAAAAAAAAGAAAAAGAGAAAAGAAACCTCCGAACGACAGTTTCCAGACTGGCTGCCCGACTTTGCATTTCCAGCTGCAAGGCCTGAGCCATTCCAGGCACCCCACATCCCAAACTGTCAGTGTTCTCTTTGATTTTAGACGTTTTTGATGGTGTGTAGTGGTATGTCATTGTGGTTTGAATTCGCATTTCCCTAATGGCTTTGACGTTGATCATCTTTTCATGTGCTTATCTGTCATTATATCAACTTTGGTGCAGTGTCTATTCATGTCTTTTGCCTACTTTTTTTTTTTTTTTTTTGCCTACTTTTTAACTGAGTTATTTTCTTACTGAGTTTTGAGAGTTTTTATATATTCTGGATACAAGTCCTAAGTTTGATATGTGATTTGCAAATAGTTCTCCCAGTATTTATCTTGTGTTTTCATTTTCTTTACACTGTCTTTGGCAGAGCAAATGTTTTTGATTTTGATGAAGTCCAATTGATTTCTTCGTTTATGAATTATTTTATGGGTTATGCTTTTGGTATCATGTCTAAGAACTCTTTGACAAAGGCCAGGTCATGAAGGTATTTTTCTGTTTTCTTACAAACATTTCATAGTTTTGTGTTTTACACTGATGTGTGATTCATTTTGAATTAATTGTAAGATGTGAGGCTTAGGTTGAGGTTCGATTATTTGCATGTGGACGATCAACTGATCAACTTTTCATCACTGTTGAAAAGGCTGTCGTTTCTCCACTGGATTCACTTGCACTGTTGTCAAAGGTCAAACGGCCATATTTATGTGGATCTGTTTCTGGACTCCTTATCATTAATTTCTGATCATTGACTGTGTATTTGTCCTTTGCTGATACCATACTGTTTGGATTGTTGTTGCTTTATGGAAAGCATTCAAATTGGGTAGAGTGATTTATCCAACTTTGTTCTTCTTTGTAAAAATTATTTTAGCTACCCTGGCTCATTTACCCTGCCATATAAATTTTGCACTCTTCTTATCTATATCTAAAAAATGTTCTGCTGGGAGTTCTGGAATTGTGTTAATTCTATAGATCACTTTGGGGGAGATGACATCTTGACTATGTTGGTAACCGAGCAGGACCCTGGGGGGCCTTCCCGGGACAAACATCCCCCACCATGTCCACCGCCTGCCTCTTGTTTGTAGAAAACCTTTAGCCTCCTAGGCCTTCCCTGAGTTCCAAAGAATACATTTAATCAGAGAAGTGAGAAAATGCAGAAACAAAGGAAAACAGCCAAGCAAGACAAAATAATAATAGTTTAGCCATTAAATAGTCAAGGACCTTTAGTTCCTCCTCGAGGGCTATAGATACTATTCTGAGCCATATTCTTGAGCTGTTTTGCAGATTCTGAAACCCCCCACCAGGTGGAAGAAGTTAACTGTATGCTGCCCACAAACACATAGACTCGAGACTGGCTGAAACCAGGTTGATGATGTTGACTCCTAATTACCTCACCACCAACCAATCAGAAGAAGGTCCACAAGCTGATCACACACCCCTCGACCCCCGTCTCTCACCCTGTCTTTAAAACCCTTTCCCTGAAAGCCATCGGGGAGTTTGGGTCTTTTGAGCACTAGCTGCCCTGGACTCCTTGCTTGATGCCTGCAATAAATGCTGCACTTTGCTTCACCACAACCCGGTGTCAGAAGATTGGCATTACTGTGTGCTGGTGAGTGGACCCAAGTTTGGTTCAATAACACGTTGAGTCTTTCAGTCTATGAGCATGTTATGTCTCTTCGTTTATGTAGGTCTTCTTTCATGTCTTTTATCAGGATTTTGTGCATACAGATCCTGTGCATGTTTGGTTAGATTTATACCTAAGTCTGTCTGTCTGCTTTTCTCTCTCTCTCTCTTTCTCTTTCTCTCTCTCCCTCACACATGCATTCTTTCTTTCAAGGCTGCTGTTGTTTTCAATTGCAGTTTTCAATATTTTATTGCTTTTTATTGCTTGTACATAGTAATAGGATTGATTTTTGTGTGTTACCCTGTGACCATATTGTTTTAGATTAGTCTGGGATTTTCTACATAGACAATCATGTAGTCTGTGAATAGGAGAAGTTTTGTATCTCCTTTTCCAATCTATATTACCTTTATTTCCTTTTCTTGCCTTATTGCACTGGCTGGATCCTCCAACACTGAGTAGGAGTGGTGAGAGAGGACATTTTTACCTTGTTTCTTAGGGGGAAATCATTCAGTATTTCACCGTTTAGTGTTACACAATTACACAATTCTGTACATCACAATTCATAGAATTGTATACTAAAGGAAAAAGGTCTTAGTGTATCATAATTTAAAAAATAAATTAAAAAAACAGCAACTACCATCAGTAAACAATTGGAATTTGAAATTAAAAACACAATACCATTTACAGTAGTACCAAAAAGAAATTAAATACATAGGTATAAACCTAACTAAATATGTATAAGATCTGCATGAGGAACTATAAAGTTCTGATGTAAGAAATCAAAGATCTGAATAAAGGAGAGAGATTCCATGTTCATGGTACAATACCATTTACAGTAGTACCAAAAAGAAATTAAATACATAGGTATAAATCTAACTAAATATGTATAAGATCTGCATGAGGAACTATAAAGTTCTGATATAAGAAATCAAAGATCTGAATAGATGGGGAGAGATTCCATGTTCATGGGTAGGAAGACTTAATACTGTCAAAATGTCAGTTCTTCCCAACTGGATTTATAGGTTCCATGTAGTCCCAATTAAAATCCCAGCAAGTTTTCTTGCTGATATTGACAAACTCGTTCTGAGGTTTATATGGAGAGGCAAAGACCCACAAAAGCCAACACAATATTGAAAGAAAAGAACAAAGTTGGAGGATTCACACTACCCTACTTCAAGACTTACTATAAAGCTACAATAACCAAGACAGTGTGGTATCAGTGAAAAAAGAGACAAACAGATCAGTGAAACAGAATAGAGAGACCAGAAACAGACCCATGCAAATATAGTCAACTGTTGACAAAGGAGCAAAGGCAATTCAATGGAGAAAAGGTAGTCTTTCCAACAAATGGTGCTGGAACAACTGGACACTGATATGCCAAAAAAAAAAAAAGCGAGAGAAAGAAAAAAGAAACTAAGCACAGAATTTAAGCCCTTCACAGTAATTAACTTGAAATGCATCATAGCCCTACATGTAAAATTAAAAACTATAAAATTCCTAAAAAATAACATAGAAAATCTAGATAATCCTGGGTTTGGCAGCAGCTTCTTAGGTACAACACCAAAAAGCATGAAAGAAAAAACTCGTAAGTTGGTTTTCATTAAAATTAACAACTTATGCTCTGTGAAAGATACCATCAAGAGAATAAAAAGACCTCAGACTGGCAGAAAATCTTTGCAAAGCACAAAACACAACACATCTGATAAAGGACTGTTATCTAAAATATACAAGGAACTCTTAGAACTCAACAATAAGAAAACAACTCAAAAAATTGGCAAAAGTCCTAACAGACACATCACAAAAAAGATACACAAATGGCAAATAAGCATATGAATAGACACTCAAAATCATATGTCATTTGAGAATTGCAAATTAAAATAATAATGAGACACCTATTAGATTGTCCAAAATCCAGGACAGTGACAGCACCGAATGCTGGCGAGGAGGCGGAGCAGCGGGCACTCGCATCGCTGCCGCTGGGAACGCAGAATGCGGCAGCCACGCTGGAAGACAGGTTGGTGGCTTCTCACAAAACTGAACATGCTCTCACCATACAACCCAGCAGTCGTGCTCCTTGGTATTTACCCAGATGAGCTGAAAACTTTCATCCACACAAACTCTTCACAAATGTTTATAGCAGCTTTATGCATAGGTACCAAAACATGGAAACAACCAAGGTGTCCTTCAGAAGGTGAATGAATAAACTGTGGTCCATCTAGGCAGTGGAATATTATTCAGTGCTAAAAAGAAATGAGCTTTCAATGCATGAAAAGACATAGAGGAACCTTAAATGCAAATGACTGAGTGAAGCCAATCTGAAAATGCTACCTACTGTATGATTCCAGCTGTATGAAACTTTAGAAAAGGCGACACTATGGACACAGTAAAAAAAGATCAGTGATTGGAAGGATTTGGAAGGAGGGATGAATAGGGGGAGCACAGAGGAATTTTAGGGCAGTGAAACGATTTTATATGATAATAGTGGATATATGTCATTATGCGTTTGTCAAAACCTGTGGAATGTACAACACAAAGAATGAACCCTAATGTAAACTATGGACTTTAGTTAATAACAGTGTATCAACATAGGTTCACTGTTGTAACAAATGTACCACACTAATGCAAGATAAAAATAATAGGGGAAACTGGAGGGGACGTGAGGGGATGTATGCAAATTCTCTGTACTTGCCACTCAATTTTTTTGTAACTCTAAAGCTGCTCCAAAAAATAAAGTCTATTAAGTTTTTAAATAGACAGCAACTGTATTTTTATTGAAATATAGTTAATTTACAATGTGTTAGTTTCAAGTGTGTAGCAAAGTGATTCAGATATATAGGTATATCCTTTTTCAGATTATTTTCCATTACAGGTTATTACAAGATATTGAATATAGTTCCCTGTGCTGTACAGTAGGTCCTTGTTGGTTATCTATTTTATATGTAGTAGTGTGTATCTGTTAATCCTAAACTCCTAATTTATCCCTCCCCTCCTTTCCCCTTTGGTAACCATAAGTTTGTTTTCTATGTCTGAGAGTCTGTTTTGTAAATAAGTTCATTTGTATCATTTTTTTTTAGATTCCACACGTAAGTGATATCATAGGATATTTGTCTCTCTCTGTCTGACTTACCTAGTATGATAATCTCTAGGTCTATCCATGTTTCTGAAAATGGCATTTTTTTTTTTTATTTTATGGCTGAGTAAATTACATTGTGTGTGTGTGTGTGTGTGTGTGTGTGTGTATCACATCTTCTTTATCCATTCATCTGCCGATGGACACTTAGGTTGCTTCCATGCCTTGGCTATTGTAAATAGTGCTGCTGTGAACATTAGGGTGCATGAACCTTTCCAATTTTTTTTAATAGATCTTTATTGGAGTATAATTGCTTCACAGTACTGTGTTAGTTTCTGTTGTACACCAAAGTGAATCAGCCATATGCATACGTATGTCCCCATATCTGCTCCCTCTTTAGCCTCCCTCCCACCCTCCCTATCCCACCCCTCGAGGTCATCACAAAGCACCGAGCTGATCTCCCTGTGCTATCCAGCTGCTTCCCACTAGCTATCTACTTTACATTTGGTCGTGTATATATGTCCATGCCACTCTCTCACTTCATCCCAGCTTACCCTTCCCCCTCCCTGTGTCCTCAAGTCCATTCTCTATGTCTACTTTATTCCTGCCCTGCAGCTGGGTTCATCAGTACCATTTTTTTTTAGAGAGACACATGGAAAGATGCTCAACATCACTAATTATTAGAGAAATGCAAATCAAAGCTACAATGAGGTATCACCTCACGCCAGTCAGAATGGCTATTGTCAAAAACTCTAGAAACAATAAATGCTGGCGAGGGTGTGGAGAAAAGGGAACCCTCTTGCACTGTTGGTGGGAATGCAAATTGATAAAGCCACTATGGAGAACAGTGTGGAGGTTCCTTTTTAAAAAACTAAAATTAGAACTACCATATGACCGAATTTTTTTTAATGGACAAAAGATTTGATCGGAGACTTCTCAAAGGAAGATAGACAATGGCCAACAGGCACATGAAGAAGTGCTCACCACGAGCTTCAGGCAAGCAAGTTAAAGCCAAGAAGAGACACCATTACAAACCCACCAAAACGACTAAAACTTTAGACTGTTACAGACTGAATGTTTGTGTCCCCCGCAGATTCATGAGTTGAAATCCTAAACACCGGTGTGATGATGTTACGAGGTGGGGCCTTTCGGAGGCGATTCAATTGTGGACGGGATTAGTGTCCTTTTAGAAGAGCCCCCGAGGGCTCCGTCCACCCTTCTGTCACGTGAGGACACAGCGAGAAGCTGCCCTCACCAGACACCGAACTTGCTGGCACCTTGATCTCGGAATTCCAGCCTCCAGAACCGTGAGAAGTAACTGTGTTGTTAAAGCTCCTGGTCTGCAGTGCTTTTTTTTTTTTTTTTTTTTTTTAATTAATTATTTATTTATTTATTTTTGGCTGTGTTGGGTCTTCGTTTCTGTGCGAGGGCTTTCTCTAGTTGTGGCAAGTGGGGGCCACTCTTCATCACGGTGCGCGGGCCTTTCACTATCATGGCCTCTCTTGTTGCGGAGCACAGGCTCCAGACGCGCAGGCTCAGTAGTTGTGGCTCACGGGCTTAGTTGCTCTGCGGCATGTGGGATCTTCCCGGACCAGGGCTCGAACCCGTGTCCCCTGCATTGGCAGGCGGACTCTCAACCACTGCACCACCAGGGAAGCCCTGCAGTGCTTTTTGAAAGCAGCCCAAACGGACTGAGAGGCTGACAGGCCAGTTGACGAAGACGTGGGACTGGTTCTCCAGGCATCGCTGGCTCCGCTGACCCCCCCAGAACAGCTCGGCTGTTTCTTCTCAGTTGGGCCGGACCCGCCCACAGCCCAGCACTGCCACTCGTGGGAATTTAGCAAAGAGAAGCAGAGGCGGGCGTCCATACGGGGCTCTGCGGCAGCTCCTCGCGACCGGGCTGCACGCGACCCCGTGGTCATCCGTGCGGACACAGCGAGCGTGGGGCCTCCACGGCCCGGCTCCGCCAGGTGGGCACACCGCCTCCAAGACACGCGAAAGTGCTGGGCACAAAGGGGATCTACCACACGACCCCACTCGTGTCCGGGTGAGAAGCAGAAACACCAAGAGCTGGTGGAGGGAAGAAGCCCCGCAGTTGCTTCTGTCGGAGGATTGCGGCTGCACGGGAGGGGCGTGGGGGACCTTCCTGGGGTGACGGACAGATCCTGCATCCTGACCAGAGGAACAGGTGACTAGAGTTTGTCAAAAATCATCAAACTCTGCACTTAAGGTCTGTGCATATTTCTGTATGTAAATTCGTCCACGATTTTAAAAAAGAACGCAAAAGGAGACTTTGGTGTCGGCGGCCCCTGGATCTCTGGGGTTTTCTCCACCCTCTCAAGCTTCCGTGGCCTGTTCTGCCCGCCTTGATGCCACGGGCCAGTGGGATGTCCTGCAGGGTGTCCAGGGGGCCTGGGCACTCTTCAGACGACATGGCCACCAGGAGGAGGGTCCACGTTGAGCGCACACTGCTGGCTGTTTTACGGAGTGCAGGCTGCCCACCCCCGAGACACACTGACCAACGGCTGCGCGCCAGGTGCGGGGGCCTCGCTGACCCCTGGGGAGGGGGCGTCCTCCAGCACGGCGGCCGCTCAGCTTAAATTGTCGGTGCCTCCGGCACCTGTGAGGTCACAGGCTTGCTGAGGGTCCGGTGAAGTAAAGGGGCGTTGGGGACCACCGGCCGCGTCATTCTGGAATCTGTTCTGGAATCCGCACCCTGCAGCTTGGGGTTGGGAGGGGCCCTCGCGGTGTTTGCTGGGGGCAGCTGCAGCGTCTCCATCCCATCCACGGAAGGGCACTGGTTTTCTCCACACTGCACTTTAGGACCAGCTCCAGAGTCCTTGCCGGGACGCAGATCTCGGAGCCGCAGGAGAGCACCCGCCTTGTGCCCTGCCTGCCGCCCGGCACCCTCGGACCCAGATGGCAGAGCTCGGGGTCCTGTGGCCCTGCCCCTCCGACCCAGCCCAGTCTGGCTGAGGCAGGACCCCACTCTCTGGGCAGCAGCTGCAAGAGGAGGGCGACAGCTTGTGGGGAGGCCACCCTTCACGCTCAGGCCTCCAAGGGAATGGGGTTCAAGACGGCCCCGGGCTCCCTCCGGGCACTTCAACCCGGTGAGCTTTGTCCCCAGCAAGGCCCAACTCAGCACGGGAGACCTGGTGGCCTGCCACCCTCACAGCCCTGTCCTGGGCAGCGGTAGCCGGACAAACAGGGTCTCTGGATAGGCTGCCCGAGGCCCCTAGAGCCAGGGTGTCCACACCCTTTGGGACCAGGTGGCACCAGCAGTGACCAGCTGCCTTGCAGCCTTGCCGTGGCTGTTATGGTGCTGGGCACATCACCAGGTGACAGGTGTGGTCACTGGGTGTAACCTCCCCATTGGCCAAAAGCCCCCCCTTCTGATCTCATCCTGAGGGCCTGCTTTCTCAGTCCACTTTTGGTGTGGACAGTTCACCCAGAAGTCACCCCAAACACAAAGGCTGGTGTCCAACTCCTTCACTTGGAGGTGCGGGGATTACCACATGAGAAGCAGGGATGAGATTCGGGGTTGGAAGGCAGCCAGTGAGAAAGAGGAAAGCAGCCCTGACGTCCAGGAGCTAAGCCCTCACCACCCCCCCGGGAGCCGGCCCCACCCCCCCCCCACCAGGTGCTGGCGTCCCCCTTCGATCAGAAGCAATTTCACACGACACACCACCAGGCAGAGCCGCCCTGATGGATCAAGACATAAACAAGAGCACATAGTAACTGCATCTGAACACAGACAAAATGTAAACGTTGACCACAGAAATGACCCAGCATCCCCACCCTGGCCGTGTTTAGCAATCACAGTGTTACCCGCTAGCCCTCTCCCCTCCAGATGAGATGTACTGAGAAGCCCCATCACAGAAAGTCTCCCAGTTCCTGACAGCACCTGAGCCAGGACGAAGCCCGCTTCCTCAAACCCTCCACCCAAATCACCCACCGTCCCCCAAATCCTAGCGGTCCCTTCTCACCGAGACGCCCATCGTGTGTTTCCTCTCCCTAACTCGTTCTGCTGCAGGGCACTGCTGGTGGATTTTGGCTGCAGGACGTTGGCACAGAAGAGGCCGCCTCTTGAGCCAGCCTCATGGTGACCAAAGGTTACTCCTGTGGGGGGAGCTTGGGACTTGGGGGACACATGTGCCTTGGAGATGTTCCCTGTCTGGTTCCAGGGTGGAAGGAGCTGGGGTAGCTCACCCGTATCCCCCCCGCCCCGGCCGGTGCTAGAGTGTCAGCTCCCTGGGACTTCTGGCTGCACGCAAAGGCGGAGCTGCCGTCTGGAAAAAGGCATCAGACGAAGCAGCGGATGCGGGCAGCTGGGAGGTGACCAGAATGACCAGCAGAGAGTCCCGGGACACAGGCGGCCACCCCGTCAGCTGCTCTGATGGCTGATGTAACTGGATATATTGGACTTGGATTTGCCACCTTTTTTGTACTTTCTACTTGCTTCTCTCCCCGGCTCGTTACTATCCCCTATTAGATTAACCAAGGTTTTTTCCATTTATTCTTCTACAAGTTGGTGAGTTAAATATACATATTTATATTCTATTCTTTCAGTTTTTTAACCAATTTATAATGACATACTAAAAACACAACAATCTATTTTTATTTCTTCTCTGTCCTATGGATAATTTAGAAGTTTAATTTCCAAACATGGGGTTTTCTGAATCTTTGTTGTTCATCTCTAGACTAGCTGCCCTGAGGCTAGACCACATGTTTGGTTTTTCGGTTTTTTTTTTTTTTTTCATTTTGCCATGCTGAGTGGCTTGTGGGATCTTAATTGCCCGACCAGAGATTGAACCCGGGCCCCCGGCAGTGAAAGCGCGGAGTCCTAACCACTGGACCACCAGGGAATTCCCCCACGTGTTCTGCTTTATGCCAGTTCCATGATTTGTTGGGACTAGCTTTATGGCCCGGTTAACAGTTAATTTTTGTAAATATTCATGGAACTTGAAAAGAATATATTTTTCTGTAGTTTTCAGTTGAGTGCAAAGTTCTATGTATGTTCAATACGCCAAGTTTGCTAATTGCACTCTGAATCTTCTGTATCTCTTCCTGATTTCAGCTGCTTGTTCTGTGTTCTATTTGTTACTGAAGGGATGTGTGAAATGCTTTCCCACAGAACTTGATGGTGATTGAATTCATGTTCTTACGCTGTGTTTCCTGAGTTATTTTTCTTGCAGGGGAGGCCCAGGTAGCCGCTTGTTTGTAGCCTGGCTGTTCCTGGCCCTGCGGGCTCTCCCCGTCTTGCTCCTGCTGGGCCGGCTCTGTCGGCAACTGGGTTCCAGCTTAGACGCAGGCGAGGTTCTGCTCTCTCCCCGTCTCTGAGGCCGGTTTGCTTTTCCATCTGCGTTGGGAAGGAGGGCTGCTGGGCTTTCAAGGACCCTGCACACCTCAGTGGCCTGAGAGATTGGCAGGGGCCAGGCCGATCAGGCGAACCTGTGCTGGACCAAGACGGTGTCAGGCCACCTGGCCAGGTTCACCTCACGGGGCGGGGCTGGGGCGTCATCATCCAGAGCCGGGAAGGAGCCAGGACTGCCCTGTGGCTTCAGGCTGTGCGGGTGTGTGAGCTGGCTCGGGGCTGAACCCGCGCTTCCCTCTCCTGGGTCGGTCTTTCATTAAGGGGCTGGTTTTAATGTTAACTGAATTGGATCACGCCTTTTTCAGTAAACTTTTAGAACAGTTTTAGATTTACAGGAAAATTATGAAGATAGTGTGGAGTGTTCCACACACACCGCCCCCAGTCTCCCCTCCTCTTAACATCTTGTCACGTGAATGAACCAACACTGATACATTTGTATTAACTGAAGTCCGTTCTGTGTTCAGGTTCCCTTAGTTGTCTTACTTGATGTCCTTTTTCTGTTCCAGGATATTGTTAAGGAACCGAACTTGGGTCCACTCACCTGCACACAGTAAAGCCAGTCTACCGACACCAGGCCGTGGTGAAGGAATGTGCGGCGTTCATTGCAGGCGCCAAGCAAGGAGTCCAGGGCAGCCAGTGCTCAAAAGACCCAAATTCCCTGATGGCTTTCAGGGAAGGGGTTTTGAAGACAGGGTGAGCAAGGGGGCATTGTCGGGTTCCTGATCAGCGGGTGGACATTCTTCTGATTGGTTGGTGGTGAGGCAACTGGGAGGTGACATCATCAGCCTCTGGTTCTAACTGATCTGGAGTCTACGTGCTTGTGGGCAGCGTACATAGCTTCTCCCACCTGGTGGAGGTTTCAGTATCAGCCAGAAAGCTCAAAGACATGGCTCAGAGTATTATCGGTAGCCCTTGAGGAGGAACTACAGGTGCCTGACTTTGTTTAATGGCTAAACTATTATTACTTTGCCTTGCTTGACTATTTTTGTTTGTCTCTGCATTTTCTCACTTCTCTGATTAAATGTATTCTTTGGAACTTAGGGAAGGCCTAGGAGGCTAAAGTTTTTCTACAAACAAGAGGCAGGTGGAGGACATGGGAGGGGGGAGGTGTCTGTCCCAGGAAGGCCCCACAGGGTCCTGCTCGTTACAATGTCACATTAGTCGTCATGTACCCTCAGGTTCCTCTGGGCTGTGACAGTTTCTCAGACATTCTTTGTTTTTGATGACCTTGACAGTTTTGAGGAGCGCTGGTCAGGTGTTGAATAATGGCCCTCAAATGGGGTTAGTCTGATGTTCTCCTCAGGGTTACACGGGGGTTACGGGTTTGGGGAGGAGGACCCCAGAGGTAGGCTTCCTCTCTCATCTCATCACATCACATCATGGGCACCTGCTACCAACTCGACCTGTCGCTGCTGACGGTGACCTCGATTCCCTGGGACCTCCATCCCCTGGAGGTGGTGGTGTCAGTCAGCCTTCCCCACTGCGCTTACTCTTTAACTCCTGTTCCATACTGTGTTCTTCGACAGGAAGTCACTACGTGGAGCCCACACTGAAAGAGTGGGGTGGGGAGTTTGCTCCATCTCCTTATGTGGACCCCTCTGCAAGGGAGATTTGTCTCTTCCCCCCACTTACTTATGTGTTTAAACCATGTACCCTAGCGTGGACTCATGGGTTATTCTCCAGCACGACTTTATTTCGTTGCTCACGTTGGTCCAGGTTTGGGAGCTCAGTCAGTGGCTGCTACGTCCCTTTCTCATGCCCCATCATTGTGGGGTCGGTTTGTTATTAGCATTTCCTTATTTCCAGGCTCATCTTGTATATTTCCTGCCCCAGCCATCGGTGAGTTCCTCCTGATTGGTGAATTTTGCTTACTTACTGAACTTTATTTCCGCTCACTGTATGAATAATTAACTGCAGGAGAGAGAACCCGTGCAGAGTGTCAATCTCCCATCTGAGCCTGGAAGTTCTGGCCAGGTGCAGCCCCTACTGTCTGGCCCCAGTCCTGGGCGGGTGAGGGAGGGGGCCAGGAGGTGTGATGGGGAGTGCCTGCCCCCCCCCTTCTTGGGCCCCACGGCCCGTGCCTGGTGGATATGTGTGGACAGAGGCTGACTTCTGGCTGACAGACCCTAGAATCTAGGACTCCTTTGAGAGAATCAGGGGTTTGGCCGCCTGGATACAGAGCCCAGGGCCCTCCTGTGGGCAAGCTCTCTCTGCAGCAGCTCTGCTCAGGTGCCAGTGGAACCCACAGATTGAAGCAAATTAAAGGTCAGCACTTGGGCTGGGCTCGAAGGCCAGTCGACAACACATTAACATTTGCCTTTCCAAGAAGCCATCTTTGCACTGGGCACTTGGGAGAGAGCCAGGCAGAGGGAAAGGCAGGAGCCGTGCGCAGGATCTCCCCCAGCCCCTGGGTCTCCTGCTGCAGCAGGACGGCAGCCGGGAGCTTCTGCCAGGGCCTCACCCTGTCCCATCCCAGCCTCAGGCCTTTCCCCAGCCAGGCCGGGCCCTTCTCTCTTTCCTGGCATCGTCCTTTGCCCTCTCCGCAGCATAAATCTCAATGCCCTCACTCAAGGGTGCAAGAAACATTGTTTATTTTGTAGAAATCAAATTAAACTTCATCTCCCATTTTCTGAGCTGAGAAAAGTCACCCTGGGCACCATTGGGGCCTGGGGGCTGGTGCTCAGCCCTGAGTGGGGACCCTGGGGCACAGCCAGGCCCCACCCTCAGGGACAAGCTGTGTGATAGTGCAGGATTCTGGGTGCCCAGGACTGATTCTTCCCCAAGCCTCAAGCAGCAGAGTGAAGACCCACTAACGGCCCCAGCATTGCCACTGGAGCCTACTCCATCCCCGAGCCCCCTCCTCAGCTCCAGCTCCCACGGTGCTGCAGGGACCACTGTGTGGTCCTCCCCCAGCTCTGTCCTTAGACAGGCATAAACCTCTGCTTAGCCACCTTGGGACCACCCGGGCCTCACACCCTCACCGCCTCACCTCGCGGGGCCAGTCTGGGGGCAGGGCCGATGGGCGGGAGGGATGACCCCACCGGAAGCTGGCTTCAGCTCCCCGGGCGAGGGTGGAGACCCTCTGCTGTCCGTCCCAGGACAAGCTGTGCGCACCAGGCTGGGCGCGTCTCCTCTCCAGCGCTGGGCCTCCTAAGCACTGGGTCAGTGCCCCGCCTGGACCTCGCTGCCCCCCACCAGGCGGTCCTCTGGGACACGGGCGTTCCTCTTTTTGCCGCAGCTCAGCCTGGCCCGGGGAGGGCTCGGAGGACGCGCGGGGGTGGGCAACGGGGAGGACACTCGGCTATCGAGGCCGAGGACAGTCCCAGACCTGCCGCGGGCCACGCCTCCTGCTTTGGCGTCTCCCGGGCTCCGATTAAACAGGCTCTGCCACGTGACCCTCTCGGAGCCAATCGCAGCGGCCTGATCCGGCACGCGCTGATTGGCTCAGGCCGTCCAGGGCGGGGGCGGGGGACGCCAGGGGTCCGCGCGTGGCCCAGACGCCTCGACTTAGCACCCAGGTCTAGTGGCACTGTGCTGGGTCCTGCCTTGAGGCCCTTCCATCCTCCGGGCCACGCAGATGTTGACCGACACTGGCAGGCATTGCAGCAGCCCGAGCCCATCCCCAGTCCCGCCCCCAGCTCGGCCCCTCATCCTGGCTTCCCGCATCCCGCCTCCGATCCCGCCCCCAGCCGAGCCCCCCGGCTTGAGCTCCCCCCCAAATCCCGCCTCCAGTCCCAGCCCAGCCCGCCCCCCCAATCCCGTCTCCGATCCCGCCCCAGGTCCCGCCCCCCAGCCTGTCTCCCACCCCCGCCCCAGTCCTGTCCAAGCCAGGCTCCCCAGTTCGACCCCCTCAACCCCGCCCCTCGGCCCGAGCGCGAGCCCGGCTCCAAGAGACCCACCCTTCACCCGAGACGCTACCCCTCCTTTCGGACCTGACGGGAACCGGCTGAGGCAGGAGTGGAGCAGGTTCTCAATTGTGTGGACACGTGGCCCAGACCCAGGGTTCACCGAGCCCCGCTGGCTGCGATTGTGGACGGCAGGATTGTCTAGCTGCGGATTAGCACAACTAGACAAAATGGTCCTTTATTGCCGCATCTTTAAAAATGTGTCCGACAGCCTTGATGGTTAAGTGGCTGGTGACGCGTACAGCTGGGCGGGTGCAGGGCGCCTGAGAGGAGAGACGACAAATCCTAGCAGAGCGCTGCCCCGGGCTGGCTGCCCGCAGGGACCAGGGCGAGGCCCCGCCTGCCCGCGCAGCGGAGGACGTCTCTGGGGGGCCAAGTATCAAAGCGTGCTCTGCTTTGTCAAAATAGAGTTAACTGTTCTGAAAGGAAGGAGGCTCTGTGAAGAGGCAGTGTGGTCCTCAAGCAAGCCCAGGGGCAAGGGCACGGCAGGCGGAGTCCCCGTGCCACTGTGAAATGCTCAGCTGGCTCCTGCCTCAGGGCTCTACCTGGAATGCTCTCCCTCCCGAGGCCCACGGGGCTCCCTCCTTTCTTCGTTGGGGCCTGTCTGCACATGCCACCTCCGAGGAGGTGAAATAGCTACCCTACCATCCTCTCTGCCCCCTTATCCTGCTCCATTTCCTACACGGAAGAAACCACCACCTGACTTATTATGTGTTTATCATCTGGCCACTGGAACAATCAGTCCCAGGAGGAAGGGACCTCAATTACCCCCGGTGCCTAGAACAGAGCTCTGCACAGCATGGGGGCTCGGCAAGCCTGACGTGAACGAGTGCCTCTCCCTGGAGTCCTGGGACCGGGCACCCAAGGGGTCTGCCCCACCAGGCACTGAGGAAGGGCTGGCTGGGGTCCCAAGGGAAGGCGATCCAGGTCGCCGGCACACCTGGCTCCTTGCTCAAGACTCAGATGAGTCCAGGCCAGGCTGGGGGTGAGGGGGGGGGTGGAGACTGATGATGGGGGCTGTTTGGGGCGCCCTCCTAAGAGCAGCTACGCTGGGGGCGGTGGCTCGCAGATCCCAAAGCCAGAATTGGCTACAAAGGCTTCTGTCCAAGTTCTGAGGCAGAGGCAAAGGGGCAACGGGTCCAGGGCAGTATTCTGGGCACAGCTCGGTGGGGAGGGGAAGAGGAATGGGGGTGGGGAGGGGGACAAGTGTGTCCTTTCTGTTTGCTGAGACTGGGCGGGTTCTGCTGGAAGGCTCCCGTGCGTTCTCAGCCAGCAGTGTAAGGAATGTCACAGATACCACTTTCCTGGAGAGAGGCCCCCAGAAATGGAGGTCAAACAAGGCCTTTCTGGGGACACAAGTGGCCGTGGCATCTCGGGGTGGGGTCAGGGTACCCCGGGCCAGGCTTCAGAGCCAGCAGGTCCCACGGGCACCTCGTCAGGCCTCAGCCTCGACAGGCAGGCGTGGGACACAGAGGCCTCCCTGAGGGCACAGGGAGGAGGGATGGCCACCACCAGACAGACAACAGGCAGGACCCCCAGGGCTGAGCCTCAGCTCCCCGCTGGGCCCAAGGTGTGGCCAGCACAGTGGGACCTGGGCCCCAGGGCCCGGTATAGCTGTGGGGCAGGACAGGCCTGGGGTGGGGCCTGTGCTGCAGGCGGGAGACTTGTGGGGAGGGGCGCTGAGGAAGGGGCCGGGCTGCATTTCAGGGGGAGATGACTCTGGCCGGGACTACCTTAGGGACACAGGGCGGCGGGGAGCCCCTGCAGCGGCCCCAGCGAAAGGGGAAGGTGTTCCCATCTGGCCGGGTGCGGGGGCTAGTGGGGGTCGTCCGACAGGGCCCAAAGGGTGTGCATCCCGGCGGGCTCTGGCCTTCCCGCCATGACCCCGGCTGCACCCTCCACCCGCATCGCCTCCCAGGGAAATCAGGGCTCCGGAGGGAATGGCCGCACGCATTAAATCACTGTGGTGTTTATTGGCTGTGATTCCATCCAGAGAGAACACACGCAGCGGCCCCCGACATGCAGGAGGAAGCGCAGGCGCCGGGACAGACGGACAGAGGACATCCACGGTCTACACTAAGCTCGGCTGCTCGGGCGCCCCACGCGCTGGGGACGAGATGCGGGGTTTCTACGAGACGACGCCCTGTCTGCTCAGAGCTGGCTTTTTAAAGTGTGAAAACAGGCATTTAAAAAAGACGAGGAACCGGGAGGTGTCGGGGCGCAGCGCGGACGGCGGGGGATGGTGGGGGTGGGCGCCAGGGGTCGGTATTGCAGTCTAGTCGTTATGGCTTCTCTAAGGAGCTGGGGAGGGCCGCGCCCCTGACCCGCGACACTGGACACGATGAATTTTTGATGTGGACAGAAAGGGCCCCAGGGACCGAGGTGATGGGCTTTCTGTCGAGATAAAACTCCTCAAATACAAAAGACCTCATTTACCTGAGATTCGACATATTGTGATGCAAATTACACAAGGGCAGAGGCCACGGGGACGCTGGGGGGGACGCTGGGAGGCCCGCGGTCGTTTCCGTCCAACCGGGCGGGCTCTGCGGCTGGGACGACACCCTCGGGGGCCTGCAGGGCGCGGGGGCGGCCTTCCGCGCCACGCCCTCCTGCCTGTGCACAGCGCTCGGCCCACAGGGCTCTGGGCCTCCTCCCCGGTTCTGGGTGAAGGTGTGGGTGTTCGGAGGGTGAGGGCAGGGCGTCCCCCGAGCAGCCTCGGAGGGGACGGGAGGTGCCAACCAGGGAGGAGAGTGGGCCGGGCTCAGCTGGGCTCACGGACGCCGAAGAGCTTGAGCGACAGGGGTGTGTGAGGGACGGGGGTCTGAGCGTGTCCCCCTAAGCCTATCGCTTTCTCTCCCTTCCTGGAGAAGAGAACAGGCCCCAGCAGTCCTAAGAAGCAAAGCCTTCCCGAGGGGGGGGCCGAGGAGGGAGCGGGAGGACAGACACAGGTGGACGAGGAAGGGAAGGGGTGCAGATGGAGAGCGGTGGACGGCAGATTCAGCAACCCGGGCGTCGGTGCGGGGTAGGACTTGGGGTCCAGGCTGACCCCGGGGGGTTGAGCCCCAGGCGCCAGCCCCCACCCCGGCCTCACGACCGCGCCGCCTACTATGGCTGTGCTCCCGAGGGTGGGCCCGACAGGCGCCCACGACGCAGGGCCGGCCCTTTTGGTGTCCCTGGCCATGGGCCCTGCTGGGTGGGCGGTGAAGGGAGGAGCGAGAAGGGGCTTCCCAGGCTCTGGGGTAGGTCCAATCCACCCGCTGCCGGAGGAGCCCGGAGGCTAGTCCCCGGGGCCTGCAGCCCGGACCGCGGGGGCCGTGGGGGGCCGGGCGCCCCTCCCTCGGAGGCGGTGGCGATGGCGGTGCGGGGATGGGGCGAGAGGCGGGCGGAGGCTCCCGAGGCTTGAGGGGGCCAGGCGCGGACAGACCTAGGGCTATGGCTTATATTGGCGTTGGGGGGCTGCACGCTGCTCCCGACATCCCTTCAGGCGCCTCCGCGCAGGGCAGGACGGGGGTGGGCGAGGGGGCGGGGCTCCGGGCTCCTGTCCAGCTCCAGGGGCGTTACTTCTTGAATATGTCCTGCAGCGGCCCGGGCAGGTACTTGATGACCGTGTCCAGGATGCTCTCCTCCTCCTCCTCCGGCTCGTCCCCGCAGCCCGGCGGGATGGCCTTCTTGGGCCGCGTCAGGCTGCCCTCCGAGTTGGCCTCCATGGCGGCCTGGGCCTCGGCCTCGCGCTCCTCCTTCTTCTTGATGCCGTACTGCGGGGGACAGGGCGGGCGGGGTCAGACGGGCAGGTCCCGGACCCGGGTCCCAGCCCCGGGAGGGGCGCTCTCGGGACCCGGGCGGGCAAGACCCACCCTGCGTTTGCGGGATCGGCCGAGGGGCCTCTGGAGGCAGCACCTGCAGCTGAGAAAGGCGTGTGCGGGAGCGGACGACCACCAAGACCCCCGGCAGGAGGGGTCCCCACCCCGGAGGCTGCCTGGAGGGGCGGGGAGACCCCCTCGGAGAAGGCGGGGGCGACGCCGGGAGCCTGGACGGGGGACCCCGCTGAGGGTGAAACTGCGGGAGGGGGGGGGGGAAGGACGAAAGTCGCGTTTCTCCGTGGGGGCGGGGCGCTGAGGCCGTGACCCCGCCCTCATGCGGTCCCGCCTTCCGGGGAAGTGGGCGCAGTCCTCAGCCCGCCTTGGGCTGTGGTCCCGGAGCGGAGGGAGCCGGGGCGGAACGCCTGCCCACAGCGGTGGAGAAGCCGGTGTTCTGTGGCTGGCGGGCCCCACGCAGCCCAGATCCTCGGTCCGGCGACACGTGGCCACACCCTCCTGCCTGGCCAAGTATCCCCGGATGCCACCAAGACCCCAGTCCCTGGAGGGTCACTCTGCATGCTCCGTGTCCGGCGGTCACTTCCAGGTGGATGTCCTGGAACCCCATCTAGGTGTGCCCTCAGCAACACCCCTGGGCACCGCTGAGCGCCCCCAATTCTGGTTTCCTGCGTGTGTCTCTGCCCTGAGCCCTCTCCCAAATCTCCCCTCAGCAGTGGATTGAATGGTGTCCCCCCAAAATTCATGTCACCTGGAACCTCAGAATGTGACCTTATTTGGAAATAGGGTCTTTGCAGATATAATTAAGGTAAGAATAGAGATGAGCTCTTCCTGGGCCCTAAATCCAAAGAGAGTTTCCCTGTAAGAGAAAGAAAAGGATACACAGAGTAGAAGATGAAAACGGAGAAAGGGTTCGGAACGACGTTGTCACAAGCCAAGGACACAAGCATTGCCGGAAGCCCCCAGAAACTAGAAGAGAGAAGAATTCTCCCCCTCAGGTTTCAGAGGGAGCACAGCCCTGCTGACATCTTGATTTTGGACTTCTAGCCTCCAGAACCGAGGAAATAAATTTCTAGGAGACGAACCCCCACCTCCGCCAGGCCCATCAGCACCCTCACCAGCCCTCCCGGATGAACAGAGCCCTGATGGCGTGTGAGCCTGCGGTCATGCGGCCATGAGACACGGGAAACACCTCCTGCCTTAGAGCTGGTGGGAACCAGGTGGGACCAAGCTGGCCTGGTGTGTTGCGGGGCAGGTCGCCCATCTGGTGGGCAGAGCTCAAGACCCGCCCAGGCTGGGGAGAGGGGTGCCCCTTGGCCAGGTCTGAGGTCCTGGCTTACACATTAGGGAATGTCTGGGCGCAGAAGCATTGATGAGGGTAAAGAGGAAGCACTGGGGAGCACGTGGGTGTCAGCGATGGTCGATTATCAATTACTGACAGGCTGCAGACTCCTCCTGGGAAGCACACAGCGCAGGATTGCTGGCCCTGGGGAGGATCCCCCACGCCCGGTCATCTCTCCTCACCAGCCCCTCCTGAAGGAAGCGGTGGGCTCTGCTTCTGGTGCTCGTGGCAGGTGTGTGTGGGGGGGTGTGGAGGGAAAGGGCACCCTGGCCCTCCAAGAAGACCCTTCCCTCTGTTTCCAGACTTGGGGGTTGGGGGCTGGCTGTGTCCTACTCCCCAGCTTACTGAGGGAAACCTCGGCACCCACCTCCTCCCTCAAGGCTGCGGATGGCTTCAGGCATGGGGGGGGCGGCAAGGCCCACGTTCAGCAGAGTCTGAGAGAGGGAAGCCATGCTCTTGGCCCACCGGTGACCAGAGCGCAGCCGGGGTCCCCTCAGCCACTGAGGAGGGAGGGAGGAGGGTTTGTCTACCCTTCTTCAGCAGGGGCCTTAGGCAGCCTGAAGGCCCCCCTGCACCGTGAACAAGAGCCAGGAGCGGGGAAAGGGTCTCCATGCGGGGTGGGGGGCGTAGGGCACCGGAGTATATTCTGAGCAGCGGCACGCTGCCCAGAGGGCCTCCCCACTGAGCACCGTCAGGTCAGCTCAGGGCAGAGAGTGCGACAAGCCGACCGGACTGCAGCCACTCGGGTGGACTGGCCCTAGGAGCATGGCCCTCCTCCAGGGTCACCACACCTGCCGCGACCCCCTCACCATGGGGGGCTGTGGTGGCCGAAGCCCACACACACTCACAGCAAAGGTGCACATGCTCAGGGAAACACACGGCGCTGGCGGAACAGGCGGGTGACAATGGCACACACGTAAGGGCGGGAACGTGCAGTATATGGTCAAGCAGAGGGACCTCCCTGACTCGGGGTTGGGAAGGGACCTGTGTCAGGGTCTTCCCCTCTAGGGTCCAGGAAGGAGACTCCAGGCCCCAACCCAGTCGCTCCCCTGAGGCTCAAGATCATTCCGAGGCTAACGCCACTCTGGGCAAACCTGAGGGCCGCCTTACTCTCTGGGGTCCCTCCCAGAGCCTGGCTCTGATGTGGTCTGGCTGAGAGCCGGTTTGGACACCCCCCATCCTCCTCAACCACTGAGATGGCAGGGCCCCACTGCACACTCTGTGGCCGGGAGGGAGCCCAAGGCGGCCAGCACCCTGGGCAATGCGGTGCTCGTTACTGGTGAGAATCCGTATGTGCCCACACCTGTTATTCTCAGCACAAACCTGGGGTGTGGGGGCCGGATCGACTCAGACCCACCAGCTCGGCGCTGGCTTGAGGATGGTTGTGGCTCGAGGCTGCGGAACGTGGGCAGCTGGAAGCACCAAACCTGGCAGTGCGTGCGCAAACCAGAAGGTGGGTATGCAAATCAGGAAGAGCGTATGCAATTGACGCAGGTGGGCCAGCCTCCCCTCCCACCTGGACCCGCGCAGCGCCAGCCGGCGCGTGAGATGGTAAGTCCCGAATGCAGACGAGATCGCCTGGGGAGCCGGGCGCCCAGACGACGCGTGACCCCGGCCTGGCCCCTCGGCCCCCATCTGATGGACCCCCCCGACCCGATGGGGCCCTGTACGGCGCAGCTCGATGGGATCCCGTGCCATGCAGCTCGGCACCCTCTTCTCTGACCAGACATGAGGTCTGGGGGTGGGTGGGGAGACACAGCACCAGGAGAGGGCTGGAAGAAGTGGGTCTGGAGCCCCGGGGCCAGCGAGGGCCACTGGGGGAGCCACACCTGAAGGCCAGGGTTCCCACCTGTGGGGAGCAGGAGGGCAGTAGGGGGTTGCCTAAGCATGCCGGGTGGAGAAGGGCTCTGAGGACACGGGTGTCCGGTGGACTTCGCGGGGGCAGGGCCTGGGGGCGTGGGGAGGGGGAGGGGTCGGTGGGCAGGGGCGCCATGCGCTGAGCTCCCCTCAGAGTCAGGACAGCCGGGGCTAGGCGGGTGCTCTGGCCTGCACCCTGCACTGCCAGGGAAGCCTCTCCTCCCACTCTGAGCGCCGTCCACTTCTGGGGGGACCTGGGGCTCCTGGGGCTCCTGGGGCTCCAGCGTCCAGAATGCGGCAGACCTGTCCTGAGCCGCCTCTGACCCACGAGTGGGGGCAGCTCACCATCGCCCTCTTCCCTGCACACCCCCAGGCCTGGCCCAGTGGCTACCGCCTTGGTTAGCTCTGCAGTCACCCAGGAAAGGCCCCCACCCGGCGGACTCAGCTCTGTGGTGGCCGGGGGGGCCCCGGCAGGCGTCTGTGTGCTCCCCAACGCACCCCACACCGTCCCTGCAGGCCGCCCTCCAGGAACGGGCCCTGGCCCGCTAGTCCCGCCTAACCCCGTGACAGCAGGAGAACTGCTCTGGCAGGGCCGGTGAGGAAACCTGCGCCCAGCCAGTGTGTGGGGCGGGGGCCAGCTCTGACCCCTGCCCTGGCCACTGGACTCAGCAGACACCACCCCGCCCCCTGGGCGGGCCAGATCAGACCCTGGCTGTGCACACGAAGCAGGCCCCAGGCACGGTGGGGTGAGGCCTGCCGCTGCAGCTGGTGGTGCCATGGCGGGTCTGGGGGTTGGCGGGGGTGAGGAACAGCCTGGGGCCTATGGAGGCGGTTCAGAAGCGAAGGTGCTCACCCACCCAATGCGGGTCCCAGATGGCGGGGTGCTCGTCTGGGGAAGCAGGACCCCTGCCCAGGGGACCCACGGGGCACAGGCTGGAGGGCCCTGGGGCTCTGCCAAGGGGTGCAGCCTTCCATGTGGCCGCCCCGGAAGCTGGGGTCCTGAGGACAGGGGAGCACATGATCCATCGCCTGCCCCTGGCTGGCGGGTGGGGGTGGGTGAGGGTCACCCTGCCCCCGGGCCTCACATGGAGCTGCAGGACCTCAGGTGCCCTCAGGGTGGGGCACATCCCCACTTCCACTGGGACTCACTCTGTGACCTTTAAGTCCCACTAGATGTCTCTGAGGAAGAAGAGGACCCTGGAGCTGATGCTTATTCACTCACTCATCACTCACTCATTCATTCATTCACACACTCACTCATTCACTCATTCATTCACACACTCATTCACTCATCACTCACTCATTCACTCATTCATTCATTCATTCATTCACACATTCATTCACTCATTCATTCACACACTCATACTCTCATTCATTCATTCACACACTCATTCACTCACTCATTCTCTCATTCATTCATTCACTCATCACTCATTCATTCATTCATTCACTCACTGCTAGCTCAGCATCCAAGCGCCAAGTGCAGGCAGTCAAAGCTCCTGCCCTCCCCGTGAGGGAAGGACAATGAACAGCACACAAGTAAAAAGCATGAGTGCGTCAGATGAAGGCAGGTGCAGAGCAAAATAAAACAGGAAAGGAGGGGGAGGGGGCGGGGAGGGAGGAGCCTCAGGGAGCTCCAGAGAGAAGCAGTCACGCAAAGGCCCTGCGGCAGTGGGAGCCCCGTTGGGGTGGTTGGGGGGGAAGAGGTCACTGCACACGTAGGGCTGGGGCCCTGGGAGAAATGGGGGCCACTGGCGGGTCTGGAAAGAGGAGGGACAGAAGGGCCTTTGCTATTAAAGGCAAAACGAGCGGAGTGTGTAATGAACAGAAACCCACACCGTCAGCGCCCGCCCCCATCCACACCCTGGCTGAGCCTTGGCCCCAATCTACATGCATACCTGAGCCCCTGGATAGTTCCCGAGGCTTGGGGCAGGGGCTCACTGGGCACCTGGCTCAGAAGGGGGGAGACTGGGGAAGCCATGCCCACAGTGCCACACCCCCAGGGGGCTCCGACCTGGCCACACATTGTGACCTGTTTTGGGGGCTCGAGGGCTGGGACAAATAAGTTCACCCCCCAGGATTCCCCACTAGGTGTCCACCTGGGGCAAAGCCATGGCTGGCAGGCTGGCTGAACACAGACGGACAGTGGACAGATGGTCCTCCCCATCCTTCCCCCCGCATCGCTCAGTCTCTGTCCCTCCCTCGCGGCTACCCCCCATTACTCCCCTCTCAGAAGACACTCTGCCTGGGCGGCTCTCAGTCTGTCTCTGTCTCTCTTTCTCTCTGCCTCTCTGTTTCTGTCTGTATCTCTGTCTCTGTCTCTCTATCCTCTGACTCCCCCCAGCCCTGTCCTCCATTTCCGGATGGCTACGCTGCTGTCCCCCAGCACAGCCTGAGTGGGGTCTGGCTGTCTCTGCTGTCTGATCCATGGTGCGCACTTCCTGGCTCTTCCGCAAACAGCTCAAAAAGCCTCGAGTCCTCAACTCAGGACGGCAGCAGGGCTGGTCCTGGGGGTGGGGAGCTCACAAGCTGCCATCCCAGCAAAATCAACTCGAACTTTCTGCAGGTCCCAGGAAAGGTGTCCAGTGATCAGTGGGGGGACATCAGGGTGAGTGGCCCCCACGCCCCCATCAATGTGGGGGACCCCTCAGAGACCTGCAGGCGCCCCGCCTGTGCCCCCGCCTCAGCTTCTGCGTCAGGCTGAGGTGCTGAGACACCAAGTAGGTGGGAGGGTTCTGCGGCCTGAGCCGTCCCGCCCCGAAGCCTGGGCATCTTGGCTGGTCCCCCTAGGGCTGGGGACTGTGGAGATGCCCTCGGGAGGCCCGACCGCCCCCCACCTGGCCCCTTACCCACAGATTTCATCCCCAATGTCTGGGAGCGCTTCCCTCGGGCCCAGAGACGGGGAGTCGGGGTGAGGGGCCAGGACAGAAGCAAGCGAAGCAGCATCCCCCAAACTGAGTTCCCCACCTGGGCCCCAGGACCCAGTGACTGGAATCGAGCACCTTCGATGGAGGGGCCTGGCCTGTGCCGGGCCAAGGGTGGCGGGCGAGCCCCGAGATGGTGTGGACCTTGGGAGGCCACGTGGCTCAGGGACGCCCTGGGCTCCTAGGGAGGGCTCCTCTCCTCCACCTGGCGCCCAGCCCAGCCCACCCCGGACAAGGCCAGAGCTGCTGCCCCACACTTGCCCTCTCCCGGCCTCTCCAGCGCTTCTGACCCAGGCGCTGGATGGGCAACTGAGGCTGGGCAGTGGACATGCCCCTGGGGCACAGCCCACCCGTGGCCTAGCTGCCGACTCAGCCTCGTACACCCGCCCCTGCTCTGGGCCTCGGTTTCCGCACCTGGGACGATGCTATCACTGCCCTCACACAGAGGGGAAGGTCGCCCAGATGGTTCTGGAAAAGGTCGTGGCCTCCAGCTTGCAGCCAGCCCCCAGCCAGACCTCACAGCTCACAGACCCGCTCCCCCAACACCCTGTCTGAGGCCCACCCAGGGGTGGTGAGGTGCCTCCCCCGCCCATGACGACTCACCCACCCAGGGCCTGCCTGTGGGCCAGCCCCTGACTGCCCTGCCGCTCCCCTCCGGGCGGGCCTCCCCTCCGGGTCCTTTGGGGCAGTCCCGGGGCTCAGCAACAGGAAGGGCTGGGTTAGGGTTGACCCTGTCTAAGGAGCCCGGGAGGATGGGACCGGGTCCCTGCCGTCAGGGCCAGGAAGGACTTGGGGCCCCACAGAGTGGGCCGCAGTCCTGGTGAGCCCGTGTGGCAGACGTGGACCCTGGGGGGCGGTGCCCTCAGCTGCCTGTTCCCCTCCCACTGGACCACCCCCAAGGTCTGTCCTAGAGCCGCAAGGAGGGAGGGGCAGCCGGAGGCCCTCGTCTGGCAGCACCCGGTCCGCGCGGCGCAGGGGCCGTCCTCGTCCTCGCGCCCACCTTGTCGCGGATGCCCTGGCGCATGGCCTCGCGCTCCGCCTCCATCCTGGCGCACTTGGCCTTGCGCTCCGCCTCTTCTTGCCGCAGCGCTTCCTGCCGCTCCTCCTCCCTCTTGGCGGCGTCGGGGTCCTTCTCCTCGTCACCCCCGAGCATCTTCCCCATGTCCTTGGTGGCCCCTGGGCACAGGAAGGCGGGAGTCAGGCCAGGCCCGCCCTGTCCCGGCCCCACTCCCGTCCCGCCCAGCTCCCCCGCGCAGCAGGGCAGCGGCCTCAGGCTGTGCTTGTAAGGGGGGCTCAACTGCACACGCAGGCCTCTGTGCTGCGGCTGTGTGTGCAGCGGTGCGTCTGTGCGAGCTCCGGGGGTGGAGCGTGTGTCTGTCGGTGTCTGTGGGTGGCTGTGTGTGTGTGTGTCTGTCGGTGTCTGTGGGTGGCTGTGTGTGTGTGTGTGTGTCTGTCGGTGTCTGTGGGTGGCTGTGTGTGTGTGTGTCTGTCGGTGTCTGTGGGTGGCTGTGTGTGTGTGTGTGTGTCTGTCGGTGTCTGTGGGTAGCTGTGTGTGTGTGTGTGTGTCCGTCGGTGTCTGTGGGTGGCTGTGTGTGTGTGTGTGTGTCTGTCGGTGTCTGTGGGTGGCTGTGTGTGTGTGTGTGTGTCTGTCGGTGTCTGTGGGTGGCTGTGTGCGTGTGTGTCCGCTCTGGGCCCGGAATGCAGCAGAGGCTCAGCCTCTCGAGGTGGCAGCATGGCTGGGCGAATGGCTGTGTGGGCTGAGGCGCGGGGGACAGGCGACAGGCGTCTGGCGGGCTCTCGGCCACTGTGTAGGGCTGGGCGCCGGCCTTGGCCCAGAACTGCTGGCAGCTGCATGTGGCAGCACCAAGGCCATAATTTCTCTGCCTCGCCAGCCCCACTTTCCTCGTGAGCTCCTGATTCACAGGCGACAACAAACACCTCCCCGGATGCTCTCTCCGGCTCGGCCCCCGGGACAGAGATGCATAATTACAGCCTCAGAGCGTGGTCCTGGCCCGCGGCGGCCCCAGCCCCGCTGCACCCGGATGCACGGGCATCATGGGGAGGGGAACGCAGTGGTTAGCGCTGCGGGTCAGCCGATCTCAGCCCCTGCGGCCAGTCCCCCAGAAGCGCCCCGCACACACCCACACACGGCCGACAGGTGTGAAGCCAGCGCCCCGTCACCCCTGCACACCCCCTGGGAACCAGCCACGCTCCTGAGGGGACCCCGGGCCAGGTTGCTGCCCTGTGCCCGCCGTCCTGTCCCCCGCCTCTCTAGCCACCGGTCTCTGCAGGTCCTGCCTCTGTCCTCTCATCCCGTGATGGTCCCTCCCAAGCGCGGCCCAGGGCTAGTTGAGTCCACGCCTCGGGAACAAGCCGCGAGGTGGGTGGGTGGGTGCTGACACCACCACCTCTCTACACCCATATCCAGGGGTGCCCCCTTCCCTGCCCTGGCTTCGAGGCCCGACTCTGTCCTGCCCGCTTCTCTCGGAGTCTCCACTGCGCTGTCCTCCGCGCTCCAGGGACTCCTGTTCTGTTCTGAGGCTGCACAGGTCCGTGCTGCACGGAACCTGGAGAGACTCCCTGCCCTGCAGACACCTGCACCAATGTTGCATCTGCCGGTTCCTCGGGAGTGACCCCCTCCCCCCGTGTGGGCAGAGGGAGCCATTTGGTGGGAAGGCGGCAACTTCTGGTTGAGTGCTCTGGGCTGAAAACTGGACCTCCGTCGGGCCGGGCCATGCCTGCACCACGTGGGTCTTCCTAGCTGCCGAAACTACTACAGGGTCGCAGGGTAGTTGCCACCACAGACTGTAGGGACGGGGAGCCCGCCTGGACGGGGCTCGGCCGACGGCGCAGATACAGACGCTAACAGAAAACCAAGAGCCTCGCGTCAGTTTCCACCCACATCTGCAGAATTCTGCGAAGGAGATTTCAAGCCAGTGGCTCAAGGAAACTGGTCACGAGCAGGGCTGCTGATACACTGTCTCATCGCTCCCTGGACGAGGGGCCGGCATCTCCCCGCCCCTGGGGCTGCCGTCCCCGGCAGGCGGTGGGGGAAGCAGGAGCGAGCCCCAGTCCGTTAGCAACGGCAACCTTCCCAGCCTCCCTGGCCGGGGGGGCCCCCCACAGCTTCGGCGGGCAGCTTTCACGCAAATCTCCCCCCTTGAACGAGCTCGTTCACGCTAAAGTGAGAGTGACTGATAGCTCTTTCTCCCCCCGGAAAGTCCTGGCATCTTAAGGCAGACGTGGGTGAACCAGTCTCGTCTATATCTCTGTCCCAAGAGGGAAAGTGGGTGGAGGCTGGGGTGGGGGCTGGAGGGGCCTCCCTGCCTGGGTGGTCTGGGTCCCCAGACCTGCTCCTCCAACGAGCTGTGCGGGCTCTGGGCCTAGTGATCCAACAGGCGTTCACTGGGCCCCCGCTGTGTGCTGAGCTCTGCACACCAGGAGCCCCACCCCGGACCAGGGGCCTGGCCCTGCCCCCACCGGAGCGCTGCGCTGGCGCCCAGGAGGCAGAGAGGGCGCGGGGGGAGCTACCCCAGCGCGCGGAGGGGACGCTGGAGGCCGGATGGTCTCTCCACGGCCGGGGCGGGGCACCAACGCTCACTCTACCGCGGCGTGGATGCCCGAAATCGGCACGGACGCTGCGGGCCCTCCCCCGCAGCCCCGCCCTTCACCCGACCCCGCCTCCGCACGCGGCCCCCGCACCGTCCCCACCCGGTGCCCAAGGCTGGACCGCCAGCCGCAGCCCAAGCCTCCCGAATCCCAGGCGGGGGTCCCGCAGCCGGCCGCGCCGGCCACGTAGGGGTGTGGGCACAGGGGCTGACCCCCCCCTGCCCTGGCCCTTCTCGCAGCCTCAGCTTGCCGGTGACTAGCGGGGAGGGGAGCGCCGGGGCGGGGGCGGGGGTCCCAGCCCTCCTTGACAGTCAGACAAAGCCCCGGGGACGACCTCAGTGCAGGAGGAGGTGGCGGCACCTTTCTAACGCTGGAGCAGGTCCCACACTTGGGTGCGGGGTGCGGGTTACACAGAAACCCAACAGCTAGAGAGAGCTTTCTAGAACAGCGTCCGCGGGGTGCCCGCACAGGAGGAGACGGGGTCTGCCCGCACCGCGGCCTGTGGACGGTGGACAGGGGCTGGCCCGGGCCTGCCCTGGCCTCCGCCTGCCGCAGCTCTGCCCGGTCCCTCCGTCCACGGCCCCCCGGTCCTCCTCCCTCCCTGACGTAATACCCACCGCGACCCTGTAGGAGATGAAGGTTTTCAGATTTCTCTGCAGGCCCGCGGTGGGGGGAGGCGGGGCGGGCGGCGACGTGGAGTGAGGGGCTGCGACGTCCCTACCTTGGGGCCTTTGCACCTGCCGTTCTTCCTGGCGCTGAATTCCCGAACCGCCTCCTACTTGCTCCCAACCCAGGGTCTTTCTAGACAGGTTTTCCTGGGACTCCTTGTGCGCACTGGTGGCCCCTGTGGTCAAAACCCTTCTCAGCATTCACCACCTTGGCTGCATCCGATTACGCTACCTCATACGTGATGGAAACGATGTCCATTTAAACAGTACGTAAATTAAAGCTGATCTCTAAAACTTCATTTTGAAATAATTTTAGGTTTACAGAAGAGTCACGCAGGTAGTCCAAGGGCTCCTGAACGCCAGTGGCCACCATCTCCCCGTGTTAACCCTGGTACGTTCATCAAAGCGAAAATAACCTACACTGTGCTGTCAGCCAAACCGCAGGCTGTATTCAGATGTCACCACTTTTTCCACTAATGTCCTTTTTCTGTTCCAGGATCCAATCCAGGGTACCATGTTGCATTTAGACTAAAGTCAATTTTTTAAAAGAGAAAAATACTTTTTAAACTTGAAATAAAACTATGGGAAAAATTATGAAATTTAATGAAAAACTAAAAAACACCTAAGTAAGGAAAGATACTTGTCATGCTTATGGATGGGGAGACTCCGTAATGTAACGTCTGTTCTCCACAAACTGAGTCACAGATCTGTGCAATCGCACTCAGACTCTCAAGAGCTAGAAAGGAAATTCTGTGACAATTGGCAAGTGAAGAGTGTTGCATAAAGAAATGCGAAGGCCCCTGGTCAGGAGACACCGCAGGGAGACGCAGAGGAGGTGAACCCGCCAGGGGCTGCCACGCGTGGGACACAGCGTGCAGTTCTGCAGGGGAGGGAGGCAGAGTCACTGAGTGCACAGACTGCCTGCAGACACACAGACATGGGGCTCGGACACGTGGCCAGTGACAGCAGGGGCCTCAGAACCCTGGAGAAGAGAGCCATATTTCCCTGGGGTGATTGAGCCCTTTGTGGGAAGCATGAAACTAGACTCTCACGTAACGCCACAAATTTTTATTGATTATCAATCTGAATATGAACCCAAAATAAAGTGGGCAAAGAAAAACAGCCCTCACCACCCGCCGTCCCATCACCCAGCTTTATGGTCCTACATAGCCCGTCTCGTTACCTGAAGTGACACTATATGCTTGCTTGCTTCTTTGTGTCAGTCTCTGCCAACAGAAGGTAAGCGCCTTGAGAGCAGGGACCCTGACCAGCGCATGGCTGTCCTCCCAACACCTGCAACAGTGCCTGGCACATAGTAGGTGCTCAGTGAATATTTGACAAATAATGAGTTTTAAACATTTAACAGCTATGTATTATGTACTCAGCCACAAACAAAACCTTAGCAAACCCTTCAGCTAACATCATAGTCTGTGGCAAAATACTGAACACTTTCCTCAACTCAGTAACGAGCAAAGGATGCTCCCAATCCCCTTGTACTGGAGGGTCTGGCCATTGCACTAAGACAAGAAAAGAAACAGAAGGCATGAAGATTGAAAAGGAAGAAGTAAAACTGTCTTTGTTAACAAACAACATATCATCTGTGCAGAAAAGTCGAAGGAATCTATAAAACCACTACTAGAACAAATAAGTGAATCTAGCAAGGTCACAAGATTAATAGACAACAAACAAATGGATTGTTATATATTAGCAGCTAACAATTGGAAGATGAAATTTAAAAACAATTCCAGGGCTTCGCTGGGGGCACAGTGGTTGAGAGTCTGCCTGCCAATGCAGGGGATGTGGGTTCGATCCCTGGTCCGGGAGGATCCCACAAGCCATGGAGTGGCGGGGCCTGTGCGCCACAACTACGCTCTGGAGCCTGAGAGCCACAACTGCTGAGGCCCACGTGCCTGGAGCCCGTGCTTTGCAGCGGGAGAGGCGACCGCAATGAGTGGTCCCCGCTTGCCACAACTAGAGGGGGCCCGTGCACAGCAGTGAAGACCCAACGCAGCCAAAAATAAATAAATAACTAAATAAATTTATTAAAAAGAAAAGTAATAAAAACAATTCCATTAGCAATGCTGACAAAAACATAAAAATCTATGACTATATTGTTAATAGATGTGCAAGCCTGTTTTACCTAAGACTATAGAATTGTTGAGAGAAATGTGAAACGACCTAAACGAATAGAGAGATACACCATGTTCATGGGCCCAGCATTGCTATGAGATCAGTTTTCCCGAGACTGATCTATGGATTCAGTGCAATCCCAAACAAAATGCAAATAGGCCTTTTTGAACAAATTTACCAGCTGATTCTAAAGTTTATATGGAAATGGCAAAAGACCTAGAATAGACAAAACAATTTTGCAAAAGGAGAACAACTTTAGAGGACTTACCCTGCTTGCTTCCAAGGTCTACTATAATCCAGACAGTATGGTACTGACAGGAGAATTGACATGGGGACCCACGGAATGGAATAGACAGTCCAGAAATAGACCCACCCATATATGGTCAGGTGAGTTTTTGACAAAGTTGCAAAGATTGTTCAGTGAAGAAAGGATAGTCTTTTCACAAGTGGCACTAAAACAATGAGATATTCCTATGCAAACGCACAAACTCAAAAATGTCTTCCTTAACCTCACACCTTATACAAAGCTCAGTAATAGACCTAATGGAAAAGCTAAAATTATAAAATTTCTAGAAGAAAGCATAAAAGAAAAATCTTTGTGACCTTGACCTAGGCAAAGATTCCTTACATAGGTGACAAAAAGCATGAGCCTTAAAAGAAAAACTGATAAATTGGACTTCATCAACAAAAAACTTTTGTTCTTCAAAAGACACTGTTTAAAAAAAAAGGCAAGACTGTGAGAATATATTTGCAGACCATACGTCTGATAAACTCTTATATCCAGAATACATTACGAACTCTTACAACTCAAGGACAAGAACACAAACCACCTGATGTTAAAAACAGAAGATCTGAATAGACATTTTACCAGAGAAGAGATACAGATGGCAAGTAAGAACCTGAAAAGACGTGTCTGCTCTTACAAAAAGCTGATCAACGCGCTTGGTCGTGAGGGTGCAAACTGAACTCACAAAGCGAGACCACCAGGCGCCCACACGAGTGTCTGCGATGAGAAAGACCAAGCACAGCACGTGCTGGGAAGCCGGGAGGACCCAGGACCCTCGCCTGTGGCCGGCCGGACGGCGGGGGTGTAGCCGCTTGGGACGACAGTTAGACGGTTTCCTGTAATTAAACGTGCACCTCCACCGCAATCCCACTCCTCGGCATCTACCCAGAGACATGGAGACGCAGTGGGAACGGCCTGTGCAGCCCAATCTGTAAGAGCCCAAAAGAGAGGCCCCTCAACGCCCGTCAGGAGGTGAACGGACACACGAAGGCTGGTCCGTCCACCCGAGGGCACTGATGCTCTCGGCAGCGTAGAGGAATCTCAAAACCTTTACGCTGAGTGAAAAAAGCCAGGCACAAATTCTATGATTTCACTTAATGTAAACAGAAGTGCAAATCAGTGTGTGGTGACCGCAAACACGTCAGGGTTGCCTGGGGCCCAGGGCAGGTGGGGGGCTGCGGGTTGCCAAGGGGCCGTGCAACAGTCAGAACCCAGGGAAACGCACTTCACCCAGGCAGTGCTCACCCGGCGTCAATCACATCACAGCCAAACTGATCTAAAACCCTAACAAACGAGCCATGAGAGATGTTACACAGGCCATCTTCCCCAGTCATCACCCGGTCAAATCACAAATAATGAAAAGACGACCAAACCCATAACTTTACAAGTTTGACTTTTAGAAACATGTCCCTAATTAATCCTTAAGTTGAAGGGGAAATAAAAACTGAAATTGTAAAAACTCTAGAAAGCAAAGAAAAATAAGCACTTTCTGTCTAAACTTAGGATCCATGGCTAAAACTGTTTTTGGAGGAAAAATTATAGCCTTTAATTTTAAAGAAGAAAAAGAGAAAGTTTAGGAACTTCATTGTTACCTTTAAAAAATTGTTTTGGAGGGTCTACTGAATTTCATAAGGAGAAAAATTAAGGGGTATTATACTATAAAGGGAGATATCAAATTCTCTCTCTCTCCGCACCCACCTCTTTTGCCGGTGACATGATCATATACCTAAAAAACTCATGACACTCCAGTGAAAACCAACCAGAACCAATGAAGGAATGTGGCAGAATGACTAAGTGCAATATTTATAGATAAATATTAATTTTTAAAATTTGCCTCATACTATCAGTAACAAGCTAGAAACATAAATGGAAACAATGGTCCATTTACAATGATTATAAATGTAGAAAATAGGAATACGTTTAACAAAGAGACCTATGGCACGTGCATGTAGAAAATATCACCTCCTTAAATGTGATGGCTTTGCACAGACTCCTGAGGTTCCTGATGGGCTGGCTCAGTGTCATGAAGATGCCAGTTCCTCCAAAGTTAATACATGATTGTACGCAACCTGGGTTACGCTTCCAACGGAAACTCCAACAATTCTTTCTTTTTTCATTTTTTGGGGGTTTAGATAAAGTTAGGGTTCACGTGGCAGAATAAATGTCAGAGGAGATCTGATCCAGGTGCCTTACGGATGGGAAATGGCATCCCTGCTGTGGGTCCCGGAAACACCTGGAGAGTAACAGTGAGAAGGTCATTGACTGGAGATGTGTTTTTTTTTTAATTTAAAAGAATTTTTATTTTATTTATTTATTTTTAGCTGCGTTGGGTCTTCATTGCTGCGTGCGGGCTTTCTCTAGTTGCAGCGAGTGGGGGCTACTCTTCTTTGCGGTGCGCGGGCTTCTCACTGCGGTGGCTTCTCTTGTTGTGGAGCACGGGCTCTAAGCGCGTGGGCTTCAGTAGTTGCGGCTCGCGGGCTCTAGAGCGCGGGCTTCAGTAGTTGTGGCACGTGGTCTCAGTAGTTGCGGCTCGCGGGCTGTAGAGCACAGGCTCAGTAGTTGCGGTGCACGGGCTTAGCTGCTCCGCGGCACGTGGGATCCTCCCGGACCAGGGCTCGACCCCGTGTCCCCTGCACTGGCGGGCGGGTTCCTAACCACTGCGCCACCGGGAAGCCCTGGACATGTTTTAAATGCGACCGTGTCTGTTGCTGGGGAGCCCAGGAAGGTGCCCCCATAGTCTGGGCGGGGCTGTGCTCGCAGTGGGTTGGGCCGCAATCACACTCAAGCGCATTCAGAATCCACTCACCCATCCACCCCGCCGGCCCCTCCCTACATCCATCCCAATAAACTACACCCGTCCCTGGAGGAGCCCCTGCTGAGGCCGCTGACTTGGCCTGTTTGTTTCGGTTGCGGCCCCTGCAAATGGCTGGAGACGAGCTGACCTCTAGGGCACAGGGCCACGCGGCCACGATGCCCCCATGTCAGGGAGTCCCAGGCGGCCGCGTGCGGGAGGCTCCACCATTCGCTACGAGGGCCGAGTGCAGACAAGGAGAAAAAAACGCTGTGTACGTTTTTATGATTATCTAAAGACAGAAAACAGATTGGCAGGTTACAAACCAGGTTCATGCCAAACCTAGATCCTAAAAAAAAAGCCTGTGTTCTTTTCAGACTCATGGAATGTTCACAAAGAGCAATGAAATGTCCGTCCACACCACGAAGAGGTTCACCTCACAGTCATTATGATGGCCATTATTTAAAACACAGACAAACCAAAACCAACCCAGGGAACAAGTGTCGGCCAGGATGTGGAGAAACCGGAGGCCTGTGCACTGCTGGTGGGAACTTAAAACGGTGCAGCTGCGTGGAAAGCAGTATGGAGGTTCCTCAAAAAATTAAATATAGAATTACCATGGGATCCAGCAAATCCACTTTTGGGTATAAGCTCAAAAGAACCGAAAGCAGGAACACTGAGAGAATCGAAAGTAGATGCACGTGCCCCGTGCTCACAACAGCAGCCTCACAGTAACCCAAAGGTGGAAACAACCCAAACGCCCGCCCACAGATGACGGATAAACAAAATGTGGCCCGGCCATACAATGGAATACTATGCAGCCTTTAAAAGGAATGCAATTCTGACACGTGCTACAATGCAGGTGAACTTTAAAAATATCATGCTAAATGAAACAAGCCAGATACAAAAGAACAAATACTGTACGATTCCACTTACACGAGGTCCCTAAAGTAGGCAAAATCAAAGAGACAGAAAGTAGATGGTGGGGGCCAGGGGTGGGGGAGTCAGTGCTTCATGGGGACAGAGTCTCAGTTTGGGAAGATTGAAAAGTTCTGGAAACGGATGTTGACGGCTGCACAGCAATGTGAATGTACTTAATGCCACTGAACTGTGCACTTAAGAATAGTTCAGGGACTTCCCTGGTGGTGCAGTGGTTAAGAATCTGCCTGCCAGTGCAGGGGACATGGGTTCGAGCCCTGGTCTGGGAAGATCCCACATGCCGCGGAGCAGCTAGGCCCGTGTGCCACAACTAGTGAGCCTGCACTCTAGAGCCCGCGAGCCACAACTACTGAGCCCGCGCACCTAGAGCCCGTGCTCCACAACGAGAAGCCACCACAATAAGAAGCCCGCACACCGCAACGAAGAGTCGCCCCTGCTCGCCGCAACTAGAGAAAGCCCGTGCACAGCAACGAAGACCCAATGCAGCCCCACTCCCCAAAAAATAGTTAAAACGGCAAGTTTTATGTCATGTACGTTCTATCACGATAAGAAAAGAGAAAATTTAAATCGATTTATAATCCCATGTCTCACAAAAAAATGTCAGACTGCAGAGACAACCTCAACATGTTTTCAAAGTAGGAATGAGACCGAGTGTCTGATGGTGTCAGGAAAGCAGACAGCACGACAAACAGGGAAACTGGGAACAAGAGCCCTCCTCCCAACCCTACAGACGTGAAGTTTCTCTTACGCGATAGAAAACACGGGTGAAACTACAGTCACTGCATTTCTGGGAGCTTGAGTTCGATGCGATGCAAGATCTAGTGAGATCTTCGGGGCAGCTAGCCCGCAAACCCCTGGGGCCGTAGGGCCTCACACCTGGGCTCCGGCCTGGGGGCGGGGGGCGGGGGGAGGGCGAGCTCAGCCTACAGCAAGGGCACCGCCCTAAAGAGGCGGAGCTTCAAACACCGCGGACGTGGACAGGCAGGCTGCTCGGGTCGAGGGGACGGGAAAAGGGCACAAAGATACGCGAATTCAGGAAAAAATGCGGGAGAATCAGCTGCATTAGACATTAGACGTTAGAGTGATCAAATAACACCTTTACACTCTATCCATATACTTGAAAACCTGCGTGAAGTAGATTTTCTAAAAAATGTTGTCAAAAACTCAGAACTGTGTCTAAGAATTCACAGATGCATTCTTTCAAACAGTCAAGAAACAGATAATTCCTACGATGTTTAGAATGTTCTTGGAAGGGAGGAAAAGAAGGAAATCCTCCTGGCTATTTCTGTGAAATCAGCACAAGAACGATGCCAAAACTCGGCTGGGGTGGGCCAGGCTCCCACGGAAACAGCAGTGCCAAATGCTAAGCCAGACATGGGACTGAAGGTTGGCATTTCTTACAGAATTCTACAGAAAAGGTTCGTTTTAGGGAGGCAAAGGTGGCCCGATCAGAAAGCAGTTATGTGCCGACGCTGTCGGGCCCCCAGCCCGCCTGGTGCGGCAGGGGCCGTGCGCCTGTTCCCAGCCCCCGCCCAGGGTCCCGGCACGGCCTCTCCCTTCCTCTCCGGTGGAGGGTGCTGAGCTGATGGGCCGCCCCGCAGGCACGAGGGCAGGGGCTGAAGCTCTCGCTGTCCCCGGCCTGCCTGGAACCCGCCTCAGGCGCCGTGGTCCACACACTTGACCATCCCAATGGCAGGCGTCCTCGGTAACACAGCCCATCTTAAAGCAGTTTAATGGAGGCGTAGCGGCCATACTATAAATCACACAATTAGACAAACACGTACATCCAAGGAGCCATCACCACAGTCAGGATACTGGACACGTCCGTCCTCCCGAAGTTCCTGGTGGCCCCGTGTAATTCCTCCCACCAAACCACGTGCAGACGACCTCTGGTCTCCTCTCTGTGCCTGCAGGTCACTCCCCAGAATCTTATATAAACAGTCACAGCACAGGCGGCCAGCGTGGGAAGGGGCCGGCTGCTCCCCGAGGTGATCTTTGCTGAGTGCCCACCGCTCCTTCCCTTTAGGGCGGCGAGGGTGAGCACCGAGGGTGTGTCCAGTCACCGGTAACGGACACTGGGGTGCTTCCACTTTGGTCTTTGTGGATAAAGCCGCACGGACAAGTCTTTGTGTGCGTGCCTGCTTCATTTGTCGCGGGGGGATACCCACGAGTGGACACGGAGTCGTATGGCAAACTGTTTTCCAAAGTAGCTGTACCATTTTAAACTCCCACCAGCGTGTACGGGGGCTCCCATTTCCCCGTGTTCCCGCCAACACGTGCGCCTAACTGTCCCTGAAGTTCTAACCACCGTGGGGGGTGTGAAGCAGCCGCCGCATTTCTCTCCCGAACAGGGATGTGAAGCATCTTTTATGTGCTTAGTAGCTATTTTTATATCTTTTTTGATGGAATCCCTTTTCAAATCGTTTGCACACTTTCAAAAATGCACTTTTTATTTTGGAACGATCTTAGATTTACAGAAAAATTATGAAGAAAGACAGTACAGAGAGTTCCCCCGTGCCCCGCAAACACGTAACATTAGAGTAGCGCAACTGTCACAATCGAGGAGCCCACGTCAATAACGTTATTATTAACTGATTTCCATAGTGTCTGCCTGAGGTTCCCTCTCTGTTCTGGGATCCCATCCAGGGACCATATACGTCAGTCATCACATCTCCTTAGGCACCTCTGGGCTGCGACAATTTCTCAAACTTTCCTTGTTTTTGATGACCTGGCCAGCTTTGAGGAGTGCTTTTTGGGAATTTTGTATGTCTCTCAATTAGGATTTGTCTGATGTTTTTCTCCTGATTAGACTGGGTGATGGGTTTGGGGAGGAGGGCCCCAGAGGATGCAGTGCCCTTCTCATCCCCTCCCATCCCATCTAGGTCATACTCTCGTTGTGACCTGCCACCTCGATCTCCCAATTTGAGCTGAGGGCTATGGTCCACCTCCTTGAGCCTCTGCCCATTTCTTTCTTTCTTTTTTTTTTTAAAGTCATGTGCATGATATATATATATATATATTTAATAGATTTATTTTATTTATTTATTTACTTACTTACTTATTGGCTGTGTTGGGTCTTCGTTGCTGCGCGTGGGCTTCCTCTAGTTGTGGCGAGCGGGAGCTACCCTTCGTTGTGGTGCATGGGCTCCTCATTGTGAAGTTTTCTCTTGTTGCGCAGCACGCGCCCTAGGCGCGCAGGCTTTAGTAGTTGTGGCATGCGGGCTTCAGTAGTTGTGGCTCGAGGGCTCTAGGGCACAGGCTCAGTAGTTGTGGCACATGGGCTTAGTTGCTCCGCGGCATGTGGGATCTTCCCGGACCAGGGCTCGAACCCGTGTCCCCTGCATTGGCAGGTGGATTCTTAACAACTGCACCACTAGGGAAGCCCCTTCTGCCCATTTCTTGATTGGGTTGTTGATCTTATTATTGAATGGTAATTGTTCTTTATATATTCTGGATACAAGTCCAATTTTATTAATCTTCTTAACTAACTTTTTTCATCCCCACCCCCCATTTCATTAATTTCTATTTTAATTTTTATTTCCTTTCTTCTACTTATTTTGGGTTTCATTTGATTTTCTTTTCCTAGTTTCAGATGTCAGAAGTTAAGGGACTTTCCTGGTGGTCCAGTGGCTGGGACTCCGCACTCCTAGTGCAAGAGGCCTGGGTTCAATCCTTGGCTGGGGAACTAGATCCCACATGCCACAACTAAGACCCGACGCAGCCAAATAAAATATAAATAAATAAATATTTTTTAAAAAAGAAGTTGAAGTTAATCATTTGAGACTTTTCTTCAGTTCTATTGAGATGTTTAGTGATATAAATTTCCCTCTAAACATGACTTTCCTGAATCCCACAAATTACCTTTTTAAAATTTCCATTCAGTTTACAATAATTTCTTATTTCCCTCTTGATCCCTTCTTGGCCCCATGGGTTGTTTAGAAGTGTGTTGTTCAGTTTCCAAATACCTGGGGGGAGTTCCCAGGTATCTCTCTGTTATGTACTTCTTGTTTCATCCCAGTGTGGACAGAGAACACATTCTGAATGACTGGAATCTTTTACGTTTATCGAGACTGGTTTTGTGGCCAAGAGTAAGGTCCATCCTGGTAAGTGCTCTGTGAGCTGCCATCTGAAGTGCCTGTAGAATAAGGTCCATCCTGGTAAGTGCCTTGTGAGCTGCCATCTGAAGCGCCTGTAGAATAAGGTCCATCCTGGTAAGTGCCCTGTGAGCTGCCATCTGAAGTGCCTGTAGAATAAGGTCCATCCTGGTAAGTGCCCTGTGAGCTGCCATCTGAAGTGCCTGTAGAAGCAGCCGGCCAGGTCAGCTGGCAGTTTGCTCAGGTCTGTGCGCCCTTCTGAGCGTCACCGCCCGAACCTGCAGGTTGTCTGTTTCTCTTCTAAGTTCTACCGGTTTTTGCTCACATGTCTTGAAGCTCAGTTATTACTTGTAGAAATGGTTGGGACTGTGGTGTCCTCTTCATTAACTGGCTCCTTTCTCACTAGGACAGGGCCGTCTTCACCCTTGGTCACAATCTTTGCTCTGAAATCTACTCTGTCTGACATGGATGTGGCCCCTCCAGGCTTCTTTTGATTAATATTAACATGGCTTCTCTTTTTCCATCTTTTTACTTTTCCCTTATTTGTGTCTTTATATTTCACGTGGGTTTCTTATAGGCCTCATAAAGTTAGGTCTTGATTTTCTACCCAATCCAACGTCTCCGCCTTTTACGAGAATGCTCCCAAGGGGAAGAGCAGAAAAAGCTACAGATCAGCAGGCACCCCTGAGAATAAGAAGAAGGGACAACCTCGGTTGTGGGGAAAGTTATCCTCAGACTAAACATGGCTCTGATGATACCTAACAAAGCTTAAAAACAAGACAGGAAAGAATCAAACTGTCTCTAAATAACCTGATCACATACTGAACAAAGTGAGTATATTTAGGAAAACAAAAATATCCAGCAGTGACAGGGTGAACTAAGTCACAATGTGTGGCATCCAGTGAAAATTTTCCAGGCATGCAAAGAAGGGGAAAACACAAACCATAACGAGGAAGCACTGACAGAGCTGACTATATAAATACGTATGGTGAAAACATCTAGAACATCATAGAGTTAAATGGCAAGTGAAAAACATGGAATGGTAAATAACAGAAAATTCACCTAAAATGTATAAATCATAAATAATGGCAAATACTGGGTATTCAAAAATTTTGCTGAGTGAATGAAAGATGTTAAATCACACTGTTATCCCCAAAATGTAATTAAAAATGAGATCAACTTTATCCATCCAATCAGCAATAGTTTGACAAAACCCCATGTTGGGGAGCGTGTGTGTGATCTGCATGGTGGAGCCTGGCTGTGGCATATTTTAGCGAGATCTACTTAGAGGGCAGCTTGGAAACGTGTGGCAGAAGATTAGCCGTGCACATCCTTCTGCCGTATTGTATTCATGTCAACAAAGATATCGTGTGCTATTGGTACCATGTATAAAATAGATAACTAATGAGGACCTACTGTATAGCTCAGGGAACTCTACTCAGTGCTCTGCGGTGACCTAAATGGGAAGGAAATCCAAGAAAGAGGGGATAAGGACTTCCCTGGTGGAGCAGTGACTAAGAATCCGTCTGCCAATGCAGGGGACACGGGTTCGATCCCTGGTCCAGGAAGATTCTACACGCTGCGGAGCAGCTAAGCCCGTGTGCCACAACTACTGAGCCTGAGTGCCACAACTACTGAAGCCCGCGTGTCTAGAGCCCGTGCTCCACAACAAGAGAAGCCACTGCAACGAGAAGCCCACACACCGCAAGGAAGAGTAGCCCCCGCTCGCCACAACTAAAGCCCGCGCGCAGCAACAAAGACCCAACACAGCCAAAAATAAAGAAATAAAATAAAGAAATTTTTTTAAAAAGAGGGGATGTATGTATACGTATGGCTGATTCACTTTGCTGTACAGCAGAAACTAATGCAACATTGTAAAGCAACTGCACTCCAATAAAAATTAATTAAAAAAACCAAAACACAAGGATATCGTGGTTTCCCGAAGGCCCCCTCTGCAGCCACAGCACTGCCACCTGAACACAAGAAACCACCTGAAAGACAAAGCTCCTGCTTGACTTCTCTCCCACGCGGCGCCTCTTGAGGCCTCACGTTTAGTGTTTGTTTACCTGGGTTTTGTTTATCTGTTTCCGACACTAGAATGTATGCTTCATCAGATAGAGACTCTCTGTCTGTGTGTCTGGCTTATGGTTAAGAACTCAATAAATATATATTGACTGACAGGATGTAAGTGCAGGAATGCCCACTGCAACATTGTTTATAAGTGCAAAGAGGCTGGACGTGTGATGCACAACATTAGGTACTGGTTAAGTCAATGGTAGTGAATTCATTCAAGTGCAATGACAGGCGTCTTAATACCAGACGTCCCAATGCCAGGCGTCCCAATACCAGGCGTTCCAATGGCAGGCGTCCTCCTAACACCAGGCGTCCTAACACCAGGCATCCCAACACTAGATGCTGTAATACTACTTATCCTAATACCAAGCATCCTCACCAGGTGTCCTAATACCAGGCATCCTAATACCAGATGCCGTAATACTACTTGTCCTAATATCGCCGTACCTCGTTTTACTGTGATTTGCTTTATTGTGCTTTGCAGATACTATGTTTTTCACAAATTAAAGGTCTGTGGCAGCCCCGCATCAAGCAAGACTACTGGCACCATGTTTTCAATAGCATTTACTCACTTCATGTCTCTTGTCACATCCTGGTAATTCTCACAATGTTTCAGACCCTCTACCAGCAAAAAAGACGACAACTCACTGAAGGCTCGGACGGTGGTCAGCATTTCTTAGCAGGAAAATTCTTCAATCAAGATGTGTACACGGGGCTTCCCTGGTGGCGCAGTGGTTGAGAATCCGCCTGCCAGTGCAGGGGACACGGGTTCGAGCCCTGGTCCGGGAAGATCCCACATGCCGCGGAGCGACTGGGCCCGTGAGCCACAACTACTAAGCCTGCGCGTCTGGAGCCTGTGCTCCGCAACAAGAGAGGCCGCGGCAGTGAGAGGCCCGCGCACCGCGATGAAGAGTGGCCCCCGCTTGCCACAACTAGAGAAAGCCCTCACACAGAACCGAAGACCCAGCACAGCCATAAATAAATAAATAAATAAATAAATAGACCCCAAAAATAAAAAAAAAAAAGATAGGTACACTGTTTTTTTTAGACATAATGCTATTGCACACTTAACAGACTACACTGTAGTGTAAACACATCTTTTATTTGTACTGGGAGACCAAAAAATTCACACAACTCACTTTATTGCGATACTCTTTATTGCGGTGGTCTGCAACCAAACCCGCAATATCTCTGGGGTCTGCCTGCACTGGTCTTCCCGACACCCGGCGGGCTCACTCCAGCTAACCCTGTGCTCCATGTCCTAATTCCAGGAGGTCTAACAACTGACGGTACCGTGTTCTAGTTAAACATGCTGGATCGAACGCACGTGCTTATCTACACCGCTTTCCACAACCCCACTAAAACTGGAGCAAGGAAATGTAAAAGTATAATTCCACAAGGACAAACAGAACAGGAGAGGAGAGAACAAGGTAGCCGAGGTATCCAATTTGGGGAAGTGGAGAGCAGACGTGCAGGCGGCACCCAAGCAAGAACGGGGGGAGAGGCCAAGCTGATGTGCTGGCAGAACCCAGGACGACTCTGGGATCAGAGGCGCTAGGCCCTGGGGGAGGTGGGGCGCGAGGGAGGGGCTGAGGTCCGCATGAGGGGCACCTGCGCTCCACGCCCTGGGGACCAACCACCCAAGCGGCAAGGGGGAATCAAAAACCCGTTTCGCTGGAGAAACTGAACCAGAGCCCCTCCAGGGTCAGACCAGTCTCAGGCACTGTGGGGGCAGAGGTGACGCATCCACCTGCAGACAGGGGTCAAGGGGATATTTGTTTCCTGAACTTGGGGACCTCACCAAGCCCCCACCCACTGCCCTGCTCACGGAACCCGCCATCCAGCCACGCAGAATCTGTTTCTGGAGAAATGCAGCCACGCCCCCCAACAAGACGGAAAGACGCTACCATCTGGGGCTCTCCAAACGTAAAAGCCAGCTTCCCACATGTTTCTCCCACAGGTAAGCCAGAAGTCCCCCACAGCACACAGGACCTCAGCCAGGCTTTCAGAACTCACCCAGAGAGCCCCCAGCATGAAGATGGCACCCAGACAGGCAAGGGTGCTCAGAGGAGACAGGACAAGGGCCAGGGGAACTCTTGAAAGGGAGGGCGTTCAGAAGGCATGGAGGAGATTTTGGAAGTTAAAAATGTAAATGCAGAAATGAAAATTCAGCTGAAGAGTTAGAAAATGAAAGTAAGGAAATATCCCAGAAAGTAGAACAAAAGATAAGGAGATGAACAATGGGAAAGAAAACACGAAGAAACAGAGAATCAGAGCAGAGTGGGCCGGAGCTGAGAGGGGCCGGTGAGGGACCAGCAAGGAGGCAACCAGAGCCCTGTCCCCAGGCTGAGTAAGTGCACCCGAGGGGGATGAAAGAAGACCTACAGCAAGGTCCTGAGAGCTTGAAATTTCAAAATGCCAAGTCAAAGAGGAAACTGTAAAAGCCTCCAGAGAGAAAAAGCAAACTGGTCATGTAAAAAGCACTGGAAGTGAGAAGAGCATGGGACTTAATAGCAGCTTTAGAACCTGCAAGACAACTGAAAAAAGGTTTCAAAATTCCCAGGAGGAAATGCTTTAAAATCTACAACTTTATACCCAGCCCAACTGGCAGTTATGCCCCGAGGCAGAATAGACTCCATGGTCCTCCCGCGCGCCCTCTGTTGGAAAGTTCCCAAAGGCCCCGCAGGAGAGGAGCAAGGAGAGGGGCCTCGTCCATGAGGCGGGGACAGCGCACAGTGCCGAGGGGGCGGAATGTGCCCGAGTCCCGGGCAGCAGCTCCAGCAGTTTGTCTGGGACCTTCAACCACGTGGCAATATCATGCGTGAGGGGGTGGGGCTGCTGGAGCACGGGAAGAGTTAGAGAGAACACAGAACATCAGACAAACAGGAAACGAGATACGTGTTAACTCAGGGCAAACCACAGGTTCAGGAAGAAAGAGTGTCGTCCAGGCGCCTGTTGCCGAGGGGACATGGGGGGAGGGGAAGGAGGTCTCTCCCAGCTCAGGGCCCCCACCCATTCCAGGAAACTAGCAGAATGTCTGAGATGACCCACGAGCGCATTACTGAGGAACAGCGGGGACGCGTCCACGAGGACCGCTCCTTGCTGGCACTTTCCGTTCCAATGGGCTCCTTGGGTCTGGATTCGAATTATACCCGCAGCCCCGCCTCTGCCAGGAGGATGGGAGGAAGGTGGGCAAATATGTACAAACTGTTCCTGGAACTTGGAGTTAAGTCTGTACTGATTCTGTAGCTAATCACCCAAAGGGCGAGTTTCGTCTAAACCTGTCTACACAACAGACAGAAACTTCCCTGAAACACGCACTGTTCAAAGAGCTGCTGTCAGGAAACAACGTTGTCCAGCGTTTTCTGTCTAAAGCTGTTTTAAACCACAGTCACCGTGGCAGGCTGATCCTCCTCCCCCAGCTTTGGAATAGCCAGCTGACCCCCGAACTAGTTCTAATAAATGGACAGCATAAAGAACTTTGCAGAGTCTTTTAAAATTAGAAATAGATCTGAAGGCACTTCTCCTGGAAAAAAATAATATTATTTCAAATAAGTAATGAGTGATTCTAGCAGATGAGTTTGAAAGCAATGCGGTGTCTCAATTTTCCATATCACTTCTTTATGCTTTTCTGTATTATTTCAATTCCCTACAATGAACATGTATTAGTTTCATGGTAGGAAAAAAACCCACTTTCATGTTAAAAAAGAAATGTGGATAAATAATTCAACAAATTGAATGCAAAGATAAAAATACGTTTGTGTATTAAGAAAACATGGGCTGTAATACCAATCCTCCAGATCGAAATCACAAAGAACAGAGGTGGGTGTGGGTGAAGGCCGGACAGAGGAGCTCACAGAACTGCTGGAAGGACTTGGCAAGAGCTTGAAACACACAGCGTCGCTCCTGACAGCAACAATTAGAGCTTGAATAATATCTTCAAAGGGCGTGTGGGTTCCAAAACACTGCAGAAGGTTTTTAAAAAGAAAATTTAGTACATGTATTAAGATTAAATAAGTGAAATAGCAAGGAAGCATTTTAAAAAGGTGAAAGTTAAGGTGACACAAGTTGGATCAGATGTTAATTGTGATGATACACATTCAACAGTTAGTGTTCTTGCAAAGCGAAACATAAAGCGACGCCCCTCAAAGACGCCCACCCCGCTGCCCTGTGGAGGGTGCTTGGCCTGAGGGGCCTGTGGCCGGGATCCGCGGGCACCGCCTGCCTGGCCTGCGTCAGAGTCTCCTCGACACCCCGGGCCAAGGAGCAGACCAGCGTCCAAGGAGCAGCCAAACCTGCCTCGCCCCCGTCCACTGCCCATCATCCACCGCCCCGGGGCCCGGCTTCCGAACGCCTGCCCAGCCGCACTCCCACCCACTGGCCAAGCTCCAAAGGAACCGGAGGAGGGCGAGCGGGCTTTCTGCCTCATCCTAGCCGGCAGACAGGGCCCACCCCCTCCTGAGTGTCTCTGCCCAGCCCTCGGGGACGGGAGGCACAAGGCACGGGCCCTGTCTCACCCTGCTGACCACCGTGCTCTGGCCCCAGGCCTGGCGGCCTCGCCTCCTGAAGCTGGCCGAGGGCCACGGCCGGGGGGCTGGCCGGCTGGCTGGTCACGTGGAAGGTCCCCGCTCTAGTCTCGACTAAATCAGACCCCGGCCTGCACTGCCCTCATCTTCTGCGGTGCTCCTCCTGCTTCTGTGGCCTTGGAAACCTCTCTTGCTGGTCTGGGGCACCGGTCAGATGTTCCACACCCGTCGGGGAGAGGCCCCAGGCCACCGCTGTCCCTGCCTGCTAAGCCGGGTGCCAGGTGGCGCGTCTGGTCTTGGCTTCAGGAGGGGACACATGGAGACAGAGGCGAGATGAAAATGCCGATTAGCGAGTCCAAACAGAACCAGGATCTGAGACAGATGGCGCGGCCGCCGGCTTCCTCGTGCCTGGACCCCAGCTCGCCTGCGCTCACCCGCTGCCCAGTCTGCCAGGGGAGGGGCACAGGGCCAGGGGGAGCGGCCCGGGCCCTGAGGCCACCTGAGGCGAGAGCAGAGGCTCACGAGCTTCTGCCCCCCAGCAGCCCCTCCTAGCCACCTCCACGCAGGCCCGGTGCCAGGTGCACAGACCCCCTTGGCCACAGCCCGATGCACAGCTGGGGTGGGACGGCGAGGCACGGGGGCACCGGGGTGTTACCGTGTGGGGACTCAGGGACCCGGCCGTGTCTGCTCCTGCGCAGGGCGGGCTCCGCCAGCAGGGTGTTGGCAGGCAGCAGCCTGTGGACCAGGCGCAGAGCAGACCCATTTCCAGAGGCTTCCTTCTGAAGGACGCTAAGCGCAAGATGGTCCTCGGCCCCAAGGACCCTCCAGGGCCTGAGGCTGGCAGTCTGCTGGGGCTCCGCCCTCACCTTCTGTTCAACTGTTTCTATTCTCCTTGCTTCCTCCTCCTGCCCGCAGCCCTTGCACTTCTTCCTCTCCCAAGAGGCCCCCCACCTGTGGCCTTCCCGCCGGTTCTTGGGCCGCTGGGGGCCACAGGGTGAAGGCAGAGGCCTGGGGCTGAGGCGGCCTGGGGTGCACGCGATGGACAGCACCCTCTTGGTGAAGCCCACCTCCCAGCCCAGGAAGCAAAGCTCAGCACGCGGTTCTGACGTTTCCGCTCGGACAAGGCCACGGCTTTCCCAGGGAAATGTTAGGAGCAGCCATTAGCACCAAAAGATGCAGAGCCGGGGCTGCTCCAGCCAGCTGCCCGACCCCAGGGTGCTTGACCTTCCGAGTCTCAGTCTGCACTGGCACCCAGCACCCAGCACTAGCACTCAGAATCCAGCCCACAGCACCCTCGTCACCCAACATGCAGCACCCTCAGAGCTCAGCGCATAGTACCCAGCACTCAACATGCTGCACTCAGCACCTAGCACCCAGCATTCAGCACCCAGCACTAGCACTCAATCCAACCCACAGCACCCTCAGAACTCAGCACAGAGCACCCAGCACTCAACATGCTGCACCCAGCACCCAGCACTAGCACCCAGAACCCAACCCTCAGTACCCTCAGCACACAACACGCAGCACCCTCAGAACTCAGAACGCAGCACGCAGCACCTGGCACTCAGTACCCAGTACCCTAAGCCTTCCGCTGGCCCCCAAGGAGGGGCCTGGCCTCAGACACGACAGTTCATGGTCTAGTCCAGGGGACCAAAAGGGACCCATAGGGTGGGACGGGGGCTCTCCCCGACCCTGCCGGGCTGCCCCCCTAAGAAGCAGCCAGGGGTCCTGACTGATCCCTGCAGGGGTGAGAGAAGCCGCATTCTACCCTGTCCAGGAGATGAGAACAGTGAGGGCAAAGCTGGAAAACAGTGATCTGTACAGAGCCCAAGCACAGGCAGGCCAGGAGGAGGCTCTGGAGGGACCCCAGCCAGAGTCCCCCGCCCTCCCCGCAGACAGGATCCGGGGGCTCTGAGCAGCCGACAGCCAACGGCAGGAGCCTCAGGAGGACCCCATTCTCCTCTCCTCTGCCACGTGGAGCAGAAGCCCCGAGGGGGGCCGCCCTAGGGAGGGGCCGCTTGGAGCTGCCAGGAGCCCCCTCCCCTGATCTGCTTTGACCTGGGTTTGGGTTCACGAGGCCGAGGTCTCTGAAACTTTGTCAGCATTGGGATTTGCCTGGACTTGATGCTGGCTCTGAGGTTTTCATTAAGTCCCTGCCTGCTCTGTAAAATGTCCCAGCATTAAATGCAGGGCGACCCGGAGCCAGCCTGTCAGCCTCCAATGTCAGCACAAGATTACTGAGAGCTCGTCACGCAGGAACTATTCAAACAAGCGCTTTAATCCCAACCAGAACTCCTCGCCAACCAAGGCAAAAAATAAAAGACTTTATGCGTTGAAGTGCATTATATGCAGTTTATTCCCTGGTTGGGGCTAAAGCATTTATAACTGAGTGGCGGCTGAATCACCAGGAGTGCCCTCTCCTGAGGGAAGGGCTGTCCAGGGCTTCAGGAGAAAAGGCAGTTTCTCCGAAGTGCCCTTTCAGCCTCTACGAGACAAGGGGTAAGAAGCGTCTTCACTGAGCCCCATGAAGTAAGCTAGCACTTTCTCAATCCAACATGGCATCTGGGAAGCCCATTCTGAATGAAAATTGGTATTTTATCTCCAAGTATTTGCCAGCCGCCTGTGGAGGAGGAGCCCGGCTCTCAAGGGTGAGCAGGGGAAGGAGGAGGCACCTCTGCCCTCTGAGAGCTCATGGTCTGGGGCTCCTGCACCTGGAAATCAAGGTTTCCCAAGCTGATGCATGCTGTGCTGCCTTGTTTGGAGGATGATGTGCCTCCTTGGCCCTCACCTTCTTCCCAGACCTTCTTGCCCAAGACACAGAAATGGAAACCATCTACAAGATTCCACAGACACACTCGCCAAGCAGACAAAGGGATTGTCTCCTTCTCCCTCCCCTAAGTGTATACGTGACGCTGGAGCAGCAGCAGCCACTTTGTGACCGTGAGGAGCAAGCTGACTGCTCCACTAGGATGACAGGAGCACAACGAAAGCCAGAGCCAGGTCCCTGATGGCACCGCTGAGCAGCTGAGCCACTTCCTGACACCTCATCATGTGAAAAAAACAAACTTCGATTCAAAGCACTCTCTGTCTGGTTCTCTGTAATCTGAGTCAAAAGCATTTTCCCCAGTGCAGAATTCTCGAGTTTCCCCTCCCAATCTGCTCCTTTCCCTGCAGCACAGCTCAGCTTGTGATGCTCATCCTACCAGATGCCAGAGAACTGGCCTCGCCTGGCCAGTGTCCCAGCAGAGCAGCCCTGGGCATGTGGGAGGCCCCTGATAAACAGAGTGAACCCTGAAACAGACAGACAGGGCAGGGGAGCCTGTGGGACCAGCCCAGGCCTCAGGACCTGGGTCTGGGACAGGATGGGGACGCCTGGCCTCGCCCTCGATGTAGAGTCCCATGGGTGGACACTGGGGGCCGGGACAGGACTGCCTCTGCGGCCCTGACATGGGGGTCCTAGGAGGCGAGGCAAGGGAAGGTCTGGGGAAGAGCCACGTCTGACCGGCAGAGACCTCAGGAGCCCCAGTTCTGGGCCCCCCAAGCAGCTGCAGACAGGCCTCAGCTGGGCGCTGTGGAGTTGGCAGCAGGGAAGGGGGGCTCCGGCTGCTGCACAGGAGAGGAAGGAGGCCCCCAACAGCCCAGGGGTGGGGGAGGTGCTGGCCCTGAGGGAGGGGCTCCCCTGCCCAGGGCTTCTGGCTCACAGAGGGGGCTCTCCCTCATGTGAGCCCCGAGGTGGGCGCTGCCCCCCCTTCTCCTGGATCTGGTCCCCGTGGCCCCTAGACATCTGGGAACTGATCCCCACGAGACCCCCGAGGTGTCCCGGCCAAGAGCGCATAACCCACCACCAGCAAGGTGTGGAGGCCCCCGGCCCAGGCTCTCCCTGGGGGGTGTCAGTAGAGCACTTTCCCTCCCTCCGTGCAGGTCTGGGTGACAGAGCCCCTGCTGCCCGCACACGCACAGACGTGCCGGCCTCAGGACAGCGGCTGGTCATTCCCTCGTCCTCCCCACGCACCAGGCACAGGCCCCCTGCCCTCCCGCTCCCCGAGAGAGGGCAGCCTCTCAGCTGAGCCCAGGCCAGCCTCCCTGCCCGCAGGACGGGCCCAGGGCCGACTCACCACAGGACACCATCCACACTGACCGAGCCCCTGGATGTGGCCAGGGCAGACCTGAGCTCGGGGAGAAGACCCCTTAGGCTTGGGCACTGGGCTGCCTTCCAAGCCCGTCCCAGCCCCTACGGCCCCTGGACCTTTGCATGTACTGTGTCCCATTCTGTCTACTCCTCCTTGGAGCCCACCTCGGACATGCCCTCCTCCATGAAACCCTCCCCTACCCCTCACCAGTCCTGAGGACCTAAGCATGTTCCAGACACAAAACATGCCACACTGAGCAGAACAATGGGACAGACAGCCACGAACCGGGTCACTTGGGCCAAAATAGACACACTGCTCCTGATTTAGTCTGATGGGCGTCTACAGGGACCACGTTAACCCGACAACTGCCCACGCTCTTGTCCACGAGGTAAATATAGCTCCAGGGCCATTTGCCACTTCCTGGTCTTGGGGGAAAACAGTTTCTTCAAATTATACCCTTGAGGACCCTGAGTCCCAGATCTGTGCAGATGTGGCCGGAGGGCCTGGCCCTGGCTCAAGGCCACTTTGCCGCAGACAAGCTCCCAAGCCATCACGTGACTGTGCATCAGTGTTTTCTTCTCTTGGGGATGGAACACTGGCTCATTTAAACGTGGGGGTGTGTTGATGGATCTCAGGAGGCCCAAGACCCGTCAAGTCCTCCAGGACGTTTCTCTCGGGGAGAACAAGTTTGCCAATAGCTGCTCACTTTCCTCGACTACTTGGCCCCAGAAGAATGCTCCCTGGCCAGCCCCGAGGGCCCCCAGCTCCCTGGCCTCAGGGCAGACGCCAGCAGAGCCATGTCCCAGGGATCACATCTTCTGAGTCTGAAGGAACCCAGGCGCCCTGTCAGTCCACGGAGAACTCAGGCCCTAAGAGCAGACACTCCAGGGGCCCCGCCCGGTCCCACGCGGGCTGCGTCGAGAGAGAGGGAGAGAGAGAGGTGGGCCCGGAGCAGAGCCCTCCAATGTCCACTCCAGGGGCCCAGAGGCCGGGCGTCTGCGCAGACCCTGCCATCTCACCTGTCCCTTCCTCTGTGGCCCACGCCACCCACCTGCTCTCAGAGGAACAGCTCGAAGCCGGGAGTCTGCGTGAAGTCACGATTTGGGGCCGCTGGCCTTGCTGAGACGTGACAGGGCAGGACAGCTGATGTGTCAGCACCTGAGTCCGGGACCACGGTTCACCACCCACAGCCGGGCCGCGGACAGCCCCCGCCCCCACGCCCGCAGCCTGCAGCCCACCTGCCGGCCCCTCCCAGCGGCCTTCCCCCGCCTGCTCGCACCGCCCCCGGCGGCCCCTCGTCACCACGACGTGACACCTCCGCATCAACCCCCCCGTCCCTTCCCTCCAGCAGTAGGTGCCCCCGAGGTCCGTGCCTGCGCCCACGTGGCCTGTGGTCCCCAGAGAGGTGGGCTCTGTGTCCGACCAGACAGGCCAGTGGAGAGGGCCCTCAGCAGGGCCCCGCGGCGGCCACAGCGGCAGAGCCAGAAGCCCGCCGGCAGGGCCGGGGCCCCAGTACGGGCTTGCCCGGGGCCCAGCCCCGCCTCGCGGTGCCCAGATCGTGCCGACAAGCAGGACGGACGGGGCAGAGGCTGCCGGCGGAGCGGAGACCAGACGACTGAGGGAGTGCGAGGCGTGTGTGCCCCGGACCAGCCCCGTCAGCGCTCCCCAGGACGCTCAGCGCTGGGGGGGCGGACACGTCGGGGCCAGGCGGGTGGGGCCAGAGGCGTGGGCGGCGTGCACCTGTCCACGGCCCTGCAGGTCCCAGGCCGGCCCCAGGCTGGGCGCCCCCTAAGGGCCCCAGAGGGGACCAGGCTGGGCAGACACAGGCCTGCGTCTCGGGGGCTGTGGGCGCCCCGTCTGTCTGTCTGTGTGACGCGGGATTCCTGAGTCCCGCAGCTGCTATCCCCGCCAGGCGGTCACCTGGAAACCTCTGCCCCAACAAAGGGCTTGCCTGCGATGCAGGGCCAGGCAGATGGCGCAGCTTAATTAGGGCGCACGGAGTCTTGTCCCCAGCGCGGCAAGCAAGGCCTGCCCGGGGCTCCCTCCAGGCCTGTCTCTCCTCTCATGTCCGCCGTGAACCTTTCTCTGACTGAGTGTGTGTGTGTGTGTGTGGATGTGTCTCTGCTTCTCGCCCTGACTCTATTTCTCAGTTTGTTTCTAATACATCCCTGTCTCTGTGTGCCTCTCTGTCTGCCTGTCTCTCTGTTTGTCTCTGTCTCTCTCTGTCTGTCTCTCTATGTCTATGTCTGTCACTGTCTGTCTGTTTTTCTGTCTCTCTGTTTCTGTCTCTCTCTGTGTCTCTCTGTCTCCCTCTCTGTCTGTTTCTCCTTATCTGTCCCTCTGTCTATGTCTCTCTGTCTGTCTGTCTCTGTCTACGTCTCTTTGTCTGTCTCTGTGTCCTGCATTTACACTTCCTGACCTGATTCCTCGGGTTCCCCAGTCTCCGTCTCGGCCACCCCGTCTTTTCCATGGTGCTTTCCTCAGCTGTCCTGCTCTGAGCCTCTGATCCCCCAGCCGCCTTCCCTGCCTGACCCCCGCAGCCTGGCTCCTGCTGTCCCGCTCCCGCACCCATCTCCCTCCGGTCCCGTTTCCCCACATCTCTGTGTCTCCAGTGTCAGAGGCATTTCCCTTCGTCTTTTTCTCGGTCTGTCTCTGGCCGTATCCCCTCTGAGTTAGCCTGTCTCTGGACGGCATCCGGGGTTCGTCCCCCCTCTGTGTCCAGGGCTCTGGCCTGTCTCTCTTGGAATCATCTCTTGGTCTCCATCTGTCTCTCACCCACACTCATCCGGAGAGAACAAAATGACGCCCACCGGGGGAGAGAAAACACGGCAACAGAAAGCAAGGCCTCACCTGGAGCAGCCCCTGCCCCCAGCAGCACTGGGGTGCGAATGGGGTGGGAGTTGGGGGGAACGCCGGGTCTGCGGCCCCAGGGAGTAGCTCCTGCCCGAGGGGCCTCCGCTGGCGGCGCCCAGGCTCCCACATCACTGGTGAAGCCGCCCTGTCACCGCCGCAGGAGAAACTTTGGGCTGACACGGAACAAAGGGAATCCAGGCTGGCAATTACCCAGCTAATTTCAGCTATGCAGACAGCGAAATCAGATATTTCAGTTTTCTTACAAGCCCACCTCGGGGCCTGAATTAGCCACCTAATTAATTACCTGTGACAGCCTGGGACTGGCTGGGTGCAGCCTGGGTCCCTCCTGGTGCCAGGATGCTGCTTGCCCCTGAATCACGTTCCAGTGACGTAACCATTATAATTAGACTCAACCTGCAGCCTATCCTTGACCACGAAGTCAGGAAATGTGGCCCCGGGCCAGGCCCAGACGTCTTTCCATTTAATTTGTGTTGAGTGGAAATGCAGTCACTCTCCAGGAGACAAGCCCACCCGTGGGGCTCCTGTCCTGGGCATGGTGGCACTGGTCCCTCTATCCTGCCCCTCGTTCCTAGCACGAGAGCCCCCATGGTGCCCCACCTCTGGTGAAAAGCTCTCCATCACTCCTGCCAAGAGGTGGCCTTGTCATGCATCACCTGACACGTGCCCGGCTGTGAAAGGCATCAGGTCAGGGTGTGACCCACAGAGGCCACGTATGGCCCCAGGGTGGTCCCGTCGCACAAGGAAGACATCACTAATGGCAGAATCAGGCAGCGGCCGCCAGCTCCCATCACAGGGAGCGCCCAGAGCTGGCGCTGCACCAGGGAAGCCAGGGTGCACAGGGCCGGCCCCGTGGGCCAGGCTGACCAGGACGCAACTGTGCCAGTGCGGACCTCGATCCACTCCCCCGCCCACCTTCTGGGCCAGGGTCTCAGCTCACTGTCCTACATCATCTTCCTCTCCCGGGCCAGGCTCTCCGGCTGTGGTGATGGCCTTGACCCAAGGAGGCACAGGATTCCTTTCAAAAGCCTCAGCAGGGTTGGAAGCGGGGTCCCCTCCCTCAACACACAAAGAGGCTGCACTGCCTTCACGGGGGCGGGGAGGTGGGGACGCAGGTGGGCACACACAAGCTACCCGGGGCCTCTTCTCTCATCGCCTGCGCGCAGCCAGCCCTGGCTCCCTGTGCACGCCGGGGGCCCCTCCCTCGTGACGCCACAAGTCCTTGCTGGGTGCCACAGGGCCAGCTCTGCTCCTTACCCCACTCTGCCTGCTGTGGTCACTCTGCGGCCTCCTGCACCTCTGCTCATCAGAGGCAAAGTCCCCGTGGGGGGCCACCGGATCTGACCAGTGAGACTGACCCCTGGCGCCCCCTGGGGTGTGCTCCCGAGGCCGACGGAGGTGCCGCTGCTCAGCACCATGTGGGGGGCTCCGCCCGGCCACAGCGCGCTGGCATGCCTCCTCCCCCACCCCCAAAGCCGGCCAAGGGGATTCAGGACGCACTGCCTTTGGCCCCTCCCTGTTCGTCCCCCCGTCCCGCCTTCCATCCCCGGCCCAGAGGGAGCCTGCAGGTGCGATTGCGGGGCTTGTGGGGCGAAGTCCGACGGTGACCATGTGCCGCGTGAGACCCCGCGTGTCTGCGTACTGCTGGGTGTGCAGCGTGCCCCCCTCCCTACCTCCCAGGGCCTGTTTCATCACGAACTCCATGGTGACGGCTTTGAGTTCTCAGCGGCTCCTCGGAGGGTCACAGCTCACGTGCGAACGTGGCCAGGAGTTGTCTGCTTGGGGAGAGGACATGGTCACAGGTCACCAGCGGGGCTGGGGGAGGGCTTCTTCCTTGTCCCCTCCCAACTTCCCCTAGGAGCAGGTCTGGGGCGTGAGAGAGCATCATTCGTGGTCCCCCCAACACCTGGAGGCTGGACCTCAACATGGGACAGGCACCTGGGTCTGGGAAGGTCCCTGCAAAGCGGTCTCTCTGGGCCCCTGGGGTTTGTGAAGCCGGCGTCCGGCTGCTACCGCAGGGATGGGGGCGTGCAGCTCCGAAGGAGCCTGCCTTTGAGAAGCGGGGGCAGGCCCAGGGGCGTTTGGAGGTGACTGGCTCTGCTGCCTCTTTGGGGGAGCCCTGGGCCACAGGGGCGGGGACCCATCTAAAGGATGGGAAAGGTCAGTGTGGATGGGACCTGGGCGGGAGCTCCCTTTGGCTTCCGATGGAAGAGTCTTGGGAGACCAGGTTTCACCCAGGGGAGAGGCCAGCACCCACTGCCCCCTGCACACAGCAGAGACTGGGGTGGAAGGGAGAAACGGCAGGGGGCCCAGCCTTCGGGGAACAAATGAAGTGGTGGGGGCAGACCACCCCTCCACCTGCATCCGCATGGGTGGGGACCTCCAGGGTCCAGGCCAGCTGCAAGTCTGGTGAGGAGGTGCTTCCTGTAAAATCAGCAGCTGCAGTGCCCCCCCACCACACCCGTCTGGTGAGGTCTCTCCTGGCAGGGAAACCCAGGTCCCTAGAGATCCACTGTTTTATGGGGTTTTTTTTTTTCCTTTTCAGATGAAGGAGACCCGCGTGTGTGCAGGCTGGGGGGGGGGGCGGGCGTCCCCCTGCCTCCCCGCAAAGCGCTGGCGCGCAGGGGCGCCTTTGCCGCAAAGCAGATTCTCTTCCAAACTTCTCCCCTACCTCCTGGTGGGGAGGGAGTCTCAGGGCCCAGCCCTGAGAGGTTGGGGCGCTGCTGGAGCTCCCCCAGCGCTCCCACCGCCCCCCCCCGCACGGCTCAGGGCTCCCGCGGCCGCCGCACCCCTTGGCTTTGCGGGCGAGCGAGTTGCCCGGCTCTGCCAAGCGGCCCTCAGGCGGGAGAGCGCCAGGAGAAAGAAAGAAAGAGACGGAGGACGAGGGAGGGGAAGGGGAGACGCGAGAAGCAGGAGACTCGGAGAAGGAGCAAGAACGAGGGAGGGCGCGGGCCGGGACCCCTGGGCCGCTTCAGCACCGCGCCGGCGGACAGCGCCCGCCGGGGGCCGACTGAGCGCCCAGCCCGGGCCGGGTAGGGGGCACCTGGGGCCGAGCGCCCGCCCTGCGGGTCCTGGGAAAGAGCTGCGCGCGGGGGCGCCGGTTACCTTCCTGGGGCTGGGGCCGGGGCGCGGGCGGGCGGTCAGCGGCAGAGCGCGCTCGGGCCGGCCGGGTCCATGTGGCGCCCCTGGAACTGCGGCGGCAGCTGAAGGGCACCGCGAGGAGGGCGCATCACATGTAGGCGCTCCCCGCCCCCCGCCCGCGTCCGAGCGTGACGAGGTGGGCGGGGCCGCGGCGGCTGGGCGGGCGCCCGCGGGAGGCGGGGACCGGAGGGGCGGAGCCGCGCCCCCCTTACCCTCCGAAACGCTGCCCCCGGGCCGGATTCGGGGGGGATACCGGGGCGCGAGCTCCCGAGCCAGCGCGCACGACCCCGGCCCACCCCTCAGTCCAGAAGCCCAGATACTGCCCCCAGCCACCGCCACCCACTCTGTGTGGACCGGGCGGGGGCCGCCCCCCCAACGGCTAGACAAGGTCCCGCACTCCCATCCGCTTCCGCCCGTGCGGGGCACCTAGCGTGCGGACGGATACGTGCGCAGCGCCAGTGAGCGAAGTCCTTTCCCGTCTAGCCGCTGTCGGGGGGAGCTGGGCGTCGCGGCTCTGGTCGCCATCCCACTCTCCGCCGACGCGCGCGGGAAGGGGTTCCCCGGCGCAGCCGGTGACAGCGGTCCCCACCGGGCCGAGTGCCCCTGAGCGCTGTCCTGGCCCCGGACCCCCGCCGTTCCCGGGCCTCCCGCACCGCTGGGCGTGAGAAGGGAGCCCCCAGACGCCAGAAAACCCATCCAACCGTTGGAGGAGAGCAGCCCGCAGACCACCGGGACCTATTTTTCTGCGTAACAGAGTCGCAGAGAAGGAGCCACGCCGTTTCATTTTAGTGGGACAGAGGCCGAGAGACCCTCGCCCCCTCGGCCGGCGGCCCCACGCCGGGCAGGGACGCGCAGAGGTCACTGCGGACCGGCCGCTCCGCTCCGTGTGCCCGCAGCCCCGCCCCCGCCGCGGCCGCCCCCTCCCTGAGGCCTCCGGGATTTCCTCTGCGGCGTTAACCGCGCTGCGGGGAGACCGGGGTCGCTGCAAGGTCGGCGGCTCGGCCTCCAGTCCCACCGCCCCTCCTGGGGTCACAAGAGTGTTGTGGGAGGGGCCCGGGTCTCCGCTGGCCTCCTGGTTGGTGGGCGGACACCCCTGGTGGCCGCTGCGTTAGCTTTCACCCTCCCCTCTCAGCTGAGGCATCAGGACTCCCTGGGCCTGGGTGGAAGGGGCAGATCCTGGAAACCCCACCCCGAGGGAGCACTCCTCACGCCGCTCCCCCAGGACAGTCGGCCTGAACTCCAGAGGGCGTGCCTGTTTCCCCCCATCTGCTTGGAGCCCGGGCTCCCAGCGCCCACCCCTCGCTGACCTCTGCAGGCCCAACTGTGCGCATCGGTGGCCCGGCAGGGCCGCCCAGCCGGCAGGAGTGAGGAAGGGGAGGGGGTGGAGGAGGCCAGCACAGCTTTCTGGGAGTTGGCAGGGGCACCGCCACTCTGCAGCTACTCTGGCCAGCGAGGGCCCTGCTGGCCGTGGGGGAGGCTCACATCCCAGGACGCACGGGGCTGCAGCCTCCCCGGACGCAGGGGCCGTGGGAGCTGGCCGCGGCTCTGTCCATTCCTCCTGCCAGCTGGCTCTGGGCAAGGAGGTGCAAGGTGGGTGCAGTGGGGCTGCTCAGAAGGGGGGGCCTGGGGACCGAACGCGGGGCTCACAGAGGCTGCAGGGAGCGCCTCTTGCTAGCCCGCACTGGCCGACCCCTGGAGTGTGAGAAGCACGTGTTCATTGCACCTCTACCGCCACCCTTCACGTGACGTGGGTCGAAGCCCCAGGCCTTTTGCAGGTCTGGGGACAGGTGCTCTGTGGAGGGAGTGGTCGCCTGTTTCCCGGTGTCTGGGGGTCTGAGGGTCCAGCCTGAGCCCTCAGGGTCTGCTCAGCCTGGCCCTTCAGTGTCCTCAGAACCTGGGTGTGGACGCCGGAGGGAGAGGTGTGGGTCCAGGAGAGAGAAGCCCCTTCTCCCCACTGGAGCCTCTGCCCTCCGCCCCTACCACCACGTGGACCTGGGGGATGACCCGCAGCTGAGTCCAGAGCAGCCCCACGACCCATGAGCCCAGCTGCCCTTACAAGCCACGGAGACACCCCGTTGACCTTGGGGCATCCAGGCGGGGTGTGACTGGGTGTGCACATCACCAAGACAGGAGTGTAGGGGTCCGTGCTCGGCCCACAGTTTCCATGATCCCAATGACCCTGTGACCCGGGCCTGTGCCACGTCGGAGGACAGAGGACAGAGGCCCTCCGCTGGCCTCGCTGCCTGGCCCTCCATCCCTCTTTCTCTTTCTCCTCCCCTCCTTCTCTCTCCCTGTGGGGTCACCATTCAGAGGTCACCTGTGGGGTCATCACCTATCTTTCTGTCTCTGTCTCTGTGTCTCTGTCTGTGTCGTTACCCCTCTTAGACCCACCACACACATAGCTGGCCTCTTCAGTTCTCACATTTGTCCAGGCCCTGGGCTGGGGTTGGGGGACCCAGCAGGGTCTCAGACCCTCTTATGGAGAAATAGACAAGGTTGGTGACAGTCCCAGGTCAGGATGACTGGCACTCTGGGAGAGGGAGGCCGGGCGGCTCTGGGACCTGAGGAGGGCTGGAGGGCGGGGGACCCCTCTGGGCAGGAGATGAGGGCAACTGCCCACCAGCCAGGCCAGCCCCCACGGCAGGGAGGCACCTCAGCCCACGGCCTCCGCCTGGCCTCGGGGCCACACCCCAGGTGGGCGCTCACGGCCCCGTGAGCACCCAGAAGAGGACCTGGGTTCCGGTGACCAGTGCCCAAGCCTGCAGCCGGCCGGAGAGGCAGGAGCTGAGCGGGAGACGTCCATAACGGCAAGAAAGGCCAAGCCAAGGGCACCCGTCAGCGTCAGCGGGCTGAAGACCCAGGAGGGTGTCGGGGTGGAGGAGGTGGGCGGCGGGAGGCCAGGCTGGCCAGCAGGTGCAGGGGGCTAGAGAGGGGGAGGGCGGTCAGCTTTGGGGCGTGTGTGTTTGGCCACGGCCACGTCTGGGCTGTGGGACCCTGGCCGGCCGGCAGGACAGGGATGGAGCCCTGAGCTCAGTGCTCTGCGGGCTCTTCGGATGCAGAAATGGGCCCCTGACGGCCAGGAACCCCTGACCCAAAGCAGGGTTATGCCGAAGACCAGGAGCACATGGCGCTAGGTGTGAGACGTCACCACCACCACCTCGAGTCCCCTCTGCAGCCCCCACGGGGTCACTCCAGGTGTCAGGAAGGGGAGGCGGCCGCCTTGCTCCAGCAACTCCCCCCCCAACCCCCCCCCCTCCAGCGTCCTGGAAGCCCCTGCCTGGCTCCCTGCACTCGCTCCAGGGAGGCCTGGCGCCTGCTGGTCCCCTCTGTCCCGGGGGGGCCCAGGGCCACTTCAAGTCCTTCTTCAGTCCTGGCATGGGGTCTGGCAAGGGGGTCGCAGACCCCCCAGGAAGGGCTGGGATGGGCTCTCGGCACACATGGGCTCACCAGCAACTTCAAATACAAACTTAATAATTTAACACGATGAATAATTCAGCCCCCAGCACCAGCACCATCTGTGTTGCCATTTTCCTGCTGGATTTCATCATTACTTGCCAGGTAATATAACACGTGAAAAGCAGAAGCAAAGCAAGCTGGAAAATCATCACTGCTGCTCCTCAGAGCTGGGCCAGAACACCTCGGCTGTGTCTGGAGGAGGCCCTGCGTGCTCGCCAACTCCAAGGCCCCTTCCCTGGCCACGTGGGCTCCTGAGGGTGGAGCTGCAGGCGCTGGCCCGCCCTGGGGTGGCCTGCTTGTTCCTCGGACTCCCGCCCCGTCCTGGGTCAGGGCTGTGTGTCGAGATGCACTCTTCCTCATCCCCACAGAGGCTGCTCCTCGAGTTCCAGACAAGGGGGCCCCTCGGTTGCCACCCGGGAACCCTGAGGACGCCCCGCTTCCTGAGGAGGTGGCCCAGGGTCTGGGCTCAGCGCACAGTGGTGGCTCCTGTCCCCTGCACTTGCCCCTGCTCTCCCCGGACCCCAGGCCCCTGATCCTTCCACCCCTCCCCACGGGGAGAGAGTGTTGGAAAGGGGGAGCTGTGACTTCCAGAGCTGCTCGGAGAAGGGGGCGACCACGAGGGGCCGTGGCTCCCAGGCCCCCCTCTCCCTCCTGGCTGCTGCCTGGAGCCACCACCCGCCCCTGTGCGCCAAGGTGAAACTAGCAGAGTGCACAGGCCTGAGAGCGGGATTCTGCTTCTCACCGCTCTGCTGGGACGGTGGCAGCCGTGGCGGTGCAGGGCTGCACAGACGCACCAGGGTGGCCTGAGCAAGCGGAGGGCCTCGGTCACCAACAGGAGGCACGGGGGACGATGCGGGAGAGGCCGTGCTTCTGAAGGCCTCTGCCTGGTGGGAGCCCAGGCCACCGGACGCCCTTGCCCCAGCCCCGGGCTCGGCTCGCCCAAGCCTCACGTCGGGGTCTCCATAGGCGAAAGGAAAGGGGTGTCCAGCGGAACAAGCGTCCATGCCCAGGCTCTGGGCCCCTGACTCTCTGTCCAGCGGTCCCTCCCTCTGACGCGTCGTGTGACCCTCCTGGGGAGAGTTCCCTGAGCTGCAGACCGGGTGTCCCTGCTCTGTGAATGCCCCCCACCCATCAGCTCTGCGATCACCCCCATCCTACTCCAGAGGCCTCCTCCACCCCCGGACCAGCCTCGGGGACCTTTCACAGGACACTCCGTCAGAGGCCTGGCTCAGGGCCCGGACAGAGGGCGGTTGGCCTGTGCAGGTACAGGACCGAGGGAGGGTCTAGGGCCCCCGGGGTGGGCACAGGGCTCCTGCTCGGGCCGAGCGAGGTCTGGGCTGTGCCATCAGGCAGCTTCAGGTGCACGCAGTGCTCAGAGCTTCCTGCACCCCGTGTCCCTCGAGGCCCCGGGTTGGCTGCACTCTGTGTGGGTCAGGCCTGGACTCCCTCAGTCAGTGACCCGGATCCAGCAAGGACTGAGTTGGCGGACAACAGAGCTGGCCCTTGCGGGGAGCGGGCTTCAGGCTCAAGAAACCCTTCCCAGAAAGGCAGGTCGTAGAGGGAAGCCACCACCCAGGAGCGCCACCTCCCTGGCCGCCCTCCTCCCTCCGGTGGCACCCAGAGTGAGGCCAGGCCTGTGTGGGTCCCGCTGGAGGGTTTCACGCCCAGGAGGCACGGGGAGATGCCTGTCTACTCAGTGGGGGAAGGGTCTTCCTTTGGTCCCGGGTCGTGGCCCTCTCCTGGCTGTGCTTGTGTCTGGGGGGCCTGGCAGCCCTGGTCAAGCATCGAGGGGTTGCGGGGAGGGGCGGGCGGCTGAATCCAGGCCCCGTTCCCCTAGGCCGGGCGTAGGGTGAGGCCCCAGGCCTGCCCCAGGGGCAGGGAGGCCGCAGCAGCCAGGCCCGCGCAGGCCAGGGGACTGTCCAGCTGAAGAGGGCAGCACGCAGTGACTTCACAGCGGCAGCCTGGGGCGTCAGAAGCACCCCATCGGGCTGTCTGTTCTCCTTCCTCAGAAAGCCTGCGGCTAGTTCCTCGGCGCACCCGGAGCGGTCAGCCTGCAGCCCGGGAGGGGAGAGGAGGCCGGGGGCCGGGCCGGCTTCTCCGGGTCACGTCCACCACCTCGGAGGGGCCAACGAGCTGATGCAGGACGGCGACCCCTTGTCCACTGCAGAGTCCAAGCCCCTGTTGTCCCCGTCACCACCCGGTCCACCGCCGGCCAGGGGGCTGTCCTGGTGCCGCGGGGGCCGCTGAGGAAGGCAGGCGAGGCGGCGCCTCTCAAAGCTTTTGCTCTCAGACGCCACGGGGTAAGCACCACGCAGAGAATCAGAGACTCAAAACAGCGGAGCCGGAGAGACGTGGAGCCTGTGAGCGCGGGTGGCCAAGCCGGGCCTCGGGCCGAGTGACCCAGTGTCCCACGCTCCAGGCAGCAGCCCTGCAGGCAGGAAGGAGGTCTTGAGCCAGGTGGGGGAGGGCTCAATCGCACCTCCCAGGGCCAGGCTGCCCCCCACCGGGCCCCGTACCCGAGGGTTCAGGAGGGCCTGCGTCCAGTGCTGCCTCTTGGGGGTGAGAAACACCCGGAAGGTGTGATTTCCACACCTGTGCTACAGGTGCGGCTGGCACGGCCCAGACGGGTGGGACCTGTGTCCACCTTACGCGGGTGGGAGCCCTGAAGGCCCCGGGGGCCTGCCCCTCCCCAGGAGAAGGAAGAGGCTGGGTAAGAGATTCCACCCCTGAAGGATGAGGTAGTGCCAGACATCTCATCGGAATCACAGCATCGCATGCAGAAAAGGAAAAATGATAGAAGTGGAAGGCGTCTCAGACCACAGGGAGGAGTTCCCCGCCCCCCGCCCCCAGAGGAGCCCAGGCAGTTGCTGGATAAAGACGACTGTCAGCCGGCGGGCCGGGCTGCGCCATTCCAGGCTGGTGCTTCTCGGGCCAGATAAGCAGGGGCACCGGGGCGGATCACACGTTCGGGGGATTGGGCTGCTCCCCCAGACGCTGTGGAAAAGGCGAAGGGGGGGGGTTCTCCCTTGATCCGGGTGGTGCCATAGACGGTCGGCGCCTTGTCTTGGCCAGTGGGATGGCCTGGCAGCCTTGGGGCCGGCCCTGGGCCTGGTGCCTGGCGGGCTGTCAGCCCAGGCCTGGCTAAGGGTCTGGAACCACCTCCTCCCCTCCCCCGGGCATCGGGGAGCCAGCCCTCCTACCCCTCCTTCCTGTCCTGGGGGCCTGGGTGTGGAAGATTCTCTGACACAGGCCCTGCCCGAACCCGAGGTGGCCAGCGGACACAATCCCAGTTCAGGGCCAGGTGTCCTCCATGAGAAGCAGGACCCTCCACCAGTGGCCCTTTAGCTGCCCAGTGCCCCGCCCTGTGCCCGGGCTCTGCCCGCCACACCTACGTACCCTCCCCCTGATGAGACTCCTGGAGGCCCCCAGCCCAAGTCCCCCCACACGCTCACCCACAAGCAACACACCTGCTGGCCTTCTCATGCCACCCAAGGGGCCCCTCCTGCCCCCGTAACATCCCCTTCCTGTCCCCCTCTCTCCTACCCCTCTCCTGATGTCGCTTTCTCCTCCTGACACCCCCCGCCAGGTTGCCCACGGGGGACCCCCAGGGGTGTCCCCGGACTCTGCTGGTTGGAGCAGGTCTATAAATGGCCGCCGCTGTGTCCCTGCCCTCAGGCCAGCTGCTCCCCGGTCTGGCAGACCCAGGCCCGCCCCTCCCTGGTAGCCATGTTCTAAAGGCTCCTGGGAAAGTCAAGGCTGGCCCCCGGGAGCAGGGGTAGGTTCTGACCCCAAAATTGGCCCGTGGGGCCTGAGGGGGGCTTCCTGGCCCTGAAACGTCGCTCTCAGGGACGAGGGTGCGTCCTGGGGGCACGAGGGCAGGTGGGTGAAGGCAGGTGGGGGGAGGGGCAGCACATCCACGGCAGCCACAGAGACACAGATGTTTCTCCAAACCGTGGATGTCACCCAGCGAGTCCTGAGGCAGCTCTGCATGGATGAGCCTTGAAAACCTCCTGCCAAATGAAAGCAGCACCCTCCCCCGCCCCAAACCTCTCCTTACTCTAGGGATCCCCGCGCCCCCGCCCTGCCCAGGGGCTGCTGTCCTGCCCTCACACCAGGCCAGGAAGGGCCCTGCCCAGCGCAAGCAGGCAGGGCGACGTCAGGCCCCAGGGGTCCCTTCACATGAGACACTGTGCCCAGGCCTCACCCATCGCCCAGCAGCTACTCCGCTGGGCAGGGGCCGCATCTGTAACGAGAAAACAGCAGATGCGTGTGTCTGTCTGTCTGTGTCCTCTCTGTGCCCTCCTGGCAGCCGAGGGCCCCCCACTCCCACAGCCCGTCACTCTGGCACAGAAACCGCCACACTGGGGAGAGATCCGTCACAGCACCGCAGCCCGGACAGCCACCATCGCCAAGGCAGGCCCGGGCTGGGCCAGCGGGCACAGGGCGGGGCTTGGCCGGCTCCTGGTGGGGCCCAGAGCACCTGGGGGCTGGGTGGCCGCAGAGCAAGGGGCCCGGGCGTCTGCCCAACCCCTCTCGGGGTCTGAGCCGGCTTCGTACTGGACAGGGGGTCTCTCTTGGGCCAGGATTCCCACCCCCGCGCTCCGGCTTGACCCCCCCACCCTGGGCAGAGGCGCATCTCCCAGGATCGTTCACAGGCCTGGTGACCCAGAGCTGGCCCGAGTCCCCTACACTCACCCCACGGTGCTGGGACAGGGTGATTCCTGAGGGTCTCTGTGGGGACCTGCACCCGCCAGGCTGCCTGGGGCTCGGCCCTGCAGGGAGCGGGCTTGGCCCCAAACTGGGCAGGAAGGGAGGCCTGGGTGGAACTGCCACAGAGCAGGGGTCCCACATCACTCCAGTGCCCCGCATGGCCTGAGGGGATCTAACCCTGGGTCCCCCCAAGGCAGAGCCTGGACCAGGGCCCGGAGCAGCAATTTGTTTCTGAGGACTCAGAAAGAGTGACCAGGGCAGGCGAGAGAGCCCATGGAGGTTCGAGGCCGAGCTGGCCGCTCCCCGGGCGCCTTCCTGGGCCTGCTCAGTGGGCGCCGGGAAATACTCACTGAGCGGATGAGTCCTTCCCACAAAGGGGCCTTTGCCGGCAATCCGGCGGGGGCGGGAGTTCAGTCCGTCTCCGGCGCTGGAGCCAAGCGCACGGGCCTCCTGCGCTTCCCACACTGCCCGAGGACCCCCAGCCCACGAAGGGGCCCCTGCGGCAGGGAGACGCGGAAGCTTCCTCAGACCCGCGCCGCCCTGGGGGGAGGGGACCGCCCCCCGGAGCCACGAGAACGACGAGAACCACGCAGCAAGGACCCGCTGTCAGAGTGCTTCCTGACCACAGGGACACGGCTTGATGGCGAGGATTCACGGAGACACAGGACTCGATAACCCCGGCCGGGACTCCAGGGAGGGGCGCGCTCACTGCCTCTGGGAGCAGGAGGGGAGGGGCGGGGGGCCGAGGGAGGTGGGCCGGAGGGATGTACTGCTGGGACCAGGGTCATGTCCCTGGGTGACAGCAGTCACCCAGGCTGTCCGGCACGTGCTGGGTGGGGTCCTCTACGGAACAGGGGGTGGCCGGACCAGGGGGTCCTGGGGTAACTGATGGGTGGGCAGCACCGGGAGGCGTGTACTGTGCTGGGTCCCTGGTCTGAGCCCATCTCCAGACCCGACCTCTGCTGAGGAGCAAACCCCCCCAGGACCAGGCCCGCTTCGAGTGGGGACGGGGCCAGCAGTGGCCCAGCCCAGGGTTAGGGTTAGGGTCATTCCCTGGGCCCCGAGGGGCTCACTGGAGGGGACACACGTGGTCCTTGGAGCAGCCCTGCTCGGGGTCTGTGGCCTGTAGGGATAGAGCCACCGGGGCCATCACCTCACCAAGACAGTAAATCAGAGCCAGTAGCGACGGCAGAGGGAGCGCCACACCAGAGACCCAGGGGCGGGCGGGCCCTGCAGGACCTGCGAGGGCTTCTGGCCAGTGACCCAGGGCCACCTGGCCCTGAGCCGTGATCCAGAGCAACTCTGAGGTGCAATCTTGGGCCTCTTTAGGTCGTTCATTGTTTTGTTTTGTTTTTTAATAAATTTATTTTTGGCTGCATTGGATCTTTGATGCTGCGTGGGGGCTTTCTCTAGTTGCGGTGAGCAGGGGCTACTCTTCATTGCGGTGCGCGGGCTTCTCATTGCGGTGGCTCCTCTTGTTGCGGAGCACGGCCTCCAGGTGTGCGGGCTCAGTAGTTGCGGCACGCGGGCTCGGTAGTTGTGGCGCACGGGCCCAGATGCTCCGCGGCATGTGGGATCCTCCCGGACCAGGGCTCAAACCCGTGTCCCCTGCATCGGCAGGCGGATTGTTAACGACTGCGCCACCAGGGAAGTCCCATTGTTACTTAAAAGAGTATTCTTTGAAAAGAGGCCTCAGCCTGGGAAGAGCCGGGTTTAACCCTCCTGCCCACCCGCAGCAGCAGCCCCAACCCAGGTGGGTGGGTCACCTCAGTGAGGGGACAGTGCAGAGGTCCAGGCGGCCCTCGGCCTCCTCTCCTGCTCTCTGCTCAGACCCCCGGCTGGGGCGGGGCTGGGGAGCAGTCCTAGGGGCAGAGGCCGTAGGGTCCTGGGGCCTCAGGACACAAAGCCAGAGCCCCTTCCTCCTCTGAACTGTCAGGAGGTGCAGGCCCACCCTCTGCCAGACCAACGAGGTCACTGGAGGTGGAAGGCGGGGCTCCGAGCTTCAAGTCAGAGTGTTCAGCTAACCGCTGCCCTGTCTCCCAGGTGAGGCCTTGATGTGAGGATGGGCGCCTAGGAGCCCGGCACAGGGAGGGTCCTGACCCGGGTGACCCAACTCGCAAGCCCACCTGAGGGGCAGGTGGCGCCCTCTTGAATCCCTAACTTGGCATCACATCTGACTCAATAACTCACATTTTGGCTAAAGAAGAGACCGCACAGAGTTCCCAGAGCCCAGCCCACAGTGCTGACTGGGCTGAGGGGCACTTCGGCAGGGCCTGGCCAAGCCTGCTGTCACCACGGGGAGGAGGGTCGAGGTCCGTCCGCCCCGTCTCCAGGGCCCGGCCAGCAGTGCCAGGCAGCCAGGAGTAGGACGAGCCCTGCGGACGGTGGACAGACCCGCAGGAGGCTGGGAACGTCACTTCCGACCAAAACCTCGAGTCATGTAACTGCTGTCGTTTGTCCTGACGAGTTGTTCCCCGGAGCACGGGGCAGTTGGGGCTTCTCTAACAGGCCGTGACTCAAGGCCATTGCTTTTGCTTTGGATTCCCGGAACGAGAGAATCCAAAGCCCCCCACACCCTCCCGCTGTGAGGAGGAGGGACCCGGGGGACCCAGGGGGAGGGCCAGCCTCTGTGCACCTGCACCAAGACCACGTGCCTCTGCCGCGCTGCAGTGACCCGCGGGGCATGGCCAGCACCCGACGAGGGCCAGCCCCCAGGCCCGAGCCGCAGCTCGTCGCATCAGTCCCCACACCTCCCGGCCTTCCTGCCTTCCTGTCACGCCCGACCACCCAGCCTGGGCTGCTGGCCGAGGCCAGACCGGGGGCCCGCAGGGGCTCAGGCCAGCAGCGGTGAGGAGCCCAGCTTGCCGGGCGGGGGTCCCTGCGATTCATCTTCACGGTCAGAGCCAAGGTCAACCAGGTGACAGCAAACGTGCAGGGAGGTGGCGTGCAGCCCCGGAGACGAGGGTCGTCAGAAAATAGTTTAATTATGTACAGGTGGTCACCAGGCTGATTACGAGGGGAGACGTGAACATTCACGAACAGATTCTGGAGGACAGCTGAGCAGCGCGATCTACCCGGTGGACACGCCACGGATAAAACAAATCACAGACTGTGACACGTGTGGGAGGAGTGCAAATCGTCACCTTTCCTTCAGGACCAGAAGAGAAAAAGAAAGAACTCGGAGGCTTTGGAATGCTTTCTCTTCCTGCGAAGGGAGTGGCGCTGGCTCTGGATCCGCTGAGCGTGGCGGGCGCGACGTGATGCCAGCTGCAGCCGCGCCAGCCCATGCCGCCCCGGCCCCCGCGCAGCCCTCCAGGCCAGCCAGCAGCTTCCAGCTCCACGAGCCGCACGTGCAGCCACGACCCGTGGGCTCAGAAGAGCGGCCGGGAGCCCTGGCTCTCAAACTCGGCCCAGGCGTCGTTGAGCTCCATGAAGATCATCCGGGCGTACTGCTCGTAGGGCTGCCCCCGGGCCTGCGGGCAGGCAGGACGGCGGTGGTGAGGGCCCGGCCCGCTCCCAGGACCCCGTCCCAGCCCCGGCGCGGAGCCCGCAGCCCGTGCCCACCTTGTCCGGGTGGACCACCAGCACGGCGCGGCGGTAGTGCTTCTTCACCTGCGCCGGCGTCACCAGGTCGGCCATGCCCACGGGCGTCCAGCGGCGCTCGTCGTCCCACAGCGCCGTGTGCAGCGTCGACAGAAGAGCGCGGATGTTCCTCTCCTTGCCCTCCGTCCAGTCCAGGAGCTGAGGAGACACCACGCTGCTGAGGGCGCGCCAGGCCCCGGCCTCTACCCACCGAGCGGCCAGCGGTCGCCCCACCGAGCAGGGATCTGACTGTGAGATGTGTGGCCCCGGCGTGGACCCCCGCCCCAGGTTCTGCACTGACCCCACCCAGGCATGGCCAATTCCATTCCCTAGGTCTGGCCGGACGGGACACAGACTAGACGGTGCGTGGAACCCAGGGACCCTTTCCTCAGTGGGACATTCACAGATGACCCGCCGTCACAGCCTTGCCCTGTCCATCCTGGGGTCCTTGTCACCCCCGGGGTCTCTGCGGCCCACGCCCCCCGACCGGGGTCATGCCTGGCTGGTCTCCAGAGGAGCAAGGAGCTTAACGAGCGTGAAGCCACACATCCCAGCCACGTGGGGACAGTGGATCTTTCACCCCAAAACTTTAAGAGCAAATAAGTGTAGATGGAAGCCACTGTCCCTGCAAGCATGTCGGACAGCGGTCCTCGTGTGTGAGAGTCGGGGCCGCGTCGGCTGTGTCCCTCTCCCCACGCTCCTGCCCAGGGTGCCCCCCACCCTGCCCCGGCCCGAGCGCCCTGCACCTTCAGCTTGAGCGGGTCTGAGTCCCGCGCCTGGTCCTGCCTCCTCATCTCGGCGATCGTCCTCGGCCCCTTCCTGTCGGCCCGGGAGGAGAAGCCCTGGTTGGACAACAGGTCTTCGAAATCGTTCTCCGACACCCTCGGCTTTGGACCTGGAGGAGAGCAGAGGCTTCAGGGGCCGCGCTAAGTGCCCGCCCGACCGCCTGCCTGCTGCCTCTGCCGCATGGCCAGCTCGAGCACCCTCGGGGACAGCAGGACAGCCGAGAAGACGGGAAACGTCCAAAAGAGCTGCCCGAGGCAGGAGCGCACGAGTGCGGGCGGGGTCACGGTGGGCATCGGGACCACCACCCCCGTGACAAGCGAGGCAGCCAGGCCTGGGCTGACCACCCAGCTGCCCGGCCAGCAGAGGCCGAGAAGGTTCCCGGACAGTGTGGCCTGGCCCACTGGGGGCAAGAGGGTCACCCACAGACATGCGTCTGAAATCATTAACTTCCATCCAAAGGGGCTCCTGCTGGGTCTCTTTAAACACCCTTTCCCGGGACTGGGCTCTGAACTGCACGAGGCAAAACGGGATTTCACCGCAACCGCTTCACGGCCAGCTCGAGAAACCACACAGGCGGCGGGAGAGGAAGAACTCACCGAAGCCGGGGGCACGGACCCCCCTCTCCTCCCGGCTGCCGATCACACTGAAGCTGGAGGTGTAGTTTGGCCGTGGCTGTACGCTGGCTCTGGGGGTTGGCTTGGCCTGGGGGGGCCACGGGGTGCCCTGGGCTGGGGGCCGACTCATCTGCCAGGAGCCGCTGGCCTTGGGAGGGGGGACTGTTTTGGGACCGAAGCCCCCAGGAGCAGGTGCAGCGGGCGAGCCTGGGGAGACAGTTCACGTACGGAGTGTCACTGACGGTATGCTGCCCCAGCGGGTACTCAGCCCTCGCGGGCAGAGGACACACCCTCGCGAAATGAATGTTTCAGGTCAGCCGCCAGGACGGGCGGCCTCTAGGTAGCCCACAGCTGGCCCGTCTGCAGGGGCTGGGCCGGGCAGGCTCCCCTCCCCACTCGCTCAAATGCAGGGCTGAGTCCAGGAAGCTCAAAACCAGCACCCGGAGCCCACAGGGCCCCCGACCAGCACCATGCAGGCGGCTGCTCCGTGAACGCAGGCACGTGGCTTGTCACGTGTGCGTGGTTCTGGGCCACTTCACATGCGCACAGATCCACGCAAGCACTGGGTCAAGATGCCCCCGTTCTCCGTCCTGTGGCCTTCACCTCAGGAACATTCTAGACGTGGAATCACAGGGCAGGCGGCCTTTGCGATGGGCTCTTCTCACTCAGGACCCACCCACCTGCCCGCTTGTCGCCAGCAGCCTGGCAGGCGGACGCGTCACAGAAGGACGCCGGTGGGTTCCAGTCTGTGGCGATTACCCACAGGGCAGCCCTGAGCACTGCCGCGGACACTCCCTGCTCAGCCCACGCGCGCCTCTGGGATAGACGGCGGTTGCGGGTTCAGTTCTGTGAGAACCGACGCCCGCCTCGAGTAGCCGTCCCGCACGCCCGCCAGCTCTGCGCCCGGCGCTGCACCCCATCGAGGCCCCCCGCGCCTCCAGGGCCGCCAGTGACACTAGACCTCTCCCCAGGCTGCCGTTCTCTTCACCGCTCACCCGTTTTCAAGTTGGATGTGTTTTGCTCTGTTTTTACTGTTCTTACATATCCTAGATAGTTGTCAGATACGTGGTTCAAAGATATTTTTCCCACCCTGTAGCTTTTCATTCTGTTGAGAGTCTTTAGCAGGGCAAAAGATTTCTTTTTGCTCAAGTCCAATTTATCCATTTTTTGCTGACGGATCATGGTCCAGGTGACACTAAAGGCTACGTCCCCACCATTTTCTCTTTTCTTCTAAAGGCTTTATAAATCTATAGCCAATTCTGAGTAATGGTCATCTACCTGCTGTTTAAGGTGTGAAGTTCAGGGTGAGGCCACTTTCTTGCTGCCCCAGCACCGTCATGAATGGTTTTGCACCTCTGGCAAAAGTCAGTTGGTCTTACTGGTGTGGGGCTACTTCCAGGTCGGTGATCTACGTGTCTGTCCTGCCCACAGCGCGCAGGCACGGAGGAGGCCGGAGGCCTCGTGGGCTGAATCTTAACCATCCCACTTCGCGTGACTCTCCAAATGAAGTCTACAATAAGCTCGTCTGTGTCTGCAGGAACCCTCGCTGGCACTTCTGGTGAGGACTGTGCTGACCCCATTGACCGCTGCAAGAGAACCTTCCCGATGTGGGTCGCCGGGCTGTGAGCGCGTCTGTTTACTGAGGTCTTCCCTGACTTCTTTCCTCGTTTGGTTTTGCAGCTTCAGGAGTCCTGTACGTGCTTTGTAAGAGTAATATGTTATATATTTCTTTTTTTCTTCTTTTGCAGGGATTGTAAACGGTGCTGTTCTAAATTTTGGGTTCCTTGTGCGTGTTGCTAGTGAACAGAAATACCCTTGGTGTCTGTTTGTTGATCCTGTGTCCTGAGACCCTCCTGAACTCACTCTGGGACCTGAAATGCTTTCATAGAACCCCTGAGATTTCCCACACAGACAGCACGTCATCTGCACATGACAACACTGCCTGTGTCCCTTCTGTCCCTTTCTTGCCTGCCTGCAGCACCTGGGCCGACCCGGGGGAGTGTGTGGTCTTCTGAAATCCAGCGCAAGCCTGGCGGCAGGACTCTGCACATGCTCCCTATCAAGTCCACGGGCTTCACGTTACTGGTTTGTTGAGTGTTTATCACAAGTAGGTGTTGAACTCCGGGGAATGCCTCTTCTGCACCATCGATGTGATCACGTGACTTCCCTTCCTAGGCCAGTTAACGTTGTGTATACATATATACATATGTATATATATATAATTTTTTTAAAAATTATTTATTTATTTTGACTGTGTCGGGTCTTAGTTGCAGCACACGGAATCTTCTCTAGTTGTGGTGCTTGGGCTCCAGAGCATGTGGGCTCTCTAGTTGTGGCGCATGGGCTCTCTAGTTGTGGCGCGTGGGCTCTCTAGTTGTGGCGCGTGGGCTTAGTTGCCCCGCGGCACGTGGGATCTTAGTTGCCCGACCAGGGATTAAACCCACGTCCCCTGCATTGGATGGCAGATTCTTAACCACTGGGCCACCAGGGAAGTCCCAACATGTTGCATTCTGTTCATAGGTTTGGAGATGTTGAACCAGCCTTGCTTCCTGGAATAAACCCTACTTGGTTGTGGTGTGTGTGATTGTTTTTTTTTTTAACGATTTTTTTTTGATGTGAACCATTTTTGAAGTCTCTATTGAATATGTTACAATATTGCTTCTTTGGACACGAGGCCTGTGGGATCTTAGCTCCCTGATCAGGGATCGAACCCTCACCCCCTGCATTGGAAGGCAAAGTCTTAACCACTGGACTGCCAGGGGAGTCCCCTGTGTGATTCTTTTTATACACTGATGAGCTCTCTGTGCTGACGACTGGCTTTGATTTTTGTGTCTGTGTTCATGAGGGATGCTGCCCTGTGGTCTGTAGTTTCTTTTTGTATCGTCTCCATCTGGTTTTGGTATCAGAGTAACACCAGGTTCATAAAATCAACTGGAAAATATTTCCTCCTCTTCCTATTTCTTGGAGAAGACTGTGTGGAATTGGTATGAATTCTTTAAACATTTGGTAAAATTCTCCAGTGAACCCAGATGGGACTGGAGATTTCCTTTATGGGAGGTTTCTAACTATGAATTCATCTTCTTTATGATTACAGACCCTCTCAAACACTCTACCTCACACGGGGCACATCTGAAGAACTTGTCCACCTCACCTCAGTCCCAGGACTGGTGCTGAAGCCTTAAGTCCATTTCCCTTCAGAGCCTTTGGGGTCTGTGGACATCTTGGGTTAACCTCTCTTTTTTAATCCATCTTAGCAGAGATTTGTCAACTTTACTGATCTTCTCAGAGAACTAACTTTTTGATCAACCCATTTTCTCTAGTTCTCATTTTCTATTTCATTGATTTGGGCTCTTTATCATTTCCTTCCATTTGCTTTGAGCTTATTTTGCTTTTCTTTTCAAACGTCTTCAGGTGATAACTCACAATACTGACGAGACGTTTCCTCTTTTCCAAACTACACGCTTAATGCTATGTGTTTCCCTCTTGGCACTGCCTTAGCTGCATAACCCAAGTTTAGATATGTCGTGTCTTCATTTTCATTCTCTTTGACAAGCTGTTTTATTTTCCTTGAGACTTCCTAAATAACCCGTGTTATTTAAAACTGTGTCATTCAGGACTTCCCTGGTGGCGCAGTGGTTAAGAATCTGCCTGCCAATGCAGGGGACACGGGTTCAAGCCCTGGTCCAGGAAGATCCCACATGCCACGGAGCAACTAAGCCCATGTGCCACAACTACTGAGCCTGTGCTCTAGAGCCCACGAGCCACAACTACTGAGCCTGCGTGCCACAACTACTGAAGCCTGTGTGCCTAGAGCCTGTGCTCCACAACAAGAGAAGCCACCACAATAAGAAGCCCGCTCGCCGCAACCAGAGAAAAGCCCATGTGCAGCCATGAAGACCTAATGCAGCCAAAAATAAGTTAAAAAAAAAAAAAGTGTGTCAATTTCCAAGGGTTTGAAGATTTTTCAGTTATCTCGCTGTTACCAATTTCTAGTTTGATTCCATTTGATCATGGAATGATACGGTCTGTATGATTTCAGTTCTTTTAAGTTTGTTGACGACAGTTTATGGCCCAATACATGGCCTTTCTTGGTGGTTGCTTGGGTGCAGGAGGATGTGTGTCCTGCTGCTGTCGGGCACAGTGTCCTGTGAATGTCCCACAGCTTTGCTGACTTTCTGTCTGGTGGCTCTATCTTTGTTGACAGAAGGGATGCTGAGGTCTCCAACTAGGATGTGAGTTTGTTTCTCCTTTCGGCTCCATCAGCTTCATGCAGGACTCTGTTTTCTGAGGGGGTGTGACAGAGGTCTGGGGTCACAGTGCAGAGCTGAGGGCTGGGCTCCATCCTGAGAACGGGCACCCCGGATCCCGAGAAGTCCTTTTCACCACAGGCAGCCCCCGAGAGGCTCCGAGTGACCCCACACTGTGCTCAGACAGCCCAAGATAGAGGCAGAAAGCCCAGGACAAACCCAAACTTCCAGGAATGCTCTCAGGGAGATACCGAAACCTGAAATGCCAGGAAGCGTCTGGGGAGATGTTATTTTCACCTAAAATTCCACATGCCTCCCGACTGCCAAGGGACGAGAGGCACTCCTGGCCTCCAAACAATTAACGTCCCTAAAAGTTTTCTCAGAAAAGTTACTGGCAGTGAATTCTGCTCCCTGGGGAGCGGGGCAGGCACTCTCCACGCTCCTGTGCTGAGACTGCTCCAGATGGCCCCCCAAACACCGCTATGCCCGCGGAGGGCCAGACCCCAGCACCAGTTTTGGCAATTCCTGGTGTTATCTTGGTAACAAGCTCCTGGGATGAAGCAGATTGGGCCTTTCCTGGTGTCGCTGTGCCCTGGGCCTTGGTGGACAGGGTGAGGCCCCACCTCGGGTAGGCGGACACAACACCCCAGAGAGAGGCCTGGTGCTTTCCACGTGCCCGACATGGCCCTCAGGTTACCTTGGAGGCCGGAACTGAGGTCGCCGAGGTCCGCAAATGGGTCCTGGCTCTGAGACTTGGTCTGGCTGGCTGGGGGGCCAGGAGGGGCCGGCTGGCCTCCAGGAGAGACGAAGGGGCCTGGAGGAGGGCAGGGGCATTAGATCCAGCACACTGGAGTAGATGCGGCCTCTGCCCTCCCATCTCACGCTCCTAAAGGCCTTGCTCAGCGTTGTCACTGCACCTGGGATGTGGCCACACTCGCAGCCCGAGCTGCCCACATGGCTCCGTGTGGGAGGTCACCTGACAGCTCGTATAAACTGCCCTGGGTTTGTCCTACCACCTCCCGGAATCCACCTAAAGTGTGAGTGCACTTTACAACATCCGTTCATTCTAAGTACAAGGTACTGAAACGTCTAAGTAAATCACTGTCCTGCTCCTAATTCCCGTGTCATTCAAGAGTCAACTGTAAGGTCATTACAAACGATGGCAACTCATATATAAAGAGCTCTTACGAGTTAATACAAAAAAGGTGAATTTCCCGTGCAAAAAAATGATTAGAAAATGTGAAACAGTTCTCAAAAGAAATATAACCAAAAACATACAAAATAATAAACAACCTCACGCATAATGAAGAAAAGCAAATTGAAAGAACTGACAGCCTATCAAACTGGCAGAGTAGTATGTTTACAGTTACAGCCCATAAATTAACAAACAGGACTTAAGAGAGAAGCATGTCACAGGCGTCACAAACACCACTGCCTTTGAAAGCAAACCACTACCAGAAACTTCCCCACGGGACAGAATCCCGACGTATGGAAAGAAGGACAGACATGACGAAAGTGAGACGCCAGAAGCACTCTTGTCCCCACAGACAGGGGACAGACCAGGATAGCCTGCAGCCTCTCAAGGGCCCTGCAGGGCACAAGGAAGCACTAAGGAACATTCTGGGTGAAAAGTTCAGAACAAGCCGAATGAGCGCCCACAAGGGCCGCGCGAAGGGACTCGGGACAGTGGCAGGAGGCCCGGCCAGAGTGCCCCTGGGGCGCTGCTCCTGCCTCCTCCTCTTCTGGGGGCCGGGGTCACAGTTACGCCACGTGTCGTACCTTCTGCAGCTGGTGCAGGGGCCGGGGCCTCAGCCCAGGCGTCCCATCCTCCCAGCAGGTCCGGGTGGCTGGTAGAGGCTGTCATCTTGCTGGGCTCCGCTGGCAGGTCACCTGGGAAGACAGCAGCACTATCAGGTGTGTCCCCGGTGGGGGCGGGCACATGGCCTTCACATGGCCTCCTGGGGGCCCTAGGGGACAGGCTGGCCGCAAGCCCCATCTGCGGCAGCCTCGGGGGCGCCCTCCGTACCGCCCTCCACATGTGGGCAGGAGGCACACCTGGCGGCCGCCTGTGCGGGAGGCGGGGGCCGAGGTGCTGGGCAGCAGCCCCTACGGCGCTCCTGGCCGAGCGAGGACCCAGGCAGGGCTGTGCTCACGCACCTCGGCGGCCTCCAACCGGCCTCCCTCCGCACGGGCGGAGGACACATCACACGGTCACTGCACTGACCAGGTGGATGCAGGGGGTCAGCAAGAGGAGAAGCCCACAGGGCGATGCTGAGACTAGCGCCCGCAGTCCCTCATCTGAAAGGGTCTTCAGAGAAGTCTCCTCCCGCCATGGCTGGCCACACGCCGGTGCCCCAGAGCCTGCCTTCCCACCTGCCCTGAAACCCAGCAGGGCATACAGAGTGGACACTGGCTGCGTCCCCTTTCTGGGGGAGGGAGGATCGCACTGCCCATCTCCCCCGGCCCTGTGGCCCCATCCCCGGTGTGGAGACCGCACTTACCCAGATGCAGGAAGTCGGTGCCGCGGGCCAGGGGTGGAGCGCTGTGGGTGGCAGGGAAGGATGCAGGCAGGGTGGCTGGAGAGTCCGAATTAAGAAATTCACCAAAGAGGTCGGGCTGGGAGTGGGGCTGGGTGTCCGGGTCAGATGGCAGGAGAGGGTCAAACGGGTCCGCTGTGGCAGGACACCAGGAAGCAGGCGGACGTGAGCGCAGGCACCACAGCGCACGCCCTCAGCCCAGAGGATCGGCTCCGGGACGGCCCTCCCACGACCCCATGGCCCCGAGAGGGAGGGGCAAGGCGCTGACCCCCGCCTGTCTCAGGAGGTCCTCTGGGGGCTCGCGGTCTCCCTGAGCGGCAGACTGCCGTGACCTCTGGGCCCACTCCTGCCGGCGGCACCTACCGGCCGGGACTGTGGTCCGTGCGCTCGGGGCAGAGGCCGGGCTGGTGAAGAGCAGGGCCGCGTCCCCACCGAGCAGACCGCCTGCGGCACCCTCTGGAGCAGCCGCCGGGGCCCCCAGGAGGCGGCTGAGCAGGTCCGCGTTGCTGGGGGGGCCCCCGCGGGCATGCGTGGGGGGCGCCGGCCCTGCCTCGGAGTGCAGCCCCAGGAGGTCCACACCGTCCTCCTGTGGCAGGTCCGGGCCCGGCGTGTCCTCGTCGGCCACATCCCCGCTCTCAGCCGAGAGCGTCGGGGCTTCCTCGTCAGACGGCTCGCTCACACATCCGTCCTCGGCCGCGGCAGACGGACCCTCCTCGGCAAGGTGACCCTCTGGGCCTGTCGTGCAGTCCCCGTCCTCTGAAAAGAAGACAAGGGTGGGGCGGCTGCGGCTCAGTGCGAGGGGTCGGCACGGGGAGGCCCGGGGGCAGCGCCAGGCCCGCCTACCCACCCCGCCAGTCCAGCGTGTGCAGAAAGCGGTCGGCGTTCTCGTTGCTGTGCGGCGAGTCCAACTCCGGGGGCTCGGCGTCCGCAGGCCCGGCCTCGGCGTCATACTGCGCAGAGGAGCCCGGCTGCCTGGGGAGCTCTGGTTTTCCTGCAGGAGGGGGATGTCAGGCCACCCGGCCCAGGGCAGCAGCCGGTGTGGGGCTCCGGGGCCCAGGCCCAGAGCCAGGAAGGGCTCACCACCGCCAGAAACCCACACGACAACCAACCATCAGTGAATGGATCCCAGCGTCGCCCAGACGCTGCCCCGGGACACGTGGGCACACGTGTACACCGGAAAGCATACATGCACGCACACACGTGCACACACGCTATTCAGGGACACTTAGCTGTCCTCACATAAGAAAACAGAAAAATATGCAAACCAAGAACATGAAGAAAATTGTTATGTGGCAAAGGAAGTCCCAAGTCCCACCCACCAGCGTGCTTCTGATGCTACTTTCAGTAAATGCTATGAAATAAGCCGACACAACCCTGCTGAATCGGGGCGGTGGGGGGAGGAGGGGGTTGGCCAGGAACAAACTCTGCTGTGAGGCGGCCCCGCCAGCTGGTCCCAATCGAAGCCTCGACTTCTTCCAGGTCATGTTCAAAGTTGACACATGTCCAGAAAATGCACCCCCCCGAAACAGCGAGTGACTCAAACCTGACCCTCCCGGGGGTCCCAGCCCCGCCCCATGACGACCCCGGCAGGACCACGTGGCTTGGGATCCAAAAACAGACACTGGGCCACCTGCAGGCATGACCAGAAAACAAGGGTCTCACCAAATTTAGACAGAATGTCTTGCTGCTCCTCCCGGCTGGAAAACAGGATCTTGGGGTTCAGCCCCCGCATGCTCGCACTCTCCCAGGGTGGGGCCTCGTGGCCGGGCCTATCTCTGGGTTCCACCTCCACCTCCAGGTTCACTTGAAATAAATCGGGATATTTCTCCTGAATGTCACAAGCGTCCAGGTCATACCTGCATTTGGGAGGCGAGATACAGGTTAGGCACGACCATGGGCACTTCGGGTATCACCCCAATGTTCACTGGGAAACGAGTGCGGGGCAGGGCCGCGTGCTCCACAGGCACCCCGGCCCCTGCACTTCATGCTCGGGACGTTCAAGCCGCCACTGAGCAATTGGTCAGAGGGACCTGCAGGGGTCTGTGCGCAGTGGGGCCCGTCCACACCCGCAGAGCAGGACCCCCGCTCCTCTGTCAGGGGAGCGCTCAGCCCTCACTCCTCAGGTTCTGGAGTTCAAATCAGGTCCTCAGAGCTTAAATGCACGTTCCCATAAAAACAATGCCAGCCATGCTGGCAAAATCCCCCAACTATTAACAGATGCCCACAAACCAGTGCCTCTGGAATCTGGCTGCAGGGGTGGAGAGGCACCAACCTGTTTCCACTGGGTGGGACGGGGAGGGAGGCTACCTGGGGCGGCGGCCGGGGGGGCCCGGGCCCGGGCGGGACACTGGTAACAGGGCAGCCCGCCAGTGGTGGCTGTGGCTGCCATGTCACTGAACTGCCCTCGTCCTGTGGCTCCGCACCTTTCGAGGGAACTCCTAAGATCACCTCTGCTGACAGCATCGATAGACCCTAGTTCCTCAGCTAGACAACAGGCTCCCAGCTGTTCCTATTTTATGCTAACGTCTGTTTGCACTACTTACTGCTTTGTGCCTATAAGAAGAGTAAAGCAACAAAAAGAGAAACACAAAAAAGAACGCTGGGGCCCTGAAGGTCTGAGGAGTCGAGGGAGGGGCCCTGCCGTCCTCTGCAATGTCCAAGAAGGGCCTCCAGGCAGAGGAGGGGCCGCAGGAGTGGTCAGGGGTGGTGGTGAGGCCACAGCAAATTTTAGTTCTTACTTCCCTGGATTCAACAAAATGGGACGAGCAAGCACGCGTGACCCCAAATCCTTCCCACTCCTCACGGACACGGCCGCCTCTGCGCAAGGAGGGGAATGAGGGGTCTCTGCAGGGGCGAGGCCGGGCCCATGTGGGCGCAGGGACGGTGGCTGCACTGCCGTGTGGCCCTCTCAGGCTCCCGGCCCAGAGGCCGCCACGGGCTTCCTTCCTGAGCAGGCCAGGTGCCCACAAGACGACGACGACACAGGCGACGGCTCAGCCAGGCAGGAACAGCTGGCACGGGGGCCGCAGGTGGAAAGCCCGGACAGCGCTGCTGGCAAAGGGGATCCGGTGGCCAGCGAGGGCCCGGGGAGGGGCCCATCCACGAGGAGCAGAGGCCCAGAAGCAAAGCAGGGAGAAGGTGCGCGGCCTCTACGAGCTCAGCTCCAGGGCAGCAGGGCCTCAGGGGCCACTCCGGGCACCATGCTGGTGGCCACCCACCCCTGCCTCCCTGCCCAGCCCAGCCCCAGAGACAGCCCCCCCAGGCTGGGGTCTGCCCACCCGCCCAGCAGGCCAGTGAGGAAACAATGAGGTCTGTGAGCAGAGGCACAGCCCCGCTGCCCCCAAGGGCCCGGGGTCTCAGAGGGCAGAGGGCCAGGCCCCGCTCGGCAGGCCCTGAGGGGGGGGCCTGCCACGCTTGGCCGGGAAACAAATGCATCGGCTTTCGTCCTGACTGTCACCCTGTCCACTCACACCCACTCGACACCCCCTCCGCACTCCCAGGAGGCACCCGAGGAGTTCCACAATTCTTCTGCCAAGTGTCCTCTTTCAACCACCCGCGGGGCACCCCTTGCCTTTCTCCTATTAAACCGACGAGTCCACTTCTGGAGGCACGACACGCACAGCGAAGCACAAGCCTACGCACGCGCCTCAGGAAAGGTTATCCTCGTGTCAGCAGCCCGTTCAGAATAAAACACTGCCTCTTTCCAGACCCCAAGAAGGGCCACGCCCCCAGAGGCGGCCACTCCTCGGGCCTCCGGGTGGGGCCCCACGGCAGGCCTGAGCGGACGTAACAGGGTCACGGACATGACATCACAGCTCACTCTCCATCCGACTGCCGACGCCACGGGGGCCTCTTCTCAGTCTGGAGCCATCAAGCCTAAGGCCCTGGGTACGTGGCTAATGACGCCATGTGCACGTGGGAAGCGCTGAGGCAGGAGATCTTCAAAGCTCTCATCACAGGAAAACATCTAACTCCGCGTGGCTCCCACGGGGGCTACCCCCCGTTTCCCTGCCCTCGCGGCTCTAACCTGCTTCCCTGGTCGCGAGGGACGTGCAGGGTGGCTCAGGTGCTTGCTGGCCGTGTGGGTCAGCCAGTCAAGTCTCCTGCCTGCTTTTAATGGGTGTCTTTCTCTTTTCGTTCTGTGCTTCTCTATGTGTCCACATCTGACACACACGCTGCAAACATCTCGTCTGCCTGAAAACGTCTTTGATTGGCTTTCGCTTCTGAAGAATGACTTCACAGGGGACAGAATTTCAAGTTGGCAACGTTCTCCTCAGGCACTTCCTGAAGACGCCCCCGACTCCGGCTCCCACCCCTTGGTTAAAAGGCAGCTGCCGGTCTCCTTACTTTGAAGGCCCCTCCCCTGGGGGCTCTGAAATGGTCGTCTTTGGTTTTCAGCAATTTGCAACATGCTGAGGAAGGGGTTTCCTTCCTTCTTTTATATAAACTCCTGTTTGCCGTTTTCAGAGTTTTTGATTCTATGGTTTGATGTTTTTCATCAGCGTAAGGAAATTTTTGGCCAGTGATTTTTCCAACATTGTTTCTGTTGTGTCCTCTTCTCCTTGGACTCCAAACAAAGGCACGCCTGACCGTTTCCCAGCCCCCAACATCCCTGCGACCCCCTCTGTATCCATCTCTCTCTCACCATTGTTCCTGTGTCTACTCTGCTACCGGGCACACGGCTCAATTCTCAGTTCTAGCTGTGACGTTTCTCAGTCCGAGAGTCACACCTGCCTCCGTTTTACACGTTCCAGCTCTGCGGTGAATTCCCCCTTGCACTTCCCTGAACACACGAGATGGTCGTCAATGCCGTCTCCCAGCTCCAGCATCAGGTTCACCTACGGGCCTCTCACCCAGCTCTTCCGCTTGGTCTTCAGTCATCTGGTCTCTGAAGAGAAATGTCTGAGGACACAAGGACACCTGAAGCTCTGGGACTACCTTCCTCCAAAGGAGAAAATACCCGAAACCTTAAAGTGTGGCATTCCTCGTCTTTGTCACGTTGGCACGTAAAAAAAAAGCATGAGGTGCCAATGTGGAAAACACACTAAAAGACAAGAACACGGAGACTCTTAAAGGAGCAACAACGGGCAGAAACACAGACGTGCCCACAGCCCACGACGCTGACGCTGTGAGGGCGGCTGGGCGGCTCTCCCTGAGCCCTTACCACGGGCAGCCCTGGCGCGGCACTGCCCTGTGTGAGCCCTCCCGGGACCCGGGGCGTCAGAGCTCACGGCCCTCCCGGGACCCGGGGCGTCAGAGCTCACGGCCCTCCCGGGACCCGGGGCGTCAGAGCTCACGGCCCTCCCGGGACCCCGGGCATCAGAGCTCACGGCCCTCCCGGGACCCGGGGCGTCAGAGCTCATGGCCCTCCCGGGACCCCGGGGGTCAGAGCTCACGGCCCTCCCGGGACCCGGGGCGTCAGAGCTCACGGCCCTCCCGGGACCCGGGGCGTCAGAGCTCACGGCCCTCCCGGGACCCCGGGGATCAGAGCTCACGGCCCTCCCGGGACCCCGGGGGTCAGAGCTCACGGCCCTCCCGGGACCCCGGCCAGTATCAATCATGCCGCACTTGTCTGCACACCAGCCACGGCTGGGGGTGCTTGTGCACCCCGACCCCTCTCGTCCGCCCCCCTCAGTGTGACGCCAACATACTTTGCAAATTTCACAGTAGCTGCGTTCCGAGGCACAAACCCTGTGTGGAACTGGATCTGGAACATCTTCATGGACGCCATCTGCAGGGAGAAAGCGACCAGAAGGGCCTCAGGCCAGGAGCGCGATGCCAGGCCCTTCACGGGTGACCAGCTGAGAGCCCCACGCCGGGCTCCAGGGCCGGGGACACACAGAGGCTGGGGCAGCGCCCTCCCCAACAAGCGGCTCCTTGGGCCCGTGGGGAGGCCCCAGGGCCACAGCCGGGCAGGCTCTGGCTGCAGTCCCCTCTGCCCCTGCCACACAGGTGGGGACACAGAGCTCTCACCACGCTTAGAGAACCAAGCTCGCCCACGAGCCCGGGGCCGCCTGGCGCCCGCTCACCTTAGCCTGCAGCCTTCCTCCCAGGGTGGACCTCGCGTGATAGATGATGATAAGCACGTCCCCCTGGACCGTTATGCCCAGGGGAATGACCGCTTTGCCGTCCTCGATTTTAAAATCCCTGGAGAACAGAACCAAGAAAAGCAGTGCACTTGGGTACGAGGTGCACCGTTCTGATGAACTGCGACCCACAGCGCTAGTTTCTTCTTGCGTCGCAGGTTCTTCTGCCAAATGACGTCAGGCGTGGGGGGAGGATGGTCCAGGAGAGGACTTCCAAGGAGCCACCCAGCACGAAGACCCCGAGAACTCCCCCACAGGCCCCGCCGGCCCCGCCTCCATGCCCCCCGCCCAGCCGCAGCCCCAGAGCACAATTCCCTCCTCGACGGCCCCCAGAGCATGAGGCCGCGGGGCAAGGAAGGGCCTGAGCCCTGAGCCCACCTCAGCTTGTCGTACTCCTGGGACGTGGTGGTCATACGCTCATCCCCCACGTAGACCTCGCAGAAGGGCCGGCAGCCGCTCCGCTGTTTGCTGAACAGGGGCACAGGCGTCATGACCACGGCCCTCACCAGGATGGGCTTGCTGTGGGGCGTGATGGGCTCCTCTGCCACCATGTCGCACATGTACTCGATGTACCTGGAGGGCAGGAGGCACACCACGTCACACGCGTGTTTTGTGCAGGAAACGGGCGTCTCACGCGTGCTCCGTGCTCGGCCCGCGCACTGCGTCACACACTTGATCTGTGCAGCCCACACCACACGCGTGCTCCATACGTGCCCACGTGCCACGGCGCACCCGTGCTCCATGGCTCTGGAGCCCATCAGGTCGTCAGTCTTTTTTCAATCACACGTAAGCATCTCATGCTATAAATTTCACTAAAAGCCACGTTCCAGTGTCATCTCATGAACCTTATGTTGTAATTTTCCTTCAGTTCAAAATATCTTTAAATTTCCCTTGAGACTTCCTCCCTGACTCACGGGCTACTCATAGGTAGATTGTTTCACTTTGAGATATTTAAGGCTTTCCAAAGCCACCTTGCTGTCACCGATTTCTGGGTTAATTCCACGATGGCCTGGGAACATATCTGGTATGATTTCTGTTCTTCCCCATCCGTTGCGGTTTAAGAGCCCGGAACATGACCCTTCTTCCCAAGGGCTCTGCACGCACGTTTCTGTCGTGGGTGCCCTCCGTGGCTCTGAAGCGACCTGCCGGCTTGTCCCACTGGTCACTGCCAGGGACGCTGTGACCGTCCACGTCCTGCTCCGTGGACTTGGAATCGGCTCCTCCGGCTCCCTTCGGGGCTTCCGCGGCTCCTCTCCGTGGCACCGCCACAGGGCGTCCGTCTCCTGCACGGGTCTAACCCGTCTCCCGGGGAGGGGCAGGAGCCGTGACTGGTTTCAAACTGACAGCAGTCGACACTCCATCTCGCCAGAGCACTCTGGCCGCTCCCGACGGCCGCGGTGGAGATGGCCGCGTGGCAGGAGACCCGGGCGCCTCTCGCCGACAGCAAGAAGCCAGGACACCACGACCCACGTCCACAGACCACAACCTGAGTGAGCTTGGAAGCAGATTCAAAACTGAAGAAGAAGGAGATGCCCCTGAGTCAAGGCTGAGCTGAGAAGGCAGCCTGGCCGGCGCTGAGCTGGACGCCTGACCCGCAGGGACGGACGGCACAACACGGGTGCTTCAGCAGCGGAGCCTGTCGCACGTGCCCTGCACCCAACCCTCCTCCACCCCCGCCGTCAGTGCTACGGTGCAGGCCCGCAGGCAGCGTGTGCTCGGCGAGGGGCCCGACACAGGGGACACTGAACCGGCTTCCCGGCCAGCCGGCCGCCTGCCTGCCTCTCCAGCCTCGACTTCTCCTTCCTGATCTCCTGGGTCACCCGAGCACGTCCCAGGCCTCCGCTCGCATCCTCTGCTGATGTAATGACGGCCCTTGAGAAGAATCTTCACTGTTTGCACCTCCACTCCCGCTGCCCACCTTCCGGAGCTCCTGTGTGTGGCTCTCGGCAGTGTGAACGCCAGAGGCCGAAGTGGGTTTTCCACGTGTGTGTTTTGTTCTGAGTCCCACTTGGTGTCCTCTGAGCTTCCTGGGTTCGACGTCTGCCGTTAATTTGGGGAAATTCTCAGCAACGCCTCCTCCGTGCTCCCCCTTCCTGCTCCGTCTCCCCTGGGGGCCCCAGTGGTGCGTCTGTCAGACCATCTGAGATGGCTTGACGGGTGTTTCGGTGAATGACATCTACAGACCCCTCCGAGGTCGCGGCCCTCTCCGTTTGGGTCTTCCTTGCTCCTCCCCGCCCCCACCCCCATCATCAGAGTCTTGAACGCACAGACCAGCGACCAGCGACTCCAAACGTCCCGTCACGGTTCCAGGTCTCAAGCGAAGGCTGCTTCGTCCGTCTGTCCCCAGGAGATGACCTTGTGCCCCCTGAGCAGCGGCCTCCCTCTCTGACCTGTCCTGCAGGGCACAGACCACCCCCCGCCGAGTGCCCTGTGGGTGGGTGCCTGTCCCTCCTTGGATTGCGGGTGAGCCGATGGCTCCAGGATGGCTCTTCTCCAACAGGTTTGAAAAAGTCGTGCATCTGAAGCGGGCGCCGCTCTTTTTTAAGCTGTTGGGGCGGGTGGGGGATGACACTCTCTACACCTGCACGTCTCCAAGGAAGCAGCCTGGGGTCTGCTGGGGCCCCGGGGCCAGGCACACACCGGCAACAACGATACTCTCCTGGCTCTGACCCCCGACTCTGAGCGCTCCTGAGCGGCACCCCCAAGCTGTTGGGGAACCCCGGATGTGCCCAGATTACGGGAAGGTGACACGCTGAAAGGGTCGGCAGCCTGTCACCCATGCTCGGCGGCGCAGCCCTTGCTCCGCGGCGCAGTCCTTGCTCCGCCACGCCTTCTGCATGATGGACAGGCCCGCCCCTGCCCCCCGAGCCACACGGAAGACACGACCGCGGGCCGGCTGTCTCGGAGTACGCCCTGCCCCCGGGCAGCGAGCCATGGGGTGGGCCTCACAAGCAGGAGTGGGTCAACCACCCCACGCCGCCATCAAGGCAGTGCGGCCACCCCGAGCGGGAGGAGTGACCACAGCGGCCCCTCACTGGCCTGGACGCCTTCCCGATCTCCCTGCCAGGGCAGGGGAGGGAGGCAGCAGGGCCGAGGAGGCCCCGGCTCTCCCCACTCCTGGGCCCTGTGCTGTTCACGCCAAGGCCCTCCCCACAGGGGAAGGAGGTGCTCCCCCAGTACCCGAGGGCAGTGAGCAACTCCTCAGGCCTCAGCGTGAGGCTCCCCTCTCGCTGCAAGGTGGGTGGAGGTGGGGAAGGCGGTCTGGGAGCAGGCAGTGGCCCCAGCAGGCAGGGGCCGGGCGGTGGCCAGCTGCAGCCCCGGGAAACCATCTCCTGTGAGTCGTCAGCAGAGACAGCCTAGAAGCTGTGTGTCTCACGGACCCTGACGTGGAGGACACACGGCGGTGCTGCCACACAGCTCCCAGATGCCACTTCCCCTACCGAACGGAGCCACCAGGCCACGTGTGCAGGGGCGGCCCCAGCGCCAGCGAGCAAGTGACCTCACGTGCTAGGAAAGCTGGCGCCCGGGCGCCGGACAGGGCGCAGCCCCACTGCTCGGGAGCCCCGACGGGGCAGAGATGCGGCTGCCCCGACTGCGCACGCAGGCCCGCGCTCCACCCGACGCCGAGGTCCACACTCGCGTGAAACCCTGCCGTCTCCCAGCGCCCACGGCTACGACCTGGCCACGGTGACGCCGCACCCAGGCCCCACGGCGGACGCCATACCTTTTGTGGGACGGCCAGATGCCCGGCGGGCAGCGCTTCATGCTGAACATGTACACGGCGGCCTCCGCGGTGCTGAAGAGCCGGCAGAAGCACAGGAAAGAGCAGACGGCCACGGCAGACGCGGCCCTCCCGTCCTAGGACAGAGGCACAGGGCAGGCTCAGGCGGCACTCACTCCCCCAGGACAGTCAGGGCCTGCGCCTGCGGCCGGGGCTCATCAGGGGACTCAGGAAAACCCACCTGATGAGGTGAGCATTCAGGGAGCGGAGAGAACACGGGCTCCGCAGCGGAACGCACGAGGCGGCCGAACACGTGCCGCTCTGTGTCAGGGTCCCCACCCGACCTCCGCGCGCGGCACGCCCGTGCTCACCCTCATGAACCCTCTGCAGTGCCACCCCTGGTGTGACAGTCACCCACACCAGGACGGCAGTACTGACCTTCGAGGGCGGGTTCTGGCAGGTGCCCCACTGGGTGTGATACCCACAAACCCTCAGCCCCAGGATGGGCTCAGAGACAGGGTCCCAGGAGGCAGGCTGGCCTCTGTACGTGGGTGCTGCCACGAGGGGGCCCGCACCTTCCATAAAAGGGGTGGGGGGGGACCCTCAGTGAGGGCAGTCTTCTGCCAGAAGGCCCTGCTGCCGGGGACCCGGCTGTGACCCACAGAAGGTGCCAGGAGCCGCCTGGGGGCACCGGGCCTGGGCCGCCAGCCGCAGACCCCAGGGCAGAACTGCTGCTCCCGGGAGTGGTGGGCGCCGGGGTCACCACTCGGGACACCCGGCCGCCCCCGCCTGACCCTCTGGATGTCCCCTCCGTCCCTTGAGTGTCCCAGGGCGGGGCAGCGTGCTCACCATGCAGTGCACCACGCAGACGTTCCCGGGGTCCTGGCGCAGCCAGGCGTGCATGTTCCTGCAGAGGCTGTACAGGCTACGGAGGCTCGGGGCCCGCCGGGCTGCCCAGCCACACTCGGAGACCTGCAGGGAGGGCAGCTCGCCAGCCGGGGCGCAGACACACGGGCCCCACCCAAAGCACCCCACCACCCCCACACCACGCGCCGCCCCCCGGCCCCCAGGCGCGCGACAGGACTCGGGAGCCAGGCTCTGGCAGACGTGACAGAAGGAGCGTAGCACCTGCCCTGTCTGCGCTCAGGGTCAGTATAAATACTGTAAAAAGCGTCCATGTCCCGAGCGTTTAGCCGCCAAGGAAACTGCGTGGCCTCACGTTCCCTCTGGAGGCACCTCAGGCTCAGCGATCCTCGGGGACCCCTGATAAGACCCCGCCCCTTCCACGCCGTGTCACGGGCGGGCCACACTAGGCTGAGCATCAGCCAGAGCCTGCGCTCACCCGGTTGTGGAACTTGGAGGCCCGGTACGTCCTCGGAGACAGGTTGTAGACAGCATAGCGGCCCGGGTGCTTCGAGTCCAGAAACAACCGCACGTCTTCGATGTTGTTCTTGATGGCCGACTCCACGCCTTCCGCCGGGAATGACATCACTGCAAGAGAGGAGCCCCTGCAACCTCTACAACCACAGGCCGGACGGTCGGTCGGGCACGCACGGGGGCCTGCTCCTCGTGGCCGCTGACCCGAAGGTACGGTGAGTCCTGAGAAGGGGCGGAGCAGCGGCCTACAAGCCCCGCCCCACCACCCATCACATCCTCTGGGATCCCCAGACGGTGCCCCGAGACCCTCCTGAGACGCAGCTTCTGCCGCAGAGCCTGAAGCACCACAGGATCTCCCCAAGCATCTAGACTGTGGTTTTTGCCTGGAGACCCACATTTTAATACGTGTGGCCTCGCGTTATTTCCCTCATGACCTCAGCGTTTCAGAAGGTTCCAGACCAGGGGGAGAAGCTGGGTTGACACTGGCATTATCCACCGCAGGGCCTAGAGGCACACTGGATGCAGGGATGGACACCCTAGGCTACATCTCGGGCGAGTGAGTGGCTGCCCAAGAGGCCAGAATCCCACGCACCGTCCTCAGACAGGAAAGAACCAGAAGTTCATCCTTACGGTTAAAGCTGGCAAACGTACCTGCAATTCTGGATGTGATGTAAGAAATATCCAAATCTCCCTTTGCATAACTGGAATTAAAAGAAAAAAAGGGCACTTGGTTATTATAGGAAATTTCTACGGTTAATTCACAAGAGCTTAAACTGAAGCAAGTCCTTGAGAGGCCGGGGTGGGTGGGGGTGGCCCTCACCGTTCAGGCTGCAGCTCCCGGGGACACTGTATGTGCACGTGTCAGTGTGCACGTGTGTACCTGGGTGACTGTGTGCACGCATGTGTGGGCATGTGTGGAGCTGACATCTACCTAAGAGGTGGATGAGAAATTATAAACTGCAAGGGGTGGAGAGGCAGGGGTCCCGATAGGAAGGGTCTTTAATTCTCTTACTACCAGAAGGTGGGACATAAGGAGATGGTTTGGGAGAGAGATGACAACAAAAATGGAAGACAGAGCTTTCTGACCCAGTACAAAATGTCTGGCTAATGAGAAAAAATTACAAGGCACATGGAATGGCAAAAAGCAGAATCTGAAGAGACAGAACACGCATCAGAACCAGACGTGGCAGGGATGTTGGGATTATCAGACCGGGACTTCAGACAACTGTGGTCAACGTGCTGAGGGCTCTAATGATAAAGTAGACAGCATACAGGACATATGGGGAATGTGAGCAGAGAGGTGGAAATCCTAAGGAAGAACCAAAAAGAAACACCAGAGATCAGAGCCCTGCAGCAGAAATGAAGGTTGCCTTTGATGGGCTGATTAGACTGGACACGGCTGAGGAAGGAACGTCTGAGCGAAAGGACATCTCAACAGAGTCCCTGAAAACCGAAAAGCAAAGAGAAAAGGCTGAAAAGAACAGAACAAAACATCTAAGGCCTGTGGGGTTAGAAGGTGTAACATAATGGGGAATCCAGAAGGAAAAGACAGAGAAGAACAGAAGAAATACTGAAACATTTTAACTGAGAATTTCCCCAAATCAATGTCAGACACCAAACCACAGATCCAGGAAGCCCAGAGAACACCCAGCAGGACAAATGCTGGAAAAACTACACCTGGGCATGTCGGTTTCAACTTAGAGAAAATCAAAGATAAAGAAAAAAATCCCAAAGGAGCTGGGGGGGTGGGAGGGGAGGGGGACACTTTACCTACAGGGGAACTGAGATAAGAATTACATCTGACCTCTCCTTAGAAACCATGCAAGCAAAGAGTGAAGCGAGATATTTACAGCGTTGAGAGAAAAACCAGCAGCCCAGGATTCTGTACGCTGAGAAATTATCCTCCAGAAGTGAGGAGAAGTAAAGACTTTCTCAGACAGAAATTGGGGGAGTTTGTTGCCAGTAGATCTGCCTTCTAGAAATGTTAAAAAAAAAAAAAGTTCCTTAGAAAGAAGGAAAATGATAAAGGTCGGAAACTCAGATCTACTAAGGAAAGGAAGAGCATCAAAGAAGAAATAAGTGAAAGTAAAATAAAGATGTTTATTTTTCTTATTGTTAATTTATCTGATAAGTTTGTTCAAAATAATAACGGCAACAATACACCCAGATAGGTATGCCTATGTACATATTTCACGTATAGACACACATACTCAAACATGCCTGTGTACAAGTGAAATGAACAATGATGCAAGAGCCAGGAGAGAGGAATTAGGATTTCTGTGGCATTATGAAGCACACCCACTGCCTGGGAAGTGATAATATGCTATTTGAAAGTGAACTTGGGTTAGCTGGTAAGTGGGCACACTCTAGGGCGACCACTGAAAACAGCAGAAAAAAAAATATAACTGATAAGGTCGAAAGGAGAGAAAAGGGATCGTGTAAAATGCTCAATTAAAACCACAGAAGACAGAAAAAGAGTGGAAGACAAAAAAGCACCAAAGAACAACGGCGAAGACTAGAAAACAGTAACAAATAGGGTGGCTATTAATCCAACCCCAGGTGCCGCGGAGACACTGCGGGCTCGGCTGCAGCCCCGTGCAGTGAAGCAAAGGGGCCACGCGGATGGACGTTTCGGTTCCCAGCGCGTCTAAACGTCACGTTTACGCAACACTGTGGTCTATTAATGTGCAACAGTGTTATGTCCAAAAGACAGTGCCCATCCCTGTAATTAAAAATGCTTTATTGTTAAGAAATGCTAACCATTGTCTGAGCCTTCAGTGAGTCTCAGCAGTAACATCAAAGACCACTGATTACAGATACCATAACAAATACAATAATGAGGAAATGTTTGAAGTACTTCGAGAATTACCAAAACAGGACACAGAGACACAAAGTGAGCAGATGCTCTTGGGAAAAGGTGCCGACAGACTCGCTTGACGCAGGGCGGCCACAGACCCTCACTGCGTAAGAAGCGCAGTAAAGCGGGGTCGGCCTGTGTACCAATAAACACTTTAAACACCAACGGTCTAAATACACCAATCAACACACAGCCTGTCAGAGTGGATCAAAATATATGACCCAACTATGCCATCTACAAAGTAATATGAAGCTGAGCATCTCCTTGTAGTTTATTCAGAGTTTGTCCTCTGTTAATTTCCTTTAGGCATTTTTTCATTTTCCTATTAATTTTCATAATCCACTGTATATAATGGATACTATTTGTTTGTGAGTTACATAGTTTGAACGTATTTACTCCCAATCAGTGCCACATCTTTTTGTTAAAGAAATGTGTTTTTTCAAGGAACAGAGTATTTTTAAGTTAGTTAAATTTATTAACCATTTTCTCCATGGCTTATATATTTTTTGTCCCGTTTAAGATATCTTCCTTACTCTGGTGTTATAAAAATGTTCCTCTATATTTTATTAGTTTTTCCTAAGAAATTAGATCTTTTAACAAATCAGAACTACTGTATCTGGCTGTTATTAGACGGGACCCAATTCTTTCTTCTTCTGCACGGCTACCCGTGGTCTCAGCAACACAGGCCCATTCGTCTGTTATTTTCTTTTAGACTCACATTTCATGTTTTATACTATCCCCACCCAAGTACACGTCAAGCGTGAGTCTAAACACTTGTAACAACACAACAGATGTTTGAAAAAAATTGATAAAGAACAGGGTTTGTCTCTTCTTATTTTTAAAAACATTGCCGGCAATTTTGGATAACTTACATGTGAATTTTGAGATTGAGATCTGTGGAAACGACATCAGGATTTTTATTTTTATGGCAAAGAACTTACAGATTAACTGAAGAGCAACACGACCTTTACGATATGAATTTGCCTACACGTAAAGACGGCGCACTTCCCCACTCCCGTCTAATGTTTCGGTCGTCAGTGTCAGCAGGGTGCGGCGGCAGCATGCGGTGCCCTCCGCAGGCCGGGCCTGGGCAGGGGTCAGTCGCGCTGCCGCGGGAAGCCCCCCGCCGCCCTGTGCAGCCAGCAGGAGAGTCAGCACCACGGAGACCAACTGTCCCCAAACTGACCATGAAGTAGATAAAATGCTACACCCTCAGTGACGGCGCAGGCAACTTGACAGGTTTATTCCAGAATTCACGTGAAGAAACAGATGAGTGAGAACGGCCAATGTGCTTGGGGGGAGGGAGGAAGGCCTGTCGCCCAGACAACAGAGCGCGGGCCGCGGGGCCGAGAGGGGCTCGCAGGACGACCCGGGACAGCGCCCGGCTTGGTCGTCGGCAGAGGGGCTGCGCCTGTCAGGGGGGAGTGAGCAAGAATCGAGAAAAGTCCCCAGAGGGAGGTCCAGGTGGATTAAAAAGCCAAATGTGCAACAACAAAGCTATTAAAAGGTACATTTATAATAAATTCAGACATTTAAAATGTGTGTGTGTTTTTTTTCCACCACACCGCGTGGCTTGTGGGATCTTAGTTCCCTGACCAGGGATCGAACCCGGGCCCTCGGCAGTGAAAGCACCAAGTCCTAACCACTGGACCGCCAGGGAAGTCCCTAGGATGTGTTTTAAATCAGGTCTGATCTATTTACAACTTGGGGCACGAAAGGCTTCCTAAACGAGAAGACAAAAGACGGAAAGGGAACTGTGAAAAACTTGTGTTTTAATTAAAACGAGCAACAGACAAGAAGAAAGCATTTGCCGTGCTTACCCTGTATGAAAAAGCTGGTCTATAGAATGTAATGTAAAATCAGTAAGAAAAACAAAAACCCAACATGAAAAAGAGAGCAGGGTAAGAGCAGCAGTTCACGGGGACACGCGGCCAGAGGTTCGCGCCCCCAGGCCCACGGGGCTCCACGTGGGATACCTAGTGCTGGGGAAGCTGGCAGGGCCCGGCCACCCACCCCGCTGTCCCCGAGGAGGGGCCGGGGCACCCGTGGCAGTGGGGAGGGGCAGGTCAACACAGAGTGCAGACACCGCCGGGCTGGGAACTCGGGGTGCCTGGTGGGGGCGTCTGTGAGGACCTGGCACGGGGGCTCTAGGACGTGTGGACGTGTAGGGTCTGACCTAAAACTGGTGAGAAACAAATGAGACCACAGGCAGGTGAGGGCTCAGGGTCAGGCCCACAAGCCAGCCATGCCTCTTGGAGGCCACACGGGACAGGCTGCACACGCGGGGACGGTCCTCCTCCGGATAGACCCCGGGACTCCTGGGTCCACATACCCTGAGATGAAGGGCCTGCCTGCGGCCGAGGGGCTGGCAGTGGCCCTGGAGGGTCTCCATCACCAGGCCCTAACTGGACCTTCCTGTGGCAGGCCTGAAGCCCAGCACACGGGGCTCCGCCTGGAGGACCCCCTCAGTGAGCTCAAGCACCGTGGCCGCTGCGCCTGTCTGACCCTGCAGGGTGAAGGCCGTTTCCGTGCGGATCCTCTGCTCGTTTGTGGGTTTGGCGAACAAAGAACCAGGAGGCGTTCACTGCAAACGTGCAAGCCTGTCACTGCTGGGATACCCCCCGGCTGCAGCCAGCATCCTTCGAGACCAGGTCCCCGTGCCTGGCTCCTTCCCTGTGATGGGGACAGGGGCAGGGTGGGGTGGCCTCCCTGCTTTCCGGGAAGCCCCGGGGTCCAGCCCACCGCCTCCTGGCCTCGCGGAGGCCGTCCCTTCTGTGGGAAGGGCAGTTACAGGCCACAGTCCAGGGCCGGAGCTGTCACCAGCCCTGGGCCTTCTCAGTGGGGAGTCCCCAAACGAATGAGCTCACACTGTATTTCTAAACCAACTTCACAAACACAGGGGCTCCCAGACTTCTTTCACTGCCGGCAGGCGTCCTGGGCGAAAGGCGGTACCCAGCCTGCCCCTGGTCCTCAGAGGGCTGCAGGCAAGGCTAGCCCCGGCAGGCGTCCGGCGAGAGCAGGAGGGCTCTCCCCGTTCTCACGACTGACAGGAGTGGCCATGCGCCCCAAATGCCTGTAGAAAACGTGGTCCATGCGGAGACCTGCAGCCTGGGGAGCCGAGGGCTCAAGTGCCCCATGAGCAGCCCCACGGGCCCCGGTCTCTGGGGCCCGTCCTCGCAGCTCGGCTGGGAATTCAGCGGGTCCGTCAGTCTGTCCGTGACTCCACGGGGAGCTGAACTGTATCCTTTCTCTGAAACAACTCGCAACTACGAGGACCGCTCGGCAGTGGGTCTCATGTGTCCTCCGGAGATTCGGGACCCTGGGGGTGGTCTTGGGACCCGACGCACGCACCTTTCCCCTTACTCTAGGAAACCCCCGTTCCTACTCCTACGAGGACCTGCCCTCGGGTGTGTGTGGCACCATGCCACCATGTGGCCTGGTTGTGCCACCAGCCTGAGGCACATCAGGCTCACTAACGTGGCTGTGAGTCAAGTCGGGCGTGAAGGCAGCTAAATCCGGGCAGAGCACCGTCACCCCCACCCTCACAGGCAACTCTCAGGCCCGACCATTCACCCAAAACTCTGCTTTTCAGAACACGAGCAGGTACGTGATGCCCAGCGCGCTGCCCCCCCACGTGCCCGTCCTCATGGTTCCTGGGTGCAGAGGCCGGGGCAGCGTCCATTCTCCCAGCAGCCTCCCCCGAGGCCAGGGACGCTGGGCCCACTAGGGACCTGCGGGGGCGGGGAGATGGCGTCTCAGCCGTGTGGGAACTTGGTTTCTTTCCTTGGGCGAGGCCGAGTGGCTTCTCTCACGTCCCGTTCATTGTCGTCGGCTCTGCCATTCCAGCCCGGGTCAGCCCCGAGACCCCATGATGAACCCCGCTGGGAGGAAGATGGGAGGACAAGAGTGCGGCCGTGGGACCCGCTGCCCTGACGCCTCCCCTGTCGGCAGAAAGTATGGGGACGGCCGCGGGCCGGGGTGCGGCCACACGCACGCAGAGCGGCCTGCGCAGCGCCGTCACGTGAGATCACCCCGCCCTGGGAGCGCGGCTGCAGGAACACCACGGGCAGGTGATAGGTAAGCGCCGAGCAGTCACCTCCGCCCGTCCACGCCCCGTCTGGGACCCTCTGGCCTTCGCACCCAGAGCCTCGGCCCACATGACGCTCCCGTCTCTGTGGACAAGACTCCGGAGAGCCGGGCACCATGAATGCACAATCGTACATCTGACCCTTCCATCAGCTACCAGGTGCAGCCCGGGATGTTGCAAAGGGCCGCAGACGCAGGTGCGAGCAGGCACCCTGCACTGCCGGACCCCTGCGCTCAGTGGGAACTGAGTTTCTTCTCGTCACGTAAGGTCACATCAGAGGCAAAGCACACGGGGGCCACGGAGCCCACCGACAGCAGCACACACACGTGTGCACGCACACGCTAGCTCTCACACACAACACACGTGTGCTCCCATGCACGCACGTGCTCACACGTGGGCACACTCGTGCACAAACCCGTGGGCTGTTGCCTGTGTCGCCAACAGTTGTGGACACGAAACAATGATCACGGCACAAAGAAAATGAGGCCAAGGCCCACACGACTTGTGGAGGACCACGGGGCTCACAGACACGACAAACCACTGCCCCTGCCCCTGGACGAGGCAGGTGACACGTCAGGGGTAACCCCCAACGCTCCCGGAAACTCCCTGGTCAAAGCCGAGACCGCTCAGAGGACGGCACGAACAGGTTGTGTACTGTGGCCACGGTCTCCGTGGACAGGGCCCCCTCAGGGAAGGGATGCGGCTGGAGCCAGCGTGTCTGCTTTCCCACCGTGCTCCCTCCACTGAGGGGGAAGAAGCGCAGCCGGGGACCGATGGCTGAGCCCACGCAGGGGGGCCGGGCTGGCGCTGAGCACGGGCCGCTCACCCACAGCCCCAAGGGCGGGTTCGGCCAGGCTTGGAGGCAGGGCTGCACCCAGGGTTCCGAAAGTTCACTGCAGAGAACCCACGAGCCGGCGCGCCCTCGACTCACTTGGCAACGGACTGGATGACCTTGGAGGAGGTGTCCTTGATGTTGGTGAAGAGGCGCTCGGTGCTGCCCCGCAGGATGTCCAGGAGCCCGCCATAGGGCTGGTCGTACTCGGCGACCACCAGGCCTGCAAGCAGAGACGAGCCTTAGGATGTGGCAGGGCCCGCCAGAGCCACCAGCACCTGCAGCGGCCACGCGTCCCCTGACCCAGCCACCAGCGCTCCGCATCCGGGCGCAGCGCCCGCGGAGCGTGCAGCCAGGCACCCCGGGCCCTCTCGCAAGGGCAGGACCTGGACACCATCGGCGGGCCGGAGCCTCTGGGCGCACGCGGGCGCCCCTGGCTCCAGGACGTTCACCCCACTCACTCTGAGCGCTCGCTGGACACCAGCAGGGACCTCACCACTGACAGACACGTGCCAGGGCCCAGCCAGGGCCACCAGCCCGCCCCCGAGGTACGGACACGTCGGCACACACAGAGGCTGCAGACGCACGGCAGAGGGGAGAGTGTGGGAGCAGGGCCGTGCGGGCGGCCCCGGCCGGGCACAGGAAGGCCACGGGAGCCGCAGCTCAGTGGGTCTGCGGCGGAGCGGCCTCCTGGCCACCGCCCTGATGAGACTGGAGCGGTGGCCCACGAGGGCTCCGAGACCCCAGAGCCCTGGGGTGCGGGCTGCCGCGGTGGCTGTGGAGGCGCAGAGAGCGGGGGCGGTCTGCGGCCTCTCCGCCACCCGGGCCCTGCCTGCGCGACGCCTTCGCCGGGCGCCCCACGCGTGTGCACGGCATGGTCTCGTCTCGGCGCCTCGAGGTGGCCCCATAGCGCTGGTGGGCAAGGGGCCAGGACACGGGCTGGCCAGTTGCCGAGCGACCCCCGGGGCCAAGAGCTGCGGGAGGACCTGGGAGGTGGACTCCGTGCCCCAACGGTGAGGTGGGCAGCGGCCCCGGGGGCACAGGGCAGAGGCAGGTCCTGGCAGGACTCCCGGAAGTTTCCCGGGCCGGGGCGCTAAGCCCTGGCTGCAGCCCACCTCCCGGGACACACCGCGTCGCACCAGCACTGGGCGCCCAGACCCGCCCAGCACGCCGATCGGAGCGCGAACCTCTCAGCAAACACGCCCGAGTCGTGAGAAAAGCCCACCAGCCCCACTTGTCCTGCTGCCACAACTGTCTCCCCATCTGAGCCCCTCTTCTCAACCAGCGGACTCGGACCCTCTGGTCCCCGGCCCCCCGCACGGCCGCTCTATTTTCTCACATACCCCCTCCCGATGTGCCGCCCTCACGGTCGCTGTGGGCTGGCCGTGGAAGGCGCACCCCCACTACCTGGGCAGGGGCCGTGCTCACCAGTGACTTGTAGGGGCAGCTGGGCCCGAGGGGCCAGAGGCCGAGGCGGCCACACAGGCAGGCACCCCATAGCCCTGTGGGCCAGGTGCCGGGGCTCGGAGGACCCGGGCTGCCCTGACGGCACGGGGAGGGGACGGCCAGCCCTCGGTCTCTGTCCTCCTTCCTTGTTCTAAACCGCAGCCTGAGGGCAGCCCCGCTGAGCTCTGGGGGCGCTAGGGAGCCGTGAACCTGAGATGGGTCCTGGGGACCCCAAACGTGCAGCCTGCCTCGCGCTGCCGGGCCCCAGCCCGCAAGAGCAAGACTGGGTGCCCGGCGCGCGGCAGGCGCGAGGAGTACTCACCTCCACCGCAGCCGCTGCCTGTGGAGCCCGCAGGAGGGGCCGCGTGCCCGTAGCCTCCATTCTGCTCCAGGAGCTGTAAGGATCCCAGCGCAGGTCAGGCACAGCGCACGGCGCCACGCGTTTGGGGCACATCGCTCCCCGAGTCCACCCTCCTCCACCTGATTTACTACAAAAGCCACGCAGGAACCTCCCAGTGTCTCGACAAATCTTGGACCCCAGGGCCGATCCTCGGGGTCGCCCGGGCGCACGGCTCCATCGCCTTAACAGAGGCGGCAGCCGTGAACGCCGCCACCCGCCAAGGCCACAGGCTCTGCCGTCGACACAGGAGCCGGGTGGGGTGCCGCCATGCAGCAGGGCCGCAGGCTGCACAGCGAGGCGCCATCTCCCACGGGCCAAGCCCGAGGCCGGCGCCGGCTGCTGCAACGACACCAAAACCTTTGCGGAGACTTGTGGCGCCCTTGGCGATGGGCTAGGCCGACCCTGGGACGTCGGTGCTGCGCTGAGCCCCACTCGAGTGCCGGCCTCACACTCGTCCCACTTTAGGTACGTGTAGCTCCACAGCTGCTCTGTTTATAAGTTATATAGAAGTCGCTTTGCGGTTTCTCGTGGGGTTTTAAAAAACGTTCTTTTCACCAGGTTAACGTTTTACCACGTTAGGCTCAGCAACAAGATATACGTGGTGTGGCTTCTGTGCCCTGTGGTGCATTGGAGGCGACCAGTGTTAATAGGAACGCTCCACAGGGTCTTACAAGCAACACACAGGCTGGCGTGAAGCAGGTGTGTCTGCTAGACCGACCGTGTCTTTTCCTCACAGACCCCCAGTTCTGTGGTTTCATCAGCTACGTGACAGCACACAGCCTCTCCCAAAGCGACTGCAGGCCGCCACACCTCCTCCGAAGTTCCAGGGAACGAACGCGCCCCGAGGCTCGTCGGAGGATGCGTTGCTGCCTCGGGCTCTCCTGAGTCCTTCCCCACACGCCCGTTTATGGATTCAGCCCCATCTCCCATGCGGTGCTCTCCTGGTTTCAGAGTCTATTGGGGCCTGTGTGCCCGTGCTGCCCCGTGGGCGGCTGGCTTCTCTCCCCGCGAGGCCCCGGGCAGAAGAACCCTACAGAAGGGGTTTAACGTCTGACCCGCAGGCCCTGGGTTCTAGAAGCGCTAAGAGCACAACGTGCTCACGAGCCCCACTGCCCACTGGCCTGTGTCGTTCCATGGGCATCTCCACCCACACTGCGGAGCAGGGCCAGCGGCACACGTGCAGACTGGCTGCCCCCAGATTATGGCCCCCCCTTCGCCACCGGAGCCTCTGCCATCCACCAGGGGCACACGTTTTCTGTAAAGGCCACTCGGCAGCCCAGGCTGACCTGTGACGGCTACCGGCCTCTATGAACCGCACCTACTGGGCATCTGGGTCCGCTTCCAGCCCCTGCCTTCCAGCCCTTCCCCCGGCTCTGCTTCGAACTCCAGAGACCCCACATGGCGGCACACTTCTCCTCAGGCGACCCCGCGGCCTGGGGGCTCCTCCATGTGCGAGGGCCGCGAGCCCCGTGGAGCTGGGTCACCCGGCTCTAAAGCGGCGTCAAGACAGTGGGACCGCAAGCTGCACGCGGAGGCCTACCTCGGTGACGGGCGACTTGGGGTTCACGCTGCGGGCGGCCGCGATCTCCTGGAGCTGGTTCACCAGCTCCGTGATGGACAGCCGCTCCTCGGGGTTGACCCTGAGCATGGCACCTAGGGCAGAGGCAGCGTGTGCTCGTCCCGTGGGCGCCGAGGCCGGGGTCCTGGGCGGCAAGCACCACCTGCTCTGCAGGGGCTAGGGACCCCGGAGGCCCCGCGTTTTGCTTACGTTACTGATTTTAAAAGCAAGCGAGGGATGACAACGTGAGGGACAAAATCGCCGGAAGCAGCCACTCGGGACGAGTGTTCACAGGGGTGCCGGGGACGCCGGCAGGTGGGACTTACGGATGAGGCCGTGGAACACGGAGTAGCGTGTGTCGTCGGCAGGGATCGCGTACTTCCCGTTGACGATGCGAAGCTTCGCCCCGTCCTCAAACGGGTGCTGCCCGAAGCAGAGCAGGTACAGGATGCAGCCCAGGGCCTGCGGGAGATGGGCAAGGCCTGCCGGGTCTGATCTGTGCCCCCGCCCATCTGGCCACGGTCCACGCTTGCCAGGCACAGAGACTATCCTGGTCAGAGCGGCCAACAAACTCCAACCCTTCGCTCTGATCAAAAGGTCCTTCCAAGATGCAAAGCTCCTACAACCCAGTGTGGGGATCTACCGGCCGGCCGGCTGTGCGGAGGGGCACGTGGCCGGGCGACTGCAAGGAAGGTGTCCCCGCCATGCTTCTCTGGGCTAACGTGAGCGCTGGGGATGAATCTGGGGGCTGGCGAAGCTCCACGGCGTCGGCCCTGAACCCAAACGTCAGTGTCCCCGCCATGTTTCCACCACAGCACCAGCCACGGGAGCATGGTGGGGAACCAAACCCGACCAGTGTGTTGGGGGAGCAGCCCATTCTGGGCCCAGACCAGGCCAAGCCCCGGCGCCGACTCCAGACCCGCCTTCCAACTCCCGCGTGTGTGCGTGCACGTGGTTCTTGGGCTGGGACGGGCTGAGGGCGCCCACCTGGGGTTGACCAGCTCATGTGTGTCAAAGAGTCTCCACCGACCCCCAGGACAGGGACTCATATCCACGGCGGGGCTGAGGCCGGACTCGGGCCTGATGGGCCTAGACCATGAGCCTCGAGGCGCGGGGGTTCAGGGCCATCTGTCCCTGCTCTTAGGGACACCAGGGAGGCCGCAGGACACCTCAGACGGGCAGGAGCAGTGCCCTGTGCTCGGCGCTATGCTCCCCGAGCTCTGTACCTGACTCTGAACCAAGGGGTCAGCAGATACCCGCTCAGCCAGGCCCCACACTCACCGCATACAAGGACTGCCCTCCATCGATGGGACATGTTCCAGGAGACGTGAAGGGTCACCCCAAGTGTGTGGCCTGACCTCACTTTGAGACCCCCTGCAAGGCATCAGGCCCGGCCATCGCTCCGGCCATCACCAGGTCAGCATATAGCTGCAAGGCCATCTGGGAGGTCCTCTATCTGGCCACACGAACTGTGGCTTCATGAACCCCCCGCCCCGTGAAGGGGCTCCGACCAGTAGAGCTCAGGCCCAAGGGTGCAGGAGCGACCTGTCTCAGGCCCAGAGCCCGCGCAGCACCTGCACCCATTCTGCTACCCACCCCCCGACCCCACCCCACCCCCATCAGCACATCTCCGCTAACAGCATCACAAGCGCCGTTGAAAAAAAGGAAGAACAAGCAAAGAGGAAAAGAGAAGGGAGGCTGAGGGGACCAGCAGGCTGGAGCCTGCGCCCCAGGGCCTTGTGCCAGCTGTGGCGGGGCTGCCCACGCACTGCGGGCAAGCGGCTTACCCAGATGTCCTGCTTCTCGCCAATCGGAAAGTTCGAGTACAAGTCCACGATCTCCGGCGTCCTGTACATGGGAGTCGTGTTCCTGGTGATCTAAAGAAAGGACACAAACGTATCAGAGGAAAAGTCACAGGCGAGCGATAGCCGCTACGTTGCATGGTGGTCCCTGCGCCGCGGCAGTCGGCGCCCGCCAAGAGCCCTGGCCCGGGGCGGTCCCACGAGCGGCTGGCTCTGTGGCTGGGCCCCGCCGGGAGGGGGTCAAGGAACATGGGGGCCAGCACGAAGCATGTCTGGGGCATTTCCGCGCCACAGCAACCATGGACACACAGAACCGTGACCCGTGAAGAGAACGGCGCCCACAAGTCCTCGTCAACAACGAACAGGTGGGGGCTCGGGGCACCAGGTGCGGGAGCGGGACGGGGGCGGGGCCGTGCAGCTCTGCGGATCCGCCCTGGGAAACGTGACTCAGAGCCCCACCAGGCGGCTCCAGCCTGGCCCCCGCTCACGCGGCCAAGGCTTTCCGCCCCCTCAATTCTGCCCACCACCTGGCAGGGAACGCGTCTGCAGCCCCGAGACGTGGGCGCGTCACTGGGAGCGCAGGTCCTGAGGGACAGCAGGGCGCGGGCGGCCAGGAATAAACACCTGCCTGGCGGAGCCTCCACCCAGCGCTCCGCTTCAGGACCCGGCTCCATCTCGGATCGCTCTGTCTGCTTGTGCGGCCCCTGTGGGCTGCTTACGTGCATGGGCTGATGGTGGCACCCTCCCCCCCCGGCCACGGCCCACCCGTCTCCCCTGCGGCTCCTGTGGGAGCTGCCCAATGTCCCTTGAAGGTAGGTTTTTACATGATTTTTTAAATTGCTGCGTTTGGGATAATGAAAAAGTCCTGGAGAGGACAGAGGTGCTGTGGAGACGTGAAAGCACTGAAGGCCACTGAACCGCGTGCTTAAAAGTGGCTAAGGTGGTAAATTTCATGTTACATTTTTTGCTACAACAAGAAAAGGCAAGGCAGAAACAGCCAGGGGTGGGGTGCGGTGAGTGAGGGTGCTTCCCGGGCCTCCCGAGCCCCCCGGCCCGGGCCCGCGCTCACCTCCTCCTCCACCAGGGCCCGGCGCTGGGCGCTCCAGCTGTAGTCCGGGTAGTGCGATATGGTCGTGGCACTGCCGAAGTCGCACAGCTTAATGGTCCCCTGGTTACTGAGCAGTAAATTTTCAACCTGCGAAGTTCCAAAGACGGTCTTTATGAACTCGGGGTGCAGGCTGGACCGTGGACACGCATGGGGCGTGGCGCCCGGTGGGGAGAGGCCCTGAAGGCAGAGAGGCCAGGAGGCCTCCCGGGCCTGGGGACACCTCTTTCTGAGCAAAGTCGGTGCATGTACCTCGAAATGGGATGCTCAGAGAAACAAACGGAAGTTAAAATCCACGACAAATCAAAGATAACTTGACCTAGTAACGTAGGATATACAATGAAAGCCTTTAAAAAACTTAGAACATGAAAAAAATGAACATAGCATTTAAAAGTAATCAAACACATCAATAACTAAAGAAGAAATCTAACTAAAGATACACAAAAGACCTCTTATTCAGAAACTGTGAATAAATGAGACGAATTTTTAAATCCAAGACAAACAGGGACCCAGACTGCACTCCTAACAGGAAGGCACAGACCCACCCACGGCTCCGTAAGCCAGGTCCCACCACCAGCCCACACGCTAAGCGTGGCTTTATTTTTTGAATGGTCAAAAAAATTCAGAAGATCGGGATTCCATGACCCAGGTGAGGAGCAGCTTTACCGACCCAGCCACACCTGCTCGACCCAGCAGCCAGGATGTGTGCAGTCTACCAGCCCCGCCCTGGGGAGAGTCAAGGCAATTCCAGTCAGAAGCTGGCAAACTGATTCAGAAATTTACAGGCCGACCCCGCTTTACTGAGCTTCTTACGCAGAAGGGTCTGTGGCCGCCCCGCGCCAAGCGAGTCTGTCGACGCCTTTTTCCAACAGCATCTGCTCACTTTGGGTCTCTGGGTCCCGTTTTGGTAATTCTTGAAATACTTCAAACTTTTCCTCATTATTGTATTTGTTATGGTCTCTGTGGTCAAGTGGTCTTTGATGTTACTGCTGAGACTCGCTGAAGGCTCAGACAATGGTTAGCATTTCTTAACAACAAAACATTTTTAGTTAAAGGGACGGACACTGTCTTTTGGGCATAACTCTGTTGCACGTTAATAGACCACAGTGTCACGTAAACGTAACGTTTAGATGCGCCAGGAACCAAAATGTCCAAGTGGCCCCTTTGCCGCAGTCCCCGCTTCACTGCACAGGGCTGGAGCTGAGCCCGCAGTGTCTCCTTGGCGCCTGGGTGGAGACACCAGGAGCTGACAAGAGCCCCACGGTCCCAGGCGACCAGGCGCCTGCCCATCGTGAGCTCTGGTACAGAGGCCAAGGAGCACCAGGGCCAGGACCCACCGACAGCCCCCCCACGAGGCGGCGCTGTGGGAAGGGGCCTTGGATGCCACCCGGCCAGGGTGCTGAAGACCCCCACGACAAGCCCAGGACGACTCACCCCCAAACACAAAGGAATGACCAACAGGGTGAAAATGCAGCCGGAGGAGCGAGGTCAGCCCCACCTGCACTGACACGGGGCTGCACCACAGGACACCAGGTCTCCAGGAACAGGACAAGACAGGACAAAGCCCGTCATCAGAAAGAAAGCCCAGTGGAACCCACACAACTGCTGAGACCAAACACCAAGGGCCGACCAAGCGCGGGCATGGGGGCCGCCTTGAGCTGCAGTGGGACCATCCATAGCAAAGACACGCACCCTTCAGCACCCAGGGACAGCAGTGTCCTGGGACAAGGGCCACCGGGGTGCAGAGCGGCGCGCTCACCAGGAGCACGGACGCAGGGACGGCCAGGCACAGCGCCGTGGCCCTGCTCGGTGTGGGCTCCTGAGATGGACGAGCCTCAAAGCCTTGACGCCGAGCAAATGGACTGTGGGGCTCCACTCCCACGACGCCCCAAAGAGCAAAAGGTAAGTCCCACTGAAGAGGACGCAAGTGCGCAACTGCTACCAGCGGGTGACATGCAGCCCTGGGTGTGACACGCGTGTCTGCTACATCCCTGTGTCCTTCCTGCCCCTCCACAGGGCGCCACTTGAGGACTCCCATCCTCGGGGAGCACTTGCAGGGAGCCCCCCAGCGGGGCCGGCTGCCGTGGACCCGGGCACTGAGGAGTCCGACCCAGGCTGAGCTCTCGGACACAGATTCTTTAGTGTCCTCCTTCTAGTTTTTCACTTTCCTGAGACAGAGAAGAAAGACAGCTGCCCCACCCCCACCTGAGGACGGCACTGTTCCAGACCAGCAAGGACACCGGGAAGGCTGGCTACCGACGGGACATGAGGGAAGTAGTACAGAGGTTTCTGGGAGGGAAATGGCATGTCTGGGGTCTGCTTTACAGTGTTTTTAGCAAGTAGGACTGGGGAAGGGCGGGGAAGGTGGGGAAAGGGGTTGGTGTGCTGCTACCCTGAGCCATGGTCAGAGTTGGGGCACTAGCTTTGTGGATGTTGGATTACTGTTAAAATCAGGCCACAGACCAGGAGAAGATACTTGCAGCACATGTAACTTAAAAAAGACTGTTGTAAGAATGTACAAAAACTAACCAACAGGACTTCCCTGGGGGTGCAGTGGTTAAGAATCCGCCTGTCAACACAGGGGACACGGGTTTGAGCCCTGGTCCGGGAAGATCCCACATGCCACGGAGCAACTAAGCCCGTGCACCACAACTACCGAGCCTGTGCTCTAGAGCCCGCGCGCCTAGAGCCCGTGCTCCACAACAAGAGAAGCCACCACAGTGAGAAGCCCGCACACTGCAACGAAGAGTAGCCCCCGCTCGCCGCAACTAGAGAAAGCCCGCGCAGCAACAACGAAGACCCAACGCAGCCAAACGTAAATAAATAAATAAATAAAACAGACGACAGAAAAACGGCAAAAAAACAGCCACTTAACTGAAGAATAAGGGGAATAAGGGCACTGATGACTATAAACACGGCAAAAGCATTCAACATCATTAATCAGGAAAAGACAAAATCACTAAGAAGCCCCCCGACCAGGTGGCAAAATGACAAAGGGCAGCTCCACGCGCACACAGATCCCGTGTGTGCACTGGGATGGGCATGCCAGCACCCCGGCAGGGAAGCACCCCTGCCCCCGCACCAGGCAGCAGGCCTCCTGCCCCAAGGCGGGTGCGGGAAGGGCGGCAGCGAGCGCAGCCCAGGGGAGCGGTCACCCACTCCTGGCTCCACACTGGGTCCCGGTGCCCATGACCACACCCACGCAGGCGACAACACCCAGCAGAGCAAGAGGGGCTTCATCTGGACGGAGGGCTCTTGTCCCGCAACGGGAGCGTGAAGGCGGTACCTTGAGGTCTCTATGGATGATGGGCGGCTTTTGTCTGTGCATGTGCTGCACCGCCCTGCACGTCTGATAGAATATCTTCAGGACGGTATCACACGAGAGCGGACCTTTAGATTCAATTTTCTTTAAAAATTCCACCAGCTGCCCTAAAAGAGACAATTAAATTCACATCACCACGGAGCCGTAAATGCTACGCCCGCCCCAGGCCCGCTGCCGTCCTGAGCCCACCGCGGGGGTGGGGGGGGCGCCGCCCCTCCCTCCGGCGGTCACCAAGCCCCGCAGAGGAGAGTGCGACCTCCGTCAGGGCCACAGCGAGTCACAGAGCCCCGCGTGGGAGCGCCTGCCCAGACACCAGCAGAGGCCTCTTACCCAGGGAGCCCATCGTGACGCGGCAGCTACAAGAAAACCCACCACGAGTGCGTATGTCTTTGCGCATGTCTCTAAGGAAATAATCACCGTGTTTCCTTAGGTAACAACGGTCCTCCGCTGTTAAGGAGAAATCTCCACACTGAACACGCAGACAACAAGGAGTGCGGCGTGGGGAAAGCACAGAAGTGGAGAGCGAGGCTCTGGGCCCCCATCCCAGGCCCCAGGACGCCACCATCAGGGCTCCCCACCTCAAGGTTGCTCCTTCCTGTCTCTGAGGCCCAGGCCCCAGTCCTGCTGTAACTGGCCGCAGCCCAAACCAGTGAAGCCGGCCGGCCCCCTCCGCGGCAGCTCCCTCCACGACCGTGTGCCGCGTGCCGTCTCTGCAGGGCCGGCCTCCACGGCCGCCCCCTCCCTGGTCCAGGCCTCAGGCTGCCTCGGCTGCCATGCTCCGCAGCTCAGCTTCGCACGCTGGGGCCCGCGGTCGCACTCGATGCAGCTCCAAGGGCGCCACCACACCTACAGGCCCCACAGTCAACTGGCGCTCGGCCCCTCGCCCTGCGACCCTGCCTCCTGCCGACCCGCCAGCTCCCAAGCCCCTGCCACACCCTCCTGCAGCTCCCGGCACAACCGCGCAGCCCTTCCCCACCCGACTCTGGACTCGGGCTGGGCTCTGTCTGTGCCGTGCCCTAACCCTAACCCTAACCCTCAGCGGGGGCAGGGGGCCCACAGTAGCGATGGGGCCCCAAGGGGTGATGGGCCCTCAGGAACAGACCGCCAGCCCCGCAAGATGCAGACAGGGCACAGGCCCCACGAGGTGCTGCCGAGGGGTCTGGAGCAGGGATGACAGAGCGACCGCCAGGCTGTCTGGAGGAGCGGGGACGAGACGGTGCATGCACGAGGTCAGGGTTCACTGGCCTCTGACGTTCAATGAGAATTCAAGAGCGGTCTTTCTAAGGATAATTTTGTAGGTGGCACAGCGGCTGAGAGGGCACCGCGGAGGACAAGGCGGGGGTCCCAGGAAGGGGTGGGGGCTCCTGGGGCGTGTATCCAGGGTGGCCACAGCCAGACCAACCCTCAGCGGAACTGGTGCCCACGTGCCCCTCCCCCACCACTCCCAAAGACCCTGCGGCGCCTGGTGCTGGCACCGACCACCGTGCCTAGCGTTCAACCTGGGCCTCGTGCGCTGGCCCAGACGGGTGGTCCCGGCAGCACCGCCATGACTGGCACACTCGCTGAGGTCGCTGCATCGGGGCCGCCCCCGCCTCAGGCACCACCCACAGGCCCGCACTCCTGAAAGGCACCCACGGCCTCCAAACCCAAGATCAAAGCGACGCCAAAGCGCAGCGAGCAGCTGAACGACAGGCGGGGAACGCTGTACATGAACCTCGGTTCTCTGGAGACACCAAGGGCCCAGAGAGGGCCCTGTGGGACCCGCGCGGCCCCCGCCGCCCCGCGCACCGAGAGCCTTCCAGAGAGCGCGTGTGAACGTGTGGGGCACCAGCGCGGGCGCAGCAGGCTCACAGGAACGGACCCTGCTTCACAAGCTCCCACGTAGCGCTGTCTTCAGCGAGCACGAGTCCTCTTGCAGGTAAAAACCAGCGACGCCAACCATCCATCAAGTGGGAGAACCAGGCGCCAGACCTGAGCTTGGCGAGTCGGCACTCACCAGCTGTGGGAACCGAGGAGCCAGCACGTGACTGGATCCCGAACACCGCTCCCTGCCGGAGCCCGGAGCTCCCATGCCACCCTGTCGGAAAGCGCTGTGCGCCCCAGGTTCTGTCTTATCCGCTCAGGATGGGGACCCCCATCCCCCTCCACTCTGGGCGGCGAGACCCCCGGTCCCCCTCCGCTCGGGGTGGGGGTTCTGTGCACCCTGGTTCCCGGCTGCAGTCCGCAGCACCCCCTCCCCTAGCAGCCCTGACACCCCGTCTCTGCTCTTCTTCGCGGCATGACTACTGCGCTCACGGCCCCCCACCCCTCCTCCTGGGACACTCCTTGGGGGCAGTGACCCCTGGGGTTGCTTCCCTCCTGGGTAGCCGCCTGCCTCAGTCTCCCCCACTCTCCCCTGGCCTCGTGGCGGCCCCACACGCGCTGCCTGTGACCGATGGACAAGCAGGACGTCTGGTGGCCCCTGCCCCGACTCCAGGCCCCGCAGCCAATCCTCTACGCCCGCCGGGCCTCACAAGTCCTGCCCTGCCCCTTCCATCCACGAGCCCCAGGACGGGCTCCGGCCACCTCACTCCCGCTGTTTTGCCCACACGGGTCCAGCATGGGGCAGACGCTCAGTGCGGGACGAGCCGAGCCCGGCCCTCCAGGCGGGGGGCCTGCTTCCGCCGCAGACAGAGGCTGAGCCCACTCACTCTCCCGCTCTGCCCCTAGAACTCTCCGGAAGGCATGGGCTCCCCGCTGCCGTCAGTGGACATGGGAGTCCTCCTTTGAGAACACAGCAAGTGCAAGTGTGACTGCCTCGACGCGGGTGAGGTCGCAGCCTCGGGGCCGGCGCAGCCGCTCAAGCCCACCTCCCCGGCCTCATCTGACCGCTTCCCGACTGAGGCGGCTTCCTGCTGCCCAAGAGCCCTGACAGCACGCCTCCACCCCTTTCTTGGACCCAGCTCTGCCCTCACACCCAGCGCGGGGACGAGGGGGGGACGCAGCCTCTCGAAGAGCTCCCACCGGACAGGGAGCCACGCTCTCTCCGTGACAGCCACCATGTCTCCGGGAGAGAAGACCCCGGGAGCATCTCTCGACTGCTGGGCGGTCCCGAGCCGCTGGAACCTCACCTCTGCAGAGCTCCATGAGCAGCAGGAACTCGGCCTGCCCAGTGTCCGACTCCTCTCTTCCGATTGACGCTGCAGAACAAAACTGGACAATATTTGGGTGGCCTGAAAGTTTTTTCTGCAGGTGTCTTGTTAAAGGAGAATGCGTAAGTCTGCACGTTTAAAAACAAATATATACATACTATTAAGACACTAAGGTCAGAACACTGAATCCAATCAGTTTACAATCTTACCGCGTCAGAGCAGGCAGAGGACAGGGAGCAGGTGGGGGGCAGCCAGGACGGCAGGAAGACGCAGGAAGGAGAGGGAAGGGGCGGGGAAGGTGGGGACGAAGACCCCCACCACGCTGGCCACGCACCTGACCACAGGCCGGGCGGGACAGCAGGCGGAGGGCGTGGCACGTGTGAGGCTGCGAGAGGTGAACGAGGCTACTGGAAACCCCGCGAGGTGAGGACCCTTGGGCCCAGGTGGCCGGCAGGCTCGCAGTGGACAGAGCTTCGAGACGGAAGAGAACAGATTCTGACAGCCAAGGGCAAGACCCCAGTTCCAGGAGAACACGTGCGGGAGTGGAGAGCAGACCAGCACCAGCCCCACAGACCGACGCTCCACGCACGGACGCCCAGGGCCCGAGTGCTCCGGGCAGGGCGAGAGGGACTCGGGGGGCTGATCAGAAGCGACACAGAGGCCCATGGGAACCAGGCCTGGCGAGGGCACCGTGGGCCACAACAGGTCACGAAGGACAGGCAGAAGGGCAGAGGCAGGGGGCTGCCCACCCCCGGCTTGGAGACCTCTCAGCAGGAATGACAACGCTCCCAAGGCTACAAATCTCTTACCATCACCCTGAGAGTGAAGAAGAAGGAAGAAAACTCCTTCCTACTAGACACGTGCTACAGCTAAGTCCAGTGAAGCAAACACGGAGAGGGCATCACTGAGCAGCCTCTCGGCCGCGGTCAACCACAGCTAGACGCAGGCCTCCCCACATGACCAGGAAAAGGATACCATGAAACACACTTCCTGAATGATGGCTCTGTTCTTCTCCTCTTCGTTGGACAGTAATCTCTGTACCAGGAAATAACATACGAGCAAAGAGTAGAGGCTTTATCTCTGTGCTCTGTACCCAAGAGAACAAACACAACACATCTAAGGGCTCCCCTGCCTATGTTTTAACATCTGACCCGCAGAGAAACTTGACAGAAGGTTACAGACCCTTGGAAATGGTCCTTTATGATCCAAGGACATAAGAAAAACCAAAAATAGGAGGCTTTTCTCCAAACAGGCTAGAGGAAAATGAGAGATGTGGGTCCAGTTCTGGATGCCAGAGTCCAAGTGCACACCGCCAGCTCGGCCGCACCCGAGACAGGCCACTGCCACCACAGCAGACAGGCCCTCTGCGAGTCTCAGGACAAGCTAGCACGCGTGCCCAGCACCCCAAGTGGCCCGGACGCCCCCTCCCACCCCACCCCCGTGACCCTTATTTATAGATACACTGTGAACGCTGTTTTACACGAGTGGCCTTCAAACTCCTGGTATTCGTGGAACCCTTACTTTGGCAGTTCTGACTCCCTTCCCCCTGGCTGCCCACTGAGTCCCTGCCCCAAAGTTGGAAACCACAGCTTTATAGTCCTCTAAAACTGCTGAGGCTTCACCATCAGAAGAAACAAGTAAAACAAATAGATACAGACTGCAAAAAAGAAACAAACTAAAGAACAGGGATAAATCTCTGAAAACACTGTCACTTAGAGACTTATTTCCTTTAAAATACACCAACACCCACAAAAACGTTTGTCACCCCTTATTACCTTCAATGCATACTCTCTGCCACTTCCCAGATCTTGAGCTTCATACACAAATGCAAACCCTCCTGAAAATTAGAAAAATATACGTCAGTTCAGTGCTGTGATTTTATTTAACATTAAGCTTTAAAAATATCTTTACTAAGTAAAATACAAACTGGACTTGTGGCTAGCAGTTTGTTTTCTGCAACAATGATGGCCCCGATTTATATAATACTGCCTTCTAAATACCCTGCTTCACAGGAAGGAAGCGAATGAACATAGGAGTGAGATCAATGCGGGAAGATCAACACAACTGAGGCCAGTTCTATGAAAACAAATAAAAGACTAGTACCACACATGAATGTGGATGAAAGAATTCTTAACAAATCATTAATTCTAAATAAAATAAAATGTTAACAAATCAAACTCAACAACATGTAAAAAAGGATAATACATCACAACTAAGCAGAGCTGGTTTAATCAATGTAATTCAATTGTTTTTAGTTTAATTTGCTTACTTTTTTCTAGCTTCCTACAGTGGAAAATTTCATCATGAAATTTAAAACTCTCAGCAAACTAGGAACAGAAGGAAACTTGCTCAACCTGATGAAGGGCATCTCTGAAAGACCCACAGCAAACATCACTTGGCGGTGGAAGACCAGATGCTTCCCTCTAAGATCAGGGACAGGCAAACGCGTCTGTTCTCACCACTGCCATTCAGTATCACACTGGAAGTGCTGGCCAGTGCAATCAGGCAAGAAAAGAAATAAAAGGCATCCAGATTGAAAAGAAGTAAAATGTTTTCCTCTGCAGACAAAGGATCGTCTATGTAGACAAGCTTATACCTACACCCCAAAAGCTACTATCAGTAATAAATGAGTATAGAAAGGTTGTGGGATGCAAGAGCAACATACAAAAAAATCAACTTTATTTCTACAAACCCTAAGTTAGGCAAAGATTTCTTAGATATAAAAAAAAAAGTATGATCCATAAATGAAAAATATGATAAATGTACTTCATTAAAGATGGTTTTACTGATTTCTGGAGTACACTGTTGAGAGGGTGAAAAGACAAGCCCCTAACTGGACTTTGCAAATCACACACCTGGCAAAGGACCTCTATCCAGAAAATATAAAGAAAATCCAAAGTTCAGTTCAACAACATTTTAATGAGCAAAATATATGAAAAGACACTCAACCAAGATAAACAGCTAGCAAGTAAGCATATGAAAAAATGTTATGTCATTATCCACCAGGGAAACGCACATGTAAACAAGGATACTACTATACACCTATTAGAGCATCTAAAAATTCTTAAACCGACCTACCAAATAGTGATTAAGGTGTGGAGCAACTGCATGCTTATACACCACTCATGGGAACGCAGAATGGTATCATCATTTTGGAAAACAGTTTGGAGATTTCTTTAAAAGTTAAACATACGCCAACTCTACAGCCCTGTCATTACACTGCTAGTATTTACCCGGGAAAAATAAAAGCACACATCCACACAAGGAGTTGTGCACGAATGTTCATAGCAGCCCCATTTGTAATTGCTCAAACTGGAAACAACCCACATGTCCATCAATAGTGAATGGATAAACCAATCACCCCCGCACAGAACACGACTCATCAACAAATAGGATGGAACTATTGCTAACATGCAGCAACAGGATGACTCTCAAAACAATTATGCTGAAGGACAAAAATCAGGAAAAAAGAGTATATGTATGTGTACACATGATTTCATTTATAGGAGACCCTAGAAAATATAGACTAATCTACAGTAACAAAAAGCAAATCAGCGGTGGCCTGGAGGTTGAGGATGGGAGGAGAGGACTGTAAGGAAAGGAGGAAAACTGTGGAGGTGATGGGTTTGTTCACCACCTTGATGACAGTGACAGCTATGTAGACATATACATACACACACATATACATATATATATACACACACGGGACATATTTAAAGTGTTTTGACATATATGCAGAGTTACTGTACGTCACTTTTATCTCAATGTAGCAGTTAAAAAATTAAATAATAAGTCAATATAAAAAAATAGATGAAAGGAAATGAAAATCCAGAAAACAGAAATAGAAAAACAGATGGCTTCACTGGTGAATTCTATCAAATAGTTAAGTGAAGAAAGTACAACCACCTTGTACAAAATCCCTGCTAAGATAAGAGAACATAGTTCCCGGCATATTTTTTGAGGCAAAGAAGACAATAAACATACAATTACAGATCAAAATCACTCATTAACAAAGAAATCAAAAATCATCAGAAAATGCCAGCAGTGATTCTGACAATACATGGTAAGGATAGTACATTATGACCACGTGGGATTTACCCCAGGGATGCAAGGTTGGTTCAATACTAAAAAAGCAATCACTGTAGTACACACTACTAACAGACAGTGAGGGCAGATCACCTCAACAGACACAGAGAAAGTATTTGTCCACATGCAAAATCCATTCATGATTATTTAAAATAGTAAAATTTTAAAAAAAAGTTCAGCAAACTAGGAATTGAAGGAAACTTCTTCAATCTGAGAAGTGGCAACTACAAAAAACCGACAGCTAACACGAGACTTAAAAGTGTTTTCTTTCTAAGATCAAGAACAACGCGAGGATGTCTGCTGCTCTCAGAGCATAATACAACATTCTATTGGAGAGCCTAATCAGTGAAAGAAGGCTAGAAAAATAAAGAGCAGAAAGGTCAGAAAGGAAGAACTAAAGCTGGTCTTGCTTGCAGATGCTAAGACCGTAAAGCAAACAATCCTAAGGACACTACCCAAAACTCCAGGACCAAAGGGCCACCGCAGCAAGGCTACAGGTCCTCTGGAACATCTCCTGGCCTCTGCCCAGCCCCAGCACTGGTCCTCTCGGCTGCGGCCGCACCCACACTACCGTGCTTCCTCCAGCGCACCAAGCCCACTGCTACCCAGGGCCATTCCACTCGCCACAGCCCTGCACGGGCACCCCTCGCCTCACGGGCACCCTCGCCCCGGATGCTGGCCCAACTCCCCCTCTCGCCACTCAGGCTCTGCTCCCCATCACCTTCCTGGCTCAGTCCTGTCCCAGCCACGCCCTATCCCCAACGCTCTTCCTTCTTCCCAGCACTTTCCAATACCTGACGCTCTATTACACATTCATTTGGATACCTGTTTACTGTCTCTCCCACTAGGCTGCAAGCTCAGTAGGCAAAAATGTCATCCAGCTTGTTCATGTCACCAGCACTTAGGACAGAGTCTGACATATAGTGGGCAATCAGAAATGTGTGCTGAGCAAATGAGATCACAACGACAAACTCTTCAGCTATTAAAACAGTCACGGGCTTCACTGGTGGCGCAGTGGTTAAGAATCCGCCTGCCAATGCAGGGGACACGGGTTCGAGCCCTGGTCCGTGAAAATCCCACATGCTGTGGAGCAACTAAGCCCGTGCGCCACAACTACTGAGCCTGCGCTCTAGAGCCCGCGAGCCACAACTACTGAAGCCCGTGCACCTAGAGCCCGTGCTCCGCAACAAGAGAAGCCACACAATGAGAAGCCCGCGCACTGCAACGAAGAGTAGCCCCCGCTCACCGCGACTAGAGAAAGCCCACGCACAGCAACGAAGACCCAACACAGCCAAAAATAAATAAATTAAAAACAACAACAACACAGTCACTTGTATTATATTTAACACCCCCAAAAGCAGGGCTATGCACTGTCTGTGAACACAGCACATGCAGAGGAAACAACAGATGAGCAGGAAGTACACGCGCTGAATTCATGGTGGTAGCTGCCTCTGAAGAGAAGCAGAGAAACGCAACCAGGGGGCAGGGGGTCAACAGAACCTTTAACAACATCTGTGATGCTCCACTGTTCAGAAAAAGTCTGGAACCAAATACGACTCTTTTTTTAAAAAAGCTAACATTTATTAATTCTGGATAGCAGGGACAAAGGTGTCTGTTCTGTTCTTATTCTTTCTACTTTTCTGCATTTTTCAAATTTTTCTTATTTAAAAAAAAAAAAACCCAATTTCAAATTTTGTTGTATAGCTACAGTAATCAAGACCATGTGGCACTGGTGGAGGGACAGAGCAACAGAACAAAAGAGAAAAACCCCAGAAATAGAGCCACACAAATATGCCCAAATGATTTCTGACAAAGATGCAAAAGCAATTCCATGTTGGAAGCACTGTTTTTTCAATAAATGGTGCTGGAGCAACTGGACAGCTCCAGGCAAAACAAAGAACTTCAATCTAAACTTTACACCTTACACGACAGTCAACTCGGAGCATACAAACGCAAAACCAAGAGACAGCATAGGGGAGAAATCCTGGAGATGCAGAGCTTGGCAACGAGTTCTCAGACTTGACAGCAAAAGCAGGATTCAGGAAGGAAAAGTGATAGAATAGACTCCCTGAAGGTTAAAACTTTGGATCCACAACAGACCCTGTTCAGAGGCTGGAAGACAAGCTGCAGCCTGAGAGAAAACACTTGCAAACCACATCTGACAGTGGACTCATATCTACAATATAAAACGAGCTCTCAAAACTCAGCAACAAAAGACAATTCGAAAATAGGCAGAAGGCACAAAGAGACGTTTCTCCTATGGGGATGGGCAGGTGGAAATAAGCACGGTGTTAGCCTTTAGGGAAACACAAATGAAAACCCCAATGAGCTATCACTACACACCTGCTGCATGATCAAATGAAAACACAACACAAAATGCTGGCAAAGACTCAGAGAAACTCATCACGCTTTGTAATGGACTCAGCTTTGTCTCCCCAGAAGTCACGTGTTGAAGCTCTAACCCCCCCAATGTGACTGTATCTGGAGAGAGGGCATTTAAGGAGATAAATAAAGTTAAAGCCCTGACCCAACAGGACTAGAGTCCTTAGAAGAAGAAGAGACACCAGAACAGCTGAGGGAAAAGACCTCACCAGAGACCCTGTCAGCACGTTGATCTCAGACTCCAAGCCTCCAAAATCATGAAAATGAATTTGTTATTTACACCACCTTGTCTGCAGTTTGTACAGCAGCCCGAGCAGACTAAGACACTCACCAACTGCTGATGGGAATGTGAAAATAGCACAGCCGCTCTAGAAAACAGGTTGGTAGTTTTCTAAAAAACAAAACATGCAACTGCCATGTGACCCAGCACCTGGGCATTTATTCCAGAAAAATGAAAACACAGCCACACAAAAACCTGTACACGAATGTTTATAGCAGCTTTATTTCAAATAACCAAAAAACCTGGAACAACCCAGATGTCCCTCAGCGGGTGAATGGCTGAGCCAACCATGGTACATCCGCACCACGGAGTGCTCTGCAGAAATAAAAATGAACTAGTTACAGACACAACAACCTGGATGGATCCCCAGACAACCATGCGGAGCGAAAAAAGCCAATTCCAAGAGGCTACACGACGTGTGATTTCATTTATACGCATTCTTCAGAGGACAAATTAGAGAGGAGGACAGATTAGTGCTTTCCAGGGGTCCAGGAGGGGCATCTGGCTGTGAAAGGCACGAGGGATCCTCGTGGGGATGGACACATCCAATCCTGGTTGTGATGGCAACTCCAGTTTTTCCAGATGCTGCCACAGGGGGAACGGGCAGTGTACGCAGACCTCTCTGCATCTTTTCTTACAACTGCACAAGTCTACGATGACCTCAAAATTAAAAGTTTACGTAAAAATAGTAACACTAGCGTATAAAACGCACGAAGGAATGCCATGTTGGGCACTGCTAAGACAGTGCCCTACGCAGTCATTACCGTGAATGTTCTGGAATCGGGAAATGGCTGACCTCCTCTTCCCCACATATGGGGGGGGTGCGCGCACGTGTGTGTGTGTGTGCGCGTGTGTGTACGTGTGTGTGTATTATATAAAAACAGGACTCAGATCCAGAATAATAAGAAACTCCCACAACTCCTGTCCAATAAAAAATGGAAAAAAGATTTTAACAAACAGTTCACACATAGGAAAGATACACGACTGGCTAACAAGCGGGTGAAAAGGTGTTGGACAGTATCACGGGGAAAATGCAGATTCGACCACTGCACCCTCTCGAGAACGGGTATAACCACAACGATAGGCGCTCCTGAGCTGGTGGGGCGGAAGCTGGTGCAGCCACGGTGGAGAGGGTTTGGCCGTTTCATCTGAAGCTAACCCTACATCCAACCTAAAAGCCCGCACTCCACTCCTGGGCATTTTACCCAAGAGAAAGGAAAACATACAGAAACCTCATAAAAAATGTTGCTGGCAGCTTTATTCACAATAGCCCCAAATGGGAACACCCAAAGGTCCGTGGCAGGCGAGGCACAGCAAACTGCAGCAGAAAAGGGAACCGCACTTCAAAACCATGAAGCCGCCGGTGAGAGCACCCGGGCGCGACACCAGAGACACGCTGTCCCAGAAGAGGGGACTCAGAGCCAGCGAGCGCCTGGCCGGGAGGGTGACTGGGGCCCAGAGGCTTTCTGGGCTGACAACCTTCTGCACAGGCATCTGCTACACAGGTGCGTGCACTTGTCAAAGCACCTAAAGTCTGCTTCACCCCAGGTGAATGATGCAATTCACATTATTTTTAATAAAAGAAAACAGGCACAGCATGTGACCATGCAATTCCTGAAGGGAGCCAGCACGGCTAACAGGCACTGAAACAAGCTCAGACTCACCCATTAGAGAAGTGCAAACCAACAGAACCAGACACCACTTTTATCCACTACAGTGAGGACGATGTGGGGAGGCTGGAGTCCGGCAGGGCCTCCGAGGGGGCCGGTGATGGCCCCTCCCACGGCGCAGGGTCGCAGACAGGGGCGGGGTGAGGTGGGGCGTGGCGGGCAGGACAGCGAGCACAGGCCAGGGGGTGCAGCAGCATGGGAAGCAGGTCGGCTGATCTTAACACGTTTTCTCTCAGCATTGTTGGTAAGAAGCAGACACTCCTACGGAGCAGAATTCCAGGAGCTCCACTGCACACACGTGATCACTACCTACCCTACAGAGAGACGCCTGCCCATGCAGACGGCAGGCGGTGTCTCTGGAGGCCAGAGGGAGGAAGGAGAGCGCCCCCCCGCAGGGAGATGTCCCCTCCCCAGGAACCTCCCCGGAAGACACCCCCTAAGTGTCCGTTCCCAGGGCCACCTCCCCAGTGTCCCGCTCCAGGCGCTCATGCGCCAGCAGACAGACGTGCACTGGAGAAGTACCGCAGGCCTGGCACCACAGGTGCCCAGCGGGCAGGGCAAAGCCAGTGGCGGCCTCCACGCTCGGCTCCCACCTGGCCCCCCAGCGGCACCACTCCAGCAGCTTCTTTTACCTTGATTTCCTCTGGACACCTATCCCTCCGGGACACACCTAAGACGACCCAGGCCATTCCTGGGACCATAGCCTCCCTGGAGCTCCCGCCCGACTCCACCATCACCCCCCGGGGGCACTGGCAAGCTCCCGACGGCCCCGACCTCAGCACCGCCATGACCACAATCCACATGAAGCACCAGGGACTGTGCCCCGCAAGTAGCCAGGACCCCATAAGTACTGCTCTGGTGATTACTACTGCTTTATGCTGGGTGCTATCACCACGGTTAAAGGCTGACCTTAAAGCTGCCAACGTGCCAGTGAAGGGTCGGGTGGGCCAGCTGAGAGGGCGATCACTCAGGCACAAGACGTGGGCCACCTCGTCCCGATGGCCACAACCGGCCACCGAGCCTAAGCCCCTGCTGCAAAGATCCTGGTTATCTGTGCTCTGCAGTGTCCGAAGAGGAAAGGTCCCCTCGGAACCCTCCCTGGCAGAGAAGAGCGCACCTCACGAGAGTGAGTCCACAGAGCAAAGCAGCCCTACAGAGCTGGGCTGCCCGAGGGACCAAATGCTCCTAAGCAGTAGCGATCCATCCCCGTCATCCTTTCTGGCAGAAGGAAGCATGAGCATGCAGAACACAAAACAAGAAGAAACGCAGAACGCATCCTGAAGTCCACTTGGACTGGGCATCTCTGACGTTGTGGGGACTCCCAGTAATTTGCTTTAAAAAAGTGAAAATTTAGAACAAATTTTGAAAAGATTAGAAAGCTATCTGGATCACCCAACCCACAGTTCTGCCCAACAACCCATTTCAGACAAGTGCAAATTCCAAAAAGCTATGAAAACCAATGTTTTTTCCCTAAATCATTTGATAGCAAAACCTGATCTATTATAAACTCATCTGGGGCAGCACCTGACATGAACTGATGGGAGGCTTTTTGAAGACTTAATTATCCCACAGTGAGGATGCTTACTTACTTAATTACAGATATAGTAACACACTTGATTATGCGACACTTTCCCAACTCCCGCGGCAGTATCCCAGGACACACAGGATACACACTAGCTTTCTAAAACGTGAAGAATTCCGGAATTGTCAACATAGGCACCCAAGGGTTTTGGGTTTGGGACCTTCCCCATATTTATGCAAGACAGCCTGATTTCCCACAGCCTATGTTCTAAGGCTGCTATTTTATGTGAACGACTTCATACAGGTTTCTTACCATTCCAGTTCAGAAAAAGGCTTCACGAGCTTTAGAAGCTGTGAGCCGCCAGTTCAGTTTAAGGGGAGGAAATCTACAGTTCCTAATCGCAGTGGTGACTTTCAGCTCCTGACGTGCCCGGAAAGCAAAGGTAACAGGTGCTCTGCACAGCCACAGCGGCTGCTCCCCTCTCCTTGTTCTTCATCCTGGGTGTTAAGCCACAGGCAAGAGCTGCCTTCTCTCCGTGACCCACCTCCCATCCCACCCCTCCTCCCCCTGGCCCTGCCACTGCACCCAGCAGGGGTGCGTCCTCACCCTCCCACCTCAGCTGGGCCCACTGTCTGTCCACCCAGAGGATCCCCTGCGCTGCGTTGTCCTTTGGTCATCAAAGCCTGTGTCTTATTTGAACTTCCACGAGGCAGAAACCATGTACCGTCCACTGTAAATTTCTTAAAAGAATCAAAATACTTGCCTGGTATTTTCAGAATAAATGAATTGATCTGGGGGAACTCTCATTACTAGAGATACTGGCCCCTACCTCTGAAAGAAGAGCCTGAGGTTTTCTCACTAAATCACACCCCAAATCTCTTTGTTGCTGACAGTGGAGTAAAAGTGTGTTATGATGCTAAGGCCAGAACATCACCTCAGGCCTTTAGGAATGAGGGCACCAGAACAGTCAGCCAGTTTCCCACCTCCAACGGAGCACAAAGAGCAGCACGAGTGCTAATGCAGGGGACACAGCTCTGCCTCAGCACCAGCCCCAAAGCCAACTGTGTTCAGCTGGTAAGCACCAAGGCTAGGGAAATCTGCCATGCCAGACAAAACAGAAAAACCCAGATGAGGAACTAGGACTGCGCCAACACTGGTGATAAATTCTGGGTGAAGAAGGGAGAGGACGTCCAGGAAGCTAGAGAGAGCACGCGGAAACACAGCCGACTAAAGATGGACCAGCCCAGCCTGCAAGGTTCTGTTCCGATCACACCTGTTGGCTCAGCTTGCAGTAACTTCCGTGGGATCTCACACAGAGGTCGGGGAGCAGGACGCTCAGGTGGTAAGAGAGGGAAGCCCGGCTACCGGACACTGCGCTGTCTGGGCCAACACCGAAGGAGGGGAGGACTGCGGTCACCCACGCCGGAGTTCCTGTCACCCGAGGAGGGCCAGCCCTACGTCCACTGCCCCACTACCGCCCTCCATGCGAGAGAAGGGCCACGACTTAGACCCACGCCGCCGCACCGCCCGCCTCCGGACTCCAGCCTTCAGCCGTGCGGGGCTCCCTCGCTCCGCCCCTACTGTGGCCCCTCGCGCCAGGCCCCGCCTGCCCACCATTCCTTCCCGCCGCCACAGCCTCCGCTCCGGCCGCGGGTCAGCCCACACCTGCCGCCAAGACTACCTTGCCCCGGCCTGACCCCAAGCCTCCGACAAGGAAGTGCCCAAACCTAGGCCGGCCTCACCCTCAGCAGTGGCCTCCCGGCCGGCCGTGACCCTCGCCGCCGCGGCCATCCTCCCCCGGCCCTGACCCTCCCCCGGCCGGGTCCATGCCACCGGCCCCGGCTTCACCTTCGGCCAGGACCCGCCGCACCCGCAGCCGCAGCTCGCCCATCTCCACCGTCTGCCCCACGAAATCAGTCTGGTCGCGGCCGGCAGCACCACCCAGGGAGCCCGGGCCGGCCAGGAAGTCGAGCGCAGACTGCAGCAGCGACATGGTGGCGTCCCGCGACGGGCGCCGGACAGAGGGCTCGGGGTCCAGCCGCGTCCGGGTCCACTCGGCAACCGCCGGCCGCGAACCGGACCAACTTCCGCCCGACGCCGCGACGCAGGGGCGGGAGCGCGTCGCCGCCCGGAAGAGCGCCGGCGCCTCACTTCCGCCGCGCCAGCGGCCACGCATGCGCAGGTCGGGGTGCGGGGGGTGGGGGGGTTGGTGCGCGTGCGCGGTGCTGCCGGCCTCGGAAAGGATTTCGGGTGTCGCGCTAGCAGAGGGCTGCCCACGGGTGGTCTGGCCCCCGGCGCGGCGCTCAACCGTCCCCACGTGGCCGTTTCCGCGGAGGCTGGTGCTCGGGGGCTCCCGGGGCTGGGCCGCACGGCGGGAGGAGCGGGTCGTGTGCGCGGAGCGCCCGGGGTCCCGCAGTGTCCGTCTTTTTAACGAGTTGGTTGCTATTAAAAGACTGAAGAGCTTAATTTTAGAAACCGAGTTTTGTAGCTTCTGTAGAAAAGTCAGATCTGGCAGCATTGGACCCAGAATACCGCGTGTCCCCCATCACCTAGAGCTGCCCCCTCAGGTAAGACACCACCACTCGCCTGACCCCTTGGCTCGCTTGTGTGCCCGGCTGCTTCCTGTAGGTCCTGGTGTAGAGCGTTCATCCCCAAACTGAGAACTGGAGCTGAAAGCCCTAGGCAGCATCTTAACCCGCCTAGAATTTCAAGCTACTAAAAATCTCTTTCCAGACGGGCTAACGTGCGTTATCCTTATAATAAAGCAGCTGCGTTCATGCAGTGCTTTACTGCTTGCCGTATCCTTTTATAAGTGTTCGCCTTAATGATCCTCGATTATCTTGGAGAACGCACAGTATAGTTAATCCCGCACCCCACACCCCGCCTTTGGGTGCAAAATGTGCTCAGCAGTGTCATTACCTGGCCAGGTGGCCAGGGTCTTGTTGATACAGCTAGTGGTACAGCTAGAAGTCCACACAAGTTACGTGGCTTTTTCAGCCGGTGTGTTCGTCTGGTAAATGGAATACAAGGACTGGGGGCTCAGGAAAGAGCCCAGGCTGTATTTGGTTGTCCCTAGCATGTAGGTGGCAGTTGACTTGAAGAGCGCACCAAGGGGACACCGTAGTTAGAAAGACGGTACAGTCTTCAGAGGCGAGCAGCAGCCAGGGAAGCAGGAATAAAACTAAGAGAGCTTTATGTCACCGGGCCAAAGAAAGATGTTGGGGGGGGGGGTAATTAAAAGTGTGAAATGTCATTTAAAAGTAGGAAAAGTAGTAGAAGATGTATGTTGGATTTAGCAACAATGAGATCTTCGGTGACCTTGCCAAGAATAAATTGTTTCATTGGAAACTCTCCATTACCCTGAGTGGAAGAATAAAGAAATGGAGAGAGAGATGGTAAGTGGAGATAACTGAGTGAGTTTGGCTATGGAGAAGAAAGTGTGGGAGCTAGAGTTATACGATGGATGTCGAGAGGTTGCAGGATGGGAGATGGCTGAGCAGCCTCCAGCTGATGGGGGGGGCCAGTCAGTGTCTGCTGGGAAAGAAGGGACAGGTGCAAAGTGGTCCCCTAGAAGGTAGGAGGGAATGCCATCCAGAGCATAGGGAAGTGTTCACTTTGGATGTAAGAAAATCACTTTTCATCGTAAAAGGAACGGAGGTAGGTGGGTTGTAGTTGTAACTTTATGTGTTTATTGGACTGCAAGCAAAGGAATTCTCTGTTTTCTTCTGTTTTCACTGTGAATAAGGAGAAGAAAACACCTCCCGAAAATGGGAAGGGAGGTAAGAAAGCTAAGATTTGAGCAGTGTGGAAAAGATCTAAAATAGCTTTTGTGGAAAACCTAGTGAATAACTCACTAGAAAGCATAATGTAGTCCAGGGCTCATTTGAGTTTGGAGGCTATGGATTTATTCTGGTATGACCTACAGTTGGGTGGAGATTTTTAATAGTGTAATTACTTTGGAGACAAGAGTCTATTCAGACTTTGTATTTCGTACTGATGGAGCACTTTTTATAATGACACTGCACTAGGTGTTATAATAACACCATCTTAATCCAGATCTGTGTCTCCAGAACACACTTCCCTCCTGAACTCTTAGATATTAGTTCTTAGGTATCTCTCATATACATGAGATAGCTCATGTATACATGTCATATATATATGTCTAAAACTGAATTTATAGTCTTCATCGCCATATATACATGTCTAAAACTGAATTTATAGTCTTCATCGCCAAACCTGTCCCTTTGTAGTAAATTTCATAACAAAAGACTATAATCAGAAATTAAGAAGATTATTTTATAATGATGAAAGCGTAAATTCATGAAAAGACATAACAGTCCTAAACAGTTCTGCCCCTGGTAAGAAAGCTTTTAAATACATGAAGCAAAAACTAGCAGTAGTGCAAGGAGAGATAGACAAACCCACAATTGTAGTTGGAGATTTCAATACTTCTTTCTCAGATAATGATAGAACAAATACCCAGAAAATGACCAAGCGTATGGTAGAGTTGAGTGACACCAGCAACTTGATTTAATGGACATTTGTAGAATACACGTTATCAAATATATAAACAACATTTACCAAGATGAATCATATTCTGGGCAAATATGTTTTCTGACCACAATGGAATTAAGCTAGATATCAATAGCATATATCTGGAAAATCATCCAAATAATTTGAAAACTGACTGACTCACTTTTAAATTACCCATAGGTCAAAGGAGAAATCAAAAGGGAAATTAAAATTTTGAACTAAATGAAAATGCAGCATTTCACAATTTGTGGCTAAAACACTACTAGAAGATAGGTCTCAAATCATTCATCTTAATAAACTAGAAAAATAAGAGCAAATGAAACTCTAAGTACAAAAAGGGAAATAATAAATATCAGCAGAAATCAATGAAATAGAAGACAAAAACAATAGAGAAAATCAATGAAACCAAAAGCTGAGTCTTTGAGAAGATAAATAAAATAGAGAAATTTCTGGCCAGGTTGAACAAGGAAAAAAAAGGTTAACAATATCATGAATGAAGGTGATGACATCATTGCTAAAAGGGTAATCGGAAAACATGAACAACTTTATGCCAATAAATTCAACGACTTGTACTAAAGGAACAAATTCCTTGGAAGACAATACCAAAACTCGCTCCAGAAGAAGTAGATAACCTAGATAGCTCTATAACTATTAAAGCATTGAATTTGTAGTTAAAAACTTTTCCTAAAAGAAAATTCCATACCTAGATGGCTTTACTGGGAATTCTACCAAACTAAAGAAGAAATAATACCAATTCTATATAGATTCTTAAAATTGAAAGAAGGAAATATGAATGCCAGCTCATTCTATAAGGATAGCATTATTCTAATGCCGAACGTTGACATAGGCATTACAAGAAAAGAAAACGTTCCTCATGACAAAGATATAAAAATTCTTTTAAAACATTTTTTAGCAAACTGAATCCAATACTATATAAAAAGGATAATACAACATAACCAAGTGAGGTTCGTCTTAGGAATGCAAGTTGGCTTAGTATTAAAAAATGGATCAATGTAATTTACAGTATTACAGTGAAAAAGAAAACCAAATGGGTCATCTCAATAGACATAGAAAAAGCATTTGATGGGGACGTCCCTGGTGGTCCAGTGGTTGACTCCACACTACCACTCCAGGGAGCACGGGTTTGATCCCTGATGGGGTAACTAAGATCCCACATGCCGCGTGGCACAGCCGGAAAAAAAAAATTAAAAAAAAGAAAAAGCATTTGACAAAATCCAGCATCCATTCCCTGATTAAAAAAACAAAAACAAAAAACTGTCGGCAAACTAGGAATAAAATGAAAACGTCCTCAACATGATAAGGGCATCTATGAAAAACCTATAGCTGACCTATGGAATGATGAAAGACTGGATGTTTTTTTTCCCTCCAAGATTGGGAACAAGTATCTGGTCTCACCATTTCTATTCAACATTGTACTAGAAATTCTAGCCAATGTAATGAGGCAAGAAAAAGAAATTAAAAGCTTCCATATTGAAAAGGAATAAGGAAGATTGTTTATTTGACGATCACATGATCATCCATGTCAGAGTTTCCCAACCTTGGCACTACTGACATTGTGGACCAGATAATTCCTCATTGGAGTGGAGGGGTGGTGTTTCCAGTGCACTGTAGGATGTTTAGCAGCACCCCTACCTCTGCCCCCTGGATACTAGTACACACACCACTTGTCACAACCAAAAATGTCTCCAGGAGGGACTCCCCTGGTGGTTCAGTGGTTAAGACGTCGCCTTCTAATGCAGGGGGTGAGGGTTCGATCCCTGGTCGGGGAGCTAAGATCCCACATGACTCGCAGCCAAAAAACCAAAACATAAAACAGAAGCAATATTGGAACAAATTTAATAGACTTTAAAAATGGTCCACATCAAAAAAATCTTAGGAAAAATAATGTCTCCAGGCATTGCAAATGTCCCTTGAGGGGCAAAATTGCCCTCAGTTGAGAATCATTGTTCTCGGTAAAAAATCCATGGAAACTACAGAAAGAGCTACTAGAACTAGTGACTTTAGCAAGGTTGCAGGATACAAGGTTAATATGCAAAATAAATTAAAAGTTATTGCATGTTTCTAAATAACTAGCAACAAATATTGTAAGTTGAAATTAGAAAAAAAACATTATTTACAAGAGCATCAAAAGATACCAAATCTTTCGGATAAATCTGAAATAGATGTGCAAGAATTATAACTGAAAACTAAAAAGGTTTGCTCAGAGACACTAAAGACCTTAATAAGTGGAAAGATACACAGTATTCATTAATTTAGAAAATTCAGGATCATTAGGGCCTCAAATTAATCTATAGATTCAATGCCATTCCAATTAAAATCCCAGCAGACTTTTATTTTAATGGACACACTGATTTTAAAATTCATTTGGAACTGCAAAAGAGCGAGAATAGCCAAAGCAAGTTTGAACAAGGACAGATTTTTATGACTTACACTATCTAATTTCAGTAATCCAAATAGTACTCCAAATAGTGCTCCAAATAGTGTGGTGTTGGTATAAAGATATATAAGTAGATCAATGGAACAGAATAAAAAGTCCAGAAATTGGCCCATGAGTATAAATATGTTCAGTTGATTCTGAATAAGGAATAAAGGTAATTGGAGAAAGGATAGTCTTTTCAACAAACGATGCTGGAAGAATTGGATATCCATATGTTTAAAAAAAGAATGTTAATCCATACATTGCATCATATATGAAAAAACCCATAAAACTTCTAGAAAACAATCTGAGAATTTCCAATATGGCACCAAAGTACAATGCATAAAAAATAGATAAACGGGCTTCCCTGGTGGCGCAGTGGTTGAGAATCCGCCTGCCAATGCAGGGGACACGGGTTCCAGCCCTGGTCCAGGAAGATCCCACGTGCCGCGGAGCAACTAAGGCTGTGAGCCACAGCTACTGAGCCTGCATGCTGCAACTACTGAAGCCTGTGCGCCCGTGGTCCACAGCAAGAGAAGCCACTGCAATGAGAAGCCTGCGCACTGCAACGAAGAGTAGCCCCCACTCGCCGCAACTAGAGAAAGCCTGCATACAGCAACAAAGACCCAACACAGCCAAAAATAAATAAATAAAATAAATAAATTTAAAAATATAGATAAACAGGACTTCATCAAACTTAAGAACTTCAAAATACATTGTTGCAGATGTGCTTCAGTAGGTGAATGGATAAACTGTGGTGCATCTATAAAATGGAGTATTATTCAGTAATAAATAGAAATGAGCTACAAGCCGCAGAAAGACACAGAGGACCTTAGAAGCACATCACCAAGTGAGAGAAGCCAGTCTGAAAACGACACATACTGTTAGATTCCAACTGCATGACATTCTGGAAAAGGCAAGATTGGAGACAGTGGAAAGGTCCATGGTTGCTAGGGGTTTCGGGGGGGGAGGGAGGGATGAATAGGGGGAGCACAGGGGATTTTTAGGGCTGTGAAATCATTTTGTGTGGTGCTATAGTGGTGAATGCAAGTCATGCATTTGTCAACACCCATAGAACTACAACACAATGGTGTGTCAGTGTGTCGGTGTTGGCTCATTGACTGTGCCACACTAATGTAAGATGTTAATGGTGGGGGAAGGGGGGGGAATGAACGGGTATATGGGAGTTCTCTGTACTTTCCCTTCAATTATTCTGCAGACCTAAAACTGCTGAAAAAAAGTCTGTTGATTTAAATATATATGTGTGTGTATATATATACACAAATATATAAACATATATTTTTTTTTAACATGTTGAGAGAATGAAAAGACAGCCCATACTGGGAGAAAATATCTGATAATGGACTTGTATACGGAATATAATACATAATATATATTTATATATATGTATGTATGTAAAGAAAAGTACACAATCCCTGCATAATCTTCCCAATAATTTCCACACTCCTGAAGGAGCTTACAAGGCTCTTTGTGATTTAGTCCTGCCTTATACTTCAGGTACACCTCCCAATTTGAGCCTGTGCTCCAGCCTTATCAAACTCCTTGCACTTTGATGCACACCGAGCTCTCACTATTAGACACACACACATACACACAGAGTCATTATTTGTCTTTCAATAATCCTCACATCATTATTTGAGAATTAGAAGAAACAGGACATATAAAGTACTTGGAACAATGCTTAGTACTTAGTAAATGTTGGACAGATGTCACATATTGTTCTTATTGTCATTTTGTCATAAATATCTCCAGACAGCACTCTGGCATTTCCCATTCTGAGCTTTCCCAGACTGAGCCCGCCCAGGACACCTCTGCCCCACCGCACCCTGAGGCATAGCCAGCACCCTGGGTGATACTCTGCAGGGTCACGTGCCTTCAGTTACCTCCTCTCTGTTACAGGAATTTTCAACTTCTCCCTCTTCCTGCCGTCGGAATTTAAAAATTCTTCAGTCTCTTCCATCTTAAGAAAAATCATTTCTCAACTCCACTCTCCTCTGCCTTCAGTCTTATGTTCTTTCCTTCATCACCATGAGCCTTAAAAACTTGTGTGTGATGAAGGTTAGGTGTAGCTGACATGTTTTTGAACACTTATGTGCCAGGTGCTTTTTTTTTTAGCCGTGTAAAATGCACATAACAAAATTTACCGTCTTAGCCCTTTTTGAGTGCACAGTTCAGTGGCATTAAGTACATTCACATTGCTGTGCGGCCGTCACCATCATCCGTCCACAGAACTCTTCATCTTGCAAAGCTGAAACTCTGGTCCTATTAAGCAGTAACTCCCACCTCTCCCCCAGCTCCTGCCAACCACCCTTCTACTTTCTTTCTTTATGAATTTGACTCCTCTAGGGACCTCATGTAAGTGGGATCATACAGTATTTATCCTTTTGTGACTGGCTTATTTCACTTAGCATAGTGTCCTCAAGATTCAACCATGTCATAACATGTGAGAATTTCTTTCCTTTTTAAGGTTGGTTAATATTCCATTGTAGATGCAGATGCCACATTTTGTTCAGATGTTCATCTGTAGATGAGCACTGGGGTTGCTTCCACCTCTTGGCTATTGCAGACAATGCTGCTGTGATCATTGGTGTACAAATATCTCTTCGAGTTTCTGCTTTCCATTCCTTTGAGTATATACCCAGAAGTGGAATTGCTGGATCCTATGTTAATTCTCTGCTTAATTTTTTGAGGAACCTCCATACCGTTTTCCACAGCAGCCGTGCCATTTACATTCCCGCCCAGCAGTGCACAAAGGTTCCATTTTCTCCACATCCTCACCAAGAGTTGCTGTTGTCCATCATTTATTTGTATTATGGCGTTCCTGGAGGGTGACTGTCTCGTGGTTTTGATTTGCTTTTCCCTGACGCAACCCAATAATGTTGAACATCTTTTTATGTGCTTATTGGCTACTAGAATATCTTCTTTGGAGAAATGTCTTTTCACATCCTTTGCCCATTTTTTGAATTCGGTTGTCTTTTTACTGTTGAGTTGTAAGAGTTCTGTATATATTTTGGATGCTAGAGTCTTACTAGATACATGATTTGCAAATATTTTCTCCCATTCTATGGATTGTCTTTCACTTTCTTAATAGCATCCTTTGAAGCACAAAAGTTAAAATTTTGACGAACTCCAATTTATTTTTTGTTGTTGCTTGTGCTTTTGGTGTCATATTTAAGAACTCTTTGCCAAATGTGAGGCCACGAAGATTTTCTCCAATGTTTTAGCTCTTACATTTAGGTCTTTGATCCATTTTTAGTTAATTTTTGTATGTGGCATGAGGTAATATCCAAATTCATTCTTTCGCATGTGGATATCCAGTTGTCCCAGCAATATTTGTTGAAAAGACTATTCTTTCCCCATTGAATGGCTTTGACACCCTATTGCAAATCAGTTAACCGTAAATATAGTGGTTTACTTCTGAACTCTCAATTCTCTTCCATTGATCTATATATCTGTCTTTACGCCAATACTGCACTGACTTGATTACCATAGCTTTGCACTAAGTTTTGAAATTGAGAAGTGTGAGTCCTCAGCTTTGTTCTTTTTCAAGACTATTTTGGCTACTCCTTAAATAGCCAGGGGTTCCTTAAATTTCCGTATGAATTTTAGAGTCCGCTTGTAAATTTCTACATGGAAGGCAGCTGGAATTTTAATAGGGATTGCATTGAATATGTAGATCAATTTGGGAAGTATTGTCATGTTAACAATATTAAATTTTCTAATCCATGAATAGAGGATGTCTTTTCACTCTTTCAACAATGTTTTGTACTCCTTTTTTTAAAGATTATTTATTATTTATTTATTTATTTATTTATTTTATTTATTTTTGGCTGCATCAGGTCTTAGTTGCGGCATGTGGGATCTTCGTTGAGGCATGCAGGATATTTCCTTGTGGTGCACGGGCTCTTCGTTGTGGTGCACGGGCTTCTCTCTAGTTGTGGCATGTGGGTTTTCTCCTCTCTAGTTGTGGCGTGCAGGCTCCAGGGCACGTGGGCTCTGTAGTTGTGGCACGTGGGTTCCAGAGCATGTGGGCTCTGTAGTTTGTGGCACACGGGCTCTAGTTGAGGCGCGCGAGCTCAGTAGTTGTGGCACGCAAGCTTAGTTGCCCCGTGGCATGTGGGATCTTAGTTCCCTGACCAGGGATCGAACCCGCGTCCCCTGCATTGTAAGGCGGATTCTTTTTCACTGGACCACCAGGGGAGTCCCTGTACTCCTTTGTTAAATTTGTTCCTAAGTATTTTTGATGCTATTATAAATGTAATTGTTTTCTTAAATTTATTCTCAGATTGGTTATTGCTAGTAAATAGCAATGCAGTTGTTTTGTATATTGATCTTAACTCATTTATTAGTTCTAATAGTTTTCTTGTGTGGATTCCTTAGGATTTTCTATATACAGAATCACATCATCTGCATATAGAGATAGTTTTACTTCTTTCTTTCCAGGCTATATGCCTTCTGTTTCATTGTCTTGCATAGTTGCCATGGGTAGAACCCCGAGCAGTGTTGAATAGATGTGCTGAGAGCAGACATCCTCGTCTTGTCACTGATCTGAGGGGGGTAGTTTTCAGTCTTTCACCATTGAGTGCGATATTAGCCCTTTATCAGGTTGAGGAAATTTCCTTCCATTCCTATTTTGTTGAATAGTTTTTATCACGAAGAGGTGTTAGATTTTGTCAAATGCTTTTTCTGCATTTATTAAGATGATAGTTTTTGTCTTGTTTCTATTGATATGGTGTGTTCCAGTAATTGATTTTTTAATTTTAAACCAACCTTGCGTTCCTGGAATAAATCCCACTTAGCATGGTATATAATTCTTTTTATATGTTGCAGAATCCATTTGTTAACATTTTGTTGAGGATTTTTGTGTCTATATTTGATATTTACTGACTTTTTAAAAATAAAATTTAATTGAAAGAAACTTAAACATACAAAAAGTGTAGAAAGCAATATAATGGACATCTGTTTCCCCAGATTAACCCATGCCTAAAGAAACACATTACCTTTTGTCTTATTTTTGTCAGGATGGTCTTCTTTTCCCTTCGCCCCCTCCGCCTGCTCTTCTCGGCTCCTCTCTCTCCCTCCCTTCTGTAAAGTATTAAGTTTAGGGACTTCCCTGGTGCTCCAGCGGTTAAGAATCTGCCTTCCAATGCAGGGGACGCGGGTTCGATCCCCGGTCAGGGAACTAAGATCCCACATGCCATGGGACAACGAAGCCGGAGCGCTCTAGAGCCTGTGTGCCACAACTACTGAGCCCACGTGCCACAACTAGAGAGCCTGCACGCTGCAACGAGAGATCCCTCATGCCGCAGCTAAGACCTGACGCAGCCAAATAAATAAATAAATAAATATTTTTTTAAAAATTAAAAGAAAAAAGTATTAAGTTTAGTGCTGGCCAAGATGAGGAAGCCCCCTTCCGGCTGCCTCTCCCGCTGATTACAGGTAAAAACTCTGGACAAAATATTAAAAGAAAAAGTATGCAAAAGGCAATAGGTTGGAAAGGGCAGTCAAAACTTGAATCAGTGACCACACGTGTGAGTTTTCCATTTTTTCACTCTTCCTCCTCGTGGCTTTGACCCTAGGCCAGTTCCCAGTTGTGGGCCTGGGCAGTGAGGGCTGCTGTACCCCGTCTTTCTGCCTGTAGCAACTATGAAGGGGGCCCCAACAAGCAGGATTATGTGAGTGAGAGGCAAAGGAACTAGAATAATGCAAACAGTTTTGGAAAAAAAACAAAGTTGGAGGACTCTAGCAGATATCAAGACTTACTATGAAGCTGTAATCAAGGCAGTGTGAAACTGGCAAAGGATAAATGCATAATCAGTGGGACAGAATGGACACTCCCCAGATAGACCCACACAAATGTGGTCTGTTAGTTTTTGACCAAGGTGTGTGCAAAGGCAATTCAGTGGAGAAGGGACAGTCTTTTCAACAAGAAGTGTTGGAATAACCAGACGTCCATCTGCAAGAAAGGGAAACTTGACTATACTTTGTATGTTATATAAAAATTAACTCAAAATTGATCATAGACCAAAAGTAAAACCTCAAACTTTAAAACTTCTAAAAGAAAACAGAAAACCTTTGTGCTCTTGGGTTAAGCAAAGCAATGTTAGATATGACACCAAGAGAATGATCCGTAAATGAAAAGGTGGCGAGTTGGAATTCATCCAGATATAAAGATTTTTTTTGATGTGGACCATCTCCAAGGTCTCCGCTGAATTTGTCACAATGCTGCCCCTGCTTTACGTTTGGTTTCTTGGCCTTGAGTCACGCGGGATCCCAGCTCCCCGACCAGGGACTGAACCCGCACCCCTCGCATTGGAAGGTGAAGTCTCAACCACTGGACCGCCAGGGAAGTCCCGTCAGAGTTTAAAACTGACATTCTCCTGAAGACTGGTAAGAGAAGGACAGACAAGCCACATAACTGCGAGAAAATGCCTGCGAATTACATATCTAACAACGGACTTCTAACCACGATGTGGAAGAAACTCTCAAAATTCAGTAAGAATACAAATAACCCCTCAAAAGAGTGAACAAAAGATTCTAGCAGACACTTTGCCACAAAAGATGTACAGTTAAAAAGTAGGCACGTGAGAATACCCAGCTGGTCAATATGAAAGCGCAAATTAAACCACAGTGAGGTAGCGCATCTCTCAGCACAGCTATAATTAAAAATTCATTAAATTTTAAAAAGACCCTCCAAACCAAGTGCTGGCGAGGGTGGGGAGCAGATGCAGCCCTCACACACTGCGGGTGGGAATGCAGAGCGGTGCAGCTACTTCGGTAAATGGTTTGGCAGTTTCTTGTAAACTTGACACGTACTTACTAAATGACCCAGCAGACCCTTTCTGAGGTATTCGCCCAAGAGAAATAAAACAGGTTTACACAAATACCTGTGTGTAAATCTTTATAGTGGCTTTATTCTTAACTGCTAAAACCGTGAATGACCTGTTTCCCAACTGGTGGATGGATAAACAGGTACATTCATGCAGTACAATTAACTACACAGCAGTAAAAAACATGTTACTGATACTCCCCAGACATGGGTACATCTCAGATGCATTGTGCTAAGTAAAAGAAGCCAGACTCAAGAGGTTCTTTGGGGTACAAGTCCATTTATGGGACAATCTGGAAAAGGCAAAGTGACAGTAACAGAAAACACAAGCGGTGGCCAGGGTTTGGGTGGAGGAAGGCCTGCCCACAAAGGGACTGCTCGGGGACAGAACTGCTTTGTGACTGGGGCCATGGTTACACACCTTGTGCATTTGTCTAAATCTCAGTGCTGGGCACCAGAAGGAGTGATCCTTCCTGTGTGTAAACTTTACAAAGTGAATCCAGTGAGAGATAAATTAGAGATGCAGATGAGAGCTAGAGCCCCATCTTCACCCATCCTCCACCCCGCCCTGCCTGGGTCACTGCAGTGCTGTCCTGTTGGTGTTACTGTGCTCTTTCTTACTGGTGTATGTGTGTACATCAGTGGTGTGACACGATGTGTGTCTTTCTGCACTTGATCCATCCCTCTCAGCGTTGTGCCTCTGAGTTTTTGCATGTGGGTTGTTTCATCTGTTGTCATTTACTGTCTCAGTCTGCTCTGGCTGCCACAACAAAATGCCACAGACTGGGACCTTAGACAACAGGACTTTATTTCTCACAGTCCTGGAGGCTGGAAGCCCCAGATCAGGGTGGCAGCCAGTTCAGTTTCCCGTGAGGCCACGTCCTGGCCTGCAGACACACAGCAGAGGGAGGGAGCACGCTGGTCCCCTCCTATCAGGGCACCCATCCCACCCTGGGCCCCACCCTCCCGGCCTCCTCTAACCCTAGTCACCTCCAGAGGCCCCACCTTCTGTCCCATCCCCCGGGGTGGGGCTCGACATGCGACACGTGCATATTCGGGGCACAAACAGTCCACAGCCCTTGGTAGCAGCTCCCTTAGTGGTTAATAATGTGCCGCCTGTCAGTCAGTCAGAACGTGTGTGACTTTCATCGTCGAGGTGAACCGCTCCACGAGGCCCGCAGTCCCCACCTCGTGTGCGCCCTGGGGCTGGCCGCCTGGCGGTGGGCACCGCAGCCCTGCCCGGCTGCTCAGTGGTCTCCCGGTGGCTGAGGTGCCCTGCACTCCCTGCCAGCTTCTGCATCGCCTGCGCCCTCGCCGCCTCTTAACTCCCTGACTTGTGCGAAGCCGACTGTCCTCTCGTCGGTTTCCTTTGCGTTTCCCAGGCTGCCGAGTGTCTTACACGTGCGTCCGCACTTCGTTCTTCCTGCCCGGAAATCCCCGTGAGCCTCCTTTCTCCGCCCGGGGGGCGGGGCTCTGTCTTCGTCCTGTCCCGGGCGGCTCGCGTGCTCTTAGTTCTGACGCCCGGCTGCACCGCGGAGCGCCTCCTCGCTCTCGCTCTCGCTCGGGTTCCTGCCGCGTTGCCGGGGTCAGCAGTGTCCTCTGCAGGGGGAGACCAGGGCGCCCTTCCGCTTCCAGTCTTCCCTCTCGGGGGCTTCACCGCGCGGGCCACCCGTCCTGGAGGAGCCCTGGCATCCTGCGCTCTGGACCCGCCTCCTGCTCCTTCCCGGGCGCCTCGGCGCAGTCCTGCCCCCACGCCACCGCGGGGCGTCTCGTCCTCTCGGAGAGCCTTTGCGGGTGACTCCAGCCCCGACCTCTTTCCCGACCTCTCGATGCCGTCCCTCTGCCCAGGCACAGCTCCGTGGCAGAGAACGCGCTCCGCCTTCAGCAAGGAGCCTGGTGCCTCACCGGGGCCACGGCCTGCCCCCCTGGAGTTCCCGCTGCGGGGCCCCGACTCCGTTCCCGGGAGGCTCTGGCATCTCTTCCGCCCGGAGCCCCGTCAGCTGGCACCTCACTTGTCTTCCCAGCCCACCTCTGATACTGAGTTGCCCAGGGAGCTCTGCCATGGGGGGTTCGCTGGCGGGTGCCCGACCAGTCCCCCAGGCCGCCTGCCAACAGGAGGAGCGAGCGCGCCCTCCAGTGGGGCAGCAGCCGGGGCAGCTGGGGCAGCTGGCTTTCCACGCAGGGTCTTGATTCCCCCAAAGGTCGCATCATGGCTGTGACGCAGGGTGCAATGGGAGCAGGGACACGGCGGTGTCTGGTTGGGGTCAAGAGTGTCACGCCCAGCCCCGGAGCACCCACCATATGTGCCGTGTGCCTTCGCCTGCCTCTCCTGTCCCTAGAGGGGACACAGTCACAGGGTGTGTCTCCCAGGTCACAGGCCCCTCTTCTCGAAGGCTGCCTGGGAGAGGAGAACGGGGCAGAGGAAGCAGCGGCAGGGCCCCTCTGCCCAGCCCCGCCCAGCGGGTGGCTCCTCCTAGGGCCCCCTGCCCTGTGTCATGGCCCCCAGGAGCACCCCACGGACTCAGACCTGTGCTTCTTCCCAGGCTCCACCATGTCTGGGCCCCGGACCCCAGAGCCGGCCCCGGATGGGCAGGGAGCCTCCCCCCCGGGCTCACAGGACGAGGACATGGCCGACGGGACCCAGCACTCACATCGCATGCTCAGCTTCAGCGACGCGCTTCTGTCCATCATTGCCACCGTGATGGTCCGTGCGGGGCCCCACCCAGCACGGGCCCTGACCCGGGGCCCCGAGGCTGCTGGGGGTGGGGAGGAGCAGCCCACGACTGGCCTGAGTCCCCGGCACGTGGCATCCAGGGAGCAGTCAGTGCCCAGCCCAAGAAGTGTTCCTGGGTTCGTGTTGTGTCTGTTCTAGATCCTGCCTGTGACCCACACGGAGATCTCCCCGGAACAGGTACTTGGGACAGTCTGCAGTGTCTGGTGTGCGGGCGAGGGTCCAGGAGGCACAGGCCCCGAGCTCGAGGCCGGGCTCCGCTCGGGCGTACCTGGCTGGGAGGGCCAGGCCGTCCGCCGCGTCCCCCAGCGATGCCATCCAGCCCCGGTGCCCTCGCGCTGAGCCCTGAGAAAGGCAGGAGTGCCTGGAGGCTGGCGCGGACTGTGGCGGCCGGCGTCGCGGGGAAGCTCCCTGGGCTGTCTGTCCGTCACGCTGGCGTGCCCCTCAGAGCAGGTGCTTGGGGAGCAGAGGGTGGCCGGCCTGCCGGGCGTGGGCCTGCGCCATGAGCAGCGAGGTGAGTGGGAAACGAGGTTTTTCCATTGCTAGTCAGTTTGGAATATTTCCATTTTATAAGTAAAATAGCCACACATCGCAGCACCTCAGAAACCGGACGTGATTCCGGGAGACGTTCGGAGTTCGTGGGCGTGTGTGTGTGCGAGCACAGCTCTCTGGGCCCCTCACGTCGAGCACGGGTCACCTCTGGGCTCCAGGATGCGCAGTGCTGGCCCAGGACGTGTGGCCGTGGTCTGGCTGCAGCCCAACCAGCACACTTAGCCTGGACACTGCCGGGAGTCACCTGCGGGAGGTGATATCGCTACTTCTCGTAGGGTTTGGATGAGAATTAAACAGAAATGATGGTCGAGCCTGACCTTGGCAACTGGCACCTGGCGCGGTGAGCAAAGGGCCCCGTGCAGCTTCCTCTGCTCCGGGGTACCCCCTCCCCAAAGGGGGCCTGGGGGCTGCGCTCCGGCCAAGCTCAGGAAAGCCGTGTGCCCACCGGGGGCCTCGACGCTCTCCTGGCTGTGCCTGCTCCAGAACCTTCTGGGGCCCTCGGTGCCACCAGTCTCAGAACAGGGTGGTGGGTGTGCATGTGAGATGCGGGGGGTGATGGGATGCGCGGGCCTGGAGCTCCTTGCCTCTCTGCGGTCGGGGTCGTGACCTCCGTTGACCCACGAGAGGGCTCTGAGCCAGAAGGTTCCGCAGTGGCAGGGAGACTCCTTCAGGGAAGGCGCCGAGGACCCTCCTGACACGAAGGAGAAGGTTCATCAAGGCCAGAGGACCCAGGGATCTGGAAACGGTGCTGCTCGTGTGGTCTCAGACGACCAGCAGACACGGGCAAGGCACCGGTTTTGCATGTGGAGTTTTTGCTGACGAAGCTTAAACCCTCCCCCGGCCTGGGGGCCCAGCTTCCCGTGCAGCCCATCACCTGGCGTCCAGACACCGCGGCCCTCTCGCCAGGCCTCGCAGTTGCTTCGGGATCACTTACCCGGCGACGCCATGACTTCGTGTGGCTGCACGGCCTGTGGCCACCCCGCCGGGATCCTGGGAGAGGCTCGACGAATCCTCTCTGCCTCCAGAGCTGGCATTTCGGGGGGCCTGCCATGTTGGGAAGATGGGGAGCCTCCGGAGGGGCCTCAGGGACAGCCCGGGACTGAGACTGAGCCTTGGTGGGGGGAGGTGAGGGCTCCCAGGTGCTTCTCCGGCCCCCCGGGGCCTGGTGCCCGGGGGCGGGGCCGCCGGCTGCCGTGGGTGAATCTCCGTCTGATGCTGATGCTCTTCTGTTCCAGGAGTTTGACAAGAGTGTCCAGAAACTTCTAGCCACGAGGATCGCTGTGTACCTGATGACCTTCCTCATCGTGACCGCGGCCTGGGCGGCACATACGAGGTACGGGCAGGCTGGGGCCTGTTTCCCGGCTGGCAGCCACACTGTGGCTGGCTGGGTGTGTGCCCAGCAGGTGTGTCCTCGCCCTGGCTGAGGGTCAGGGTGGCAGTGGGGGTGCACTCAGTGCTGATGAGCTGTCCTTGGGGTGGATGGCAGCCCCGCCCTCCGGGGCTGAGTCACAAGGGGTCACGTTAGTGGGCTGCCTCTCCCCCTCCTCCTCCCTCCCCCTCCCCTCCTCCTCCCTCCCCCTCCCCTCCTCCTCCCTCCCCCTCCCCTCCTCCTCCCCTCCACCTCCCCTCCTCCTCCCCTCCCCCTCCCCTCCCCCTCTTCCTCCCCTCCCCCTCCCCTCCCCCTCCCCTCCTCCTCCCCTCCCCCTCCCCTCCCCCTCTTCCTCCCCTCCCCTCCCCCAGCCCTCCCTGCCGAGTCCTCCCCTCCCCCTCCCCTCCCCTCCCCTCCCCTCCCCTCCCCCTCCCCTCCCCTCCCCCTCTTCCTCCCCTCCCCCTCCCCTCCCCCTCCCCCCTTCCTCCCCTCCCCCCTTCCTCCCCTCCCCCTCTTCCTCCCCTCCCCCTCCCCTCCCCCTCTTCCTCCCCTCCCCCTCCCCTCCCCCTCTTCCTCCCCTCCCCCTCCCCTCCCCCTCTTCCTCCCCTCCCCCTCCCCCTCCCCCTCCCCCTCCCCTCCCCTCCCCCAGCCCTCCCTGCCGAGTCCTCCCTCAAGCCTCTGCTTTCTCCTCTGCACACTGCAGCAACAGGGCTTACACCCCAGGGCTGGGACGATGAATGGGGTGCCGGGTGCAGCACTGCTCGGGCCGCTGTGAGCCCGGGCAGGGCAAGGGCAGGGCTGTGGGCTGACCACCTCTGCTGCACTGTGACGCACATGCTGTGCACGGCCCCTCCGTCCTGGTCCCTGGACTCTGGTGAGGAGGGTGAGGCCTCGGGACACACGCTCCAGGGCCCAGGCTCTCTGTTAACGAGGAAAAGGTTCCTTAGGACCCAAGGGGGACAGGGCCCCAGAGCTGTGGGCGTCACCTGAGCCCCCGATGGGGTGGGAGGACCAGGAGGGCCCCCGGAGATGGGTGGGGATGGGCTGGGGTGCTGACATCTCGGTTACAAAATGCTCCCCGGCGGGTTGATGGGGATGCAGGAAGCCAGGAGCCTACAAGGCAGCGGCCCTCGGGTTAAAAGTGTCTCTGAACATTTATACACCACATACTTGTTTTCAGCAAAGTGGCTGTTGCTGGTGGGGACACGTGACCCTCTTTAAAGGCTTTCCTCTCCTGCCTCCTTGTTCACGGAAAGCAAGAGACCCAAGGGCTGGCGAGAGTCAGGGGGGCCACAGCCACCTCTGTCCAGTCCTGCCAGCGGCCGTGTGGGCCGCTGGCGTGGCCGGCTCGCCATTAGCCCCGCCCACCCTGCAGAGTGGACAGGGCCGCACGGGCCTCATTTGCGGGCTGTTCAGCGGAGCCCACCCCCCTCTGCCAGAGGTCCCGCCTTCTGAGAGCGGCACAGACCCGCCCTGGGTCTGGGGCTCGGCTGCCATCTCGGGGCCACAGCCCCTACCTCTGACTTTTAGAGAAGTGCCTGGCCCCTGAGGCCGCCTCCTGGCCGCCCTTGGCCCCTGGCCGGGTGCAGACCTCCCCAATGGGGGGAGAAGGCCACATCCTCGTGGGTCAGAACCCTGAGGGGACCGTGTGGGGGCCAGGGAGGGGCTGGGGCCTCGGGAGCTCTGCCTGCTTCCTGACTCCGTTTTCAGGCTTCTGTCCGCGTCTTCCCGTCTCGGTGTGAAACCGTCTCTGTTGTATGAGTGTCTGTATTTGATGCCGTTAGAACCATGTTTACTGACAGCATGACTTTTCCTGTTTTCCTTAAATTGTTGAGATTGTTCCAAGTTGTTGGGAAAATAGACGATACGCTTGCCCTGCTTAACCTGGTGAGTTTCTCCTTTGGTTTCTGCCTGTGCTCAGCTCCCCGGTGCCCCTGGGTGTGCGGGCTGGGACGCGCCCACTCCCAGGGCCCCGCACGCCGCCCTCAGCCCCTCTTCCTCCCTCCCTCCCAGGCCTGCATGATGACCATCACCTTCCTGCCGTTCACGGTGAGTCACAGGGATTTCCGCTCCCACTTCCACCTGGGGGTCCAGCCTGCCCTCCACTGGGCAGGAGGGCTCTGACCCTAAGATGCTCCCTTCTCAGAAGCTCTCAGACCACTGGGAGGTCCAGGGCCTGGACCACGGGGTTGCAGAGAGGAGAGAAGGTTCCGGGGGAAGGGGCGACCCTGGGTTTCCGGGCTGGATGGAGTGGGGAGGCTTCCAGGGCCCCAAGCAGGGCTCTCAGGGGCAGAGACACCAGCCTGGCCTCCGAGGGCGCAGTGAGGGGCGCCCTCTCCGTGCTCCCTAAGGCTCTCGGCTCCTGCCTGAACCCCAGAGCCCATGGCCTCCTGGCCGACCTGGGCTCGTCCCCAGCATGTGACCCCTCCATCTCCTCACCCCGCAGCTCCCTCTGATTCTGACAGAGAGCGGGGCTCTGGGTACGGAGCACATCGCAGAGAATTGGGGTCTGGGGAGTCTTTATGAATCTGATAAGCTTGCAGCTTTAAAGGCTTCAAGCGTTGGGTGGAATGGCTCTTGTGAGAGAGATGCCTCCAGGGCTCAGGCCGCTCCCACCCAAGACAGCTCTGCTGCTGACCAGGCAGAGCCCAGCTGACGCCCGGGGCTCACGGGCCCTGCGGCCCTGCGGGTCCTGATTCTGGGGGTTTTCTGGCTGCAGTTTTCCTTGATGGTGGCCTTCCCCGAGGTGCCTCTGGGCATTCTCCTGTTCTGTGTGTGTGTGATGGCCGTCGGGGCCGTGCAGGTAGGACACCGGCTCCCCGCCCCCACACCCCGTCCTCGTGGAGCAGGAGTTGTAGCGCGTGCCCGGGCCACCCGTGGTGGGAGCTGTGCAGACGCCACCCGCCACGCAGCGCCTGCCACGGGGCACCCGCGTGGGCTGCAGCAGGACAAAGCCAGAGACGCTCGGGGCCTGGGCTTCCTGTGCCGACGTGGAGAGAGAGTGAAATGGGGCCGCCGGCACCCTCGGGCGGGGCTCTCTGAGACCCACACCTGACCCCCAGAGCAGAGCGAGGGCTCCCGTCCGCTCCGCACCCCCAGAACGTCCTGCAGCGAGCCCCACCCGACCCTGCTGGCACCCTGCAGCCCGCCTCTCCCGCAGGCGCTGATCGTGGTCTACGCCTTCCACTTCCCCCACCTGCTGAGCCCCCAGATCGAGCGCTCGGCCCACCGGGCCCTCTACCGGCAGCACATCGTGGGCATCATTCTCCGGGGCCCGGCGCTGTGCTTGGCTGCGGCCGGCTTCTCCCTCTTCTTCTACCCAGTGGTGAGTCGGGGTGGGGGGCCCACCGGGGGGCTGCTCTGCAGGGAGGAGCCCGCGTGGGTGAACATGGCACACGCCCAGTGGGCCCGGGAGGCCATGCACCTTCTAAAGACGTGCCTGCGTAGGAACGTGAGCTGCCGGAAGAGAGAGAAAGTGAAGAGAGAAACTCCAGAGCAGGAGAGACTGGAGTGGAGAAGAGGGAGGTGCAGGCGTGGGTGGAGCTGGGCCAGGGCCGGGCGGACGCACCCCCAGCGTCCAGGGAGAGACGGCGGCCGCGCGGGCAGAGCCGGGCGGGACTCCATCCACGGTGCCCTCGAGCCTGCAGGTTGTGCTTTTTTTTTAAAATTTACTTATTTATTTTCTCCTTTTTATTGGAGTGTAGTTGCTTTACACTGTTGTGTTAGTTCCTGCTGTACAGCAAAGTGAATCAGCTCTGCATACACATGTATCCCCTCTTTTTTGGATTTTCTTCCCATTTAGGTCACCGCAGAGCATTGAGTAGGGTTCCCTGTAGGTTCTCGTTAGTTATCTATTTTATACATGGTATCAATAGTGTATACGGGGGTTCCGTCCTAGCCGAGCTGCAGGCGTTGAGCCGGCTGACACCCTGTGTTTAGCCCACAGCTGACTTGATAGGCATATTGTTCTGGTGGAGCTTCCATCATCCAGGAAGGAAGGTAAATCCTAACGAGCCGCCGTCTCAGAGCTGGTTGTAGAAGCTTGATGCACGGCTCCTGCCTTTACTTGAGCGTTAGTGAAGTAAAGTGAATCTTTAAACCCAAAGCATCATAAGACGTGTGAAAAAATGAATGGTTAACGTTACTTTAAACACCTAGTAAGTGTTTTAAGAGAATTCCAAGTTTAAAACAAACAGGATGGCAAGGCCTGCAGAGCCGCGCCCTGGAGGATGGAGCTGGGGGCTGGGGTCCAGTATCCAGGGCACCCCAGGTCAGGCCACGGGTGGGTAAAGGGGAGGGTGGACGCTGGTGTGTGAGGTGGGGGCTGGCCTCGGGCTTCTGCTCTGTCCCCTCGCCGTACAGTGGCTGCGCCTCTCGGGTGGGCCCCGCTCCTCTCGGGCGGGAGGGATGCTGCGGGGGCCCTCGGGGTCAGGCAGGGTGTCCCAGGGTGGGGCTGGCGAGGGGGCGGCATGGAGAGACGGCAGGGCAGGACTGAGGGGCCCGCTGCGTCCGGGCTTCCGGTGGGACAGCCCCTGCTGGCTCTGGGGACGAGGTCAGGGGCTGAGGGGCGGTGAGGGTCGTCGCATGGAGGACGGAGGGCACAGCTGGGATGTGGTGCGTGTGGCCTGGGTCAGGAGAAGCAGGCAGAGCTGAGGCCCGCGGGGGCCGTGCCCACTGGCCGGGCCTGGAGCAGGCAGACAGGGCCCAGCGCGGTGCCGGGGGCAGTGACGAGCCTGGGCAGTGGGCACACCCTCACGGGGTGGCAGTAGTGGGAGGCGGGCGCTGGGCCGCCACACTGGGGAGAGGAGGGTCCTCGGTGGGGCTGGGAGGTCTGCGGTCTCAGAGGGGGCGGTCGGTCGTTTCTCTGTGCTGCGTTTTTTGCCCCTTCCTCTCCATCCCTCCCCCTCCTTCCCCACAGTGGGGGTCTGACCCCTCGTCCCCTGTGAGACAAGGCATGTCAGAGCCTCCTGGCCCCCAGGCCCACCCCCTGCAGCCTCCCCACGAGCCCACGGCCATCGTTGCAGGCGTCCTCACCAGCCCCTTCCCTCATCTGGGACGCTGTGTGGGGCCCACCTTCCAGGGCCAGCCACTGCTCGCTGCCCTGGCCCGGGCCATCCTGACCTCCCTCTGGACCGCCCTCCTCCCGTGGTGACACTCGGGGCCCAGGGCCTCCCACGCCAGCGCCCTGTGCCTGCTGTTCCTCCAGACCTGGGCAGGTCCCCACGGCCATTTAGATCTCCCCCCGCCCCAGGACTCAGGTTCCCCCTCGGGCTGTTCTGTCCCCTCCTACCCCGCAGCGCACGTGCACACACACCACACGCGCCAATCCTGCATGGCCACCGTCGCCCCCCGGGGCCTCTGCGCTCACCTGCCAGGCACCTGGGACACTCCCCGCCTTGGTGTGTGTGTGTTGAGTGACGTGTATGGCGTGGTCTTCTGACATGTGGAGACCGGAGGTCGTAAGCAGAGCTGTGATGCTGGCTGCCCCCGTCTGTCCCCGAGGTGCCCGTTGTCTCCTGAGTCCCCTCACCAGGCCAGGTGCCAGGTGACCTTGAAGCATGACTGTGAAGGACGGGGTGGAAGCCCTTCACTGAGGGGGGCCACCGGCCGAGGAGCCTTCTGCGGCCACCTTGGGCCCGGGAGCATGCCTGGCCCGCCAGCCTCCCTGTTTAAAATAATTGGGTATCCGCGTAACAAAAAATTGACCGTTGTGACCATTTTATCTGCGGCGTGCAGCTCGGCGGCATTGACCGCTGACGTCGCCGTGCATCACCTCCCGCTGGTTCTGGGACTCTTCATCCCCCCCAGACAGGAACCCTGAACCCATGAGCAGCCACTCCCTGTCTCCCTACCCCTCAGTCCCGGGAAACTGCGAGTCTGCTTTCTGTCTGTAGGGATTTGCTTATTCTGGTTCCTTCATATAAATGGAATCATGAAATAGGAGGCTTCTACGTCTGGCTTCTTTCACTCGGCATGTTTTCAAGGTGCATCCACGTCGTCGGTGTCAGGATTCCCTTCCTTTTCATTAGCCGGTAGTGCCCCACCGCGTGGATGGGCCCCATCACCCACCCACGGACACTCGGTGGCTGCCGTGAGCATGGGTGCGCCCCTGCTTTCCGTGCTTTTGGGTGTGTGCCCAGAAGTGGACTTGCCGGGTCCTGTGGCAATTCCCCGTTTAGTTTCTGAGGAACCTCCACACTTCTCCAACAGCTGCGCCATTTACATTCCCACCGACGGCGCACAGGGCTCCAGCCGCCCGCCCCCCACCCACCCAACCCCCCTCCCCGCCCCCCCACCCCCGCCCCAGCCCAGCACAGCCGCTTCCTGTTCCCGCTGGGAGCGTCCCACGGTGTGCGCTGCTCTCCTCGTGGTTGTGACTGGCGTTTCCCCGAGTGTTAGTGGTGCTGAGCGCCTGCCCACACGTGTCGGGGCCGCGTCTCTCTTCTTCGGAGAAATGTCAGTCGAGGTCCGTGGCCCGTTTCTCAGTTGGCTTATCTGTCTCTCCGTCGTGGAGCTGTTGGGGCTCCTTATGAAGCCTGGATAGTAACCCTTTATCAGGCGTGTGGCCTGCAAACATCTCCGTCCTGTGCGATGTCTCTTCATCCCCCGGTGATGTTCTTCTGTGCACAGAAGGCTTCCATCTTGATGACGGATGATTCACCTGTTTCGTCTCCTCTTGCTCGAGCTGCAGTCCCTTCCGGGCGGGCGGCTTTGGGGTGGGACTCCTGGCTGGGCCCCTCGGTGAAGGCACCACGCGCCCTGACGTGCCCGGTGCCCTGTCTCGTGCAGTCGTACCTGCTGATGGCGACAGTCATCTTCCTGCCCTACGTCAGCAAGGCCGCCGGCTGGTGCAGAGCCAGGCTTGTGGGTAGGTGCCAGGCGGGGCTGGAGTGTGGGGCGCAGAGCACGGGCCAGGCAGGCGGCGTCCCCGCGGGGCCTCCTAGCTGGCCCGAGGCCCTGAGGGCTTGGCCGCCCCTCCCACAGGCCCCAGGGAGCCACCGGCTCGCAGCCTGGAGATCTTCACCTTCGACCTGCACGAGCCGCTCAGCAAGGAGCGGGTGGAGGCCTTCAGCGACGGGGTCTACGCCATTGTGGCCACGCTGCTCATCCTGGACATCTGGTGAGGACCCGCCGGGCCGAGACTCCTCCGCCAGCCCCACAAAGGCGCCGAGGTCCCCCGGCCCACCCTCCCCAAGGGGCTCCCACCTGAGAACCCACCTGAGAAGGGCCCGGTCCGCCTCCTTCCCAGGGCTGCCCACGCAGGGCGGGCAGCCCCCAGCCCCCCGCGTCCATCTCCTGCCCCGAGCCCGCCTCTTCCCTTCCCTGCTGCTCTTCTGCCCGGCCGGGCGGCCTCTGCAGTCTGTCACAGTTCCAGCCTTCGTTGCTGTAATTTTGTTTCTCAGTGTTTTATCTGCTGCTTTTTCGAGTCTTCCATCTTTTTTCTAAAGCCTTTTATTCCTCGGTCATACTTCAGCACATTCTTATTTCGTTAACGTTAAAATGCTCTGATTTTATGTTCTGTAACTGATCACCTAAGGTCTTTTTTTTTAATATAAATTTATTTATTTATTTATTTATGGCTGCGTTGGGTCTTCGTTGCTGCGCGCGGGTTTTCTCCAGTTGCGGCGAGCGGGGGCCACTCTTCATTGCGGTGCGCGGGCTTCTCATTGCGGTGGCTTCTCTTTGCAGAGCACGGGCTCCAGGCGCGCAGGCTTCAGTAGTTGCGGCACGTGGGCTCAGTGGTTGTGGCTCGCGGGCTCTAGAGCGCAGGCTCAGTAGTTGTGGCGCACGGGCTTAGTTGCTCTGCAGCATGTGGGATCTTCCCAGACCAGGGCTCGAACCCGTGTCCCCTGCATTGGCAGGCGGATTCTTAACCACTGCACCACCAGGGAAGTCCCTCACCTAAGGTCTTGATGCTCCTAAATTTCTCTTAGTAGCTTTTTCCTACTGTAATTTGTGAATTTTTACAAATTGGGAGCACATGTCCACTGGCACCAATCTCTGAGACGTAGACCTAAGGTTCTGGGGCGATCTGGCTTTGCTTCTGCCCTGCGGCCAGGGCCATGCTGGCTTGGGTCCCCTGCTGGCTTGGGTCCCCTGCTGGGTGGCAGCAAGGACCAGCTATGGCTGGGAACCCCCGGGGCGGGGGGGCGGTCAGGGTTCTTTCCTCCACCCAGAGCCACAGCCCCGAGAACCCAGGTGGGGATCCCCAGGAAGCCCCCAGCCCCACCAGCACGCATGCAGCTGCCATCGTGGGCACAGAGGTGTGTCTGGGCTGCGTGGCCGCAGGGCGGCAGCCCCATCACCTCGGTGGGGAGAAGCCTGGGCCGGATGTGCCTTAGAATCGCTCCTTACGATAAAGTTCTGCCCAGGAATCTGAGGACCTCGAAGGCAAAGGCCCTTCAGGTCTGTGGGACCGCTCCCGAAGTGGTCGGGCCGCTGCAGGACGGGGGACAGACCTCAGGAGCACCCACCCATGGGCGCCAGAGGGGCTGCGGGCTCAGGGCCCGTGCTGCTCACCAGCCCGGGGTCCGGCGGGCAGGGCTGCGGTCAGCCAAGAAAACACAGGCTGCAGTTGAATTTGAACTTCAGGTGAACGGCGCTGTGTGTGTGAACACAGATCCGCGGAATCTCAGTGTATGCCGTTCGTTCATCTGAAGTTCAAGTGTGCGGGGGGCCAGCAGCCCGCGCAGGGGCTGGGACAGGGTGGGGGCAGGCAGCCCGGAACGGACGCCCGAGGTGGGGCCGCTGCAGATGCTGTGTGTCTCACCCCTCAGTGAGGACAACGTCCCGGACTCCAAGGACGTGAAGGAGAAGTTCCACGGCAGCCTAGTGGCAGCGCTGGGTGCATCCGGGCCGCACTTCCTGGCCTACTTCGGCTCCTTCGCCACGGTGGGCCTGCTCTGGTTCGCCCATCACTCGCTCTTCCTGCACATCCGCAAGGCCACGCAGCCCATGGGGCTGCTCAACACGCTCTCGCTGGCCTTCGTGGGCGGCCTGCCCCTGGCCTACCAGCAGACGTCGGCCTTCGCGAGGCGGCCCCACGACGAGCTGGAGAGCGTACGAGTCAGCTGCGCCATCATCTTCTTCGCCAGCATCTTCCAGTTCGCCATCTGGACCACGGCGCTGCTGCAGGAGGGGGAGACGCTGCAGCCGTCAGCGCGGTTCGGGGGCCGGGAGCACGCGTTCATGTTCGCCAAGCTCGTGCTGTACCCCTGCGCCAGCCTGCTGGCCTTCACCTGCTCCTGCGTGCTGAGCAGGTTCAGCACGGCCATCTTCCACGCCATGCAGATCGCCGTGCCCTTCGCCTTCCTCGTGTCGCGGCTGCTGGTGCGCCTGGCGCTGGCCGGCCTGCGGGGCCTGCGGGGCCTGGCCCGGCCGGCGCCGGGGGCCGCGGACGACGCGCAGTCCCCGCTCCTCCCTGCTCCCTGCTAGCGTGGCCCCGGCCCCCGCCTGAGGTCCGAGTGTCCGGCGGGTGGCCCGGCCTCAGGTTTTGTCTTCCTTGTGAAGTTTCATGCTCTACTTCAGCCCCTCAGATTGTCTTCCACTGTTGCAGAGAAGAGTCTCGCAGGAGCGTCACTGTGTCCCACATGCCTGTTGTCTGCCTCGACCAAGTGGAGATGAGCCGCGGGGGGCCGCAGGCGGCGGGTGGTTCCGTGGCAGCTGGGGCCGCAGCCCCGTGGTGGGTGTGGGTGTGCGACGTGGCCCCGGGTCCTCAACAGGCAGCACGTCCTGCAACTCAGCCCACGTCCCGCGGGCAGAGGGCCCTGGCAGCTGCTGGGCTGCCCAACCGGCCCCCACATCCCAGCCCTCCTCCCCCAACACACTGGCCTCAGGCACAGACGCAGGAGACGGCAGCAGGACAGGATGCCCAGACTATATTTGTCCCAGATATAAATTACGGTCACCTTCAGGTGATAAGTTACACACGAGGGAGGGGTGCAGAGCCCACACAGCCCCTCCGGGCGCACACACTCGCTTACTCACAGAGGACACGTCCACCTGAACCACAATTTACAAGACAGTTCCTATCGACCAACGGGGCCCGCAAAGCAAAAGCTAATGCCGCCCCCGGGGACGCAAACCTGGGGGACACACACCAGCTACTAGAGGCACGTGGCGAGGACGGGCCGCCACCCACGGCTGTTCCGATGGACGTGTCTGGGCAGTTTTGGCACAAGCTTGGTGGGTACAGGGCTGGGCAGGGCCGTGTCTGAGGTTGAGGCCGAATGTCAGGGCAAGGCCACCACCCAGGGTGCGAGGGCCCAGCGGCAAGACAGCGCCAAAGGCAAAGAGACCAGACAATCAGGAGAGGGGCTTGTGGACCCTTCTCTGGGGCTTTGGGGGCTCCCAGGCAGCTGGGGTCGGGCTCTTCAGGGGGCCAAGTCGGGAATCTGGGCCGGCTAAACTCGGGGGCTCTGTGGTAGGGGCTCTGCGAGTGGCCCGCCAGACAGCCACGTCTGCATCCTGCGTCGCCAAGTCTCCACGTGGAGAAGCACGGAGACCATACGAGTCCCGTCTGCCCAGCAGCTGACTGTCGGCGAGTGGGAGGCCGAGTGCCGCGATGATCGTGTGCCGCGTCGACCTTGCTGATTAAAGCCGCTCCCGCTGCACGCTCTCCTCACTTCCTCTGGGTTCCCAGCCAGGCTCCTGCTACCTCCTGGGCACCACCTGGCCTCCTCGGGGCCCTCCCGTCCCAGCCCTGTCGCTCCGGGGCCACCAGCCAGGTTCCAGCTGGGCCGGCCAGACACCACCCGGGCCTGGAGAGGCATGTCCCCCAGGACAGCCCTCAGTGGAGAGGGGAGGCCAAAGAGCTCGTGCCCAGGGTGTCCCGTGTCTGTGCCGGGCAACCCCAGGGCCCAGGGAGCCAGCTGCCCTGTAGGAGCAGCCAGAGGGGCAGCACGAGGGGCATGAGGCGAGGGGCAGCACGAGGGGCCCGGGGAGGAGTGCGTGCCCTCCAGGACAGTGGCCTGGGCCCCGGAGAGCCCCGTGCCCACCCATCACTGGTACGAAGGCCAGAGGGGAAGTGCCCACTGCCCACCCAGCAGTTTGTGTGGCACGGGGACGGTCAGGGCTGTGGGCGAGTACATCCACCAGCGAGCGCTGCTCCAGGACCCGCCTCTACTTGGAGTCCCCCTTGGGCAGGCGCCCCATCTGCTCGCACATCCTTGGGGGTCCCCGCCTTCCTGGGCTTCTGCTTGGCTTTCCTGAGCATGTGGACCTGTCCCGAGACAGGCAAGGTCTGAGGGCTGTGCAATACTGCAGGCCACCTGGTGCCGGGTCCTAGGACGGCTGCTGCCATCTCAGCCCATCTTACAGAAGGGGAAAGAGCGGGGCATGCTGTGACCGTGGCTTGTGGGGAAGGGGCTCCCTAAGGGCTGGCTGGCCTCATCCAGCCCCATGACCTCCCCGAGTCAGGGAAGAACCAGCCGCAGCAGGACTGCCGGGCACCAAGGCCATGCCAGCCGCTCTGCGCAGCCGAGGCCTGCTGGCAGCAAGCCCCCTGCCCACCCCACGCCGGGCGTACCTTCGGGCCCGCGGCCGAGATGATCATGTGCCCGGGAGCCTGGACCCAGGGCTCGCCGTCCACCTGCACAGGTGTGGCCTTGAGGAGGGTGACACGGAAGTAGGACCCCTGGGCAATGCGGATGCCGGAGCGCAGCCCACCCTGGACCTGACCCTGGTTGGGGAGAGGGGGAGCCAAGCTCAGCGGGCCGCGGCGCCACAGCCCAGCCCCCCGGTCCCCCGCCCCCGCGCTCACCATGTGCACGACGCCCGTCACCCCCACCACCTCCAGCAGCCCGTCATCCATGCGCGGCTTCTCGAATCTCGAGTCACTGTCGGAGCCCCACAGGTCGGCCCCCGAGCCCCAGCTGCACCAAGAGGGAGGGGCACACAGGTCAGAGGGAGGCCGGGCGGGAGGCTGGAGGGGAGCCGGGGCCCCGGGAGCCCCGCGTGCGGGCACCTGGGGATGTTGATGAAGATGAGCCCCTCGATGCTGGGCAGCTCCACCTCCTGCTGTTCGGCCTGCAGCCGGAGCGCCCTGTGCAGGCCGCGGGGATGGCTGAGCTTCTGCAGCCCGGCCCGCACGTACACGCCCTTGTTGTGGAACCTGGCGGGGGACCTACAGTCACGGGGCGCCCCAGCCCCCGGCCACTGCTGGTGAACCCCCAGGAAGTACAGGGTCGCCAGGGCCAGCCCCACGCCCAGCCCTGCCCCATGGCACCTGCTCGTGAACTTGCCGGGCTCTTCCTCTCGCGCCTGGTGGAAGTCCAGGCTTAGCTCCGCGTCGATGCCAATCCCACAGTAGTTACTCATGTGCACGATCTGAGAACAAGACGCGTTCTCCCTTGGCCCCGGTCGGCCCCCACCAGATGCTCCCCGCCGCCCCCGCAGTGGGCCTGGCCTCCTGTCACAGAGCTGCTCTGTCCAGTGACTGCCCCACACTCAGGTTCTGAGCCGGCCATCCTCAGGCCCGGCACCCGTGTCCACGAGGGGACAGCGCTGGCGCCAACGCCAAGGCATGGCTGGGACGAGGACGAACACCTGGACGGACGTGGTAGAGAGACACCCGCCGGGTGCCACACCCCCTCCCGGGCACACCGGTACCTTGGGGGGCTCTGCGTCTGCCACGCTGTTCTCCCCACCGCCGGCCTCATGAGCGTCCAGCAGGATGGTCCAGCGGTCCACGAGCACGGCGTCCGCCTCGTCCACTGACACCAGCACGGAGAACGGGTCCTCTCCACTGTAGCCCGCCCCCCAGCGGAGGACCCGGCCAAGGTCATTCCCTGGACACCGGCAAGACACACGCTGACTCTCCACGGCCACCCCACGCCCCGCCAAGCCCGGGGCCCCATCCCCCAGCGTGCCAGCTGGCCCCACCTGTGCCCAGGGGCAGGATGGCCACGGCCGGCTCTGGGCAAGCCAGACGGTGCCGCATCTCCTCCAGGGCGGCGAGCACCCAGCCCACGGTGCCGTCCCCGCCACACACCAGCACCCGGAAGCAGGGCACCTGGGAGAACACGTGGAACCTGGCGGCAGGGAGACAGGACGTGTCCCGGCACTGGCCACGGCCGCGAACAAGCAGGGACAGGAGGTCACCCCCGGGGCAGAAGGGGCCGCAGCTCATCCCCACCCAGGGTGCCCTCGAGGGTTCCAACCCACCGAACCCCAACCTGTTCCTGCTGGCCGGGGGGCGGGCACGGGCAGGCACCCCTTCTGGCAGGCTCACCCGGGCAGCGGCCCCCCGTTGGTCAGCTCAAAGACCTGGTGGGGGTTGAGCAGCTTCCGGAAACTGCAGAGCAGGTCGCGGCCCTTGAGGCCTCCGCTTCTGGGGTTCACAAACACCAGCAGGGGGCGGCAGTCTGGGGGCAGCTTCAGGTGCTGACAGATGGGGCTGCGTTAGGGTGGGCTGGCCGGCCCCCGGAGACAGAGCCGGGCCTCCCCCAGCACGCGGCCTGGCAGTGGCAGCCCCTGACCCTCAGCCCATCTGCCTGAGCCAGTCTGGGGCCGGCCCCTCCAGAGAAAGGCCACACGGCCACCCCACCTCTCCACTGCCTGCTCGGGCTGCATCCCACAGCAGAAGGGGCGCCCACAGACCCCTGGCCAGTGGGGCAGGAAGACAGTGGCCAGCCTGGAGCTCTGAGCACATCGGCCACGCCACAGCTGCCACGCCATGTGTCCTCAGACCATGCCCGCCGCCAGACCCACGTGGCCCACGAGCCTAGGCTGGAAGCCCACGCAGGACCCCGCCTGCCCCTCTCAGAGCCACCCCGCTGCCAGGCCCCCGCCCACCCACACGGCAGTCAGGAGGAGCAGCCCGACTCACAGGGCGGCCCCACACCTCCCCTGGGCCACGGGACAAAGCCCGCCCCCAAACACAACGGCAGAAACAGCGCCTGCGAGAGTGGGCAGGGAGCAAGGGTCCCCACGTGGTGAGGACAAGGGCTGGGGTCCCCGCAATGGGGGTTGCTGGGTGACAGGAGACAAACAGGCGCAGACACAGCGGGCAGCGGCCGCACACGGGCTCGGCCGTGGCTCAAGGCCGAGGACACACTGGGGTGATGTGTGAGCCACCGGGCCGAGCTGCCTGCGGTCACCACTTACCTGCTCACCCCAGGGCAGGCAGCTGCCGGGAGAGAGAAAGTGCGTGTCGGCATCACCCACCCGTCTCTGCCCGTGGAGCCGGCAGAGGGGGACCCTGACCTGCAGTGGCCGCCTCCTTGTCTGGATGGTAGGACAGGGCAGCAGAAACCTGAAGACGTGGCCCACCCAGGCACAGACCCTGAACTCATTCTGCTCTAATTCTGCTGGGCCTGAACTGGGGTCAGGTCACCTCGGGGGCTCCTTGGGGGCCAGCAGGGCCAAGGAGCAGAAGCTGCTACTAGGGCACACAGCGCAGGGCGGGGCCTGGGGCACTGCTGGGGCTTTGGGACAGCCTCCAGGGTCAGGGAGCATCACCTACTGGCCGGAGGAGGCCCAGGGTGCGAGCAGGGCTCCAGAGGCCTCCAGGGCGGGAAAAGCGGGGCCAGGGCCCACGACCCTGCGAGGGCCGCACACACAGTCACAAACACAGGCCAGCCCTTACGAGGCGGCCGCTGCAGGGCCAGTCAGCCAGCGTGCAGGCCTCTCACCATCGGACCTCGGGCCCCTCCCTCGGTGTGAATCAGCCGTGCACACAGACTCGGACTTTGCTCCAGCTGACCAAGTATTAGACAATCTGGCCGTGGAAGCTATGGCCCCAGGCCCCGCCCCAGCGCCACTCACCAGCACGTCCGGGAGCACCAGGGCGGTCAGCGGCCGGCCGTGCACAGCCGTGTCCCTGACCAGCATGTACAGCCGCTCGGCCTCCGCAAAGCAGGCCACGTCCAGCACCACGGCACCTGTGGCAGGTGGGCCGTGAGCTCGGTTACCTGTCCTGCCCCCACCCACACGGTGTCTGGGCTGGGGCCTCGCCTCCTCCCGCGGCCGAATGGCCCCCGTTCTGGCCATGGCCCACCTCAGGCCAGCCCATCCCAAGGCGTCCCCGCAGTGCGTGACTCCCTCCCCCGGGGGGAGCCCCCAAGGACAGCCGGGCTCGGAGACAGGAGATGCCGGGTGGACAGAGCAAGGCCACCTGGAGGCAGGGTGGAGCAGACACGCACCCCCCAGGACCCGCGAGAGGCACGGAGCACGTTGGTAACTGCTATGGACCCACAGAGGGGAGTCGGGCCTCACGGTACTGTTCTCCCACTGGGGAGATCTGACGTTTCCCGCCATAAAAGACGGAACCCATGAGCACAAGAGGCTGTGGAGAAAGCGTTCTCTGCACCTCAGTCACGTTTTAGCAAAAGCATCACAGCCGTGAACCAGGAAACGAAACACCACCGTTTCCCCGGCCCACGGGTCCTAAACAAGGCGGAGCAAGAGGGCACGGCTGCCCCACCTACTCCAGGGATTGACCTTGGACCCAACCTGACCACAGCCCGTGGGCGGCTCACCTTGTGTGGAGTAGACGTGGCTCACGGACACGAGGTCAGCTGCAAAGACGGGGGGGCGGGGCGGCAGGCTGCGGTCGGACGCCAGGGACCTGCCCCCCAGGCCCCCGACCCAGGGCCGCCACCCCAGGCAGCCCCACCCGGCCTCCCAGGCCAGGAATGAGTTCACACCACCCAACAGCGCAGCTCTCCCAGGAAGCGCCCCCCCACTCCAGAGGAGGTGATGGGGGCTGGGCCCCAGAGGTGAGGACAGAGACCCTCTGGGCCAGGAACCAGCTCGGCAAAGGCTCAGCCAGGGCTTGGGGGGCGCGGGGGAGCAGCGGGACGCAGCCCAGCCCGCCCACCCGCCCTCAGGAGGCCCGCCCTGCCCCCCACCCGGCCAAGCGCCCGGACCAGCCCAGGCAGTCGCACCTTTGCTGGCCACAGCCTCATCCAGCAGACTGCTATACTCCTGGGGGGACCGGCCGGGGGGCAGACCACCCACGAACAGAGAGACACGTGGGGCCACCACTCTGCTCTCAGCCACGTAGAACCGCGTCTGGCTCATCTGCCGCAGGGACGTCTGCGGGGAGGGGGACCGCTGAGCAGAGCACCAGGGGACGGGCCTCCCCACCCCCCCCCCCCATCCACAAAGGGGGCCGAAGGGAAGACGCCCCGGGCTAAACGCCACCGAGATGGGAAAGGAGAGGAGAGGAAGGACACACGGGGAACTTGCGAAGGGGAGGCACTGCTGGCCGGGACGCTTAGCTGCCCGCCAGCATGGGCTTGTGTCCTACGGGCAGACAGACTCCCTCTCTACGAGGTAGAAGCCATGTCCAAAGGCCAGCCGTTCCCCAGGGGCCAGTGTCCACACCCACTCACCTGCCGGATCTCACGAAGCCGGTCAAGCAAGGGCTCCTCGTCCGCCAGCACCGTGCGCTGGACTGCAGAGTTGAGAGACACCACTATTAGCCCCAGGCCCTGCGGCCACCTCCAAAAGCACCTGCCCTGGGACCCCGGGCGCCTAGGGGTAGGACTGGTCAGGGTTTTGACTACAGGCTGCCCGCTCACCTTGCCTGCTGCCCATGAGTACCTCCACCAGCTGGAAGCTCTTCCGCCCCTCAGCCTGTTGGGGTGGAGTTCAGGGCATCAGGCCTGGACCAGCCCTAACGCCCCCCCACCCCCGCCTCCCGAAGACCCACATGGGGCCACCACGCCAGGCAGGGCGGGCCCAGCACGCATACCCGGCGTCCCAGCAGCGGGAGGACCTCCAGCACCACAGTCCGGGCTGTGCTCTGCGGCGTCACACGGATGGACACGTAGGCCACACCCACCCTGCAGGGGACAAGCTCAGGAGCTGGGGTCGCACAGCCCCCAGCCCTCCCTCCCGCCGCGGACCCTACCGGGGACCTGGGTCTCACTTGAGCCAAGCAGGGTAGATCTTCAGGACCTCCTGGGTGCGGGGCAGAGCGCAAATGATCCAGGCCTCGGGAATGCGAATGGCGCTGGGAACGTCTCGGGCCCCTGGGCCTCTACTGCCTTCCTCCTGGGTGGTCCCACCACTCCAGACCTTTCCCGAGGCCCCGGTGTCGCCAGCCAGCGCGGGTGCGGGGAGCGCCTGCAGCTGGAAGCCCTGAGGGTCCTCCGTGATGTAGTAGGCCCGCAGCGCCGCCTCCTTAGAGGGGGGGTGGGGGTGGGCGTGAGCGGAGCCAGGCCACCGTGGGTCCCCGCAGCCCCCCAGGGACGGGCCTGCGAGGCGGCTGCGGGGTCCCTCTTACCAGCACCTCCTGACTCTTGGCCAGGCGGGAGACAGTGATGGCGCGAAAGTAGTTTCGCTGCACTGCGTCGTTGCCGTCAAAGATCTTCAGAGTCTGCTTGCCTGGGCCACAGGGAAGTGGGTGCAAATTCGTGGAACGAGGCACGGGATGGGGGAACGGGGCATGGGATGGGGGGCTGGCCACAGCTAAGGGGCACTTACTGGACTCTAGTGCCATCACCTCTCTACCTGGGCCGGCGGGGGTGCTTCCGTCCATGCTGTCATCTCCCTCCCCTGTGGGACGGTCACAGCTGGCCTCAGTCAAGGCCCGGCCCCCACCCCAGACGCCCGCTCCCCGCCGCCCTGCTCACCCGGCTCTGGGGCCGTGCTCTCGGAGATCCGAAAGCAGTGCATCTTGCTGAAGTTGCGGGACAGCAGGCGCACGCACGCCGGCGGCAGGACCATGGTGCGCAGGCGCCCGAAAGTGCACTCGGGGGCGAGAGCCGCGGAGCAGACCGAGTGGGCCTGGGGGAGAGGGCACGGGCTCGAGCCTGGGGTCCTGGTACAGGAGAGGACCTGGGTCCAGGCCGGCCCTCAGTGATTCCCCGAGGGCCCACACTTAGCTCCCACGCGCCGGTGGCGCCACCCCCAACCAGAGAGCCCTGAGTCTCCCCTGCACAACCGAACCCCACCCCAAAAGCCGGAAAACATCCCGATCCAAACGAGCTGTCCCCAGGACGCCCCCCCCCCCATCCCGCTTTGCCACTGGACGATGCAGCCCGCCCCACAGGTCTTGGCCCCGACCTCCCTCTCGCCCCGCCCCCAGGGCCTCCGCCCCGCCCCCAGAGCCTCCGCCCCGCCCCACCTGGACGCCGCACCACTCGCAGCGCACGCCGGCCAGCACGTCGGACGAGCCGCAAGTCTTTCGGCAGACCTCGCAGCGCGCGCCCGAGGGCAGATTTCCCTCGCGCCAGTGGTGGAGGTGCGTGTCCTGCGGAGAGGGCTGTCAGTAGGCTCGGCGCAGCCTCTCCCACCTCCCCGGCCCTCTGGCCCCGGCCCAGCGCACTTACGTGGTCCCGGTGCCCGTCCTGGTGGCACTGGCGGCAGTCGCTGCAGGCGAAGGGCACACAGTCGGGGTGAACGTGCAGCTCACACACTGGGGGGCGGGCAGGGTTAGGGGTCTCTCGCCGCTGCCCACCGACCCTGCCAGACCCCTTCTCGCCGGCCTCTCTGCTCCCGTCTGGGGCCGCCCCTCCCCTGACCGCACATTCTTTAACCTTTTGGGGTACGACGTGCGAGACAGGAGCAGTCCCCCCTCCCTCGGCGTGATGGGGACCAGCTTCTCCGCTTCTCTCCCCTCCGGGCCCACCTCAACACGCAGCCTGCGCCCCTGCGGTCCCCTGCACCCGCCTCCCCACCTCCCCGCGCGGGCAGCTCCAGAATCCCCGAACCCCACCCTAGAGCTACCGCCTGACCGCAGGGAGGGCTGGGCCACCCTGGGCAGCAGAGGCCAGGTCCCTGGTGAGGAGGGAGTTAGACCCCAGAGGGGCCAGGCAGGCTCCTGGCGGTACCTTCGCAGCGAACCCCGGGTGCCTCCAGGCCCTTTCGGCACACGGCGCAGAACCTGCGCTTGTAGAGCCCCCGGGGGCCGAAGCAGTGGGCCACCGGGACCTGGAAGGAGCAGAGCTCGGCCTCAGCCTGGGCCCTAAGGCCTGGCAACCGGGTCCCCAAGCCCCACTTCCTCTCTGTCCCAGGGAGCTCCCATCAGCAGCCCTGGCCACCTGCCTGACCGCTATACACCCCTCAGTCCTCCCGAGCACGATTAACAGGATGCTGTGTGTGCCTCAGCCCCTCGGTGCTCCCAAGGGGTCCTGCTGGGGACTGGCCTGCATGCTGACCTCCCCATTCCCTGTGCAGGACCAACTCAGGGCTGCCTGGGCCGTGATCTCAGACAGCCCCCTCTGCAGCTCAGGCCCCAGCTGGTCCTGCCCAGGCCTGATCCAGCTGCACAGGTGCTGACCACTCCCCCAGGCCTATTCCCCTCCGTGATACATTTCGGGCCACCCGGATAAAGTACAGGTGGAGGAGGCCCACCAACAGGCAGGAGGGGCAGTGCTGGGTATCAGGGACCCTGGAGAAGACAGGGTCAGAACCATCGGGAAGTGAGGCCCAGCTGCTGCCCTGGGAGGGGCTCACAGGCAGGGATGCAGTCTGCAGCTCAGGGACCCAGACCAGCACAAGGGAACACTCCCACCCCAGCCCCCCAGTGCTTGGGCCACTGCCCACCCCATCCGACATGCCGGCCTGACTCCCCACCACAAAAGCTGGCCTCCCTGACCCTCTGCATCCTCCCCCCGAAGATGCAGTAGCCCAAGCTCCATACGTACGCGGACCAGGCTGGGTGCCACGCTCGTACACGGGGTCTTCACGTGCTTCAGGCACTTCTCGTGTGACATGAAGTTGCAGACTATGGGAATGAGAGCCCCGTGAGTTGGCCCCTGTCCTGCCCAGGAATCAAAAGACCCCAGGTCTTGGCACGCGGGAGGGAGGCCGCAGCCAGTGGGACCGCCAAGGGCCGTGGTAGGGTGCCAGCATTCTGTGACGGGGCAGATGGCCTATCACAGTGGGCCCACCCTCCCAAAACTTCCTAACCCTAACCCTAGTCATAGGGGTAGGGAGAGGGCATGGAGACAACCTGACCCTCTGTCCCACCCCAGAGAGCCCAGAGCGGGGAGCAGGGCCCTGGTGGCTCTGACCGTCCTGGATGACGGTGTGTTCTGGTGTCCCAAGAGTCCCCCGTCCAGTGCCCTATACACACACGCACACACAGGCCCAGTTCTTTCAAGTCTCTGCTGGTGGGGGGGGCGCAGGCGGGCACTTGGCCAGCTCCTGCACCTCTACCTACCCCCTACACCAGCTTCACCAGGGACACCCTTCCCTCACTCCCCACAACTGCACACACCCCTAATTACCCCTCCCACGTACGATGTGCCTGCCCAGACCACAGCCAGTCTGTGATAGACCAGGATCCCCCCAGCCCCCCGAGGCAGGCAGGGTAGCTGGCCCAGTGAGGGCTGCACCTGCCCCTGCCCAGGGAGTAGGCAGCCCAGAGGCTCCAACAGTGGTGAGCTATGCTCACAAGGCCCACAGGGGCAGCGAGGGGGCACCCTACCCATCCTGGGGAGGCATGGGGCCGGGTGAGGCACCCAGCCCGGCTCGGCTGCGGGCAGGCGGCACCCAGCTTCCTCCTCTGGCCCATGCAGATGGTCCCTGCTCCCCCCACATGCTGGGTGCTCCCTGGCAGGGGAAGGGGCTCTTCCTCCCATGCCCTTGTCAGGCCCCTCTGCTTGCTGAGGTCACCAGCTCATTCTCCAGAGTTGGGGAGAATGTCCGCACAGCTGCCCAGTGAAGGCCTCCACATCACCCCCATTTCCCTTCCATGAGCTTCTTCGCCCCTCAGACCTAGTGCGCACCTTCAAGAGGCCATACCCACGAGGGGGACCTGCCACTTCCCCCGGCAGAAGGCATCCTGTGTGAGGCGCCCGGTCTCCTCTGCAGGATCCAGCCTGAGTGCTCCCTCTGTCCCCAGAGCCAAAGGCCTGTCTCCCTGAGCAGGGCAGAGGCTCCCCGCCCCGTCCCCTGCGGAAACGAGCAGGACTAGAAGAGCCGACCCTGGAAGCACACGTGTCAGCTGCCCAGGAGCCAGAGGAGGGAGGGCCTCCTCACCCAGCCAGGCCGGCTTGGCAGCGGGGTGTGAGCCCTGTTGGGGCATGTCACACTCGGGGTGGCGGGCCTGGCCCAGCTCTCTGGGAGTCTGAGCCTGGGCAGCGCCAGCACTCAGACCCTGTGGGCAGCAGTGTGCACCCAGGAGAGAATGGACCAGCACCAGCCCAGGGGAGCCAGTGGCCGAGGCCAGCCCTGCCTGGCCACACTGCTGCCCCTTGCACCTGCTCAGGGTTGGCTGGCCTCATCCCCAGTCACTGCACCTGCCCTGCGCAGCCGCGACGTTCTTTCCCCACTGGATCCCAAGCCAGGTGAGGGCGCCTAGGGAGCAGATCTTTCCACAGTCCTGGGGGAGGGGCCGCGGCCACTGGACGCCCCCAGACCCCCGCAGGAGCTGGTCCTCATCACCTCCACGGGGAGGTCTGGGCCTGGCACACCCCTGCCCCGAGGGGCAAGGGGCTCTATCCTGGGGAGGCCATTGCTGGAAGTGCAGAGGTCAGAGGTGAGGTGCCCGTTCTGGCCCAGGTACTGGGGTCTGCGATGGGGTCGCGGGCGCTCACCGTCACACAGGATGCCGGCCAGCCCCCAGATGAAATCGGAGCAGAGGTGGCAGAAGGTGGGCTTGGTGAGCGTCACCTTCCTGAAGCTGTGACTCGGCGCGGCGGGGCCCAGGGGCCTAGCGCCCGCCCGCTCTGGCCCCGACCCTGGCCCGGACCCCGGCCCCGACCCTGGCCCGGACCCCGGCCCCGACCGCGAGCGGCTTCCGGCGCCCAGCTCCGGGCTGGAGGTCGGGCTGCCCTGGCGCGGGGAGCCGCCGCCAAGCCAGGCGCGGGCCCCGGGCTCGGCCGCCGCCGCCATCCCCGGCCAGGGCAGCCCGAGCCCCAGTGGAGGACGACTGCGGGATCAGCGCTGCGGGCAAGAGGGGCAGCCGTCCCCAGCTGTGCCCCGCGGTCCGTGCCGTGCTTCCGACTGCGCCTGCCGTCACTGCGCAGGCGCGCACCCGCGGGGCGGGGTCTGGGGCGGGGTCCCGGTCCTTGGGCGGGGCCGGGGTGGGGCCTGCGGGATGGGGGCGGGGCACGAGCGGGGCGGGCCTGCGGAGCAGTGGGTGGGCCGAGGTCCGAGGTCCGAGCTCCGCGGCCTCCCGGGCAGGTGGATGGGTCCGGTGGCCCGACGAGGTCCGGTGGCCAGACGAGGCAGGCACACGACCTGCAGACACCGACGCGAAGTGTTTGCACCTGCGGCGCCCGGGCACGCGCCTGCGCAGACGGACGCCTCCTTCGCGGCACCGGGATCCCGTTCGCGGCCCGCGGTTGCTCAGGGCGACCCGGCAAACGTGCGGCACTGCCCCAGGTCCCCAGAGTGGGGTCTGGAGGCCAGGCCCTGCCCTCGGGAGCCCCCGTCTGGAGTCAGAGGGGCGGGGAAGGGTTTGGGGTCTCGGGGTGGGGGGGTCCCAGGGTGAGGTCCGGGGAGGAGCCAGGCCCTCTGGGCCCCAGTCTGGGCGTCCATGGTGGAGGAGGAAGGCGATGGAGATGGCTCTGGGGCTGGGACGGCCTGTCTGCCCTGTGTGCTCCCACCAGCCGTGCATGGGCGGCTCAGTCTGCGGGGTCTTCGGACGCGTGGACCCTGCCCCGCCGCGAGCAACCCCAGGCGCCCGGCCCCTGTCCTCACCACAGACGGGGTGGTTCCTTTCAGGAGGAGCTCCCTCCCATCATCTCTCACTTGGGAAGCCCGAGGGGCTGGCATCCTTCCCTCCGGGCCCCGACCTCGTGGGCGACCTAAAGCGACCCCACCCCGGGCCTCCCGGATCCTTCCCCGCTGTGAAAGACCCGCCCCCACCGCACTCCCAGGGAAGGCAGTGAATCCAGCCCTTGCCCTGCCCACCAGCGTTGTCTCGAGGACGTGTGGGGGTCGCGTCCACGCAGGTCACCCTGCCCCATCGCCCGACAGCGCTCCGGGGTCCCCGCCCCTGTGGGCCTGACCGCGGATTGTAATGCGCGTCGCCGAGCCGGGCGTCGTGGGCCAAGGCGCTGCCGGGGGACCTGCCTGATCCCTGCTGCGTCGTTGTGGGCTGCCCTCCCTCGAGACAGGCCCCGACACGGCAGGGTGAGCAGGGGCTGCAGAGCCCCAGAGGAGGAGGAGAACGGGGCAGGGGACACAACCAGGGGAGGATACTGTCCTGGGGAGGGCGTAGTAGGGAAGAAATGCCTGGAAGTGCGTTAGGCCTGCTGGGAGGAGCTGCGGAGGCAGGAGAGAGGGAGGGCGGGGCCGGGGCCGGGCCCAAAGACCGGAGCCAACCCCTGAGGGTGCGGGGGACTCAGCCCCCAATCCTGTTGGAGCACCGGCTGTGCACCGGGGCGCTGGGCTGGCACCCTTGCCCACCCTGGGGCTGAGTTCTGGGGCAGACAGACAAGAGCAAACTGAAAAATAAGGCGGGAAACGCCACGTGGTATCTCAGTGCCTGGCCGTGGACGGAAGGAGCCAGGACTGAGCTACCAGGAGGACAAACATCCAAACAGGGGAAATGGGGTGCAAAGCCCTGGGGCAGTGATGTTGGAAAGGCAAGGACATCCCTTCGCCTGGGGCTCCCCAGATGGGCCCCTGCGCCCTGGAGCATTTAGCTCGCTGCCAGCCCCCTCCCTCCTCCCCACGCCCTGAGGCCACAGGGCCCTGACTGCCCACACTCCTCCTCCTCTCCTCAGCAACCCCCAACCAGCCCCAGGCCAACCTGCTTCTTGGCCCCGGGAGGGTTGTGACCCAGCCATGGTGCCTGTAAGAAGCAGAGGTTTCTATTGAAGCCCACTCCCCATAATCCAAACCAGCTGACTTCTAAGGACGCAGGATTTCAGGACATATCTTTCTCCATTTGTGAGAAAGTGGAGTCCAGGAAAAACATCTTGAAAAGAAAAATCCACGTCTGACCATTTCCGCAGACTTTAACTGCTTTCTGATCCAGCATAGTAACTAAAATGGCAAACATACTTCCACCAAACCGTCCCCTGACCTCCTTGGAATACCTTCCAAAATAATTAGCAGCTTCTAGATGAAGCTTAAATCTAAACCTCTGCTTGGGACACATAACAAAATTCCAGACAGGCAGCTTAAACAACAGACATTTATTTATCTTGGTTCTGGAGTCTGGAAGTTGGAGATCAGGGTGCTAGTGTGGTTGGTTCTGGTGAGGGCCCGCTTCCTGGCCTGCAGACACCATCTTTTGGCTGTGCTGGCACATGGGGGTGGGGACACTAATCCCATCATGGGGCCCCACCCTCACGACCTCATCCAACCCTAATTATCCTCAAAGGCCCACCTCCAAATGCCATTACATGGGGGCTAGAGTTTCAGCATATTAATCAGTGGGAGAATCAATGTTGTTTAAGCCACCCAGCTTGTGGTGCTTTGTGTGGGAACCCAGGCAAACTAATGTACACACAGACCTGCCAGCCTTCCTGGAAGGCCCAGAAACAGCCAGTCTTGCATTATTTGGTGACTGGCCTGTGTCACCCAACGTTTTGTCTTGAGTTCCACTGAGGGTCTTTTTGTTGCTGCTCAGGTCACGGGCATGTAAGGGTCTGGTCCGCTGTTGGGGTCCTGCCTCTCAGTCCTTCTGCACCAGCGGGCTTGGGTGTTGGTGCCAGACTTTGGCCGTTATGGAAAATGCTTCTGGGAACATTCTCGTCCATGTGTTTGGATACCACACATACATGTCCTTGTGTCTGCTGAAGTAGGACGTGCTATGTTCACTTGTAGAAGATAATGCCAAACAGCTTTCCAAGAATCCACACAAAAATAAAAGTTCATACTTCCACCAGCAATGCGGAAGACTTTTGCCAACCCTGGACACTAACAGTGTCACAATTTCAGCCTTTCTGGTAAGGATGCAGAGATGTCTGTGTGGCTTTGGCTCTTGTCCGGTGGCGGTGGGGAGAGAGGCCTGCAGCTCGTCCTGGATCTGTCTGTCATCTGCAGCTCTTCCTGTGAGGCTTGGTTAGATGTCTTGGTCACCTTTCTTTCTTTTTTTTTTTTAAATTTATTTATTTTTGGCTGTGTTGGGTCTTCATTTCTGTGCGAGGGCTTTCTCTAGTTGTGGCAAGTGGGGGCCACTCTTCATCGTGGTGCGCGGGCCTCTCATTATCGCGGCCTCTCTTGTTGCGGAGCACAGGCTCCAGACGCGCAGGGTCAGTAGTTGTGGCTCATGGGCCCAGTTGCTCCGCGGCATGTGGGATCTTCCCAGACCAGGGCTTGAACCCGTGTCCCCTGAATTGGCAGGCGGATTCTCAACCATTGCACCACCAGGGAAGCCCTTGGTCACCTTTCTATTGAGTGTCTTTTTCTTATTGATTTGCAGGAGTTCTTTATGTATTCTGGAGGTGATTCTTTTATTGGTTACAGTCAATTGTCAGTATTCTCAAAGTCATGCTCTATGTGGTCTCCGCAAACTCTCACCCACGGCTCCTGGGGAAACAACGGCTGCTTCCTGCCAGCCTCTCGTCACGGCGTTTTCCCCGATGAGTCAACACAAAAAGACCACTTAGTGAACAGACACCGTCGTTGGCTCGTTAAGCACCGACCCGGCCGACAGAGCTGTCCCTCGGCCTGGACGGAGCTGGCCCGGCACACGGGTTCCTCCGCAGGGCACGTCCCGGCCTCCCGCGCTCAGGACTCTGGATGTGACGAGCCCTGGGCCGGGGGCCACGGAAGCCGCAGAATCACCACCGAAAGCACAAGAGCGGAAACGCGGCACCGAAGGGGCAGGAAGAGGGCTCGCTCACGGGTGAGCAGAAGCGAGAAGGCGGGGCCCGTCGCTGCTGCTCCGTGCACGTCCATCTGCGGATAGCCTCGAAGGCGCCGCGAGCGTTGACGACGGTGGGACAAGCGGGTCTTCGCGAACAGGCGGACTCGCAAAGACAGGCTCCGTGAATATTGGGAGGGACCGTGTCTGCATCCCCCCCACACCTGGCTGGTCCTGCCACCCGCTCAGCGGTGGCTCTTGGTGAAGGCCTCCTTTGTTTCCTTTCGGCCAGCTGGGCAGCCCTTTCCCTTCTGGGGAGGGCCTTTGAGCCCTGCTCCACGAGCACCTGCCGCCCTGAGACGGTGAAGATGCCCGAGTCTCAGGAAGAGGGCGGCGTGCTGTGCGGCCTCAGGCGCGTCTCCACTTGTCCGATGTACCACCAGGTAAATGTGGGGCTGGGCCTGCCCAGGTGTGGGGCAGCCTGAAGTCAATGGGACTCTCTTTAAGAAAAAATGCAGAATTATTTTGATAAAATTAGAAACACACGTATTCAGAATGAGAGAAAAAAATCACAACAAATTAAGCATGAAAAATATCGATAAATGGCACAAACATCACAAAATCTAGAAAAAGCCCACACCTTTTATTCATAACTGCCTGCTACTCCGCTGTGATTCTTTTTTCATCCACGTTCTTAAAAAATTTTTTGTCTCTGCTGCGTGGCTTGTGGGATCTTAGTTCCCCAACCAAGAATTGAACCCGGGCCCTCGGCAGTGAAAGCCCAGAGTCCTAACCACTGGACCGCCAGGGAATTCCCTCATCTACATTTTAAGTTGTCTCTTTTTATAACAATTTTGCAATATCATTGTCCAGGGAGAAAAGAAAAAGATAATTTAGTCCCTCCAGCATAACTGATTGAAAAAAATTGTCACTGCTATTTTACAAGACTTTCTGCTTGACAACTAGTTACTGGTTGTATCGCATACATTGTTAGGACTACTGTCACAGCTGGAGAGAACGTCGTCAAGTTTCTTCCATAAGCTGGGAAGCCTCAGGGTCGTGTGCTTTTCCTGGGCCATGACTAATCTAAAATGTCCCTGCTGATCTGACGAAGCTTCTTACATCATGTCCTTGTCACACTGGCTGTTAGGGTCCACGTTATCTTGTCAATGTCAGCGTTTCCGGTTAAATCAGCGGATGTTAATCCTTTTCCAAGTTAGGATGATTCACTCCTTCCTCCTGGTTAGTTGCCACGGGTGTTCCTGCAAGCTGTTTTCTCCGCCAGGATGTTTGGCAGTAACTTCCTAACCAAGTGGCTGGGGAGGGCGTGGCGTTCTCCACTGACCCCCAACCCATGTTCCCGCAACTTAACTTCCCCTTGGCCAGATCTCGAGAGTGCCACCCCCGGCACCACCCCAGCCAGAGGGGAAGTGTGATGGGGGACCTGAGAGAGTGTGGGAACTGCTGTGGTCACTTTGTCTTCATTTAGCAAATGTTACAAAACCTTCTGGGCAGATGAAGGCCCTGTGTGAACCCAGGCGACTGCATGGACCCATGGCCTCCCTGTGGTGCCTGTGTCCGTCTGTGCCCAGGGCCCCACTGTCCCCACCGCTCTGGCGTTATAGCCCCTGTCTCCACAGCAGAAGCCCCTGCGCGTGTTCAAGGTGTGGGCGGGACCACATTCCCTCCACGAGGGCTGCTGGCCTCCAGCTTCTAGAGCCACGTTCCTGGCATTCCTGAGCAGCACTGCACCTTTGTTCTAAAATTTGTGCCCAGGGGGCTTCCCTGGTGGCGCAGTGGTTAAGAATCCGCCTGCCAATGCAGGGGACACGGGTTCGAGCCCTGGTCCGGGAAGATCCCACGTGCCGTGGAGCAACTAAGCCCGTGTGCCTAGAGCCCGTGCTCCGCAACAAGAGAAGCTACTGCAATGAGAAGCCTGCGCACCGCAACGAAGGGTAGCCCCCGCTCGCTGCAACTAGAGAAAGCCCGCGCGCAGCAACGAAGACGCAATGCAACCAAAACTAAATAAATGAATTTATAAAAAATAAATTAATTAATTAAATTAAATAAAATTTGTGCCCAGGATTTGTTTTAATCAGATATGGTAAGATGACAGAAACGGAGACAACTGCCTTTGAAGGAAGAACTTTTTTTTTTCAGTTTTTATTTATTTATTTTTACATCTTTATTGGAGTATAATTGCTCTACAATGGTGTGTTAGTTTCTGCTTCATGACAAAGTGAATCAGCTATACATATACATATATCCCCATATCCCCTCCCTCTTGCGTCTCCTTCCCACACTCCCCATCCCACCCCTCTAGGTGGTCACAGAGCACCGAGCTGATCTCCCTGTGCTATGCGGCTGCTTCCCACTAGCTACCTATTTTTACATTTGGTCGTGCGTATATGTCCATGCCACTCTCTCATTTCTTCCCAGCTTCCCCTCCCCCCCACACCGCGTCCTCAAGTCCATTCTCTACGTCTGCCTTGAAGGAAGAATTTATTATTCACATTTCTCAAGAGAAGGGGCCACCACGTCAGGAGCATCGGCTTGGGTCAGGAGGCAGAAGCAGAAGTGAAGAGAACGTGGCCCAGAGCCTTAACTGGGGCTTTCGCAGGAAGGAGTGGGTGAGGCAGCACAGGTACACACGGCAAGTTTAGGACTGGACCGTTGGAATAATTCTGGCAGGCCTGAGCGCTAGGGGCAGGGCTGCTTGTACAGTGCCCAGCCTCGGGGAGGTCTGGGGCAGGGGGCACGTCGGCACGGGGGGTGAGAGTGGCTGAGGGGCTGGTTGGGCTGTGGGCTCTGGGCCGGTTCACCGTGGGGAGGCTCAGCACTGGGAGGGCTGTCTCTCCAGGACCAAGGCCCCAAATGCCAGAGCGCCAAGAACACAGAAAACAAGCGAATACAGCCAATACAGCCAAAGACAGATATGGCGGGGGGCGGAGAGAAGGAAACCGTTCTTCCCTGCTTAGAGATACAGGCCAGGTTTTATTTGAGAAAAAACAGGCTTTTGTTTAAGGGAAGGAAGAGGGAGAAAGATTGATGGTGCTGCCAGCAGGGCCCCTGGTCCTCTTACCAGCCAGAGACAGGGACGAAAAGCCTAAAAGAAAAATAAGTGAAGAAATAAATGAAGAGGGAGAAAAGGATGAAAGAAAAAACCAATATAAGGGCATAGAGGGGAGTAGATAAGGCCTAGTTCTGCCCGTTCTTTTCCCTGTAAAAGTTAAGGGTCCCTCACGGTGGAAAACCACACTGTGCAGCTGTGGTCCCACTGTTAGGGCTCCACACCGGAAATCCAACACTGCTAACACCACGGCCTCCACCGACCAGTGACCAGACACTTTGCTCAGTGGGTGCCTCTCCCCACCGTTGGCTCCACCCCGAACGGACGGCCACGCCTCTCCAGGCCACCCCGGCACCTGGCCGCCTTCCAGCACGCACCGTCCTGGCAGGCGAGCCCTTGACCAACCTTGACCGACGGCAGACGCCTTTCTCCAGGAGCACAGGTGTGGCCTCACCGTGATGACGCCCTCCTCCAAGGACAGCCACTGGACACACAGGCCCAACATCTTCTAGTCCTTGTTGAGTCCTGGTGGCCACAAATCCTTCCCCCAGACCCCCTGGCTACCTGGGGAGCCCCTTGGGATGACCTGGGTAGCAGCGGGGGGCGTCCATGGACTGTGCGACAGCACTGCCAGCTACCCCACGTGACGGGGCTCCTCCCGTGCCCCAGCCCTGACGACGGACGGACCCAGAGCTCAGCACACCGGCTGGACTTCACGCAGCGGTCTCAGCAGCGCCTGCCCCGAACAAGTGGCCCATCTGCACACTGATCATACACTGTCCAACCGTCACCTAAAAATCGCCCCCTTCAGAGGTGAGAGCTCTAGGAATCTCGTCTCACAGACTCCCACACGTTTCCATGTGCACTAAGGCCACGACGTGAGGTGTGGCCAGGACATGCTACACATGTCACTTCTCAAAATACAGTCCCTGAGGGCTCCCAGAGGGCCTGTGTGACTGAGACAAAGACTGGTCTCCTCAAACACCCTTTTTCAAATTCCAGTCCGGCAAGTGGAACCCTAGATGGGCCTCTGTCTTGTCCCAGGCCTTAATCTCTCTTAATTCAAGGACCTTGGCTAACTCACACTTCACGCCAAGTTTCAAAGCTTTTCCACTGCCCTTTCCTCTGTTAAAGGGGACGTGTCCTGCCTTTGGGCACTAAAGACTCTTTGCACATAAGGATACTTTAATAATGCCCATCCCCTCCCTCCACCTCCCCATGTGGTCCTGCCTCCTATTTCTAGGGATCTGTGTCCATCTGTCTAAGCACACATGATTAAAGCAAGTCCTGAGTGCAAATTTTAGGACGATCTTCAGATGGCTTCCTTTCTTCTGAAGTCGCCATGCAGCCTCTTTTGTGTCAAATCTCCCTCTGCCTCCCCCTTACAAGGACACTCAGAGCCCACTCGGATGATCCAGGGTCATCTCCCTATCTCAAGACCCTTAACTTAGTCCCACCTGCAAAGTCCCTTCACGGTAGAAGCTCCCACTCAAGAGGACATGGGGGGCCAGCCGCTCACACACCGTGTGCCCCTCACAATCCCTGGGCTACTACTGTTGTCATATGTTTCAGTCTCTGGATATATTTCGAGCCCAACGAGATGTTATTATTGCCGTGTTATGTGTCACTCTTCATTAGACTTATAGACAATAGACCTTTCTGCTGCATTTCCTTCCTTCCTGCCCCTCTGGGCTGCAAGGATCACTGTTCTTCTGGAAGAACACCAGTTACCGTTTCCGTAAAGGAGGGTCAGTGGTGACAAGTGTTCTCAGAGTTGGATTCTCCGAAGCATCTTTATTTGACCTCCATTTCAAAGCATGCTTTTTGCTGGATCGAGACGTCCTGGCTAACAGTGGTTTAGTTTGAAGTTTTCCTTCCCTTGGCTGCTGGTTCTGGCCGCTTCTGTTGGAAAGTCAGTGTTCTTTCTTGCTGTTTTGCACTTTGAGGGTAACGGGTCCTTTCCCCCTCAAGCTGCTTTGAAGGCTTTCCCTTCAGCTTTGGTTTCAGCATTTCACTAGGACGCGCCTGGGTTCTTCTGCCTTTGTACTTTTTCCTCGGGCTACGGAGCACGCCTTCATTCTGTGACTGGATGTCGTCCATCACTTTTAGAGCTCCTCTCTCTTCAGCCCAAGGGACTGGACACTGGTTGACTCTGGGGCGGGGTTCTGCTGTCCGAGGGAGGACAGTGCAAGGACAGAGGCTCTTCCCCGAGTCCTGAGACGCTTGACTGGCGGAGGATGTGAGGCTGTACGACCTACAGTATATGTAGGTATACACACCCGTAGTATATGTGCAGTTAGAAGCTTAAACGTTCACCGCTGACCCCACCTCCCCCAACACCCAGGCCGCGCTGCCCATCTGCCCATAGAAATGTCCACTTGGCTTCTCAGAGGCAGCTTAGCCCCCTGACCACCCCCGTTGCTTTACAACAGCCCTCCTCTCAGAAAACGTCACATCCGCGCGCTGCTCCAGCCGAATTCCTAAGAGCCACCATCCACCTTCCAAACGTGTCCCACTTCTGACCACCTTCCACTGAGCAGCCGCCTGGCGCGCGCGTTAGGATACTTGCCGGCCCGCGAGCCGACCTTCCGAAGCGTTAACAGACGACGGTTTCACTCGAGCGGCTGAAGGCCGAGCGCTTTCCGAGTGCCGCCCAGTCCCCGCAGCCCGCTCGGCGCGGGAGGGAACGGAGGGGAGCAAACTGCGGGGAAGGGGCTCCAGATTGGGGCGGGGGATGGCAGCCTGAGGGCAGCTGGGCACAGCCCACTGTCTGGAGAAGCGCTCCAGATTCCGGGGCTGCGGGAGCTGCCCGCCCCGCCACCCAGCCCCACGCCCACCGCCCCGGGCCCGCCTCCACCGCCACCTCCCGCCAGACCCCGCCCACGCCTCCTGCTTTCCCCTCCCGGCCACGCCCCTCCCACAGCCCCGCTCCACGCCCACCGCTCCGGCCCCGCCCACCTCCCACTGCCCGCCAGACCCCCGCCCGGCCCGGTCCTGCCGAGGCCCCGCCCCGTGCCGGCGGTCACGTGGGGCGCGACCCGGAGGCGGAACAGGCGGGCGGGGCGCGGACCTCGGCTCCCGGAGCGCGGAGGGCCGGGTGGGTCTCCCGGGGTTGGGGTGTCCTCGCGCCCGGGGCTTGCGTCCCCCGCGCCCCCGCCATGCGCCCACCTCGCCCCCGCGCCGCGCTGCTCGCGCTCCTGGCCGCGTCCCTTGCGGCCGCCGAGGCTCCGCACCTGGTGCGCGTGGACGCGGCCCGCGCGCTGCGTCCCCTGCAGCCCTTCTGGAGGAGCACCGGCTTCTGGTGAGCGCCTCGCGGGGGACTCTGAGGTCGGAGCGGCCCAGCCCGCCCCTGCTCGCTGCGCGCTCTTCCCAAACCGCGGCCGCGCACCCCGCCCCGTGCCTCCGGGACCCCCGTGTCGCACCTGGAGAGACCTGCAGTAGGCGCTCCGAAGGGAGGAGGGCCGCGGCTCGCTCCTTCCTTTCGGGTCCAGCCTCAGAGTGGGGATCTCCTCTCTGTCCGCTGGCTCTATGCCATGTTTCCGGTGCTGCGGAGGTTTTCTAGCTGAGCGGCTGCCCCGTGTGGTGGGGGCCTGGGGCCAGGTCCTGAGTGTGCCTGGTCACCCCCCAGAGGCTGAAGAGCCTGGTGGCCAACCGCGGCAGCCCAGGCTGCAGGAGGAGCTGTGGCCCAGGACACTACTCTTTGGCGCAGACCGGGACCACCTCGACGGGGCAACCCCAGAAAGTTCGACGTCCCTGCAGTGGGACCTGTCCCCATCCCTGGTGTCCCCGATTGCCTCTGTCGGGCTTGGAGCTGATATCTCCCGGCTGGTGGGGCAGGGAGCAGGGTGGGAATGTGATCTCTCTGGGAGCCCCCGACCCCCATAAACCTGAGACTTCCTCACAGTCCTGGCACTAGGGGGCAGTTTATTACATCAGGGACAGTAAAATTCACCAGCAGACACGCCCCGGTCCTTGCCCCGAGTTTGTAGGTGCGGGGCCTGTGCTGAGGCGCCTCTGCTAGCCCCACTCAGGGGGACTAACGCCTCCGCTCCCCCTGTTTTGTGCCCAGTCCCCCACCGCCGCACAGCCAGTCTGACCGGCATGACCTCAGCTGGGACCAGCAGCTCAACCTGGCCTACGTGGGTGCCGTCCCTCATGGTGGCATCGAACAGGTTCGGACCCACTGGCTGCTGGACCTCATCACGGCCAGGTGGGTGATGGAGGGGATGGGCAGCCTGGGGGCAGCTGGGCAGAGCCCAGTGTATGGAGATGCAGATGGAGACTAAGAGGAGGTGGCGTCTGGTTGTGGAGGACAGTGCAGTACCGGGCCATGGCAGGGTCACGGGGTGGGGGACTCCTGCTCCAAGAAGCCATTGCCCCTGTGCTTCTCGGCCAAGCATCCTGGGGGCAGGGGAGAATTGAGGGCACCCTCCTGGTGGCACAGGCGCTGTGGGTGCTGGGGCAGCCCCTGGATCGGGCAGAGCTGGACCCTGCAACGGCGAGTGGGCACCCTCGCTCTGTGCTCAGACTGTGTGGGGATGCCACGCCAGGGGCCGGGCTGAGGTCGTGTTGGTCACATCTGTCTTTGGCCCTGCCAGCCCCAGTGGGGGCTGAGGCAGAGGGTGTAAGAAACACTTGGGTGTGTGCATTGTGGGGTTTCCTAGACACAGAGACTCTCATCACACCCCTGGCCAGAGCTTCCAGCTCTCACCTGGGGTGGGGGGGGCACTAGCGGGCCAAGGGACCAACGTCCTTTTGGCACCTTGGAGGCCACATGACTGCCTCAGGGTCCTTGTTCGAGTAAGACAGGACACCGAGTGTCAGACCGGCTCCACGGACCACAGATGCACAGCACTGGGCCCAGGTTGGCACCGAGGCAGCGTTTGTCTCAAAGGTGCAGTTGAGGGGTCTCAAGAGTCTGGGTCCTGGTGTGTGTTCACTGCCACCCTCCGTCCCATTTGGGGTTCCCTGGGTCCTCTAGATTGGAGGCACCAGGCAACAGCAAGACCGCAGTGGTGGATGGTGGGAGTGGAGGCTGGCGGCAGGTGCCGGCTCTGTTAGAGGGTGGAGTTGGCGGCCACCAGCTCCTGGCAGCGGGCTCGGGCCGCCTGCACGGCACAGTGCACGCTGGGGAACAGCTGCCCCTCCTCGGCCGCGTCCCCCTGGTCCTCCCCGAGGAAGCCGCCTCTCCTCAGGGTGTCCCTCACCGAGGGGCTGCAGCAGGCCAGGAGCAGGGTGATGCCCAAGGCCCCGTAGTCTCGGCGCAGGTCCTGCAGTGTGGCCAGGCCGGCCGCGTCCAGGAACAGCAGCGGGGCACAGTCAATGACCACTGCGTGGAAGCAGGTCGCTGAGGGCACCAGCGCAGCTGTGCTGCTCCCGGGACCCAGGTCCCTGCCTTCGACAGGCTCTCCCTCGCCAGCCCCCACCCCCGGGCCCCGCTCCTTCCTCCTGGCGGCTGCGTACCCCACGTTCAGCCCGGTGAGGCTGTAGAGTGACCGCAGGAAGAAGTCCTTATTGGCGTAGTAGAGGGGCCCCGTGAAGCGGAACACCTGCACACCAGGCTCGGGGACCAGGCCCTCAAATTCTGCTGGGTCCCCATAGAAGCTGGAATCCCCGGCGCGGGCGAGCAGGGCAGCGCGTGGGTGCCGTGTGCGGCCGGCCAGGCTGAGCAGTGAGAGGAGAATGCCGGCCAGGAGCCCGGCCTCGGTGCTGACCAGCACGCAGGTGGCCGCCGTGGCCACCCAGACCAGAGCATCGGCAGGGCTGAGCCGCCACAGCCGCGGGACGTCCCGCACCTTGCGCAGGGCCCCACGCAGGCTGACGATGATGATGCAGGCCAGCACGCTCCGCTGCAGGTCCCGGAACAGGGGCGCTAGCGCCAGCACCACCAGCAGCACCACGGCGGCGCTGACCGCGCTGGAGAGCTGCGTGCGGCAGCCGGTGGCCGTCTTCACCAGGCTCTTGGCCAGGGCGGCGCTGGTGGCAAAACAGTGGAAGAAGGCAGGCAGCACGTTGCAGCAGCCCACAGCCAGCAGCTCCTGGTTGGCGCGCACAGAGTAGCCGTGGCTGCGGGCGAACATCTCCGCCAGCGAGATGGAGAAGGCGGAACTCACGAGGGCCAGGGATGCGGCGTCCAGCGCCACGCGCCACACCAGCCCCGGCTCTGGCACATGCGGGGCCATGAAGCCAGTGGGGATGTCGCCAGCCACACTGGAGCCGAAGCGCTCGTGGAACTGCCCGAAGTGGGACACGAGCGTGGCCGCCCCGATGACCAGCAGTTCTGCGGGCAGCGGCACCTTCAAGTGGTGCCGGTAGCGGTCCGAGAGCTCCTTGGCCGCCAGCAGCACGGCCAGGCACGCGGCGCTGGTGAGCACGTCGCACAGGTTGGCCTGCCCGGCGCTGCGCAGCAGGCTCAGCCACGTGCTGACCACCAGGCCCGGCCCCTGGTGCCGCGGGACCCGCACGCCCAGCAGGTGTCGGAGCTGGGAGGTCAGGATGGTCACTGAGGCCCCCATGGCGAAGCCGTCCAGCAGCGGCTGCGAGAGGTAGGCGGACACGAAGCCCAGCCCGAGGACGCCCATGAGGACCTGCGGACAGAGCGTGGTCAGGGCCGCAGGGCGCGGGCACAGCGCAGAGCCGGACCTCCCTCCCTCGCAGTGCTCATTTCCCACGTGGACCCCATCCGCGGCCGCCTGCACATGCGTGTGCGCGCACGGGCACGGCAGCTGCCGGAGTGCACGCTGTGGCCACGACGCTCACCGTGGTCCCACACACGCGGGCTCTGGGCATCGCAAGGCAGCTCCTTTCTCTGCCCTGTCCACGGCACCGCCCCCCTCCCGGGGGACCTGGAGCTAAGGGGAAGGACCTGAGGTGGCCCTTGGGAGGGGGCGACGTTGGGGTGGACAGCCCTGGGCCAGGGAGGGCTGGGTGCGGGGAGGCCGTGGGGAGGCAGGCGGGCAGGCAGTTCCCAGGATCCCACCTGGGACAGGACGCCGGGGAGGATGTGCAGACCACGTGGGGGCACGTTTGGGCCCGAGGCCACACTCTGCGGCTGCCCAGGCAGGCCCCCACCCCGGGCACCCTCAGCCCCTCTGGTGCCCCGACCCGGGGTGCTGTCACGCACCCACTTCTGCCTATGCCCTGTTCTCTCCTCTCCTTGCGGGTTAAGCCACCGCCCTGACCTCCTGTCTCCCCCGGGCTTGGCCCTTGCAGGGGGGCGACCAGTACCGGAAGGGGCTGCTCAGAGTGGCTGAGCCAGCCTGTCTAGGCCCAGGCCCAGCTCCTCACCTGGTAAATCCCGGCCAGCAGCGTGAGGGCGGTGGCCACGCGGATGGCGTAGCAGTCCCGGCTGCAGTCCTGTAGCCCAAGCGCCAGCATGGTGGCCGAGGCGTTGAGGGCGCTGCGGTTGGCCCCGGGGGCCGGGCCGTCCTGGGCGGGGTCGAAGCCGGCCAGCAGGAGCTCACGGTCCACCACCTGGCCCACCATGAGGCAGAGCAGGCTGAAGATACCCACGGAGACGTGGCGCGAGGTGCCCATGAGGAAGTAGATGAGGTTCGCAAAGAAGGACGTGTAGAGGCTGTAGATGGGCTGCAGCCCGGCCAGCAGTGAGTAGGCGATGGCCTGAGGCACCAGGATGATGCCGATGACCAGCCCAGATATGACGTCACCCGCCAGGTCCTCCCGAGGCTGGTACTGGCGGAGCCAGCGCGTGGCGGGGAGCAGGTCCTGCAGCAGCGCCCAGGCCCCCTGCGCGCTGCACGCACAGCTCCGCCGCAGCCGGGCCTTCAGAGCCTCTCGCAGGCCTGGGGGTGCGGGGGGCCGCCGGCGAACCAGCACCAGCCCCCTGCCCTGCTGTGTGCGCTCAGGGGACACTTCCATCATGGGGCACCAGCCCGCCCCCCGAGAAAACCTGCAAAGTGGGCAGAAGTGGGTGTCATTGCTGGGGTGGCGAGACATGTCAGAGTCAGAGGGCGTCACGGAGACCCAGACTCGCGTGGCCAGAACAAGCTCCGCTGCTCTCTGTCCACGCCAGAGGCCCCTCCGCTCCGCCGTCCAGACCACCATAGTCCCCTCTGGTCGTCCCTCCATCACCTCTGCACTGCGGCCCTGCTGGCAGGAAGAGCCTTGCAGATGCCAGGACCCCAAATCTGTGCTGCAGCAGCGCCTGCCATTGCCCGGTCCTTGCAGCAGAATTCCTGGAACGTGCTTTGAGGGGCCGGCTGGGAGGGCAGTGGGGGTGACTGGTGTCCATCGCCTGCAGGGTGTTCTGGGACAGCAGGCCCCTTTCCCAGTGCGTGTTAATGCTTCTGGGTTTTGGCTGGTGGCTCAGGCCACAAAGACGCACCGTGGAACACGCGTGCCAATTGTCCCTGCCGTCCAGAGGGCAGCCTGCCACCCGGCCCAGGCTGACCTTGCCTCTGTGCTCAGCGAGTGCCAGGGAGTCCCGTTCACAGCTGTGCTGAGGTCCGCCCGGACTTCAGCTCTTGCTGTCCCCCTCATGGTGACATGAAGCAGATGGTCTCTGCTTCCTCAGAGCCTGGTCACCCTGGCGCGGTGTGTGCACTGGCCGGGGACGCGGGGCCTGGGGTGTCCCCGGGTGTGGAGGACGGGCGCTCGTCCCGGCCTGGTGTGAGGTGTGGGCAGGCGGACGCCGCCCCCAGGGCTCTAGTGGCAGGCCTGCCCTTTGGGGGATGCTAGGGGGGCTGTTTCTTTCCTCTGAAGACCTCACCACACAGGGGTCCCTGGACACCTCGAGCTCAGCCAGCCCCCGAGGTCCAGGTGTGTCGACTGAGTGACTGTTTAAACGACGGGGAGTCCGCAAAAGAAACACTGGAATCGGGCCTTTCCACTCACAGTGTTCTGCCCCTCCGCTCCATCCAGGGAGCTGGCCTCTGCTGTGGCCGAGTCGTCTAGAGCCCTCGCTGTCCTGCCGCAGGGTCCCAGGGGGGCTCTTACCTGAGGGGGCCCCTCACGGGCTCGGCAGGTAGTGCAGGCCTAGCTTGTCTGTCCGCGGGGCCTCTGACTCAGCGGGTTGGGCATGCAGGTGGTGGGCTCAGGCACAGAGCTGGCCTGGCACTGACCGGCGGGCAGTGCTCTGTGCTTAGCATCTGACTGCTCGGCTGTGCTGGGCTTGCAGTTAAATCATTTACTCCAAAGATTGCTGAGTCATAGGTTCCCCCAGATGCGCATTACCTGAGCGGCTAATCCGGGGAGTTGTACTGTAATCAGAGGCTCACACATAATTACAATTGTGTGGGACTCTTATAAGCTTCCAGCCTCCCAGGAGCAGGGCTCCAGGTGCGGGACCGGTGGGCTGGGGCATTGAGTGGCTGGAGCCGGAAGCTTGGATTCTGGGCCCCTGGGGGAGGCGGAAAGCTCAGGAGCCTGGCCAGTTGTACCGGAGGAGGGGGCGGGGGAACGGGCCCAGTGCTGTGGCTCCCAGGACCCTGGAGTGTGGGCAAGGATGGGGGTCCGAGGGAGGGGCTGGTCTCCGGGTCCCATCCCTGGACATCCCGTCTGCCAGGCGATGGGTCTGGTCCACGCGGGAGCCAGCTGGGCCCAGGGCAGCCACATCTTGGCTTCTGCTCTGTGTCCTTGTGTGGAAAGCAGGCACGAGGCCGCTGGTGTGTGTGTGTGTGTGTGTGTGTGTGTGTGTGTGTGTGTGTCCGAGGACTGGAGGGCTGCCAGGCATCAAGATACAATTAGCAGCCAGGTGTGCCCTTCCTGCTGCAGGGGCAGGGGTCCTGGGTCTGTCCCCTGGAGCCCCGCCACCTGGATCCCAGCCAGGTGCTGGCCCTGTGCGGTGGGTGGCCGTCTGGCCTCGCCACGCCTCCGTCCACTCCTCCTGGGCCAGTGGAACCTGCCTTGTAGGGCTGGTGTGAAGGTAAACGGCCCCTTTGGATGACTGCCCTCGTGTCCCACATGCAGTTAACAAAGAGCGTGCTGCTGATTTTAAAATTACTCAGGACCTCGGTTCTCCCATCTTTACAATGAACAAGTGGGTGCCTTAGGGGCAGCGTGGGGAAAGAACACCACAGCCCCAAGTGTTCTCCATCCTGGAGGGGAGACCTGAGAGGCTGCGAGGGGTCCCTTTGACGGGGCTGCAAGGCTGAGCTGGCCTGGGCCTGCTGTCTCCCAAAGCCCGGGGCAGGGGGAGCTCCATCTAGGCGCCTCCCACATTCAGCCTCATTTCGGGACCTCCCTCCAGAGCCTCCCTGAAAGCTCTGCCACATCATGGCCTGATGGGAAAGACCAGAGGCCCCATTTGGGGGCAGAGGTGGGAGTGGAACCCCAGGGTGGCTGGGGGGATAGCCAGAGGGTGGGAGGGTCTCCGCACACCTGCATCGAGGGGGAGGAGTGGTCAGGGCCGAGGCCCCACTGCGATGCCGCGTCCATCTCCACATCTGATTCCTTGTTCTTGAAGAGTCTGTGTTGGGCCCCTAGATCTCGCCCTGCCCTCCGGAGGCTGAACCCAACCACCCGGGGCAGAGCCTGGGGCCTCCCGGCCCGGCCCCTCCCCCCGAGTCCTGCGCAGTACCCACTCAGTCCTGGGGTGGAGCTGTTTGCCCAAGGATGTGGTTTACAGGAGCCACCGGCCAGAGGGCGGGTGGGACAAGTCACAGCAGTTCAGGGGCAGATAAGACTCCTCTCAGGGCTGGAGTGGAGGGGCCACCGAGGGGTCATAACACGCTTATCTTCCAACCCAGCTACCGGCGGCGGAGCGGCAGTGTGGGAACTCCCTGCGTGGCACGTGTGGGCAGCGGTGGCGGCTGGGCCCACCGTCGGGGAGGGGAGGGGTGAATGGAGGTGGCGGCCCCTCCCCCTCTCAGGAGGTGGGGACGGGGCTTTCGGGGGCCGCCTAGGTTTGGAGCACCTGTGGTGGGATTTTAGGCAGGTGGAGATACTGATATTTCAGGGAGGGACTGTTCTCAGCGCCGCAGCACCCATGTCCCCCATGCAGCTGCACCGCAGGGGTGGCCTTGGCTGCCTTGGTGGCAGGCCTCTGCTCCCCCAGCCGCTGCACAGGCTGGGTGTCTAAGCAGCTGCAGGGACCCAACTGAGAACTGCAGGGCCCCTGGGGTGTCTAAGCAGCTGAAGGGACCCAACTGAGAACTGCAGGGCCCCTGGGGTGTCTAAGCAGCTGAAGGGACCCAACTGAGAACTGCAGGGCCCCTGGGGTGTCTAAGCAGCTGAAGGGACCCAGCTGAGAACTGCAGGGCCCCTGGGGTGTCTAAGCAGCTGAAGGGATTCAACTGAGAACTGCAGGGTCCCTGGGTGTCTAAGCAGCTGAAGGGATTCAACTGAGAACTGCAGGGCCCCTGGGTGTCTAAGCAGCTGAAGGGATTCAACTGAGAACTGCAGGGCCCCTGGGGTGTCTAAGCAGCTGAAGGGATTCAACTGAGAACTGCAGGGTCCCTGGGTGTCTAAGCAGCTGAAGGGATTCAACTGAGAACTGCAGGGTGCCTGGGTGTCTAAGCAGCTGAAGGGACTCAACTGAGAACTGCAGGGTCCCTGGGTGTCTAAGCAGCTGAAGGGACTCAACTGAGAACTGCAGGGTCCCTGGGGTGTCTAAGCAGCTGAAGGGATTCAACTGAGAACTGCAGGGCCCTTGGGGTGTCTAAGCAGCTGAAGGGATTCAACTGAGAACTGCAGGGTCCCTGGGGTGTCTAAGCAGCTGAAGAGATTCAACTGCGAACTGCAGGGTCCCTGGGGTGTCTAAGCAGCTGAAGAGATTCAACTGAGAAGTGCAGGGTCCCTGGGGCCTAAGCGCCACCCCCCCCCCCAACCCCTGCCTGTCCCTCTGTGCTTTGAGGACTGTGGTCTTCATGCTGCCATCTGACCAGGCACACAGGCGAGCGTCTTGGGTCCTGGGGCCTTGCTGGCCGAGGCCCACTGTCCCCCTTCACCCCAGTGGGCCCACTGCAGACTTCTCCACCGGGGCAGGGGGGCAGCAGGACCCTGGCGCGGGTTAACCAGCAAGGGGCGTGGGGTCTCCAGCACCTCCGCCTGCTGGAACCGCCTTCATCTTGCCTCCTGCCCAGTCCTGTGCCACATGGTTGTTATTTTAATATTGGTCTTTAAATCACCATTTTAAGCCGCTGAGTACACTTATTTGGAAAGGAGCCATGTATCCCCACAAGTGAAAAGAGGCTGGGCTGCAAGCCCATTCTCATCTCCAGGGTCCAGAGAACCAGACCCCAGCGCTCCCAGTTCCAGAAGAGCGACTCTCCTGCCTCCCCGGCCGGCACCTTCGCAGCCGGGACCCTGACTGTGGCTGCCGGTTCCCCGCAGCGGCGGGTCTGTGTCTCCCCCTATGAGCACTCTCGCCCCGCCCCATGTATTTCCCCACCCCGGCCCCGCGCCCCCCCATCCCTACCGACCACGCGCGCCCCGGGTTCCCACCCCGTGCATTTCCACACGTACCCCCGCTCTGCGCCCCTTCCCACGAGTGCGCCCTGCAAGCCAAGCACGCGCGGCCCGGGCCCCACCCAGCACGTTTCCGTCCACCCTGCGCCCCCTCCCACAAGTGCGTCCCTCCCCTCGCCAGACGAGCAAGCGCGGCCCCATCTGCACCCGGCCCGATCCCCACCCGGTGTTCCCCAGATTCCACGCCCGAGCACGCGCGGCCTGGGGCCCCGCCCTGCGCGCCCGAGCACTCACCAGGCCTGGGTGCTGCTGGGTCCTCGCGGCGCACGCGCTCAGGCCCAGGGATGGGGGGTGGTTCCTGGTGCAGCCTGACGGCTGCCGGCGTGCAGTGAATAAAGTCGTTGTGCGGCCTCCGCTGCCCCGGCCCAAGTGCCGGACCAGGAGCGGGAGGCGACGCCACCTGTGCCTCGCGCCCAGGTTCGGCCTCCTGCGTGGCTGGAGGATGGAGAGGCCCCCGGGCTGGACTGCGTGTGTGACCCAAGCCTCTGCAGGGGGAGTGCAGGGGTGGGCTGTGCACTACACCTTCTGGCTCAGCCCCCTCACTAGCTTTGATCACTCAAATTCCCCTCCTGACGGAGGCTGAGACGGATGGAGACCTAGGCACCGACAGTGGGGCCCGAGGACAGCTTCCCGGGGTTCCTGGGCCTGGGATCACCCCAAGGTTGGGTCTTCTGGTCCCCGGGGGGCAGGTTACTGACCCCTAGGGCATTTCTGGGTGCCGAGGCTGGATTGGTCAGCGGACACTCAAGTCCACTCAGAGTGACAGGCTGAGATCGGCTCTGCGGCTGGGGCTCCCCTGGTGACACCCCGCAGGCCCAGGACACTGAGCGCCGGAACAGAATTTACCCGAGGCCTGATGTGCTCCCGCCCTAAGTCGGCCCAGCGCTGCCAGGGTCTGCAGAGGAAGCCTGGCACCCGTGCCCGGGCCTCCGCTGTACATGCGTCGCCCATCGCCCACGCCTGCTCCCCCACCCCCACCTGTGGGACTTTGGAACCCGTCCGCTGCCACGCATTTAATTTTTACCCGAGCGCTTTTTTTTCTTTGCTACCGGTTGTGACCTTTGGAGGGGGGAGGGGCGGACCCCCGCTGCGCACGTGCTGGGGGGCTGGGCTCCGGAGGTGGGAAGACGCGGTCTGGTGAGAGCCGGAGGCACCCTGTCTGCGTGGTGGCTCGGCCTTGACCTTGTGCAGTGACGAGTGGGGCAGAGGAGGCCCGGAAGGGAGGTGCTGACTTGTCCAGACCCTCGCTGTCCCTCAGGGGGACAGCGGTGGGCTGGCCAGACTGGCGTGGGACTGACTGGGAGACTTAGACCCAGAGCGGTTCAGGGCCAGATTCCACCTTGATCCCTCGTCGCCCCTCCCTCGCTGCCGCGCAGGCGGGACGCACCTGGCTGCCACTAGAGGGCGCAGCTGCACGCCCTCTGGAACGTGTCCGCCCTCCCCCTCAGATCTGTGGGTGGACCGGGCGTGCCCTCAGGGGAAGCCCTCAGACCCTCTGCCGGCCCACCCGTCTGGGCCACCCCAGGCTGCCGCATCAGCCCCAGGCTCGGTGCTCTACTCCGCCTGCCTCGCCCTCCTTGCCTTGGCCTGACGGCTGAGCACCAGTTTCCTCACCCAGCCCCCGACCCCAGGTGCGCCACCTCCACGCCAGCGCATTTGAGACCCATCTTACTCCCCCGCCTGCCTCTGCCAACTGCACGCACCCCCAGGTGCTCAAGCGAAATCCACGGTTGTGCTGAACTCCCCCTTCCCAGCTCCCCTCCAGTCCGGCAGTGGACACTGGCCCCTCTGCCTCCTAAATCCATCCGCGCCAGCTCCCTCTTGCTGCTGCCGCCGACGCCACCCAGTCCGGGCACCTACCTCCCCCGGGGAACCGTCTTCCAGCTCCCACTCTGGCTCCAACGGGCCGATGAAGGGATCCTTTCAAAATATGGCAAAGACAAAACTATGGAGACAGTAAACACGTCAGGGGTTTGGGGTGGGGGGAGGATGAAGAGGTGAGGCAGAAAGGATTTTCAGGGCAGTGAAAATACTTTGTGTGATGCTGCAGTGGTAGATACATGCCGTTATACATTTTTCCAAACCCATAGAATATACATCACCCGGTGAGCCCTAATGTGGACTGTGGATTTGGGGTGACTGTGATGTTAGTGTAGGTCCATCAGTTGTAACAAAAGTCCCACTCTGGGATGTTGACCATGGGGGAGGCTGTGCATGTGGGGAGGGAGCGTGGCGGGGGGTAAATCTCCGTACCTCCGTCTCAATTTTGCTGTGAATCCAAAACTGTTCTAAAAGAGTTGTCTTACAAACACATAAGTCATGGTACTGCTCTGCTTCAATCCCTGAGAGGACTCCCCATGTTACCCTGAGTCAGGGTCCCATCCTCACCATTGTCACAAGGCCTCGTGTGACTGCATCTCTCACAACCCACACCGTTCTTCTGCCCCAGGCCCACTAGCTGCTTTTCTGCTGCTTGATTATCATGAGTTCATTTCTACCTCAGGGATGAGTGCAGGGTGGGGGGACTGCCCTTCTCCCTCTCCTGCCTGTTCACGTTGCCTCTCAGAGTGTGGAAGGGGGGCAGGGGTAGTGTTGAGCCAAGTCTGGGGCCCTGGCCTCCAGGAGGTGCAGGGAAGCAGGATATGGCACCACAGGGTCCTGCCAAGCTCATCCCACAGCCTCCCGCTTCACTGTCAACTGTCTTTAGGATGCCTATTCTCCCCCCTCCATCCTGTTGTACCTTTCCCGAAAGACCTGCCTGCCCCCTCCCACAGGCTATTCTGAGCCCCTGAAGGCTCGAGGGTGGGGTTCCAGTACAGACAGCCTAGTTCACACTAGGCTGTGAGTGACTACTAGGCTTACACAGTCACGTTTCTGAGGAGAGGGGCCAGTTGAGTCTGGAGCCTAGTCCTGCACGGCACCTTGCAGGTTTCTTAGCTGCTTGAATGTGGCCACCGTTCCAGCCCCGGGCCCACCTTCCCCCATCCTGACATTGAGTGTCCTTCTACAGGGGGTCAGCCAGGCAGGGCCTGAGCTACAACTTCACCCACCTGGACCGGTACCTGGACCTTCTCAGGGAGAACCAGCTCGTCCCAGGTAAGCCGCCAGCCTCGCCCTTGTACTGCTGGCCCCACGCCCTCCCCTTGGCCTGGCCCTTCTGGGTCCTCCTGGTTGCCCACGCAGGGCCTACCTCAGCGCGGGCCTGGTGGAGACAGGCAGGTGAGCAGCGGACAGCCGCCCTCATGTGCTACAGGCTTTGAGCTGATGGGCAGCCCCTCCGGACGCTTCACTGACTTTGAGGACAAGCGGCAGGTGTTCGAGTGGAAGGACCTGGTCTCGCTCCTGGCCAGGAGATACATCGGTGGGCGGGGCGCGTGCCCTGTGGGGACAGGGGGGCACTGCTGGGCAGGCTCTCCTCCCACACCCACCCAGGCCACCTTCTGGTCTTCTCATCATGAACCCGCTGAACCAGGGCCTCCTGATGGGGGAGGGGGGCAAGTGGGGGGGGGCGAGCTCATAGGGAATCAGACACTCCCGTCACATCCAAGCCCCCCACCACGGTTGCCCCTCCCTGGGGATCCCCATGAGCCCATGACCCTGTCCCAGGGCAGGGGCCCTCTCGCCACAGTAGGGACCCTCTGCAGGTAGGTACGGCCTCAAGCACGTTTCCAAGTGGAATTTCGAGACGTGGAACGAGCCGGACCACCACGACTTTGACAACGTGTCCATGACCTTGCAAGGTGGGCAGGCCGGCCTCCCGGGGTCCTGCGGATCTGAGAGGGGGTGGCAGCGGCTCCTCCGGCGCGGGGGTGTGGACTCTGTGTCCCTCCCGCCCAGGCTTCTTGAACTACTACGACGCCTGCTCCGAGGGTCTGCGAGCCGTCAGCTCGGCTCTGCGCCTGGGCGGCCCCGGAGACTCCTTCCACCCGCTGCCGCGCTCCCCGCTCTGCTGGGGCCTCCTGGGGCACTGCCACAACGGCACCAACTTCTTCACCGGGGAGATGGGCGTGAGGCTGGACTACATTGCCCTCCACAAGAAGGTCCAGCCCGGGATCCCCGCCCTTCCGTCCGTCCCCGCCCCCAACCCAGCACCCACGCGGGGGTCCCCCGCATGCGGCAACCCCAGAATCCCGCCTGCTGCCTGCAGCCCCGCCGCCCCTCCGCGGCGGTCTCGGGGGTTGCTCAGGCGGGGCCTCTGCGCAGGGCGCGGGCAGCTCCATCTACATCCTGGAGCAGGAGGCGGCGGTCGTGCGGCAGATACAGCGGCTCTTCCCCAAGTTCGCGGACACCCCCGTTTACAACGACGAGGCCGACCCGCTGGTGGGCTGGTCCCTGCCGCAGCCCTGGAGGGCCGACGTGACCTACGCTGCCATGGTCGTGAAGGTGGGCCCGCCGCCAGGCCCGCCCCCGGGGGAGGCCTTTCTCCCGGGTGGGAGGGGCGGGCAGGCGGCCCCCGCGGTCGCGTTCCCAGCCACCCCGATGCCCGCAGGTCATCGCACAGCACCAGAACCTGCTGGTGGCCAACACCAGCTCCTCCGTGCGCTACGCGCTCCTAAGCAACGACAACGCCTTCCTGAGTTACCACCCGCACCCCTTCTCTCAGCGCACGCTCACCGCGCGCTTCCAGGTCAACGACACGCGCCCGCCGCACGTGCAGCTGCTGCGCAAGCCGGTGCTCACGGCGATGGCCCTGCTGGCCCTGCTGGGTGAGCCGCGTGCCCCGGCGCTTCCTGCGAGGGCGGGGCCAGGACGAGGCCTCAGTTGGACGGGGATGTCGTGCTAGGCCAGGGGTAGCTTGTGCAAAGGCCCGCGGAAGGATGTGCCCTGCTGGGGAGCCGGGAGCGTGTTTCTTGTCCCTCCCCACCCTTCCCCAGCTCAGTGGGCCGCAGAGGCTGTGGTGTGGCCGGGGATCTCCGGTGGAGGAGGGCAAATGGTGGGAAGCCGGGCCCTGGGAGGGTCGAGGGGCGACGACTCCGCGTGGTGACCCCTCTACCCCCGCAGACGGCGAGCAGCTCTGGGCTGAGGTGTCGCGGGGCGGGACGGTGCTGGATAGCAACCACACGGTGGGCGTCCTGGCCAGCGCCCACCCCCCCACGGGCCCCGCCGACGCCTGGCGCGCCACGGTGCTGGTCTACGCGAGCGACGACACCCGCGCCCACGCCAACCGCAGCGTACCCTTGACTCTGAGCCTGCACGGGGTGCCCCCGGGCCCGGGTAAGCAGGGCTCCCAGAGAGGGGGCTCCCGCCCGTGGGGTGGGGGTAGCTCTGGCGGGGCGGGGCGGGGCCTGGAGGAGGCGAGGCCCGGCCCCAGCATCCCGCTCCGCAGAGGTCGTCTTTGTCCAGCTCTACATGGACAACTGGCTCTGCAGCCCCTACAGCGAGTGGCGGCGCCTGGGCAGGCCCGTCTACCCCTCTGCTGAGCAGTTCCGGCGCATGCGCGCGGCCGAGGTCCGCGGGGAGCGTGGGGTAAGGGGCGGGGCGGCTCCCGAGGTGCGAGGGCCCTGAGCCCCTGACTCTGTCCCCAGGACCCGGCGACCGTGGTGCCGCTCCCCTTTCCCAGCAGCGGCCGCCTGACGCTGCGCCCTGAGCTTCCTATGCCCTCGCTCTGGCTGGTGCACGTGTGCGCGCGCCCCGAGGAGCCGCCGGGGCAGGCAAGTGGCATTTCCCTTCCCCGCCGCCGCCCCGGTCGCCCCCGCCCCCAACCAGTCTCGGTGCCTCACTCCCCCAGGTGACCCGGCTTCGTGCTCTGCCCTTGACCCGCGGGCAGCTGCTTTTGGTCTGGTCCGATGAGCGTGTGGGCTCCAAGTGCGTGAGTGCGGTCACCACCCCTACCCCTGCCCCCCCCCACGCGCCCTTGGCCCCCAAATCCTCCGGGCTGTAGCGCCCATGTGGCCACTCTCTGTGGCCCTTCGGCCACCCCACGCGGACTGTGCTCTCTGCCCCCCATACAGCTGCCCCCACTGTTGGCACAAATGGCCCATGACTTTGTACCTCCGTGATGTAGGGTGGGGGTACCTACACAGGCCATTTGCCCCTGGCACTGTGCTCCAGACCCTTCCTCTCAGCCAGTGTGGCCCTTTGTCATGGCAGGAAGAGTGTCCTGGGCCCCGGGGAGGGGCCAGGAAGGGGGCTGGAGGGGAGTAGGGCTCTGGGCGCCCCCTGCCTGCCAGCCCCTCTGGACCCCAGCCCTGGTTGTGCCTGACCTTCCCCAGGTGCCTGTGGACCTATGAGATCCAGTTCTCCCCGGAGGGTGTGGTGTACCTGCCCATCAGCAGGAAGCCTTCGACCTTTAACCTCTTCGTGTTCAGCCCAGGTGTGCCTGCTGCCTCAGCACAGTCCCTGTGGGGAGGGGTCCAGGGCCTCTCGGCACCTGGCGCTTGGGGGGATCAGAGGGGTTCAGGTTGAAGAGCAGGCATGTACCTTTGTGTCCTCAGACACGGCTGTCGTCTCCGGCTCCTACCGGGTCCGTGCTGTGGACTACTGGGCCCGACCAGGCCCCTTCTCGAGCCCCGTGTGGTACCTGGGGGCCCCTGCCCCGTGAGGGCCACTGCTGCCCCGCGACTGCACCTGTGCTGACCGTGAGCCTGGGCGGCCAGAAGCCGTGCTGGCCCGGACTGCCGTCAGCCTCTCAGCCAGTCGTCCCCTCTGTTTGTCCCCTCCTGCCCCTCATTCACCCCCTTAAAGTGCCTTTCCACGCACAGTCATGGGGACGGCCTTCGTGGTGGGCACTGGGCAGACACGAGGCCCGGCTGGAGTGAGGCCATCCCCGCCTCGCCCCACCCCCGCCTGTGGGAGCCTGGATGGGACTCGGGTCAAGCGCAGACAGGTGTGAGTTGCCACTGGGGTGCCCGCTCTGCGCGCCTGGGGTCTCTGGCGTCACCGCTGGGTGCAGCAGGCCCCATTCCCAGCCCCTGCGCCAGGAGGGCCCAGAGGGTTCCCACTTCCTGAGGCCCAGCCAGGCTGCCCACTGCACCCTGCCTGGCCCAGACTGTCCGCAGTGGCAGGGAAGGCCGGCAGTGTCCACTCCTGCGGTCATCCGGGCTCCTTATCTGGGCCCAGGAGGAAACAGCACGCCCAGACGTGGGCGACTTGGGGACTGTGGATGGACACGTGGACGGGGGCAGGGAAGCCACGAGGGGTGGTATGGAGCCCTGGGGCTCCTCCCCAACCCCCGACGCCCACCCCAGGGCAGGTGGAGCCGACAGAGAACGGTGTGGCGAGGCCACGTGGCGAGGAGCAGGGCTGCAGCCAGTCTGGGGTGACGCAAGCAGGAGTGGGGGCCCCGACCCACCCTCCTCTCTCCGCTGCCCTCGGAGCTGCCTGGGCTCAGGGATGGGGGGCAGGCCTGGCAGGGCACGTGGAAGGTGAGGCCCAGTCACCCCCGGCTCCTGTCCGCATGGAAAGGGCGGGGCGCCAGGGCCCACCAGCTGCCTCATCCTGGGCTGGGGATGTCAGCGTGAGCACTCTCCACCTGAACCCCAAAGCCAGCACCTGTCCCCATTGCCCTTGGCCGCTGGGGGAGGCTTCAGGGCTTGGTGCCTGGGGCCCCGTTGGTACCATACACGGGGTGCTGGGGTGCCCGGTGGGCCCCCGGTTTCTGGGCGTTGTCTTCCTGCCTCGTCAGGAAGCTCTGCCTGGATGTGGCTACGTGACCAAGCACCACGGCGGGCAGGTGGCCCACACGGCAGACGCTCATCCTCTCACGTCCTGGAGGCCGCAGCCTGCAGGCAGGGGTTCCTCCTGAGGGCGCTCTCCTTGCCTTGCAGACGGCCACCTCCTCCCCGTGTCCTCACATGGTCGTCCCTTTGTGTGTGTCTGTGTCCTAATCTCCTCTTCTTATAAGGACACCAGCCATGTGGGATTTGGGCCCACCCACGTGACCTCATTTTAATCACCTCTTTAAAGGCTCCCTCTCCAAATACTGTCACATTCTGAGGTACTGGGGGTGAGAACGTCAGTGTGTGAATTCGGGGGATCCAGTTCAGTCGGTAATGAGCACCAACCCTATTTCTCTGTGGCGGTAGGAATGCATCACCCCAGCGTTAAAGCAGCCTCTTCTTTTTGGGATACAAGCTGCTATATATAAAATATAAACAGGGGCTTCCCTGGTGGCGCAGTGGTTGAGAATCTGCCTGCCAATGCAGGGGACACGGGTTCGAGCCCTGGTCTGGGAAGATCCCACATGCCGCGGAGCAACTAGGCCCGTGAGCCACAACTACTGAGCCTGCGCTCTAGAGCCTGTGCTCCGCAACAAGAGAGGCCGCGAAAGTGAGAGGCCCACGCACCGCGATGAAGAGTGGCCCCCGCTTGCCACAACTAGAGAAAGCCCTCGCACAGAAACGAAGACCCAACACAGCCATAAATAAATACATAATTAAAAAAAAAAAAGTGGTTAAGATTTATTAAAAAAAAAAATATATATATATATATATAAACAATAGGCCCTACTGTATAGCACAGGGGACTATATTCAACATCTTGTAATAAACCGTAATAGAAAAGAATGTGAAAAGGAATATATATATTGGGTTGGCCAAAAAGCTCATTTGGATTTTTCGGTCACATCTTATGGAAAAACCTGAACGAACTTTCTGGCCAACCCCGTATATACATATATATAACTGAATCACTTTGCTGTACACCAGAAACTAATGGAACATTGTAAATTACCTATAGTTCAATTAAAAAAAAATTTTTAAAGCAGCCTTTTCTCTACCTGCTGGTTTGGTAGCCTGAGGACCCCTGATGGTCAGGGGCCATCTCAGCTCGCAGCTTACTGGGAGGGGTACTGGGTTCCCCGGTTCCTTCCTTGGACACTCCACCGCACACCCCACTGAGCAGAGATCTCAGATGGGCCCCTCCTTTGGAGACAGTTACGGCTCCAGGGCAGTCAGTGGGGATTTGGCACTGGCACCTGCATCTTGGCCAGGACAGCAAAGCCACAACTGTCTCCAGGGGTAAGTCACCATCTCCACTCTTATTGTGGCTTGTGTGTTGTCAGGCGGCCACCGGGTTGCTGGCATGTCCCCATCCTCTGACCATGTTTTGGTCTTTGCTGGTTTGGGGTTGGGCTGGGAGCTGTGTTGAGAGTTCAGGAAGTCCACGTAACTGGCCCATGCACGTCCTCCGTCCCTGCTGTCATGGCCACTTTGCACCTGGGCCCATGGAGTGGTCACTGGGATGGCAGAAAGGGGCTGACATTGACATGACCCGTTTATGAGCCCCTGCTGTAGGGGACACTTCCTGGGTCAGTGTAGCTTTTCTGCAGGACACAGCACCCTCTCTGTCCCTCTCCACAGACCTCTTTGTCCCCAAGTGTTCTGTCTTCATCGCTCTGAGTCTGGCCCACCAGCTGAGCTGTTGGATGCTGCCTGCTTGAGCCAGACGTGCACCTTGGTCCTGCGTGCCGGGGGACCCTGGTGCGTGTGCACACGCGCCCGCAAACCGCGTCCCTCACGCGGCTGGCGGGAGGCTCTTCGTGCAGCCCTGGGCGTGGGCTGAGGGAGAGGCAGCAAGCAGCTCAGGACGAGCTGCAGGCTCCCGGCCATACGACGCGCTTTCAGATGCGCTTGGGCCCAGGCTCTGATATTTAAATTTGGGACAGAATGCTGTGTGCACCGTCTTCTCACTGGGCCCTTGGGTCACGTGGCCACTTGGTAAATGGAGTTGGACCTGCCCCAGAGCTCAGTGGCAGACCCGGAGCTGCTTTTCAAGTGGAGAGTTGTGTTTGACGCAGGAGGAGATGGACTTGCTCCAGGATGCCAGGGCTCTGGGCTGGAGGCGTTTGCCACAGGTGTCTGCCACAGATGCTCCAGGCTGCGTGGGGTCTGATGGGCTACTCACCCAAGGGGCGAGTGGCCTGCGGCCCAGGAGATGGGTCAGAACAGCACGTGCAGATGCGGGGTGTGCCACTCCCCCACCCAGAGCCCCACTGAGCTCTGTGCCTCCTAGAAGGGGTCCTGCCCACTACCACATTGCCAGACCTTCGGACCCCCAAACTTCCCTGGACTTTCAGTGGGTTTACCTCTCACCCTGCGGGAGGCATGGGCTTTACCGAGGCCTCTAGGGCGCTTGTCATCTCTTGGCCGCCCTGTCTAATCGGCATAATGCCATCAAGGGAACCAAGAGCCCTGGACCGTGTTAAGGTGGTGGGAGCGTCGGTGCCCGTGTTAAGGTGGTGGGAGCGTCGGTGCCGTGAGGCAGACGCTGAAGGTGTGCTGCCGAGCCTGCCATGTGTGGGGCCTGCTGGTCTCCGTCTTCGAGGGGGTAGAAAAGCCAGCTGTGCTGCATACTGGCGCCCCGGACTGTGTGAGTTTGTCCAGTAAAGGTACACATCCAGACCTCAGCTGGTTGGTGTTGCCCTGGGTTATGCTGTGGTCATCTGTCACTCAGCACCCATCTGGCAAGTGACATGGCGAACAGAGAAGGAATCCCCACCCTCACATCTCCCCAGTTCCTGATGTTGGACCTAGTCCCCAGAAACATGGTGTTATTTTTGGTTTCGCGCGGAGGGCAGGCCTGGGGGCTTCCACGATAGCCCCCCATGCAGCAGCCGCGGGCCAGTGTGGGGCTGTGGCTGCTCGCTGAGGATGAATGGCCCACTCTACATTCTGCGGAGATGGAAACACCTACAGGAAGGGTCTGCAAACCCGTGGGCTCACAGACTCAGGCCCATGCCCCATGTGACCAGCGATGGCGGCTTTCCGGTGCGTGAGGATCGGCCTCGCTTCAGAGCCGTCATCCAGGAATCCCCTCCATAGGGCAGTCACTGAGGGGGCCGCAGGGGCCCCTTACGTAACTGGGGCCGTAGGTAGTTCTTTGTCAGGGGGACCAGCCTCCCTTCCATCCAGGGCTCTGGGTCCTGCACATGAGGCCCTAGCCTCACCTATGACAAGGGGCTTCAGAGACCTGCCAACGGACCTACAATTTTCTGCCTATATGTGCCTCAGGCAGCGCTTCAGAAGCTGCCCACCTGTTTCATTTCTCGAGACCCTGCATGTAATCGGCCATCTCGTGTTTGCCAAGTCCCCCGAGGGCCCATGGCTGCAAACACTTGCACGTGTGAGTCACCTGGGGTCTTGTTAAGACGTGGGTCTGACTCTAGTCTGTCTGGGACGGGGCCTGAGACCGCATTTCCAACCACCCATGTGCTGATGGTCCCAGGGGCCAGCGCCAGCCCCGCGGCCCAGTGGCTGCGGCACGCTGCCGGGCGCTTACCAGGCTCCTGCCGGCCGATCCTCGAGGTTGGGGCTCCCTCTTCCCGGAAGGTGTCCGACAGGCTGTCCGGGCAGAGGAACAGCCCGCGTGCACACGTGGACAGGCTGTACACGGGGGCCGTGTGGCTGTCCTGCCCATCTGTCCCCATGTCCCTCCCTCGCAAATTGCTGCTCTTGAGCAGACCAGGGCCCCGGCGGCTTCAGCCTTCGGTCCGGCAGCAGCACGAAGAACCGGCCCTGTGGCCGCAGGAGCCGTCAGGAGGGCCCTGTCCCCGCGTGCCCCTGGCTCTCAGTCCTGCCTCTTCCCTTTCAAGGGAGAAGGAGGGACACCCAGTCTTTAGAAGCACGGCTGTCGCCATAGCAACCAGCCTCTTCCTCTGCCGCACTTGCCCGGCTCGAGGCCGCCCATCCCCACGGTGTCTGTGGCTGAGAGTCACCAGCAGCACCCCCAGGGTCCCTCGGGGAGCTGGGGGTCCCTCCCACAGTGGTCCCAGCACAGGGGCAGGAGTGGCCAGCCCCGTGCGTGGGGAGGCTCCAGCGAGGCCCCAGGAGAGAAGGCGAAACCAAAAAGAGGTCTTTCGTGCATTTTAAAGTCTAAAGTGATGTCACCCCTGTTCACGCTTCGTGTGTTCGCTCAGCAGCCGAGGCCGAGCCTATCACCTCAGCGGCCTCCCCGGTCCCTCCACACAGGCCTCTCGTCTGTCTGTCTGTCTAGTAGATCAACCTGATTGGTTTGTTTTTTTAAACAACAACTTTATTGAGACATAATTGACACTCTTTAGAGCATATGATTTGATACGTTTTGACCTGTTTCTGTCCATGAAACTCTGACCACAATCTAGACAGTGGCTGTTCCCATCACCCCCAGAGGTCGTCTCACGGCCCCTCCCTGCCCCCACCCAGGCAGCCCCACGTCTGCCTCGGTCACTGTAGACCCACTGGCTCTTTCTAGAATGTGGTACAGACGCCATCACACAGTTCGCACGCCTTTTCCACCAGCACAGTTACCTTCAGACTCACCTGCGTTGTTGCCAAGTGTCGACGGATGGTTCACGGCTTTTTATGGCTGATCACGTCCCATTGTGTGGACCTAGAACGGTTTGCCCTGTCACTTGCTGACGGACATTTGGGTAGTTCCCAGTTCGGGGCTGTTACAAATAAAGCCGCTGTGAACATTTGTGTGCAAATTTGTGTGGACATGTACCTCCTTTTCTGTTGGGTAAATACCTGCGAGTGGGACGCTACGTCATGTGACTCGATTACACGTGTGCTTGGCTCTTTGGAAACTTGTTGCTTGCGGCGCGCCCGTATGTCGTGTACTGGTGGTGTCTCGCCACCTTGCTAAGTGCACTAATGCTGTTCATTTTGGTGACTCTTTTTCTTGTAGAGTCCAGAGAATTGTCCACATAGATGATCTTGTCATTTACAAATCAGGGGCATTTTACTTCTTTCCAGTCTGAACTGGCTTGACCCTCCAGCACGATGTGGACTAGCAGGGAGAGAGCAAACCCCAGGTCTGGTTCTAATTTAAGGGGTGAGCGTCATTCTTTAACGATTAAGTGTGATGTTAGCTGTAATGTTTTTGTAGATGCCTTTTCTCAGGTGGAGGATGTCCTTTTCTTTGCCAGTTTGCCGAGAGTTTTTTTTTTTTTAACATCAGGAATGGGTGTTGGATTCTGTCCAGTGCTCTTTCTGCATCTACTGAGATAATCATATGTTTTTTCTTTCTGTTGATACGGTAAGTTATGTTGATTGATTTTGAAATGTTAAACCAACTTTGCATCCCTGGGATAAACCCCACCTGATCATGATGTATTATCCTTTTTTTGTTGGATTTGATTAACCAAAACTTAAGGTGTTTTGCATCTGTGTTCATGACCGATACTGTTCTGGAGGTTTCTGTTCTTGTCATTCTGGATTTGGCATCATGGAATGAGTCAAGAGGTAGCCCCTTCTCTTCCCTTTGCTGGGAGTGTTTGCGTAGAATGGGTGTTATTTCCTCCTTAAATGTTTTGTAGAATTTCTCAGTGAAGCCATCTGGGCCTGGTGTTTTCTTTTTTTTTTAATCAGTAAAGAAAATGAATTAATAGTTTAAAATTTATTCACACATAAGCACACATGCGCACAGGCACATACATACATAAATATACCCACAAAAAAATCCAACCTCAAATGATTCCTTGGGTAAGTTCTACCAAACACTGAAGGAACAGATATTTTCAATCTTATTCAAATTGTTTTACAAAGCAGAGAAAGAGGAAATGCCCCCCACTCATTTTATGAGAGTGGCATATCCTTTTTTTTTTTGAATTTTGTTTATTTATTTTTTATACAGCAGATTCTTATTAGTTATCTATTTTATACATGTTAGTGTATATATGTCAATCCCAGTCTCCCAATTCATCACACCACCACCACCCTCCCTGGGCCTGGTGTTTTCTCTGTGGGAAGGTTTTTAACTAAAAATTCAAATTATTTAATAAATACGTTCAGGTTTTCTACTTCTTCTAGAGTGAGCTTTGGTAGTTTTTGTTTTACAATGAATTTATCCAGTTCTTCTAAGGTGTCAAATGTATTGGCATAAATTTATTCACAATATTCCCTATTCTTCTTTTTTTAAAAAAAATTATTGGGGTATAGTTGATTTACAATGTTCTTAATTTCAGGTATACAGCAAAGTGAATCTGTTATACATATACATATATCCACTCTTTTTTAGATTCTTTTCCCATATAGGCCATTACAGAGTACTGAGTAGAGTTCCCTGTGCTCTACAGTAGGTCCTTATTAGTTATCTATTTTATATACAGTAGTGTGTATGTGTCAATCCCAATCTTCCAATTTATCCTTCTCCTCCTTACCCCCACCCCCCGGTAAGGGGTTTATTTTCTACATCTGTAACTCTATTTCTGTTTTGTAGATAAGTTCATTTGTAGGCTTTTTTTAGATTCCACATATAAGCGATATCATATGATATTTGTCTTTCTGTCTGACTTACTTCACTCAGTATGACAATCTCTAGGTTCACCCATGTTGCTGCAAATGGCCTTATTTCATTCTTTTTAATGGCTGAGTAATATTCCATTGTGTATATGTACCACATCTTCTTTATCTATTCCTCTGTTGATGGACATTTAGGTTGTTTCCATGTCTTGGGTATTGTAAATAGTGCTGCAGTGAACATGTATCTTTTCAAATTCTGGTCCTATTCTTCTTCTAATGTGTGTAGAATCTGTAGTAACATTGCGTCTCTTGTTCCTAATACTGATAATCTGTGTCTTTTCTCTTTTTTTTTCCAGATCCATGTATAAAAGATTTATGGATTTTATTGATCTTCTCAAAGAACCAGCTTTTGGTTTCATTAATTTTCTCTTTTTTTTCTTTCTGTTTTGTTTTCTATTTCATTGATTTCTAATGTGATCTTTCCTGTTTGCTTCTTCTGCTTACTTGGGGTTTCACCTTTTCTCATGTTTTCTAGTTCCTTTGGAAGGAAACTGAGGTCATTGATCTGAGCCCTGTCTTCTCTAATTAGGTGCTTAGTGCCATAAATTTCTAAGTACTGCTTTAACTGTGTTCCACGGTTTTTGATATGTTCTCTTTTCATTTCCATTCAGTTCAAAATAATTCTTAATTTTCCTTTGGCTTCTTCTTCAATGTATGGGAAATTAAGAAGTGGATTACTGGGACTTCTCCAGTGGTCCAGTGGCTAAGACTCTGCACTCCCAATGCAGGGGGCCTGGGTTCGATCCCTGGTCAGGGAACTAGATCCCACACGCCGCAACTAAGAGTCTGCATGCTGCAACGAAAGATCCCGCGTGCTGCAACAAAGACCCAGCACAGCCAAAATAAATAAATAAAATATTTTAAAAAAGAAGTGGATTATTGGTTTGCAAATATTTGAGGATTTCCCAGATATCTTTTGTTAGTGATTTCTAGTATAATTCCAATGTGGTCAGACAACATTCTTTGAATGACTTGAATTATTTAAAAAATATTGCCACCTGTGGCTCAGGAAATGTTTGACTGTTCTGTAAATATCAATCAGGCCAAGTTAGGTGATAGTGTTCAAGTCTTCTATATTCCTGATGATTTTCTGTCTACTTGTTGAATCACATTTGGGAGAAGAGTGTTGAAATCTCTGAGTATAATTGTGGATTTGCCCATTTCTCCTAATCGGCTTTTGCTTCATGGATTCTTACCATGTGCCATCAGGTACATGCACATTTAGACTGTTCCGTCCTTTTGATGATTTTAGAACTTTGTCATTATGAAATGGCCCAATTTTTCTCTGGTCATATTCTTGCTCTGAACTTTACTTTAATATTAATACATCAGCCACTCAGTTATTTTGTTGAGTGTTAGCCAATTTATCTTTTCCCACCCCTTTACTTTTAACCAATTTGTGTCTATATTTGAAGTGTGCTCTGTGTGGGCAGCATATAGTTGAATCTTGCTTTTTTTTTTTTTAACCCAATCTGGTAACCTCTGCCTTTTATTGGGATGTTTCAATCATTTACATTTAATGTGAGTATTGATATGATTGGGTTTAAATCTACCATCTTGCTATTTATCTTTTATTCATCTCATCTGTTCTTTTCTCCTTTTTTCCTGCCCTTTTTTTTGGATTATTATTTTTTTTAATTATCCCATTTGCCTCTTTTGTTGCCTTCTTAGCTGTAATTCTTTGTTCGGTTATTTTAGTGGTTGCATTGGGATTTATACTATACATTTTTTTAACTTGTCAATGTCCACTGTTGAGTGAGATCATACCATCTCATATGTAGGAAGAGAACCTTAAAACACCATTTCTGATTTTCCCCTCCCAGCCTTTGTACTCCTGTGGTCATACGTTTCAACTTTTCATGTGATAGAGATCACACAATACATTGTTGTTATTTCTGCTGTAAGCAGATGATTGATTATCTTTTAAAGAAATTTAAATCATTAAAAAAGCATTCCTTACAGCGACTCACATAGTCTCCCTTTCTGGGGCCCTTCACTTCTCTGTGTGGCTTCTGGTTTCCCCCTGGTCCCATCTTCCTTCTACTTGGAGGATGTCCTTTCACGTTTCTGGTAGTACAGATCTGCCAGTGACTAATTCTTCCAACTTCTTACGTCTGAAAAAGCCCTGTTTCACCTTTGTTTTTGGAAGACACTTTTGCTGGTAAAGAGTGCAGGTTGGTGGGTTTCCTTTTCTCACATTTTAAAGATATTGCTCCACTGTCTTCTTGGGTGCATTGTTTTCATTCAAGACATCAACCAATCATCCTTTTCTTTGTTCCTGTATAAAAATGTGCCTTTTTTCTCTGGGTGCTTTTAAGCTATTCTCTTTATAACTGGTTTTCAGCATTTTGAGGAGGATGGTCCTTGGTGTAGTTTTCTTCATGTTTCTTGTGCTTAAGTTTTGTTGAGCTTTTGGGAACTGTGGGTTTGTTTTTCACTACATCTTGAAAAATTCTGGCCACTTTTTCTTAAAATATTCTTTCTTTTCCAGCTCTGTGTCCTCTCCCTTCAGGCTCCAGGTCCAGGTGTATTTCACTACCTGAAGCTGTCCCCCAACTCACGGATGCTTTGTTCATTTTTTTCAGTCATTTTTCTCTCTATGTTTCATTTGCATAGTTTCTATAGCTCTGCCTTCAAGTTCACAACCTTTTCTTTCACAGTGTTCTCTTCATCCTGTTCAGTGTATTCTTTATCTGACATTTTGGTTCTCCTCCCTGGTGTTCAGTTTGAGGCTTTAGAAAAATCTTCCATGTCTCTACTTAACATACTTAGCCTTGCCGCTGGCATCTTGCGCACGTGCAATATAGTCACAGGAAGTGTGCATGATGTTCTTGTCCACTAATTCTATTGTTTTTGTCATTTCTGGGTTCTTTTTGATTATTTTTCTCCCCTCAGTACAGGTTATCATTTTCTGCTTCTTTTCACGCCTAATAATTTGTGGTTGGATGTCAAACATTGTGTGTTCTACCTTGTTGGGTGCTGGACAGTTTTGTATTCCTATAAATATTCTTGCATTTGTTTCTGGGACACAGTTAAGTGACTTGGAAACTGTGTGATCCTTTAGGTCTTGTTTTTAAGCTTTGCTGGGCAGGACCAGAAATGCATTTAGTTTAGAGTTGATTTTTCCCTTCTACTGAGGCAAGACCCTTCTTTCTACTCTAACTGACACCGCTTGAATTACTAGGTTCTCAGCTCTGGCTGTTGAATGCAGGCACTGTGTTCCTGCCCCGTGGGCTCCCATCCTTCTGGGTGGTTTTTCCCCAGCCTTGGATGGTTCCTTTTCACTTCTGGACTGATCTGTACTCCGCTGAAGCCTCGAGGGTGACCCTCTGTGGGCCTCTGGGGCTACCTGTCTGCACAGCTCTCTCCTCTCCAGGACTCTGCCCTGTGAACCCCAGGCGTCTTGCCCTCCCGGGACTCCCCCTCCCTCTGGGCTGGGTCCCCACTGCCTGCCCTGCGCCCTGGAAACTGCAGGGAGGGAGCAGGGACTATTCAAGTCTCCCTTCATTTGTTTGCCGTCTCGCAAGGATCGCTGTCTCCTGTTGCATGATGTCTCCTGTTGCGTGATGTCTTGGCTGCTGCTTTTCACACGTATTTATCTCTGAATTTTCTTATTTTTTAACATGCGGAGAGCATGTAAATCTGGTCATTTCATCTGGAGCAGAAGCCTGTATATCAGGGGCTTCAATTCCCTGGCGAGCGCTTCCCATCATTAGAGGCGTTTCTCTCAGTCCCTCCACCTGCTACTAAGATGCCTTCTCTCTCAGGGCTGCGGACACGCCCTCCTTGCCCACCCTCACCCGTCCCGGTCTCGCACAGAGCCAGGGCTCAGCTTCTCGTGGTTGACTGACGATTGCATGAAGAGCAGATAAATACTTCTTGGGGCTCGCTGTGTCCGGCAGGTGGGAGACAGAAACTCTTGCAATCCCCAGGATAATTCCATGGGGTCTGATCGCAGACGGGAGGATTGAGACCGGGAGGTTAAAAGGACAGTATTTGAACCGGTTCCGTATTCCGGGCGCATTGTCATGAAGGGGAAGTGGGAGCCCGCTGGTGGGAGGGTTTCGTGGAGGAGGCGGCTTTGGAGATGCGCTCAGGCTGGCCTGGCGCCGGCGTGGGGAGCGCCGCGTCCTGCGCGGAGAGGCGGCCGCGGGTCCCAGGGAGGGAGGGTGGGGAGCCGGGCGGCCTCCGGGGCCGCCACGCTCCGAGCCTCCGCCAGGGGGCAGCGCGTCCCCGCTCAGGGAGGTGAGCCCCGCCCGGGACGCGCCCCTTCCCACGCGCACACCAGGCCACGGCCCCTCGCCCGCCAGCAGGGACTGCCGCCCCCACCTGGCGCTGCTCACCTGGCGGAGACCCCTCCCCACGGCCCACCTCATCCCGCCCACCGGCGCGGGGCCGCCTCGCCCTCGGCCCGCTTCCTGTTTCCGACCCCCCCCCTCCCCCCCCCCCCCCCCCCCCCCCCGCTTCAGAGCCACCTTTCGCACCGCTGCCCCTGGCAGCCGCCCACCTGTCGCAGCTCTTCACGCCCCGGTGGCGCCTCCTCATAACCCTGCCCGCGCAGCCCGCCACTAGCCCTGGATGCCCGTTTTGTCCCAGAGCACCTGTCTGTGACCCCTCAGCGCCGCTGGCACCGTCCTTAGGTGGGCACTGAACCCGCCCTCCTGGCTTCCTTCTCGCTGCGGGGCCTGACTCCAAGCGCAGGAGGGCTACTCGGGTCTGTCAACGTCTGGGCCTTCACCCCGCGTGCAGGCAGGATGGGGGGCGGGCCTGGCTCACCACCACCCTCCCACGAGGTGCCCACCCTGGCCCAGAGACAGGATTTGGGAACCGCCTTCTCACTGGCTTGGAAGAGGTGCGCAGCCTGGGTCTCGCCGGGCCCCAAACCCTGATGGCTCACACCCCCTCACCCAGCTCTCCTCTGCCCTGGAGATTCGGACCTGCAAGGCCTCTCCAGTTCCAGTGTTCGCTGGAAGGCTTCCTGGGAGAGGGAGCTCCCGAGAGGAGAGAGGCTGTTCCAGGCAGGGCTCCCGAGGGAATAGCATGGGCAAAGGCCCAGAGGGGATGGAGGGAGGGCTGCAGGGGGCGGGGGTGGGAGCTGGACAGGACCCAGGCATCGAGGGCCTCAAGGGTGGTGGGGTTTGTGTTGAGGGCACTGGGGAGCCAGAGACGTGTCAAGGCTGTGTTTTAAATGATGATTCTCCGTTCCAGAGATGTGACAGTGGAGCGGAAGCCAGGGGAGCCTGACCCACTGATACAGGCCAGAGAGGATGGGGGTTGCTCGGGGAGACCCTGATGGATGGAAATAGGGGAGGCACGGGAGCCAGTGTGTGCACGTTGCTGAACAGGGAAGGGAAGGGCAGTGGGGCAGCGTGGAGGGAGATCCGCGGGAGAGCTGGACTCCGCAGCGCGCGCTTCCAGTCCTGGGCATGCCTGGGAAAGTGCTGCCTGGGAAATCTTGGGTAAATTACCTGACTTCTCTGTGCCTGCGTTTCTTCATCTGCACAGGACCTCAGTACCCCACATCACCTGCGACTTGGCCCTCCCTGGAGTCTCTTGGGGCCAGAGCGGGGTCTTGGATCTCCCCTCCGCTCCCAACGACATCCGGGGGCTCAGATCTCGGGGCCCTGACGGCCCAGCTGGGGCTCGATCAGGGCCAGCTCTGGAGGTGCGCGGGGTGTTGGTGGCCTGAAGTTGTGTGCTCAGACACGGGCGCCAACGGGTGCAGCTGTGAGGTGGGCGCCGCGGGACCTGGAGGTGCGCAAAGCTGGGCTGGGCCTGGGCGGGGCTAGGCGGATGGCCGTGAGGGGGCGCGGTGTGTTGGACCTGGCTGGGGAGGGTGGGAACAGGCTGGGGGCGGGGCTAGGGGCGGGCCGTGCGGGGGCGTGGCTGGGCCAGGGGCCGACCGGGGCGGGGCGGGACGGGGGCGGGGCCGTGCCCCGGGGAGCCGACCCGCCCGCGGGCCGCCCGCACCGCGAGGGTTAAGGCGGGGAGCCAGGCGGGCGGGGCGGGCGCGCACGCCGATTGGCGGAAAGTTCGGGCGCGGGGCGGGGAGAGGGGCGGGGAGATGGGCGGGACAAGGGGGCGGGACGCGGCGGCCTCGGCGCGCCGATTGGCAGGAAGTTGTGTCGGGGCGGGGCGCGCGGCGGGCTCGGCGCTCGCTCCGGGAGAGTTGACAAAGCCCCGCAGGGAAGGACGCCTCGCGGCGCGGCGCCCCGGGCCCCTCGCCCCGCCGCCCCGGGACCCCGGCCCCGGCCCCCGGACCGACCCCGCCGCCCGCCCCGTCCCCGGCCCCAGCCCACGGCCCCCGCCCCGGCCCCGACCCGAGCCGCCCGCGCCCAGGTAGCGCCGCCCCGTCCCGAGGCCGGGCCCGGGGGCGCGGGGCGGCGGGGTGCGGCGCCCGGGGCGGCGATGACCGCGCAGCGCGCCCCGCGGGCCCGGCCCTGAGCCCCGCCGCCCGCGAGCTCCGCCGAGGTGAGCCCCTCCGCGCGCCCGCGATCCCCGGGGCAGACTGGGCGGGCCGACTCGGGAGGGCCGGGGGCCGGGGCCGGGGCTGGGGGCGGGGGCCCGGGCTGAGAGCGTCCGGGTTCCCGCTCTGCGGTGGGGAGCCGCCGGCACCGGCACGCGCCGCCGCCGCTCCCGCCTGGCCCGAGGTCCTGCCAGTGCCCCGCCCCCGCCCCTGAACCCCACGTGGGCCCCCCCCCCAACGCAAATTTGTCCGCTAATGGCGCAGGCGATTATCTGCGGGGCCGCCGGTGTTGTGTGTCCCGCGGGCAGGGCCCGAGTTACAAGAGCCAGGAATCCAGACGGTGTTTGGAGGGGGGGCGGGGGAGGTCGGTAATTAGTGTAAACCCTTTGTCTGCCTTTGATAACCACGGTTCCCCCGCCGCCGCTTCCTCCGCCCGGAGCGCGGCAGGGAAGGCGGGGCGGCCCGCACCCCGGTCCCCGCGATCCAGGGCTGGGGTGCGGGCGGCTCCGGGGCCCAAGGCGGGGGGCGGGGCGACCCCCACCCCCACGCAGTGACCGGCCTCTGAATGCACCCCAGGTCCGCACTGGCCGAGATGACGCCGAGCCCCGCGTTGGTGCTGCTGCTGCTGCCGCTGCTGCTGGGGGCCCTCCCGCCGGCCACCGCCGCCCGAGGTGAGTGCTGGCGCCCAGCCCGGCGCCCCGGCCTCCGCCAGCGCCGCCCCTTTCCCTCCGGCCCTGAACCCTGCCACAGTGCCCGCCTGGCGCGTGTGCCTGCGCCCCGCCCCTGCTGGCCCCGCTCTGCCCGCCCTTCACCCGCGGGGCGCCCCAGTGCACCCATGGGACCCTCCAGCTCACCCGCGGGCCCCCCTCACCCACGTGGCTCCCCAGCTACCTGTGGGGCACCCCTCACCTATGGGGCATCCCCATCTCACCCATGAGGTCCCTCCAGCTCTCCCACAGGGTTACCCCTCACCCTCAGGGCACCCACAGCTCATCCGTGGGGCCCCACGCTTGCTGGCAGGGTGGGCTCTGGCCCCAGTTCCCCTCAGGACACACGCACACATCCACACACACATCCCTGCAGTTGCGGGCAGCTGCTCACGGTGGATTCTTGCGTGATGGGCTGTTTGGCCACATTGGACCCAATTAGGCCCCTGGGAACCTGCAGAGACCCCCCTGGTGGCCAGGGTTGGGTGTGGGGACAGTGGGGACATTCTTGGCCTCTGGGACTAATGACCCAGCCCTGTGCCCTATGCCTGCCCATCTCTAGGAAGGTACAGGGTGGGGGCTGGGAGACTATGAGTGCCCAGTGCATGGGGTCACTGCATGGTGGAGGGTAGGGGCCTGTCTTAAGGCAGACCCTGAGACCACCTACTCCCCGCTACACACTACGTCTCTCGGCGTGCACCACACCAGGGCCTGGACGTGGGCTCACACACCTGCTGTGCAAGCGGGCAGGCCCAGATGCCTCCGGAGGGACCCCTGCCCCTGCAACCAGCCCCAGCAAGGGGCGTCCTTGGCTGATGGGTGATACGTGCCCGCGGGCTCCCACCGCCATGCTCAGTGCTGGCCTTTCTCAGCTAGGCGGGACCTGCGGCCAGGCCAGCCCTTTGGGCGTGTTGACCACTCAGGATCGTCCTTGCCCTGTCTACCAGCCCTCTGCGGCTTCGCACCCCTCCCCCGCCGCCGCTGCTGCCCAGCGGGCGCACTGAGACCAACCCGGCCTTATATGGCCACGTTCGGGTGTGGGGTGGCGGGCGGCGGCCCAGGTGGGCCTCATGCCACGGTACCCCCCCCCCCCGCCCCGCCTGTCCTGCCAGGGACTGGCTGGCTGGCTTGAGGGTGGGGGCTGCCCAGGCGTGGCCAGGACGGGCAGTGGCCAGGGTACTGCGGACACTCAGGTCATGCCCAGCAGGGCCCCCCCTCCGCCAGTGGCCAGCGGCCTGGACTCTGATTGCTCTTTTATCTGCTTGTTCTCCCCCATCCACGCACCTGCCTGTCCTCTGGCCACTCGGCCAAGGAGGTTCTGGAGGCCACTGGCCTGGCCTGGTCATTGGCTGGAGCCTGAGGTGGAGTGGCCGGTGGCAGCGGGCCATGGATGGCAGTGGGCGGTAGGGCCTGCCTCGGCGCCGAGGGGTCCCAGAGGGACCACACCCCGCCCTGTGCCCCTTGGCTGAGGCCTTGGGCTCCATGGTGCAGGCCCTGGCGGCAGTAGGGAGGTGGGAGCCCCTTTCCAAGGGCAAGGGCCTCTGTGGTTTTGGGGGTGCGGGGGGCAGTGCTCTTCCTGAATTGTGCTGGCTTCTCCGCCAGGCCTCGACTGGAGGGCAGAGTCGTTTCAGGCCCTTCCCACTTGGCGAGTGAACAGGCTGAGCGCGGACCTTCTTTAGGCTGACAAACCAGCGCAGAGAGAGTTTGGGTGGTTTTTTGAAAGCCGTTTTCCCCGTGGTGTCACAATTTCTGGAATCGGTACATTTCTAGACTCCAATCATATTTTTAAAGTTCCCCTTTTCCCAAAGTTTCACAATCTTGGTGGGTTTGTCTTAAACTGTTTTTTTTTTTTTTTTCAAGTTTGAAAAAAGAATTTGGCTTTCTTCATTTCCATTTTATTTCTCACAGTGAGAGCTCTGAGAGGTTCCGAATGAAATACCTCTTACAAATTACTTTGGAAGAAGTCATTTCAGGGTTTTCTGAGAAGTGCCACGTGTGAACTTCTCTGAGGATGGTGCAGTGGATGGTCTCTGAGTAGCCAGTCCTGGAGGTCCCTCCCTGTCCCCTGGACCTGGCCGGCGTGCCCGGGTGCCCTACCTCCTGCGGGACAGCGAGGACTTGGGGCTGCCCTGCCTTGGGGCTGTGGTGGGAAGGGTCTGCTGGAGCGTGTGAGTCGTTGGGGAAGCATGTGGCCGTCAGGGCGGCTGTGGCGTGTGCATGTGCGTTGGCTGACCCGGCCTCTGGCCAGGCTGCAGGGGGCCTCCTCCTCCCCTCTAGGTCCCCGCAGGCGGCGCTGGCCAGTGTGCGGCCAGGGCTGAGGTGGACTTGTGGGAGCCCGGCCCAGGCTCTGGGAGGTGGGGATGTGGGCCAGCGGCCCCATTTACGTCTTGCCTTGGGCCCCACTCCTGGAAGGGAAAATAAATCACTGTCCCCTCTGGGGGGAGGAGGGAGCTGAACAAAGTGGCCTTTGGCTGGGCCAGGCTGAGCCTGGGCCGCCCGCAGGCTCTGTCTCCATCGTGGGGGGATCAGTGGGCCTCCGGCTCCAGCCCGGCTCCGCAGCCCTAACGGGGGACGTGTTGGTTTTCCCCAGCAGCAGCCTCAGCCTCCGATCACCTGGGCGGCTCAGGCTCACTGACGTGCTGGGGGAGGCGGGCTGTGGCCGCCTACCCGCTGTGTGGCCATCCACGTTGGCCTCCTTTGCCCCATGCTGTGCCTCGCCTGGTGACCGCAGCCCTGGTGCGTCCAGGTGACGGCCTCCGTCAGCAGGTCAGCATGTGGAAGGAAGGCGTGCCCGTGCCACCGTCCCCAGACCCCACGGACACTATCGCCAGCGTGGCCCCACCCTGCCTTGCCCGCCACCCGCTCTTCCTAGTGGTGGCCACCAGTGCTCCTGGTCAAGTCCAGCCTGGCTTCTCTCCGAGCCCCAGGAGAGCAGGGGCCGCTGTCCTGGGCTGCCTCAGGTGGGGTCGCAGCCCGGGGTCCACTGGAGGGTGGTGGGGCGCAGAGGCATGGGCGTCACTCTGGGGCCTGGAAGGAGAGGTGGGGGCCGGTCAGGGTAGGCAAGGACAGACCTCCAGCTGGGGGGATGTTGTGGGCAGAGGTGGGCAGCTCACCGGGGCCAGAGTGGACATCCAATGGACACGGGCGCCTTGGTGTAGTGGGGTAGGGGCCTTGAGTGGGGAAGGGCTGGGCCGAGAGGCTGGTCAGCTGAGGGGGTGTCCTGGGGGCTTTTCCAACAGGACATCGTGGCCAGCCTTCCTGGCTCCGGCGAGGAGTCCTGGGGCCTCCATCCACACCCTGTGCCCCCACTGAGTGGCTGGGGGCGGGGCCTGGAGGCAGGCAGGGAGTGGGGTAGGTGCCTACCCCCCGTCCAGCACAGACTGGCCCCCTTGAGGAGATCTGGCCCAGGGTGGGGTTCCTAGGAGCTGTCCCTGAAGCACTGCAGGAGTTGCTCCAGCCTAAGGGCTGCTGAAATCCAGGGTTTCCCATCTTGGCAGGAAACACAGTTGCTTTTCTTCCTGCCGGGGAGTTTATTTCATGAGAGATTTACACAAGCTGTGCGCTGTTGAGTGGCTGAGGAGTGAATAAAGGGGCCTGGGGCAGCAGGCGGGGAGGAGGGACCCCCTCTGGCTCCCAGGGTCCTGAGCCCCGGAGGAGCCGGGGCCTGCGGAGCGCGCTCTCCTGGTCCGGGGCCGCTGCCAGTGGCTTCCGGGCTGCCCTCTGCACTCGTGCAGCAGCCCGTCCGGGTTCCGGCGGGGACAGTGGGGCTGACTCTGGAGCTCAGCCTGACACAGCATGTGCGCCTTGAGGGCCAGGTGGCCTGCCCCGTGGCCTCCGGGGGCCTGGGGGCGCCTAGCCTGGGCTGGCCTGCTCAGGCCCCATGGCCGCAGTCCTCGCCTCAAGAAGCCCGCCGTGGGCATGGGCTGCCGTGGAGCAGGTATGGGTGGGAGGGAGGGGCTCTGGCCTGGGGCCGCGCAGGCCGGGCTGCTGCGTGGTTGGGTCTTCTGCCATAGCCATCGCCCTCCCCCTCGAGGTTCTGCTTAAACGCCCCGGGGGCTCCAGGCTCAGGAAAATGTCCTCGTCTCACCTCCGAGGTGACTCCGGAACCTGGATCGGGGCCCCCTGGGGTGGTCTGGGCCCCGCGGCGCATTACCCTGTGCTCTCGGTCCAGTGCCGGCAGGTGTGGGAGGCCCCACTGGACAAGGGCCTTCTCGGTCCTTTGGCAGCTGGGAGCGGGTCTGGGTCAAGTGATGTGCCTGAGGTGGGGGTGGATGGCGGGGTGGGTCCGCGTTGAGTCTGGTGGGCCTGGTGAGATCTGGACACCCGTCGGGGGCTGCCCGGTGTTCAGCTTAGTCCCTTGGTGAGGGCCCGGGTGCTTTGCGGTCACTGCCCCCTGTTGGCAGTTCACATGGGTCCCCCCCAGGGCAGTGGCACCGTCAGGGTGATGCTCCGGGCCTCCCGTGTCGGTCCTGGGGATGGTGAGGGTGAGGCGGAGGAGCCCTGAAGCTGGGGGTCCACTGAAGGTCCATCTGGGGGCTTCCAGAGAAGAGGACAGACCCGGAGGCCCCCGGTCTGCCCACCCCCCGGTGCGCGGCTGGGCAGCCGGCTTGCTCGGTGGGTCAGGCCGTCCCTTTGCCACGCCCAGAATGGCCTGGTTTCTGGGGCAACCACCTGTCCTGCGGGTCCTACCAGTTCCGCCACAGGTCCCGTGGGTCCAGCCCCCGGGGGCCGCCCTGGGCCGGCTGGTGACCGGGAGCCTGTGTGCGAGTGCGGGTGTGCACGTGTGCTGAGCCTGCCCCCCTCGTGGCAGCCCTGGGGTGGTCCTCACCTGTGCCCCCGCCCTGGGGCGTTCCTGCCCTTCCCCCCCAGGCCTCGCCTTCTTGGGGAGGGTGCTGGCCCTACGGCCTTACCAGCTCACCCGCGGCGCCCGGTCCTCACTGTGAGGACCACCTTGGGCGCCCGCAGCCCCCAGAGAGTGCCTACCTGCCCTGCCTGGTGCCAGGTGCCTGCCCCCTCCCGGCCCCCCAGCCAGGGCCCAGCGCCCCTCCCCACGCCGCTTGCTGAGCTGGCCCTGCACAGCGGGACGGTGGCTTCTGGCCGGCCGCCCTCACCCCACAGCCAGGCCCATGCTGGTTAGCCCGACGCGCCCCCCCACCTCCCCCGCCCCCTGCCAGAGAATTCCTTCCAGGCTGGAAATTTCTGGGGCTTCGCAGGGCTTGCGGGGGACGGAGCTGCCCGGATGAGCCGGCCGGTGCTTCATGCACCCTCATCCTCACCTGTGTTTGCGGCTTCACGGGGCGACGGCTGAGACCACCGGGGCCTCTGTGGCCCCTGCTGGTCTCTGGCACACGGGCCCTGGAAGAGGGGCGATGTCTGGCCCGGCCCCTCTTGAAAGCAGCTTGGGGGTCGGCAAGCCAGGTCCCACAGAACACCCTGGGCGGTGGGGAGGGGTGGAGCCCGATACTTGGGACCCCTCTCACCCCTGCCACGGCCAAGCCCCTGACAGACCGTGAACAGAGCGGGAGCGTGGGTCCAGATGCAATGGCCAGGGCAGGCCTCCGTGCCCCTGGGGGCGGGGAGGGAGGAGGGGGTGTCGGGAAGGTGCGCCAGGCTGGGCGGAGGCCGCGGGGCAGTGAGGTGTGGGGTGCTGAGCTTTGGGGCGGCCCCGAGGGCCTGTGGAGACGGCTTGGGGGTACGGGGTGGTGGGCACGGGATGGGCCACAGCTGGGGGTCCCTTCTCTGTCCCTGCCAGCACCTTTGCCTCCCTGGGCCCTGGGGCAGGAGGGGTATCAGCTGGGGTTGCCGCCGGGTCTTGTTATACTAAACGGGGGAAAGCGGTGCTCCTGGCCGGGCAGGGGGAGGGGCTGTGGGCCTGGGCGTCTGGAGTGCTCAGAGGTGGTGTGTGGGGGGGAGTCTGCATCCACTGTTGGGGTGTGCATCTGGGGGTCGGTGTGACAGGGTCTGTGTGTGACAGCAGCTCTGGATGGCGGCTGGGAATCCAAGCTGGGTTTGTGGGGCCCTCGGAGCGGCTGCCCCCATCCCCCCCAGTACCCCCATTCCTGACCATGTTTTCACAGCTGAGGGTGAAGGAGGATGGAGGAGAGGAAGGGGCGACACCTTCCCTGCCCGTTACGTTCAGCCCCCCTCTTGGGGTGAGACCCTGCCCCAGCCTGCGTCTGCCCTGCCTGCGCCGTGTGCCGCCTGCCTGTGCCCGCGGCTTCCTAGGGCTGCGACTGCGGGTGGGTGCAGGGTTGGGGCTTCCTGGAGGAGGTGCTCACGGGGAAGGCGCTAAGGCTGCGTCGGCTGCCCCCACCCACATGCCCTCCAGGGGCCTGCGGGTCTCCAGCTTAGGCCTCAGTTTCCCCGTGGCTGAGGGGTGGGAGGCCTTGTCCAGGTGGAACAACAGGGCTTGTGTTTCCCAGGCTAAATATAGAGCTGCAGCAGCCGTGCTGGCGGCCAAAATTCCCAGGAATCTGGGGGGCCAGGCCTCCCGCTGGTGAGCCTGCTGGGGGGTCTCTGCAGAGGCCGGGGTGGGGGGCAGGGCCCCGGCCTCGTGTCTGGGTCCCCCGGAGCCCAGGTGGGGGTGGGGAGGGGTGAGGCTGGCCACAGAGGGGAGGGGGGCTGTTTGCTTTAGGATAAGGCTGGCTCCAGCTGGGGCCTCTGGACGGGCGCTGCCTTGTCCCCCTCACTGCTCACAGGCCGGCCCATGGGGCCACACTTCCGGCCCATCTGGCGGTCACTTGGCTCTGTCCCTCCACTCCGCAGGACCGAGGGTGGTGTCCCTACCACCCAGTAGGTGCCCCCCAACAAGGTCTCCTCTGGCGGGTGGGGAGAGGGAGGGGTCTCACTGTCAGGCTGGCGCTTTCTCTGCCACTGAGGCGGGCTTCTTCGGGGGTCGGGGGTGTTGAACCAGCCCCCAGTGGTGCCCCCGCGATGCCGCTGGGACAGGCAAAGCCCCAGCAGGGAGGGGTGCTGTTCCTCGTGCGGGCACCGTCCTCCCCACATGCCTTCCGGGCCATTGCGTGTGTCTGTGTGGACATGTGTGGGTCCGTGTGCCTGTGCTTGTGTGTGTGTGATCCTTGCACCCAGGTGTCAGCCCAGGAAGGGCGGGGGGGGGCCCTTTTGTCCTGCAGCCTGGGAGGCCCCTGTGAATGGTGGAATTTCAGGCAGTGACAGGTGGTGGACAGGGTCTGCCTGGGAATGAGGCCCGGACCCTGGGCGGCCTGGGGGGCCTCAGAAGGTCCACTTGTCTGGGGGCCCTGAAGCCTCTCCCACTGCGAGCTGGGTAGGTGCCTGGGGGGCCCTGGAGACGAGTGATTAGGGAGAGGCGGGTATCAGGGGAAGCCAGAGGGCTGGCTGGCTGGCTGGCACCTCTGGCACGGCCCACTGTCCAGGGGCTGCATGGAGGGGGTGGGGCCACCCGAATGGGGCAGGATGTGGAGGGGGGAGGCTGTAGAGGGAAGGTGCCCGGGGTCTCTGTGTCTCTCACACCCCAGTCCCCTGGAATCAGAGACTCGGGACCCCCTCCCCACCTGGGGCCCCAGAGAAGCTGAGCCCTGGGCTGTCAGCTCCCTCCATCCAAATGGGGATGGCCCCCTACGCTCCCTGCACACCCCAGGCAGAGGCGATGGGGGCCCATGCTCTGTGAGAGTCCCTGGGAGCTACAGTCTCTGGGGGACCCACAGGAGCACTTTGGTTGCAAAGCGGCAGCAGAACCAGCTGGCAATTGCATGTTGAAGAAACACCAGCTGGTTATTAAAAACACATGCCGCTCTCAGGCCCTGTAGCGATAGCATCTCAGAGCAGCCGCGCCTCCGGCACCTCCGTGCGGCCAGGGCTCGGGACCTGGCCTTCACGGCCTGGAGTGGCTGCCGTGGGGGGTGGGTGCCCCTTCCAGTGGCTGGTGGGCAGAGTCCTGGGAGCCGGGCCCAGCCAGGCCCCTGGGAAGGGCAGCTGGGTGCCCGTGGCTGCCTCTCCTGGTCTGGAGGGACCGTGGGTGGGTGACCACGTAAGAGCCCTCCACCCCTCGTGGTCTTCCTGTGGTGCAGGGGCTGCAGACCAGCCCCAGGTCAGGGCGTCAGGCGTGGGGGCGCGGCAGGGAGGGGCCTGAGGGTCCACCAGGAGATCGCGCCATAGCCTTCTGACGTCCGCAGCGTCCTCCCCAGCTGGCCCGTCTCTTGCTGCCCTCTAGGCCTGGTCATCCCCCTTCTCCCTGGACTTGACTCCAGAGAAAGTGAGGCTGGGTGGACCCGGGCCGGTGCGGACGGGATGGGTTTCTCCCCGCCGGTGAAGGGCGTCGTGGCCTCAGCCCAGGACTCAGGCTTCTCCCACGGCAGACAGTGGTCACCCAGGGCTGGGATGCCCAGCTGCTTGCCCTGTGACCAGGGCCTTGGTGACCTGGTGGGGCCTGCCTGGCAGCAGGGAGGCTCTTGTCCAGGCAGACAGACCCGGTTTGATGCAGCCCATGCACACGCAGGCAGACGTGGGCCACCAGACGCAGGGACGCTCACACGTGCACACACACACAAACGGGGTGCCTGCAGCGAGGTGGTGGGGGCCGCCCTCGCTCGCCTGTGGACGTGCCTCCTGGGCGAGCCGCTCCTCCCCCCTCCCGCCCCCACCCCTGCATGCGGGAGCGCGGTGGGCCCTGGGTGAACGCCACCTCCTGTGGTCTGGGAGCTGGGTAGGTGTATCTGGGTGGAGTCCTGGGGTGGGGACCCGGCAGGGGCAGCCCTCCCCCGGCTCCCAGTGCCCATGCCTGCCTTGGCCCTGACCGACCACCTGCCGGTCCCCTCCTCCCTGACCGAGCCCTCTGACCCCCACAGGCCCCCCGAGGATGGCGGACAAGGTAGTCCCGCGGCAGGTGGCCCGGCTGGGCCGCACTGTGCGGCTGCAGTGCCCCGTGGAGGGGGACCCGCCGCCACTGACCATGTGGACCAAGGACGGCCGGACGATCCATGGCGGCTGGAGCCGCTTCCGCGTGCTGCCCCAGGGGCTGAAGGTGAAGGAGGTGGAGCGGGGGGACGCTGGCGCCTACGTGTGCAAGGCTACGAACGGCTTCGGCAGCCTGAGCGTCAACTACACCCTCATCGTGATGGGTCAGTGCTGGCCGTGCCAGGGCGGGGCCTGCCGTGCGTGCCTAGTCAGCGGGCGGGCAGACCTTCCCTGTGTGCCCACCCCTCACCCTGCATGAGCTCGGCCCACGGCCCCCAGCACCAGACCCGCCCTGCTCCCCGCCTCTGAGCCCAGGACACCACCCCCAGGCCGGGCCCCGCCCCCTCAGGCCTCACCTTGGGGTTCCCCTTCCTCCCGACCCCTTCTCCCCCAAAGTTCTGCTGACCTGGGGGCCAGGGCTGGCTGGGGGGGGCGGCAGGGCTGGGTATGGGGGCCCCAGGTGGTGGTCCCACTGAAGGGCAGCCTGGCGGGGCAGGCGGGCCGGCAGCCTTGGCGTCGGCCATGACTTTGAGGCTCAGGTTTCGGAGTTCAGAGGGGCCGCTGGGAAGGAAGGGCCTTCTGTTCTCCTCTGCCTCTGGGGCCCCGGCTTGGGGACCGGGCGGCGCCCCCAGCAACGCGCCCTGCACTCGCTGGTACCGGGCGCTGGCGCCTGGCCCTCCCCCACGGGCTCCCGGGCGGGTCCCTCGGGGCAGGTTCCCTGGCAGCACAGAGGAAGGGCCTGACCCACGCGCCCCTCCGCTGGGTGCCGGGGTGGCGTCTGAGCGCCCGGCCTTGGTCCTGGGCCGTGGAGGCGCGGCTGTCACCGGGAGGGGGGGCATTCCTCAGCACGCCGCCCCCCTCAGGCCTCACAGGCCTTCTCTGGGCTGTGGAATGGGAGTCCCGTGGGTGTCCCCCCAGCGTCCTTTCAAAGGGGAGGATGGCCAGGCGGTATGCGAGCCATGTCAGCTCTCCTAGCCCTCGGCCCCTTGATGTGGGCTAGGGTTACTGCAGCTGCCGGCTGGGCCTGGTCCCCACCTCCCCCAGGCCCTGCAGACCCCCCGGAGCCAGGGTGGGGGAGCCAGATCTCCGTCCCACCCACGCCTGTCGGGGTCACCTGCACCCAGGGAGTGGGCCGGGTGGGCGGCTCCTGCCCAGCTGTCTCTGGGATTCTGAGATGTGGGTGTGCACCCATGGCCTCCTGCTGGCGTTTCTAGAGCTTTCCCAGCTGGGCCTGAGGCTGGGGCCTGGGAGCCAGTCCTGGGGTCTTACAGGGGCTGCCGAGGCCCCTCTCATGCACCCTCCCCTCTGCAGACGACACCAGTCCAGGAAGGGAGAGCCCGGGGCACGACGGCTCTTCCGGGGGCCAGGAAGACCCAGCCAGCAAGCAGTGGGGTGAGCACGGGGAGAGACGTCACCATCTTGGTCGGGGGTGGGGTGGGGCTGTGCCTCCACCCCAGTGCCCGCTGACTTCTGTGCCCCGCCCGCTCCCCCCCACCCCGCGCAGCCCGGCCCCGCTTCACGCAGCCCTCCAAGATGAGGCGCCGGGTGATTGCGCGGCCCGTGGGCAGCTCCGTGCGGCTCAAGTGCGTGGCCAGTGGGCACCCACGGCCCGACATCATGTGGATGAAGGATGACCAGGCCTTGACGCGCCCGGAGGCTGGTGAGCACAGGAAGAAGAAGTGGACCCTGAGCCTGAAGAACCTGCGCCCCGAGGACAGCGGCAAGTACACGTGCCGCGTGTCGAACCGCGCGGGCGCCATCAACGCCACCTACAAGGTGGACGTGATCCGTGAGTGCCGGGGCCAGGGGTGGGGGTGGGCTTGCGCCCGGGGGCTGTGCCCAACGCATGTCCCTGCGCAGAGCGGACGCGCTCCAAGCCCGTCCTCACGGGCACGCACCCCGTGAACACGACGGTGGACTTCGGAGGCACGACATCCTTCCAGTGCAAAGTGCGCAGCGACGTGAAGCCGGTGATCCAGTGGCTGAAGCGCGTGGAGTATGGCGCCGAGGGCCGCTACAACTCCACCATCGACGTGGGCGGCCAGAAGTTCGTGGTGCTGCCCACGGGTGACGTGTGGTCGCGGCCCGACGGCTCCTACCTCAACAAGCTGCTCATCACACGCGCGCGCCAGGACGACGCGGGCATGTACATCTGCCTGGGCGCCAACACCATGGGCTACAGCTTTCGCAGCGCCTTCCTGACCGTGCTGCCCGGTGCGTGGGCCCCGCCCTGCCCCGCCCCGCCCCACCTGGGCCCCGCCCACACGTGACGCTCCCCTCCCCGCCCCCTCCTCGGTTTCTCCCGCAGACCCCAAGCCGCCAGGGCCGCCCGTGGGCCCCTCGTCCTCGACCACCAGCCTGCCGTGGCCCGTGGTCATCGGCATCCCAGCCGGCGCCGTGTTCATCCTGGGCACCGTGCTCCTGTGGCTCTGCCAGGCCAAGAAGAAGCCATGCGCCCCCGCGCCCGCCCCTCTGGTGCCTGCACATCGCCCGCCCGCGACGGCCCGCGACCGCGGCGGGGACAAGGACCTGCCGGCACCCCCCACCCTCGGTGCCGGCCCCGGTGTGGGGCTGTGTGAGGAACTCGGGCCCCCGGCGGCCCCCCAGCACCTGCTGGGCCCGGGCTCAGCCCCCGGCCCCAAGCTTTACCCCAAACTCTACACGGACACGCACACGCACACGCACTCACACACGCACTCGCACGTGGAGGGCAAGGTCCACCAGCATCAACATATCCACTACCAGTGCTAGGGTGCCTCGGGGTGGGCTTGTGGGGGCCCGGCCAGCCGGGCAGGCTTGGGGCAGGGGCCACAGAGGAGGATGGACTGCGGTGAGAGACGCCCCACGTGAGACACACACACACCTGGACGCACACACATGCATGACATACCTCTGGACACACACAACTACACACACACACACACACACACACTCAGACTAAGAAGCCTTCAGGAAGGTCTGTATTGTAACTCTGCAGTGCGCATGTAGCGATGGGCTAGCTCATGAAGGAATCCCTTGGCCCCGTGATAAGGATTTCATGGGGGCCATGGTCACCCCCCCACCCTGGCCTGGCAGGAGATCTGAGAGGCACCCTGGCTTTGCAAACCAAAAACTCCGACCCCCTTCCCTACGCCTGCCCGCCTGTGTCCCTGCCCAGGCTATTTTTGCCACCACCTGTCCTGGGTGTCCAGGAGTCCACCAGTGCCCTGGGCAGGGGGGTCGGGCGGAGCAGTCCTAGGCCCCGTCCTGAGAGGCCGGAGCTGGCTGGGGGTGCCTCCCGTCCCACTGCCAGAGAGAAGGGGCCCTTGATATTTATATTTAAGAAATTAAGATAATAATATTAATAATGATGAAAGGAGGGCTGGGCCACAGAGACTCGGCCTCTCCTGAGGCCCAGGACCCACCTGGCCTTTTGGCCACGCTGGATGTCCACCTCGGGAACGGGCATCCATCACCCCACTACCCGTGGCGGCCCCAGGCCTCTGTAATTTTATATAGAGTTTGAGCTGAAGCTTCGTATATTTAATTTATTTTGTTAAACAAGAAAATGTGCATCTTTTCCTCTAAGCTGGTGTTTCTTCCTGTGTTTGCATCTGTGTGTGAGCATGTGCCTGTTTATAGGATGGATGGGGGAGCTCCCAGGAGCCCCATCACCAGGCCTTAGGCTCGGGGGCTGAGGCCTGAGGGTCCCCAGGTCCTGCCATCAGTGCCCTGAACCGAAGGACTCTTCCCCACTCACCTGCATGCGCCTCCCTGGCCAGCCAGAGTCCTGCACATCTGGCCCGGGGGGGGCCCCCCAGCCCTCAGTGCAGGGCCCGTGTTTCTCCCATCCCACATTCTGGGGTCCCCTGGGTGGCCTTGGTGGGGAGGTGGGCTAGGGCCAGTTGCCTGCAGGGAACCGTCCACCCTGGGTGTGCACCCGTGGCCTCGCTCTCCGGATGAGGAAACTGAGGCTCTGACTCACTCAACCAGCAGGCAGGGGTGGGGTTGCCCCTGGCCCAGAGGTTCTGGAGCATCTTAAGAAAAGAGCCGGTGCGATTTTAGCGAAGCCCCCTGCGCGGTATGTCGGAAGGTCGGCAGGAGGGGCGAGCCTGAGCCGCTGGTTCGCAGCGCTTCAGGAAACGAGCCCAGGCTCTGCCTGACCCGCCGGTCGGGGTGCCTGCCATCCTGCCCAGGCGACGCTGGGCCCACGGCTAGGGCCGAGTCTCCCCTCCTCCGTGCCTGGGCAGTGAGCTGCTGCCCACCCCCCGCCTCCTCCCCAGCTCCGGGCTGGTCCCCTCCCGCTGCTCTAGTCTCCCAGGGCTCAGTCCCCAGTCCCCTTGCCCTTCCTCCACTGGGACCCCCATGCAGTGCAGGACGGGGTCCCTTGTCCTTCTCAACCTGCCCCCATCCTTTGGCCTCCCAGGGGGGACCCCACTCCTATCTCTTAGGAGGCAGGGGCTAGCTCTGAGGTAAGCCCCACTGGGGTGGTCCTGACTCTGTGGGCAGTGACCAAGCTGTGGCCTGGTGACGGAGACCACCTATAGTGGGCACCGCGGGAGACCTAGGGCCTGGCCGGCTGTGGGGAGCTGGGCTGCAGCGGCCAGGGGGGCAGTGTGGGCTGCAGGCAGCCCGCGGCTGGTGACCGAACAGATGTTCCCCAGACAGGACACGCTGCAGCCGACGCCTGGTTGGGTTTCAGTCTGAGGGGGTAGGGTGGGGAGAGGGTAGACGCTGGGCAGTGGGGAGACCTCAGGCTGTGGGCCATCTTTGGGTCACAGGGCATGAGCTGCCCCCTGCCCAGCACCCCTGAGGGTACAGTCCCCCAGAACCTCAAAGGAGACTCTGCCACTCCCAACCCTGTGCCCTTCTTGGCCTGAGGGACAGTGCTGTCTACCTGGGCTCACGTGAGGACCACCCTCATCATCTGCCCCAGGGAAGCCTTGGGGGCTAATGACCTGACAGGCCCATCAGGGCCCCGGGTCCTGGTTCTCGGGAGACCAGTGGCTCCAGGCCCATGCCCCAGTGCCCCTTCAGGAGAGAGGGCTGCTGATGGGCTGGTCATTCTGTGGACATGTTAGGGTGCCTGGCTGGGCGGGGGGTCTGGGCGACCAGACAGACCCATCCTCTTGGGGCTGCCTGGCCACCACGAAGCCCACCAGGACAGATGTCTGCTCATTGGGCCTCCAACTGACCGGCCCCCCTCCCTCTGTCCAACACCCCCTTTTCCTCCCCTCTCCCTGGCGCCCCGCGCCCCTTGGGGTCTCCCAGGTTGTGCGGGGGCGGAGCCAATGGGAGCGCGAGTGGGCGGGGCCAGGCGGCAGGCGGGGCCAGGTGGCAGGCCAGGCCGGAGTGGAGAGTCTTTGGGCTCCGAAGGGCCGGGGAGCCCAGAGTGGCATGAGGAGGGGCACCGCGGCAGGACTTCGCCTCCTGGGTTCTGAGGCACCGCACCCTGGCTTCTCCTGCCACAGTTGCCCCTCCACAAACACCAAGGCCAGGCCCTAATGTGCCCTTGGCCACAGGCAGGAAGACCAGGGCACAGCCACCCATGATGCTACCAGGACCCCCAACAGGAACAGAAATGCCTCCTGTGCCCAGCTCTGTGGGGTTCCCTGTGGGGTGGGAGTGGGGGCCCCCAGTCTCAAGGGAGAGGAGGGGGATCCAGCTGTGTCTCAGAGTGACTCCCAGGCCAGACTGGGAGTCAATGTCTTGATCTGATTTCACAGCCACTAATGGCTCGTGCTGTTGAGGCTTCTGAGAGCCATTTGGGCTGAAACTCCCGATGTCCATGGTGGGGGTGCTGGGTGGGTGGGTGCTGGGTGGTGGGGTGCTGGGTGGTGGGTGCTGGGTGGTGGAGGTGCTGGGTGGTGGAGGTGCTGGGTGGTGGGTGCTGGGTGGTGGGTGCTGGGTGGGTGGGTGCCAGGAGGGAGGAGCCCCGGGGCCAGGCCAGCATCTTCCCACTGATCTGGGCTGTGATACGCTGGTCCCCTTGAAGCCTGGTGACCTTGAAAGGGCAGCCCAGGCTCTAACACCCTCGGGTGTGCCTGCTCCCTCCCCACCCCCAAGCCCCGCAGCCCAGCCCTCCTGGCTTCAAAGGGGTGGCCGAGAGTCTTGTGCAGCTGTCCCAGAGGGGGGGCCTGAGGCTGATGTCCAGGGACCAGGCCATGTGACAGAAGCTGAAGATGAGGGGACGTGGGGCCACCACACCCCCGTGGACCTGGGGTTGGGAGGGCCTGGCAGGGGATCAGAGCCTTGTCTGGGGGCCAGGCCAGGGGACCTGGGACGGGAATGCAGGATGTAGGACACAGGAAAAGGGACAGGAACATAGGACATGGGGTCGGGACCAGCACAGACTCGACCTGGGACTGGGGGCATGGGGTCAAGGACCTGCAGGCGCCAGCCAGGCTGCCCCAGCCCCCCGGGTGGCGTTGCTTGGGGCTTGCAGGGCCCTGGACCTGCTGCGGGGGCTGAGGTGGCATGGAGGGGCTGGGCCCCGAGGGGCCGAAAGGTGAGCGCCCCCGGCGGACCTTGCCCAGACCCAGGGCGTGGGCTGGGCTGCCCTGGGACGCACGGGCCTGTGGGGCGGGCTGCTGCAAGGTGGGGTACGGAGACAGGGGACTCCCACAGGGCCAAGCTTGTGTGGGGGCCGGGCCCCCAGGCTGGGCTGGGAGGCAGCCTCCGCCCCATGCCTGGCACCAGCACCTGGCACGTCCCTGCTGCATATGGTGGGCAGGGACCGAGGCTGCTGATCACGGGGAGGGGCGGGGATTGGGCAGGGCAGGGGCGGGGCCTGGCAGCTGGGGGCTCCCTCTGTGCCCCGTGCTGACCTCACCCGGTGCCGGGTGCCCGTCCTGTTCAACCGCCCAGGCCTGGCTGGGCTCAGGGCCCTCACAAGATGGGCCGGGTGTCAGGGGAGCTGAGGGCCAGGGCCTCTCCTAGGAGCCCGGTGAAGGTCCATGCATTCCTTCCCCAGATTCAACCCCCATCCTGCCAGCCCCACCCAGGCTGTCCCCCACCCCTACGGCTGCCCTGCTGAGCCCTCTCCAGTCCTGCCTTGGCTCAGAGACCTCCGCAAGCCGGTGCTCCCCCCGGCCCAGCCACCCTGACCCCTGGACTGCCGCCGTCTGTGGAAGGGAGGGTCGACCTCCCATTCAGGCCAGCACACGTCAGTGACCCCAGGTGGGAGATTGCAAGGATCCCCAGACCTGGGAATGTGGGGCCCTGGAGGTGGGATCTGCCTCCCAAGGGGCTTCTCTCGTGGAGACCCCCAGGGGGTGGCGCCCAGTGGAGCCCTGGGTCAGCAGCTTCTGACGCCTTTTTCTGGCTGTGTTGCCTGGGGTCACCTGGGGTCGTGCCCGGTGGGCTCAAGAGCCCACCCCCCAGGGTCTGCCGAGCAGCAGCCCAGCCCAGACCCTGCAGCAAGTGGCGCCCCAGTCAGCGGCCCGCACCCCTGGCACCGCTGATTTGAGGCGTGGAAGCCGCTGACACAGGACTTGCACTGGCCCCGGCTGGGTGTGCCCATCCACCACAAGGCTACTGACGACCAGGCCCGGCGTCTCATGCCCCTGCCTTGGCACCCTGGGCAGCCTGGGGAGCTGGGGGGAGGGTGCTCTGCCAGCACCCATCCTGTACCAGCTCGGGGCAGAATGAGGCCCTGGGTTGGGGGCCTTCAGCACACTCCTGCTTCTCAGGGTGCAGGCTGGTTCCTTTTGGGGGGTCTTGTCTCTGGCACTTGTCTGGGGTGACAAGGCAGAGTGTCTGGGTCAGGCCGGTGGCCAGCGCAGTGGACTGATGCTCCCGCGGCAGGGGGTCTCGGGCTGAGATACACACGGCCCCTCCTTCCTTGATCTGGGTTCAGTCCTGCCTGGGCCTTGCCCAGAGCTCGGGGGCTTGCGCCCTCCTGTCTCCTGGGCCGCGGGCGTCCATCCCCAGAGGCTGCGCTGACCCACGTTGCCCCGCCCCCACTGCACGTTGCCCCGCTCTCACTGCACCTTGCCCCGCTCCCACTGCACCTTGAAGACTCCAGGGAAGCTGAGCCGGACGCATGAGCAGTACAGTTCTGAGGGCCCGACCAGCCCCCCAGACAAGCCCTGGGGAGGGGCGCGTGCTGGCCTCGCTGCATGGAGCAGCCTCAGGTTAGGACCAGAGGTCCCCACCCCCCGCCCCGTGGTGGCTGGGCGCAGACGCACACTTGATCCCAGGATGGGGTGGGGGGGGGGTCCATGAAAGGTCCAGCAGCTCCGGTAAGGGCGGGGGCGGGCCAAGACGCCCTCGCACCCAGACAGCTGTACGCCCCACCCCCGCTCGCTCCACAGCCGTGGGGCATCTGGCCCTGGGCCGGCAGGTGGTGACAGCTGCCAACAGCTGGCCAGAGGGGCGGGGCCGCTTATCCCGAGTCACGGGTGGGGGATGGAGAGGGTCTGGTTGGGATGACTCGCCGTTGAAGGGAAGGCCGAGCTGTCCTCCTCATGTCCCCAAAATGCCATCCCTGGGCCCTAGAGAGACCCTGGCGGAGAGCACAGCCAGGGAGAACAGGACAGGCAGGGGGTATCTTGGCCCTGGTGCCAGGGCTGCGGACCCCCGGAGGCCCCATCTGCCTCTACGGGGTCCCCAGGGTCTGGGGGCTGCATGCTGGGGGTGGGCAAGGCCAGTGGGTGGGGGTCTTCGCTGGAAAGCAGCAGCCGTCCCCCAGCAGCGCCCACCCCGACGGCAGGCAGTGCAGGTGGGTTTCGGTGGGGGGGCCCTGGCGAGGGTGGAGGCCCCCCGCTGACGCTGTCTCTTCCTCCAGCTCAGGGACTCCTGAGCTTCCTGGGAAACTGGCAGCCCCTGTCAATGGGTCCCTGGAGCCCTGGACTCTCGCTGGGGACCGCTGCCTCATCCCTCCAGGCCCTCCCTAGCTCTGCCCCAATGTTGTCCCAGTGGCCTTTTCACGAGGCCCGCCAGCCCAGGGCAGCACTGAAGCTGCCGCTGCCTGCTGGAGCCTCCCCTCAGGCACGCCGTGGGGACCCGGCTTGGGATGGGTTTACGCCTCCAGCAACGCCAGGGCCACCTAGCTTTACGCAGGACCTGATGCGCGAGGGGCAGTGAGCTCTTGGTGGCCACACACCCCTGCCCCCCTGCCCCCCGGACCACAGGGGAGTCACGGCCAGCCTCCAGGACTGCTCGTGTGGCCCAGCCGCTGGCAGAAAGTGTAGCTTGCGGTCAACTGCCATGGCCTGGGGACAGGAAGGTGGGAGTCCGGGGGGTGACCACCTTATCCCCTTCGGGCCCTGGGAGGCAGGGAGCCAGGACCCCAGCCTCAACCCTCACCGTGCTCTGTGCAGCCTGAAAGCGCCCGGCAGCACCTCCCACCCAGCGACAGGCCGTCTTCTCAGGCCAGCAGCCTCTCTGTGTCATGAGACCCTAGGCAGCTGCCCAGCTACTCTGACCCTCAGTCTCCTCATCTGTGGCCTGGACGAGAGGACCCGGCTCAGGGGCCAGTGGGAGCCCTTGGGGCCTGCCTGGGTAGGAGGTGAGCTCAGGCCTGGGCCCAGAAGGCACGGAATGGCCCTGGCCGGGGGTGGGGAGGCGGTGGGTGGGCAGGACCTCAGCCTGGACCCAGGCCCAGGGAGGGCTGGGGCGGCACCGGGCTCAGCAGAGGCAAATTCCTTCTTCCTTCACAACTTTTTCCTCTTATTTTTTTTCCAGTTTCTTCCAAAAGCCGTCCTCCGCTGTTCGTTCCTGGAGCCCCTCCAAGACCATCGGCACCGGCTCCACTCGCGGCCACAAAGCTCCTTTGACAGCAGCGGCGGGAGCTAAACCAACAGTGGGGGTGGGGGAGGAGGGAGGGAGGAAGGGGACACGGGACGCCCCAAGCGGAGGCCTCTGGGCGTCCTCTGGGGGCAGGGCTCCACGGGGGTGGGGGTCACGCCGGGGTCGGCCCCATTTCTGGTGGGGAGGACGCTGGTCCCCCTCTGCCCAAGCCCAGCACCTCCAGGCGCCTCTGGTTGAAGCTCTGCTCTGAGCGGCCCGCCGGCCCCCGGCTGCTCTGGGGGAGGCCTTGCGGGCAGCCCTGTGTCCACCAGCGTCTCCCAGGTGTGGGTGCCGGCCAGGCAGGGACTGGACCGCCTGCTGGGAGGTCTGCCGCCACAGGACCCTGGGCCCGACGGGCAAACGGGATGGCGTTGGCCTTGGACTGTCTGCGCCCTGCCACTGTCCCCATCTGTAGGCTGCGGAGGGCTGGGGTTTTGGGGCTCACACGTGCACACAGCAGCGCTCATTAACTGTTTGCCGGAGGGGTGCTGGATGCAGGACGTCGGGCGCAGTTCCTCTGCTTCCTTTCTGCCCACTTGGAAACCGAGGGGCCTGGCCCGCGTGGCCCCCCAGAAGCCAACTCTGAGCGTTGGGCATCCCCAGATGCCCAGTGACGGGGAGGCCTGGCTGGACGGACAGCAGGGGGTGTCTGCCTCTGGTCCAGCGGGGCGGATGGGTGGTGGTGAGCGTCACAGGACACGGGGGGCCTGGGCTGGGCAGGGGCCGGGGCTGGAGAGCCGTGGGCTGGTGACAGGAAGTGTCTGCACAGGAGAAGGTGAGGGGCGGGCACAGCCGAGACCGCCTGGCTGCTGCCGCTGGACTCAGGGAGGCCGGCAGGGCGGGTGGCGGGCCAGCTGGGCTCGGGACAGGCTCCCAGGCTCCCGGGCCGCGGCCGGTGCCCGTGGCCGCCCGCTCGCTGAGCCCTCGCAGCTTGGCCGGAGGAGCCTTGCTTGGCTCCAGACACAAGCGTCGCCCATGGGGCCCTGCAGGGGCAGCGGCCGGGCGGGGAGCAGGCCCAGGACGAGGCACAATCCACCCTTTGTTCCCGCGGCGCCTGGAGCCTTCGGGCCAAGAGGAAATGAGGGGAGCGCCAGCCAGCAGCCCTCGCCGCCAGGGCCCCGCGGACGCCAGGGCCGGGCCCAGCAGAGGAGCTGGGGGTCCCAGTGGCCTGGACCTGGAGGCCCACACCCCTCCGTACCCTGCACGCCCACCCCAGGAAGGCCTGGCCACGGCCCCACCCCTGCACCCCGAATGCTTGGCCACTGCAGAGGGCCGTGGCCGGAGCACAGGCCTCGGGCAGCCACTGCTCCAGGCTGAGGCCGGCCCCCGTCCATGGCCTCCCCCCACCCTCCCTCCTCGCTCCTCTCCTGGCCGCTGACGAGCGCCCGTGTCTTTCCTGGCTGAGGGTGGATGGGGGGAGGCAGGGTCTGTCCAGCCGGGGGGCTGGCCCACACCCCACCCTGCTCTTCGCCGCTGCCCAGAGCCCCCCTGGACGTGACCGAGAGTCTGTGGCCCGTTCTTGACGGGGCCAAGCTTCTCCCTCCCCCCAGGGGGTCGTGCTATCGGCTTGCAGCATTGTCCAGGCAGCCCGGGCCCCGGCGGGAGCGCACGCACACTTGTGTGTGTGTGCACACGTGCAAGTGTGCGTATGGGTGTGAGCCGCTTGGGACCCCTTCCGTCCCCTCCCTCAAATCTGTCTTCACTCCATGCACCCTTCCTAGGGGGGTTGGGGCAGGAGGTGTGAGGCCAGAGGACCGCCGGGAGCCTTGTTTGTGAGACTGCCCGGTGGGGTCTCCCTTGGCGTCTCCAGGGCAGGCCGGCCCCAGTGGGGCTCAGCGGGCTGGGGGCCCAGGCTGCCTGATGTCTCCATCTCGGATGCATTTCAGCCTCTCCTTAGCCTGTGTGGAGGCTGAAAGGTGACCCCTGAGGCCCCTTTGTTGCTCCGAGATCCGTATCTCCCCTGGGAAGGGCTGACTCTGCCCGGTGGGGCGCCCGGCGGGGCCCAGCTTTCATCCTCGCAGGCAGAGATCCCACCAGTCCGGACACCGGAGCAGGTGCTGGCCTGGGGTCCCACCGGAGGCACAGCAGCTTTCAGGTCACCTGGCAGGAGCACCTGGGGGTGATCCCCCAGTGCAGCCTTGGTGCCCATCTACGGCTCAGGTCCGGGCGCTGGACCCTCTGAGATGGCCTGGGGCCTGAAGTCCACCCAGAGTGGGAAGGCGGTGGGCGCTCGGGGCTGTCACCACATCCCTGAGGCCCGGGCTCAGCCAGGTGGCCAGGATGGGGGCCCAGGGAGGGCAGGGGGCGGCGGGCAGCCTGCAGTTTCCTCCACCCGACGCCAGACCTGAGTCCACTCCTGGGGCCCAGTCTCAGCCCCCAGCAGGGCGGGACTTAGGGTGAGGGACCTGCCATGGGCTGGGGTCCTCAGGGCAAGGAGAGGGACTCTGAGGCCTGGGAACCTGGCCGCCCTGCCCTGCGAGGGGCAGGGGCTCCGTGCCTGGGGAGGCGCGTGTGCACACGCGTGTGTGTGTGTCAACCATGCCAGCCATCACTCACCGGGGGCTGCACAGTCCCACACAGACAACGAGAGCTGGGGCCCCTTGCTGGGCATGGGGTGGGGAGAGGGCGCTGAGGTGTTTGGGCCCCGCCTGCCCTGGCCGAGGCGCCAGCCTTCCCGGCAGTGGCCGCCACCCCAGCCTGTGGCCCTGTGGCTTTGTGGGAGACTCTGATGCTCCGAGGCGCCCCTGCCCCCACCCCCAGCCCAGGCCCTGGGCCGCAGTGGACACCTGGACCGTCCCTCGGCTGCGCAGGCCCCCTCTGCTTCCCTCCTGAGGTGGAGAGGAGGCTGGGCTCCGCGAAGCGTGGCCGGACCTGTGGCTCCCGTCCCTGGCAGGGCTGGCTTCCTGTGGCCTTCCAGCCCCAGCGTGGCCCCCGGCCTGCCCTGTGCCCCCGGCCACCGGCGCTTGCCCAGGAGGGGGCCGCAGCGGTGCGGTCCTGGGCTGCCCCTCCCGTCCACCAGGGCCTCCCCGAGCGACGTCCCTCCCGCTGTCTGGCCAGTGCTACCGCACACTCAGGACAAAGGAGCGTGTCCCCCGTTTTAGGGGAGTGGCCGCCCACGCCGGCTGGTCCCACGACCTCCTGGTCTCCCTGGAGCCCTCGAGGCGGGGGGGGCAGCAGGTTTCCCTCTGGGCCCCCAGGTGTGCTGGCCTGTGGCCCCAGGCCCCTGACACCACCCAACCCGCCCTCGGCACTCTGGGCCTGGAGGGGGCCCTCAGCTCAGGCAGGGAGCCTGGGTCATGCATATCCCCCAGTGCGCACCTCCTGTGGCCCTTCCCCCGCTAGGGGCTGAGAGTGCTTTGTTGTCCCTCTGGGGAGGAGGTGGCCGTAGGGGGACCCACCTCTGCCCGCCGGCTCCTCTCAGCTCCGGGGACCCGCAGGCAGCGCTCAGGTGTGTCCAGCCCGCGGGGGGAGTCTGTCCTCTAGGGCACGTCTGTGTCAGGGACCTGGGGCTCAGTGTCTGAAGCAGGGGGGAGCAGAGGCCCCTGTGGGGTGGGGGAGAGTGGTCTGGGGCCCCCACCTCTTTCTTTAGGGCCCAGGTCCTAGAGTGAGTGGTGGGTGAGGGCAGCCCCTCTGGGATCAGGGACTCAAGGCTAGGGCGGGGGACCCCCTCTGCCTGCCCGACGCCGGCGCCTGGAGTGGTTGGAGGCTCCACTCCGTGAACAGCCCCGAAGCACCACTGGGTGCCGCCCTCTGGGCCACGGAGCCATAACCACTGTCCCGCGTTTCCATTGCTTAAGCCGACGCAAGTGGGGACAGCCGTTCCTCCAAGGAGGACAGGTGCGTGCAGGTGGGCCCAGCCTGGGGGTCCCTGGGGAGGGTGAGCGAGAACCGAAGCCTGGTGGTCCAGGGAGGCACGCTGGAGGGCGCTGGGCTCCGGGGCGTGGCTGCTGGGAGCCAAGGGCTTGTGGTCAGTCTCTCGCGCCCGGCGGAGGACGGGCCCGGCGCCACCTGCGGTCTGAGCAAAGCGGAGGGTGCAGGGCGTGGGGCTCGGCCGCAGGGTCTTCAGCGCCTCCTCCCGGCCCTCGTGTCGGCCAGGCCGGGTGGGCAGCCCCGCCCTCGCTCCAGGGTCGGGCCGGCGTGCGAAGGGGGCTCCCGGCGGGTCGGGGCAGGGCAGGCACTGCAGTGGGACCACCCCTGCCGGGGGGCGGCTGGCCTGGCATGGCCCCGAGTGGGGTGTCGGCCTCACACGCCAAGGGGGTTAGTGGGAAGATCCTGGGCTCACGTTACAGTTTCCACTGGAAAAACAGCCCCATTTTGAACGCTGGCTCTGAGCTTTTAAATAATTGCAAATATATCCAGTTTCCTGACCAGCGCTCACTCAGCGGTGATGGCTGAGGCCCAGGGCAGCCGGCGGAGGGCCAGGCGGCAGGCTGACCCGCAGTTCTGGGGGGACACCTCCGTCGGCCTGGCCGAGGGGCACTGGGGGCGCGGGCCCAGATCCGGGGAGGTGTGGGAGTCGAGGCCGCTGTGGCCAGAGTAGGAGGGAGACGTCAGGAAGGGGTTCTCTGTCCCGTGGGGTCATCCACCGCCCAGGGCTTTGTGGGCTGCACCCAACCCCGAGGCCAGGGAGGCCGAGCGCTGGGAGCCGCCGTCTCGGTCCCGTGTGTGCCCGGACGTCCCAGGCTGGACATGAGGACCGGGTGCCAAGCCGGGCTCCCGGGGTCTCGGGGCGCAGGGCGGTGGGTTTGCTCTGGGGCTCGGCGAGCTGTCACCTGTCACCTGGTGTTGCCGTCACGGTGTGTGCGGAGGGGGCCGGGCTGGGTGTGCACGCACGTGTCTGTGCCTGCGTGAGTGTGCACACGGTGTGAGTCTGGGCGTGTCCCCAGCCTCCTCCACACTCAGGGGTCAGGGCCGGACTCCAGCCACCAGTGCCCCGGCATGACAGGGCGAACCGGTCTCCAGGGAGGATGCAGAGGTCCCGGGCTTCCTCTGTCTGCTGCCCTGGTCCCTGTGTGTCATCCATGCCAGACACCCCCGGCCAGGGCTGAGGGGTGCCCAGCGGCCCAGTGCAGGCCTGTTTGCTTCGGAAAGCAGCAGACATTCTTGGTGCAGTGCGGCTGCCCACCCAGAAGTGCCCACGGGGACCCCTGCGTCCACCGGCCACGTTCCCAGGTTCACAGAAGGCTCTTTCTGATGCCAAAAACCTCTGGAAACGCTTCCAAGGGCTGCATTCAAGCTCTTCGCACTTGGAAGTGGGGCCGTCTCCTGTAGGATGGGAGGCTGGCGGCTCCGACCCGTGCCCCCGCCGACCGCACTGCCTGAAGGGTGCTCCCAGCTTGGCGGTGCGGACAGGAAGCCGGGGGCCTGGGCAGAAGGTCTAGACGCCCAGTGGAAGCTCCTCCGGGCAGGAGCTGGAGCTGGTCCCAGGAAGGACAGCCGAGGCTGTCCTTCAGCCCTGGGGGAGCCAAGTGTTCCCGTGATCCTGTGGGGGACTCTAGAAGCCTCGGTAACCCCAGCTCCTCCCCGGGGTGGGGGACCAGCAGAGGGGCCGGAGGGGGCCCCCAGCACCAGGTCACAAGCCAGGAAACCATGGCTATGCTTCCTCACCGGGGGCATGACGCCCTCCGGGTTTACGCGGAAGCTGCCGATTCCAGCTCCACGGAAAAGAAAACAAGCTCCGCTCCAAGGATGCCCCTCCAGCGCAGCCGCCGTGCTCCAGATCAATCCACCGGGGCCTCGGGGGGGAAAAGCCCCGAGGCAGGTTGTCTTTCTGCCAAATTTGGGGGGAAGATGTAAAAAACGCAGAAAACCAGCAGCAATAAAAGAAGATGCCTGGAGGAGTCAGCTTGGGAGGAAGATCTGGAAGGGCCCGGGTGCCGACCACCTGCCTGGGGCCCTTGGGACTGGGGGCCTCGCCGGGGTCCTGCCCACACCCGCCAGGCTCACTCCCTGCTGGCCTGAGACCTGAGTCAGGACCAAGTCATCTGGGGCCAGAAACAGCAGCTGCCGACCCAGACCAAGGCCCCAGGACGGTGTGCGGATGCCCCCAGCAGGGGCTGAGCAGGGGTCCCCCCCACATTCCCACAGATGCACGCGCACCTATGCGTCCATCCCGGCGTCCGTCTGTTGGTCCCTCAGTGTGCCCAGCTCTGGTGCCGCCCCAGGCCAGGCTGGAGGTCCCTGCTCAGGGGTCCTGCGCCCTGTGGGGCTGGGGAACAGTGTCGTGGGTGCCCGGAGAGGGGAGGGGTTAGCCAAAGGTGCCAGAGTTGGCTGGGGAAGGTGCCAGCTGGACTCCTGGACAGAGCGACCCAGGCTGGCCCACTCACATGTGGCGCCTGTGGCTGGTGTGTGTGTCCCGAGGGCCACGTCCGGAGGCCCACGCCGCTCTGGACATGAGGGTGAGGAGCACCCCACCCAGAGTAGGGTCCTGTCCTGCTCAGCACGGGCGGGGGCTCGACGCAGCTCCGGGCCACAGGACAGCACTGCGCCCCCTGCCGACCCCGCACCTTCGGTCCTGTCCCAACTCCTGCGCTCTCCATCCCCCAGTCAGCCCCACCCTCTGCGGGGCTCCGGGCGGGCCAGCGATGCTGCCAGGGTTGGCGACACACAGACTCAGCTCACCGAGTCGCCAGCCGGCCCCTCCGCGGGAGCAGGGTGGGGGCGGGGAGGCCGGTGGGGCAGCTCCAGTCTGGGCCTGGGCCCGGGGCACCCTGCTCGGTGTCCCCTTGAGCTCCTGGCCGAGCTGGACCGAGCCCCGCCCCCGCCACGGGGTTCCTCACGCAGCCCGGAGCTGCCCAGTCTGGCCTGCAGACGGTGCTGTGTGCTGTGGATTCAGGAAGAAACACGTTTCCGAAAACGGGTTATGACCTGAGTCATGGAATTCTTCCCGCTCCTCCTGTGCTTCTGCAGCGCCAAATTTCCCTTCCTCCGAGGCTCTGAGGGTTCAAGCACCCACTCCCACGCTGCAGCCTCTCCTGGGGGCCAGGCCGCTGCCTGGAGCTTCCAGGGTGCCGGGCGCCATCCTCACGTCAGCGGGAGCGGGCAAAGTCTCAGTGGGCTGCCCGAGCCCCTCCTGGCACCGCTGTGCCCAAGTCTGCAGGCGCCCTCCCCCGGCCCCACCCGGGCAGTGCCTGGTGCTGAGTCTGCCGGGGCAGGCGGTCAAGGGGAACGAGGCAGGGAGCCCTATGTCTCTAGGGCACAGAGCTGTCTGCCTGCTGCCAGAGGGCAGTGGTCCGGTCCCCAGGTGGGCAAGGCCCTGCCCGCTTTGGGCCCACACATCTTCCGTGGAGCCCAAGGGGGGGCCCCCGAGACCACCGCCATGATGGCTCTCAGCTGTTCTCTGCTCTGGACGGTGCCCGAGCCGCCAGTTTAACGTGAGTCCTGGGCTGCGAGCGCCGAGCGCACCTGCCAAACAGACGACAGCGTCACCGAGTGCGTTCCCCGGCCCTCAGGTCAGGCAGGCTCTGCTGGAAGCAGTTTCCCGAAAGGAGAGGAGGATGAGCGAAATACACGGCACTCAGAAAGACGCGGAACGATTTCTCTGCAGCCCGAGCGCCGTCTCGTGCGCAGCCTCACAGGGACTCGTGCGGCCTCCGGAGTCCGCCAGCCTGTCCCGTGCCTTCCACTCCCCCGAGCCCGCCTGGAGCAGGCCGGACCTGCAGCCGCCCTCCGTGCCGGGCTCCTGGGAGGTGGCTGTGCGTGCCTGCCCTGAGCCTCGGCCCCGACCCAGTGTCGAGATCCTGGGCTGTGGACACAGCCAGTCCTGTGTCCATGAGTCCAGCAGGCAGAGCAGTGAGCACTAGCGACACGTGGGCCCTGCAGCTCCCCCTCAGGGGTGGCGTCACCTGATTTCCATTGCTGTGGACACTGCTCACTCCTGGGGCAGCTCCTGTGGGACCCTGGTGCTGCGGGCAAAGGGCCTTGCTTCTAGGAGACACGAGAGCTGCACGTCCTCCGGCCTCTGGGCCCACGTAGCCACCAGCCTGGCCCAGTGACCGCAGGCAGGGAAGGCACTGGGCTGTGGGGGGCGTTTCCCTTGGCAGCAACGTGTCCTGTGGAAGAACAGATTTTCTTTCTTTCTTTTTTTTTTATATTTATTTATTTTATTTATTTTTGGCTGCTTTGGGTCTTCCTTGCTGCGCACAGGCTTTCTCTAGTTGAGGCGAGCGGGGGCTACTCTTCGTTGCGGTGCGTGGGCTTCTCATTGCGGTGGCTTCTCTTGTTGCGGAGCATGGGCTCAGGTGGGCTTCAGGAGTTGTGGCACGCGGGCTTCAGTAGTTGTGGCACGCGGGCTCAGTAGTTGTGGCACATGGGCTCAGTAGTTGTGGCGCACGGGCTTAGTTGCTCCGTGGCATGTGGGATCTTCCTGGACCAGGGCTCGAACCCGCGTCCCCTGCATTGGCAGGCAGATTCTCAACCACTGCACCACCAGGGAAGTCCTGAGAACAGATTTTCGATGTACTCATGGGCACGCGCCCTGGGGCAGGAGCACAGCCGGCATCGGGACTGAAAGGTCCTAAGTTGCTCATCGCTGTGTCCAGAGAAATAAATTAGGTAACAAACGAGGTTTTAAAAAGAAACAGTTCGAGTGAAAAAGTCCTGGAAGGGGCCAAGGGCAAATGTGTCATTTGCGCACGTCCAGCTGGTTCACCTGTGTCCTGAGTGTGGCCGCTGGGGCATGGCCGCCTGCCCGTGGACATTGCCGGCCACTGGACTCTGGGTTGAGCAGACACTCCGGAGTGGGCTCAGGGCGGGTGCGGTGCAGCTGCACTGTCACCCTGGGGGGGTCCCCTGCCCCACAACAGCGGGCGGGCTGTCCGCCCTCCTGGCCCCACTGCCCACGCCGACCCTCCCTGGCCCCCGGGACCAGGTGCCACGGAGGTGCGGACCTGGGGCCTTGGTGGCCGAGCAGCTGAGGACTCCCAGAGCCTCTCCAAACCAGGCAGGGACCCCCCCCAACCCTTGTCTGGGATCCGATCACTCACCTGGCCAGCAGCCTTTTGTCCCACTTAACGATGGTGTCACCAGAAGGAGGCGTGTGACCTGACTTCAAAAGCACAGGCTCAGAGCCAGCGTTCCACATTGGTGCAAATTACACGGAATGTTTTAAACTGTGAAAATGGTGTTTCTACGTGTGAGCATCTTTAATTTCAGTGTGCCTTAAGGTTTTTTTTATCGTGGTAAACTCTACATATCACAAAATTTACCATTTTAAAGTGTACAGTTCCGAGGCATCCAGACATACACACTGTGCAGCTGTCACCTCATCCAGCTCTAGGACGTTTTCATCACCCCAAGTACAAACCTATCCAACTAGCAGTTCTGCCCCGTCCCCCTGCCCCAGGCCCTGAGACCTTAAAACTTAACTGGCGTGTCCGCACGACATGCGGTGCACCAACTTCAAGGTTGTCGCGGATGAAAATGTGCGTGCGCTCGGTATTTTATTTAACATCCTCTGGTTTCTGATTCTGAAATACCGCTTTCTGTGCCCCCGCCCCCCGCCTTCTGTGCCCAGGTTTGGTGACACATCCCGTTTGAGGCAGGTGCAGTGCCCCTGGCGCCCACCCCCACGGCCTGTGTGCCATTAACACAAGTGTTATTCTCATTTTAAAATCCACCTCACATCAGCTTTGGAGGGTTAGTCCTGTGGATGCGTTTGGCCCTCATTTGAGGATTTCAGTGGCTGCACGACAGCTGCAAAGCCTCCCACCTCGGAGCCACCCTGCAGCAATGCCTGGGCCGGCTCTGCCTGGCCTCCTCCTTCCGAGGCCTCGAGAGCTGGCTGAGCTCGGGCCCCCGCCCCATCTCCCGGCCGGCCCACAGCCTCCCTCAGGACACTCAGACGTTCCACTTCTCACCACGGGGTCGTGGGAGGCAGGGCCTCCTGAAGTCGGAGGGGGGGTGGGGGGGAAGGAGGCTGCTGCGGCCCGCATCCCTGAGCGGCTGGTGACCGTCCCTGGAGAGTGCTCGGGGGGCAGAGGTCGGCGTGAGCCTGCACTCAGAAACTTCTGTCGCAATCGGTCAGGAGATTGTACATCTGTTGGATCTCATAAGAAAGAAACAGGCTTGTGCTTTTAAAATTTCATCTTCTGGTCATTTTAAATTTCTTTTAAAATTTCATCTTCTAGTGATTCTTTTCTTTGCCATATTTATCCAAGTATGGCCCCGTGACAGGCTGGCAGTTTCAGAGCAAAAGCCCTTGCGCGTGGGGAGCGCGGGGCACCGTGTCCCGTTTCCCGGGCCTGGGCGCCTCCCCCGGCAGCACCTGAGCCTCCCCCCGCCCGGGGCCACACTCGGGCAGGGGCTTGGCGATGCGCGCCTTCCTGGAGCCCGTGCGTGTCTGCAAAGGGGCGTCGGGACGCCCGCCAAAGAGGAGTCCACTGCACCGCGCTCGCGTCCCTGACGTCCAAGGAGGCCGAGGGAGCCGCGCTGAGCGTGGAGGCGTTTCCGCACGGTGCTGGTCACCAGCAGGGGTGCCGACCCTCGGCGCCCGGAAGCACACGCGAGTGGTCCTCTGTCCGGACGCCTGCAACTGGCCACGAGAAAACGTCAGGTGAAGCCAGAATGAGAACCACTCCGCTTGAAAAATAGCCCCAGGCCTGCGTGTGCAGAGCACGTGTGCAGCCGAGTGGTGGAGCAGATGGACAGCTGTCCACGACGGGTGAGTCTGGGGAAAGGGTGGCCTGTCCTTGGCATCGATGTTACCTTGTAACTTTTCTGCCTGAGAGTCTTTCCAAGTTGGAAGTTAGGATGACGGCTTGACCGTGGGGCCTGAGCAGACTCTGGGGGCGAATGGCCAGTGTCCAGGCGGGCGGGGCCTGAGCAGACTCTGGGGGCGAATGGCCAGTGTCCAGGCGGGCGGGGCCTGAGCAGACTCTGGGGGCGAATGGCCAGTGTCCAGGCGGGCGGGGCCTGAGCAGACTCTGGGGGCGAATGGCCAGTGTCCAGGCGGGCGGGGCCTGAGCAGACTCTGGGGGCGAATGGCCAGTGTCCAGGCGGGCGGGGCCTGAGCAGACTCTGGGGGCGAAAGGCCAGTGTCCAGGCGGGCGGTGTCCGGAGCGCTCGCCTGCGTGCCGGCTGCATCCCTGTCACAGGGTGATGTGTGGTTTCTGTGACTCGGGGCTGGTGGACATCCCTCCCGGGGCCTCCCCCGGGTGCTGGGCACTGACTCACACAGATGGCGGGTGGGGCCCCGAGTTTGAAGCCTGGTGGGTCACCCGGCCGAGGGTGGCGTCAGGCTGCTCCCGCCGAGGACTGTGGACGTTCCGGCCACAGGACCCGACCCGCTGGGTGCCTTCCTTTACGGCCAGACCCCCAGGGATCTGGGGTCCCCAGGAGGCGCAAACAGGGAGCACGGGATGCCGGCCTCCTCTCGCCACGTGCATCATCCTGGCTCCGCGGCTCCCTAAGCTCCACGCAGGGGCCTGGATTCACCACCGAAGAATTCTAGGAATTTCCTCTTGGTTTGAAAAGAAAACTCCTTCAAAACCTCCGTGTCCCACCGAGGGGCGTGGAAGGGCCTCCGTGCTCTCCGTGGTGGCCGTGTGCCTGTGTCTGGGGGTGGGGGCTCTGCTGCCAGGTGCCCCGCCCCAGCTCCCGCTCCCCTGGGGCCAGGCCTGTCCGGGGAGGGCCCTGGTGGTGGGTGGACGCTCCCTGGGAGGCCCGACCCCGGGGCAGCAGGGGGCTTCTCTCCAGAGCTCAGCACCTCCTGGGGCTTCCTGTCTGTCTGGAGGCCTTTCTGGATTATTCTATAAAGCTCGCTGTGGGCTGGCGGGTAGAAGCCACGGAGGGTTGGCCCCTGGCTCCCTGGCTGGCGGCAGTTCACTTTGTGTGCCGGGAAACGGTGCTGCTCGGAACCCTTTCTTTCACCTTCGAAAAACACATCCAGCGACTGTAAATTAATACCTAACTCGACACTATTTGTCCATGGACCTTTTCTGGCTGAAAATGAACTTTCTGCCAGCTGGTCTCAGCTTTGTCTCTTAGAGACGGCGATGTCCAGACTGAGAAGGTCTGGCTCCTGCACAGCCCGAGGCACTGGCCTCTCCTCCCAAGAAGGGCCCGAAACGCCCCTGAGGACAGCGGCGAGGGAGGGGTGGCAGCTTGGAATACTGGTCAGGGCGCTGACTGCCCGCGACGCCCCGGGCGCAGGAAGTGAAAACGTCTTCATCCAAGAAGAAGGGCAGGAGTGCCTCCTCCAGGTGGTAAAGATGGAAGCCTGAACCTAAGACTAGCTCTGTCCAGGGGAGTGGGGAGCAGGTGGGGGTCAGACAGACGCTGGGCCTCTTCGAAGATTTCTCTTTGGATAGATCTGACTTTAGAAGCACAGAAATATGTGATGCAATTATAAACAGATCAGGTTGAAAGCACCCCCTAAAAACAGAGAGTCCGAGGAGACAAGTGTGCCTCTCCGCGTGTCCCCGGGGGTCCCCGTGGGGTGCCGTGTGTCTGCCCCGGGGTGGCCTCTCCTGCTTCGTGCGGGGGCCGTTCTGCCAAGCCAGCCAGCGTCTCCGCTGCAGGAGTGACCACCAGGTGCCCGCAGCCTGCGGCGCGTCCTCACCTGCCCCTCGCCTTGCCCTCTGACTCACCCCACGCAGCCCTCACCGCGTCCCACCTCACCCGCCGGCCTCGTGGGCCTCCTCTGGGCCCACGTCTCCTGTTAGGGAAGGGGGTCCTAATGGGGGGGGGCCCAGTCCGGCTCCCCCAGCCCAGTCCCCCGTCAGAACTCCGGGAACCTGTCGTCCTCGGACCCTCCGCATCCCCCAAATGCTCCTGCCCCCCAGCTTTCCAGGGTCATGGGCTTGAGGACGCTCGTGAATTGCTGGGGCCTCAGCCCCGCGCCCCTGCCCATGGGGCCTCCACGTCCCTCTCCAGCCTCGTCCCCGTCGCAGGTGCTGAGGGCAGTGTGGCCGTGGTGCTGACCGTCACGCTGCGGAAGCCACGTGGCTGTAGACAGCAGGACAGCCAGCGCCAACGCCGCCACGGAAGCCACGGGAAGAGCTCACAGCCCAGCTGGCCCCACGGCCCCCTAGTGGGATCCCATTTTTTTATTAAAACCACAACCAACGACCCCACCGAGCCGGGTTCTGAGAGATGGGACGTGTCTGGAAGACGCTGTGCTGCCTGGGCAGTGCCCGAGCCGTGCCCTGCCCAGGCGCCTGTGGGGCCCGCCTGAGGGGACTCACTTCCGCTCACTCAGCTCTGGGGCTGAATGAATAGGTATCACCTTGTAATTAAAAGATGAGAAACAAGATAAAACCACGGTGGTAGATACACTGCCAAATATTTAGTCAGCACCCACTGACTGCACCGTATCTAAATGGATCAGGTATGAGATGCAAATAACAGCAATGGCACCTCTGAATAGAACCCGTTATAGAAAGGAAAACAAGGCGCTACCCCCCGCCCCCGAGCGTGCGGTCAGTCCCGTGATTTCACATCCGCACTCTGCACGGGACTCTCGGTACCGAGACTGAACCGGGCTGTGCGGGCGCCTTGTTGCCGCGGACACTGCGGTGCTTTCTCGGCTGTGGCGCGCTCCGCCCCCCCCTCGCCTCGGGGGCACGTCCCCGCCAGCCTGCTCCGCAGACCCAGCCTCGGGGCGTAGCCACGTCGCCCATGCTGTCTGTGTGGTTTTGGTTTTCCTTCTTCTTTCTTGCCTAAAGCTCTCACAGCAGTGGCCCCCTTTCCCGAGGACGGGGCCCACGCGTCTGCGTGGCGGCTGCAGGAACAGAAAGGCCCGGGTGGTGAATCTGGCGGTCACACGACCCCCGGGCTACAGGTGTCGAGACACCCGCCACTGTCCTTGTGTGACACGTGGGGCGGGACAGTTTCACTTAATTTCCACGTCGCAGACGAGGCACTGAGGTCCCGACACGGCCCGTGCAGGCCCGGCGCCCCGCTCTCCCCATCCCCAGGCCCTGGCTGTGACCCGCCCCTCCTGCGACCCCACGACGCCCCTCCACCCTGCTGCTGGCCCTGGGCTTCCCGGCCACCTGTTTTCCTGCAGCTCACACTCCCCTGTATCGGTCAACGTCCAGGCTGAACCTGGACGTCCGTGCGTCCACAGACAGAGGGTCTGAGCTGGTGTGACACCAGGTGCTGGGCTGCGACGTCGCCTTTGTCTACAGCAAGGTGTGTGCTATTATTTGGACCTTTTATTTAATTCTGCCTCTCCGATGAGAAGAATTGAAAAAGGAAATTGGATGTGCTGATGTTAGTGGTCAGCTGAGCTGAAAGGGCAGGGGGCACAAAGGCTGACCAGATGCCCATGGGACTGAAGCTCAACTGTGAAAAACAGCAAAGATAAAGAACAGAAAATGCGAAAAATGTGGCATCAAAGTTTTTGTCTGAAAAGCGAGTTGAGGTGATGGAAGAGTGGGATTTCAGAACCGCGGACCGACGAGCAGGCCCCAAACCCACGGAGCCAGCGCTCCATCTGCAGGAAGCCCGGGGGCGGCACCACGCGGGCTCCTCTTAGGTGGCCACCCCGTCCCCTCTCGGCTCCCGCCAGCCCCTCCCCCTCGTCACCTGCTGCCGAGTGGTAAACAGGTGAACTCTGCTCTGCACACGCACCTACGTTTTCCCGTTTGAGGTCTCACGCTCACCGGACTTGGATGCACACAGGGGACACAACAGGGCCAGGGATTTTACAACACGGGAGCATTTTCTGACGCTCGACGACTTTTGCTATCTCGCAGCGGGGATGGCTGCACACCGAGAGCCCCGGGGAAGGAGGGCGGGGAACGCCCTGGCTACAAGCTACAAAGCGCAACCTGCCCAGCCTCGGCTTCCCGTGCGCGCAGCGGGTGGCATCTGCTTCCCGCCCTCAGGCTGCGGGCCTGACCCCGGTGAGAGGAGCCGGCAGTCTGGGGGCAAGTTCCAGGTGACTGCTACACGAAGGATCGTAATTAACCGTCTTTCCAGCCGGCCTTGTCCCGAGCGACACTGGGGTGAGGAGGGCGCGATCGGCCTGCAGGGGGAAGTCACACACGAAGCCCACGTCTGGAGACAGATGAGCCTCACGTGACGGGCCCACCTGGGCAACGACAGGCACCCCCGGCCCTGGGGCGGGTCTGACCCACGTGGCCACCCGCAGGCCTCGGGGCTCAGCGCCCAGACCCCCCCTCGCCTACCCAGGAGCCGAGGCTGGAAGCCCCCAGCAGGGAGGAGGCAGCGGATGGTCGCCCCTAAGGAAGTTCTAAGATACCAACTGCAAACACATCATACACTGCTGCCCCAAGAGAGTCCGAAAAACACTTTATTCACGCGTATCACTGAGTCGCTCCATCAGGAAAACGCAGAATCACGGCACTGGACACGCGCACATGTTGCGGGCAGGCGCCGAGCCAACGTCCAGACGGGCGGGATCCTGCTCATCGCTCGTGCACGAGCCCCCCGAGGCCGGCAGACCCTGCGGGAAGCGGCAGAGGCACAACCCACAGGGAGCGCACAGGTGAGCACGGCTGGGTTCTGGCCCACTTCCAAAGGCTCAGAAACGCAGCTCTCAGGGACACCCCAAGCTCCGTGTCTGCTCCCCACACAGCGCTTGCCTTTCCCCGCGGCACTTACCTAAATGCTGCCTCTGCAGCAGCCCCGAGATGCTGAGGGGCTGCCTGGGTGCCGCCCCTCTCCCGGCTCTGCCTGCCGCCTGGGTCGCAGGGCTCTGGCTGGGCCACTCGCGGGGCGTCTGCAGGGCTGGGATCCTAGTGGCAAATTCAACAGACAAAATCACCCGTGCCTTCGGCAACGAGGTCACTCAAGCGTGGACTGTTTCTCGGTTTTCAAGGCGGCGCGGCCAGCCTGGGGCCGCCGGTACAGCGGGAGCAGCTCACGCGCAGTGCACGGCAGGCAGCCCCGTGGGAGGGCTTCTCTGGGCCCTGGTGACCGTGGCAGGGCCCCCGAGAACTGCTGCCCGTTACCAGGGCCCAGGACCTGTATCGCTGGACCCTCCCACAGGGCCCCTCTGTGCTGACGCTGAAAGAGTCAAGTTACAGTCAGAGGGCACGGAGCTGGGGCGGGCTCCTGCCGTGGAGTGGGGTGCAGGCAGCCTCACAGGGGTCCCGGGCGCAGCCTGTGGTCAGGGGCTGGGTGGGTGGCTCTGTGAGTGGAGGGGCGGCGGGCGCGCGGTCTGGAGGCCAGCGGCTGGACCGTGTCGAGGGGCAAAGCGTGGACAGGCTTCGGGAGAGGGGTCGGGGGAGGGCCCACCTTCGGAGACACCGCCTGAGCGCCCCGCGCTGAGGAGGGAGCCCCGCGCGGAGCCGGCCCCGCGTGCAGGAAGGGCACGGCTGCTCCTGGGCACGCGGTGGCGCTGGGACCCGGCCAGGCAGAGGGGGCAGCACCGGCTGCAGCGGCCACCTGCCCTTCAGGAAACCCTGCCGACCCCGGGCTGTCCTGGAGTAAAACGTCCTGCAGCCGCAATGGCTCTTCCGGGGTTTTTCGTGACAGAGCACCTGCTTAAGTTACGTTTTAGCTTCAAGAACATGACGTGGTCTACTGGGCCCCGCCTCACTCAGGGCCCGCAGACGGCGCCGGGACGGGCGGGTCCCTCCCGCCCCCACCTAATCCTGTCACCCCCCCAGGAGCCGCGAGCGGGACCTACCTGAGCGCCTGGGGCTCGCTGGGGTGACTCGGTGTCAGGCCGCGGTGCTGAGGGCGGTGGGCAACGCTGCCTGGGGGTGGGCGAGAAGTGAACGAGTTGCTTCCCCATCCCTGCCACAGGTGGAGCCCTGCCCCCGCCTGGGAGGGTGCGGACCCCACCCTCTTCCCCATCTTCTCACCCACGTGCACCGTCCTGACCGTGCGGTCTCATGCCCAGACCGGCCGGGGCTGACCTTCAGCCGCTGTCCACACTCACACTGCCCGCGGACTCCGTTGAGGGCCACCCCTGGTATGCAGCAGGCGCTCAATAAATGTCCGGACCTGCACTCTAAGCCTTGGCTCCTGTTACTCTGACAACCACTCCGGGGACAAGAGAGAGAGCGTGGGGCTGCGGGCGACCCCTGGCGCCAGGACCGCCATGTCACCTCCACCCAGACCGCAGGAGTTTTACACGGCTCGACTTCTGCCCGTTGACAGCTTCTGGGCTAATAAGAAGCTTCTTTTAAAGATGTAAATGATCCCTGGTATGCTTTAGTCACACCAGGGAGCAGACATGAAAAGACTGCTCTTCTTTAATACCTGAATTCCTCTGCATCTAAAGTTTGGAGAGTTTCAACAGAAGGAAGCCAGGGAAAGAAGGGCAGACAGCATTTAGGTTAGGCTCCCTCTGTGTCCTTTCACGGTACCCCTTTCATAACCAAAGAACCTGGACCAGAGAGGGTGAGTGCCTTTCCCAAGGCTGCACAGCACGAAGTGGGCAATGGGGGTCTCATCTCTTTGTCTTGGGCTGTGCCCACTGCAGGTGACCCTCAGAAAGCCCCGGAGAACAGCTGAGAACCAGGAGGATAAACCATCTCGGCAGCTACGTTCATCGGGTTTGTTATTTTCTGTACTTTATGAGGGTCTGACGTCTGGGGGCCTTGCTGACCCTGGAGGCACTGCCCCTGCCAGGGCAGGCACACTCCCAGAGGCGGTACTGGTCTGCCTGTGAGCGGGGCATGCCTGTGATATGAAGAACAGCCAATCCAGAGCCGGCTCTGAGCCCCTCCTCCATCCGCTGCCCCACTCGGCCCCAATCAGCCCGGCCGGACCTCAGACAAGCGGGGCGGCCCCGACACCTGCGACCACAGAGATGCTCAAGCCAGCCAACCTCAAGCCTGCCGGCCTCTCCCGCGGCCCTGCCTTTCCTCCCTTGAAAACTGCGGCCAAGGCTCTGGCCCAGGCCTCCGCCTCACCCCTCCCGGCGGCCGTGCCGCCTGCCTCCAGCGGCTGTGAGGCCCTCTTCCTCCTGCACGGCGGCGGCTCCTGATCTGCTGGCCTCACACGCCTGACGGGTCCCGGGTACAATCCTCTGTTCAGTGACTACACGCTCGACCCCACGATGGCCAGCAGCAGCACTTTCTCACGTACGCTTTACAGGACTTCATGGGGACAACGGTTATCAACACAGCTGAGGCCACCGAGGCCTCATGGGTCGTGTGGGCAGCGCTCTGACCGCAGGAACAGCGGGTGCCAGGCCCTCAGTAGGGGGTCTTTTGGGTCCTGCCTGAGAACCATGGGCCACGGCAGTTCTCGGTCCTGAGGGCGGTGACCCTGGGCGCCGCAGGAGGCCCGGGCAGCACCGAGGAGCCGCCCCCAGGGCCGGTGCTGCAGCCTGATTGAAAGCCAGTGACCGGCTGAGGCTCCACGGCCAACAGGACACATCCAAGTCAGGGCCGGGTCTCTGTTCAGGAAAGCGGTGTGATTCAACACACTTGGAAAGATTTCCATTGAAAAATTTAAATGCAAAACATGTTGACATTCAAAGAGGGTAAGTTTCAAGGTCGAGAATGTGGGGATGCTCGTGTCCCTGTGCTGCCAGGCGGACAGGCTGTGTCCTGCGGATGAGCCCTGGGCACTGACGGGCGGGCGGCCCGAGACGTGTGAACGGGTCGGCATCGTGCACAAGCTCGCGGGACAGACCGGCAGGGGAGCAAGGCTGAGGCACCCGCGGCTCCTCAACTCACCCAGGGAGCGTTCGCCGAGAAGGGACCTCCAGCTGGGTGGAGCTGAAGGCCGCGAAGCCCCTCCCCAAGACCGAGCACGAGACGGGACCATTTTAGGACATCGTCTAAGACAGACAACAGCGCCCGTGCCCGGACACCCACTGCCGCCTGCCTGGGAAGGGGGCTTCCTTGCCTGGGCCGTGAGCGGCCCCTGTGAAGCTGCGCCTTTGCGTCGGGGGTTGAGAGCAGGAGGAAAGGGCACGGCTGGGGGTGACCCTGCAGGAATTGGCGGGGCACAGCTTTGCTGCGTGCAGAGCAGAGACTGAGCACAGAGAGGCCGCCCTGCCTGACAGATGCCCGGGCGCCAGCTCGCACAGGCCCGCAGAGCAGCCACGGCCACCCTGGAAGAGAAGGGCGAGGTCAGAGGACTCACACTGACGAATTCGCCAAGTCCTCCAAAGCCACAGTGAGCAAAGGGCAGAGACAGTCTTCAGAGCAAAGGGGAAAAGCGACTCATCACACACGAGGACACGGCTGAGGGCGGCGACTCCGCGCCAGAAACAAGGGAGGGGCCGGAGGCAGCAGGACGACTCCGCAAGGTGCCAAGAACAGTCACCTGAGAATTCTCTTCCCAGTGAGATTATCCTCAAAATGAAGACATCATCATTCAAAGGTGACAGAAACTCGGAGAATTCACAGCTGGCCAAACTGCCCCACGATAAAACGGTACTTGGGTCTGAAAGGAATACCCACTGACAAGCACTTGGTTCCACAGGAAGGAAGTGGGTCCAGAAACCTGACAAGCGGGAGGGGCGCGTGTGCTTTTGTTTCCTCTCCTGATCTTTAGGACACGTGAGTTTCTGTAAAGGGAAGTCATTACAGGCCGTATCGCTGGGGTTCTACGTAACCTAAGTGGCTACACATAAACAAAGCATCACAAAGCAGCGAGTAAACAGACTGCACGGGCAAAGCTGCTGCATTTGACCAGAATCCAGCTGGATGGCCGATAAGAGGCGTGAGGCTACTCCCGAGGCAAGAAAACAACGAGACAGCATAAATATCAACGGAAGGTCGAGTCTCCCAGTCCGCTCTGGCTGCCACGCCACCACCGCAGGCTGGGGCTTCAACAGACGTTTATTTCTCACAGGCCCCGAGGCTGGAGCCCAAGATCAAGGTGCCGGCAGATCTGACTCCTGGTGATCCAGTGGATCCCGCTTCCTGCCTGCAGACGGTGCCTCCTGCTGTGTCCGCACGTGACCTCTTCCCGCACGTGCCGTCTCTCGTGAGGACACGAATCCTATCAGATTAGGTCCCACCCTCAGGACGGCGCTGACCTCCTAAAGACCCCCGACTCTGAATGCAGTCACAGCTCTGAGGGGACACGGGGCACTAAAAATATTTAATGCCAAAGAAGGCAGTTAAGGAGATACAGATAAACAAAAAATCCCAAAAACACATGGCAAAGAGGCAGACATCAATCCAAACCTATTACTAACTATGCTGACTCAATGGACTAAACACTCCAGTCAGAGGCAGAGATTACAAGCAGGATGCAACCACACATTGTCCACAAGATGCACACTCTGGGTTCAAAGACACAATCAGGCGAAAGCAAGGAACGAAAAGATGCCCCATGCAAACTGTACCCAATCTGAAATTAAAGAAAATTCCACTATCAAGATAACTCACTACTCGGGTACCAGTTTATGGATAACGCCTAAGACCCATACACTGAAAACGATGATTCCTCAGGTCAATCAGGGACCGGTAAGCGGAGAGGCAGACACGTCAGGTCTACCGACCAGAAGACACAGGAGTGTCGAGAAAGCAACACCCCCAAACCGATGCGCTCCTATCAAAGCCCAGCAGGCTCTTTTGGTAGACTCTGACGAGTGGATCTTAAGATTCATATGGAAATGCAAAGCCCTTAGAAGAGCCAAGATTACTTCGGTAAATTAAGAACAAAGTCTCTGATTTCAAAACTTAACCGTAAAGCACAAGTAATCTTAACAATGTGGCATTTATGAAAGGAAGGATGGAATATACTCATTGACAGAACAGAAAGCCCAGAAGGAAACCTTCACGGTTATGATCAGCTACCTTCAATTTTGGACTGTTAGTTGTTAGTATACAGAATTACAACGGAGTTTTGCATATGGATCTTGCACCCTGTAGCCTTCCCAAGCTTGTTTATAATTCTTGACAGTATTCTTACAGACCCCTTGGGATCTTCTACAGCAAGATCAGCTGTCTACAAAATAGTTACACCTTCTCCTTTCCAACTTATGCGCCTTAATTTCTGCTCCGCTAGCGCCTCCAGGACAAAGGCAAGTAGACGTGACGGCTGTGGGCACCCTTGTCCTGTTCCTGGTCTCCGGGGAAAAGGTTCCACCTCCCCACATTAGGGTCTTGGCTGCTCTGTGTGAGACTGAGGAAGTGCCCTTCTAGTGCGTGTCTCCTAATAGTTTCTACCACGAATGGTTGCGGAATTTTGTCAAGTTCTTTTTCTGTTGTAAAGATCTTGTTTTTTAGGTATTTCATTCTACTAATACAGTTAATTGATCTTCAGATGTCAATAACCTTGAATTCCTGAGATAAACCCCATTTGGTGATGGTATATAAATCCTGTTATATGTTGCTAGATTTGATTGCCTCGTATATTTTTAAAGAATTCTGCACCAATATTCATGAAGATTATTGTTCAGTTTTTTCCCCGTGTTATCTTTGGCTGTGTTATTAAGATACCACTGACATAAAAGGAATTGGGAAGTTTTTGATCCTCTCCTACTTTCTTAAAGAGTTTATGTAGGATTGGTATTAGTTCTTTAAATGTTTCAAAGAATTCACCCATGAAGCCAATGAGAATTAGGCTTTTCTTTGTGGAAAGATTTTAAAATTACTAATTCAACTTCTTTATTTGATAGAGGTCTACCCAGACTTACTATTTCCTCTTGAGGTAGTTTTGATATTTTCTCTCTTTCTAGGAATTTGTCCATTGCATGTAAGTCATCTACTTTGTTGGCAGAGTTGTTCATAATATTCCTTATAATCCTTTTACTATCTGTAGGATGTGTAGCGATGTTTCTTCTTTCATTTCTTATACTAGTAATTTGTGTTCTCTTTTTTTCTTGGTCAGTCTAGGCAAGAGTTTGCTAATTTTTTCAAAGGATAAACTTTAGGTTCCATCGGTTTTCTCTACTGTTTTTGTTTCCTATTTTGTAGATTTCTACTCTATTCTCTTGTAGCTTCTTAAGGTGGAAGCTTAGATTACTGATTTTAGATCTCCTTCCTAATATAAGCATTTAAAGTTATACATTTCCCTCTAAGCTCCACTTTACCTGCATCCTGTAAACTTGGTACACTGTATTTTCTTCCACTCAGTTCAAGATACTTTCTGATATCACTGGTGACATTCTTTGATCCATAAGCTAGTTATAATTGTGTTGTTTAATTTCCAAATATTTTACTCTCAGAACTTTTTTCTGTTGACTTCCAATTTAATTCCATTGTGGCCCCAAAATACACTCCATATGAACAGTCCTAAGTATCAGGACCTGTTTTGTGTCCCACCGTGTGATCTTTTCCAGAGAATGTCCCATTTGCACTTGGAAAGACTGCACACTCCGCTGTTGCTGGTGGCGTCGCGTTTGTCAGATAAGCAGTCTCTCATCTTCTCTCTGATCACTTGTCTAGTTGTCCCATCGACTATTGATAGTGGGCTGTTGCAATGCTCAAATCATGTGTTGAATTAATTCTCTTTTTAACTCTGGCCTCAGGCATTTGGGGACTTTCTTTTGTGGCGTGTTTGCACTAACGGTTATGTCTTCCTGATAAATGGACCTTTAATCATCATGAAATGCCCCTGTCTCTAGAGACGTTTCCTATCTTACGACCTGTGTGTGATGTGAAGACAGCTGCTCCAGCTCTGTACTGGCTGGCTTGCTTGATGCACCCTGTCCGTCATCTTGTCTCAGCCTATTTGTGCCTCTGGGTCCGAGATGTGTCCCTTGCAGACAGCGTGCAGCAGTCTGACGTCTCTGCCTCTGTTGCACACTCATACCCGATGCCGTCCGTGGCTTACGTCAGCGTGTCCGCTTTGCTCTTTCCCTACGTGTCTCGTGTCTTTTTTGTTCCTGCTTCCCTCACAGCTTTCCACCTCTGAGGGGAGAGCACCGAGCTCCCCAGACTGGATGGTCGGCTCTTCTTTCCATTGGCAGCTTTTGCTCTGCTGTCAGGCGTATAAGCATTTGTAATTGTGTGTCTTCCTGACATCCTGTTACCACGAGGGGTCCCTTCTGCTCCTGGCCTCCAGAACCGTCCTCGTCCTGGTCTGTTTCTCTGATACTCACGCCGCACCCCAGCCCTCATCTGGCTGCCACACGCACGGTGTCCTCTCACTTGGGACGTGTCTGTGCTGCTGTAGTTCAAGCACGTCTCTCGTGGGGAGCACGCGGGGCATCTCTTCACTGGTGTGGCCGGTTGCTCATGGGTACTGGGCGGCTGACGTGCACCTGCACCTGCCATCCTGCTATTTACTGTCTGCACCTCATTCTCTTTCCTGCTAGTCTGCCCGTGTTGCCTTCTAAATGCTTTTCAATGTAAGTATTTCAATTCCTCTTTTAAACTGCATTTTTGTTTTTTAAAACACTGAAGTATAGTTAATTTACAGTGCTGTGCTAGTTTCAAGTGTACAGCTACGTGATTCAGTTATACATACATACATATTCTTTTTCAGATGCTTTTCCATTTTAGGTCGTTACAAGATATTGATAGAATGGATAAACAACAAGGTCCTACTGTAACAGCACAGGGAACTACATTCAATATCTGCCAGACCCCCGGTTCCTGAGGGAAAGATGCTCCCAGCGCCGGGTTCTGCCCCGCAGACCTGCCGACATTGACCTGAAACCCACACCCGCACGGCAGCATGAAGGTGGGGGCACAAGGCGGGGACACTGGGCTAGGCACGAGGGCGGAGAGGACGCTGACGCCCACAGGACACCCAAGCACCCAGGGGAAACGCCACCTCCAAAACCAAGGGAACCCTGACGGGCGGACACTCCAGCTGCACAGGAGGATGGAGGTGGGAAGCATGAGAGGAAAGGGCCCTGGAGCGACAGATGGCCTGGGATCCCAGGGGAGGGCAGGGAAGGGAGGCAGGAAGACACAGGCCTGACCTGTGAGCTGAGGCTGGGAGCACAGCACCCACGAAGGGGAGGGGAGGGGAGGGGAGGGGAAGGGAGGAAGGGGCAGGCGCAGCAGCGATTCCAAAGTGCAGAAGCAAATCAAGCCCCAGCCAGGTGCTCAGGTGCAAGGGCGGCACCAAGAGGCCCTAGACAGATGCGGCTCAGAAAACCTACACCTCAGAGGCAACTATCAGAATCTCAACTTCAGCAAGAAAAAAAATGAATCTAAGGACGAAGATGCAAGAAGCAACGGCAAGAAAGAAAACAGAAGAGCTGACGATTAAGAACGAATAAGCATTTATCTCAAATGTAAACATTTCCATGATGACACCGAGGAAACTTCCAGGGACTTGGCCCGAGTTTGGTGAGGGAGGGACTTGGGGTGGAGGATGGGGCGTGCGCCAGAGCCTAGTGCTTTGGGCAGGCGGGCGGGCTCACGCTGACCCCCCGGGGAAGGGCCCGGGTGCTCACCCAGCAGCCACTCCAGCAAGCACCAGTCAGCACAGCAGGTCCTAGGATTCCTGTTCAAGGCCTAGGAGACAGGACACGAGGGCCCGCCTCCCCTGTGCCGGGTCAGGTGGGGCCCCATAGGTGCCCCGGATGGAGCCAGGAGGGGCCCGTTCTCGGGGAAACGTGCCTCCACACGGACCCACACCCACCGGGTAAGTCCTTCAGCACGTGTGCACCGGGGCAAGGCGGCGGGTCTCCACTTACCCATGCGTCCATCCCGAGGCGGGCTGAGCAGAGAGATCCTTGTCAGTCCAGGGGCGACCTCACGCTAAGTAGTAAGAAGAAAACAATCGGTAACGTTCCAGAGCTGTCACTCAGGAGGAAAGAACCTCCTCATTTGCTAAGAACACAGCTCCTCGGTCTCATTTGCCTGAGAAACTCCTGTCTGGCCTCGTGCTGTGCGGGGATGCGGCCGAGCAGGTGGGGCCCGCGGTGGTGGGTGGACGAAGGACCCACTGAGTGCTTTTAAGAGTCTCCAAAGAGGAAAAGTAAACCAACTTCTTGGCTGACGTTAGGAATTTCAAAATCCTGAGTAAATCCTCATTTGGGAAGCGTCTTGTCACCTCGAAATCCAGATGCTGATGGGCATGATTAGGGCTGGTGGGCAGTGCCCGGTGCCAGGCCTGCTTCACGCCACGCACATGGCAGCGTCCGCCAGGCGGCGCCCCATCCCGCCCGCTCTGCCCCCGGAGCCGCCCCTCTAACTGTAACTGCGCGGTGGGACCTGGGGTGGGGCACACAGCCGCTGCCAGGAACCCAGGCCTGGCGCTGCTTCTGTCTCTTCATCTCCACAGCCCGTCCTGGCCCTTCCTGGGGCCCTAGACTCGGCCACCGCCCCACCTGTGCCCCTGCTGTGACCTCGGGCCCACCTCCCAGCTCCCGCGCCCACGACGGTCCTTTGCTCCACTGTCAAGCAGCCTCCCCGCCAGCTCGGCGGCGGCCTCGTTTCAGGGCACCCTCTGCAGATGTCCCCACCCGGCCCTGCCTCCGGCTCACGCCTGCTGGCAAGACTCTGACCTTGGAGGGACTGGGCCCCACCCTCGAACGCTTTGCAAACGGCGTCTCACTGCCTGGCAGGCTGGTGCCCACCCACCGGAGCAGCTTCCCCTCCCTCTGGCCTCCCTCCCCGGCCCACCCACTCCAGGCTCGTGCCCAAGGCAAGGGCCTCTCCAGGGTCCGCGAGAACGGCAGGGCTGGCTTGGGGACGCTCACTGCTCAGGGTGCCCTCGTCCCATTGCTGCCGTGGCTTTAACGTGGCTCGCGGTGAGCAGGGCCTGACCTCACAGCCCTTCCTGCCGCGGCTGCTTCTCTGCTGCGTTCAGGGCCTCCCTCCAGCTCGGCCGCCCTCCCCGGCCCCTCTGCACCGGCCCCCGCCCCTCCTCCCACCTCCGGCCTGTCCTACATGTCAGGCCACGAGTGTCCAGCACAGGCCAACTCCGAAAAGTTACCAAAGAGCGGAGACGAAATCACTCCTGTCGGGTTAGCACCTGTCTGGGGGAGGCTCCAGTAACAGGCGAAGCAGGAAGAGTTTAAAGATGCGGCGTGTCCAGGGCGGTGGCTGTGACGCAGGCGAGCGCTGGCCGCGGCCCAGGCCGGGGGAGGGCGCGGGCGCAACTCCAGGAAGCGGAGGTGCCGAGACAGGCCCCCACAGGACCCGCTTCTTCGAGCGCGCCTGCGCCTGGGAGCTGCTGTCGAGAATTTGGGTTGTTGGCAGCCGTACTCGGCTGCCCTCAGGATTTCAATGGTCACCCCGGCTCGGCTGCGAGCACATCTCCGCGTGGACGGCCAGGTGGTTGGGCCGATGTGGCAGAGCAGGACCACACCCGACCAGGGCAGCCAGGGCCAGGGAGGGGCCCAACCTTGGGCTGCATTCTGGGGTGGGTCTCCTGCCCTCCACTGGCCCATCAGCCACCAAGTCCCCATAATGTAACCGGGCTGGCTTGTGGGACGTGATTGCACGCTGCGTCACAGCCTCCTCCACACACCTCACTCTGCGGGGAGCTCGTGCCGCCAGAGGACGGGCGTTCTGGAGAGGCCCAGGCCCCGTGCCAGGAAGGCATGGTGGGGCCGTGTGCGTGTGCAGCCCCTCGGGGTTCCGCGGGGCCACGTCCTCACTGGAGGCCACGCCCTGGAGGGGACGACCGGGAGGCCCCCGCCTGCTGCCCACAGTGCCACCTCCCCACGGCTCACGGGCTCAAGCACGTCCTCACTGTACACGTGGGTCACCCCCTCCGGGGAACCAGCACCTGCCGAGCTAGCCCTTGAGCGTCCACGGTCCAAGTCCCCACGCGGAACCTCACCGGCGGGTCCCTCTCTGCTCGCAGGCACGGCCGAGGGCGGGTGGCAGGCTCTGTCTCTCCCTCCCTCCTAGGACCCAGGCCCGGTGCAGGGGGGTGGGAGGGGGGCAGGAACCCACTCTCCTCCTCCAGGACCTCCCTCGCCAAGACCACCAGACTCCTTCCGGGGTCACCTCAGGGAGCGTGGGCACTGCCCTCTGTTCCATGGCCGCAGGGTGAGCCCAGCCATGCCGTCTGCGGGACCTCCTGGGGGGTCTTGGGGTTTCCAGGAGACGCCTCACTGCCCCGCTCGGGGTCTCAGGGCAGCCCCACCAGAAAGGTGTGCGCACACCCACCCCAGGGCTGATGGGGTGTCCGGGAGGTGGGCCGCTGGGTGGACCAGTTTTCCCTGAAAACGCTCGTCCCGCTCTGGCAGCCACAGCCTGTGATCGATGGTTTTCCTGGAACGTGGCCGTGCCTGTTTGCTCCACACTGCGAGGAGTGAGTGCTGAGATGGGGACATGGGTCCACAAGAGTCCACCCAAGCCCGCGTAGATGTTGGTCTAGAACCTCACTTTGGAATCTCAAACCAGCTTGTGGCATTCTGGTCCCGAGGCACAATTTCCAATGTGCCGCCCAGGAACACCCCGTCGCTGAGCCGTCAGCCCTAATCTCTGGAACGTTCTTTAACCTCCGGAATGGGGCCCCATGTGGGCCGAGGCTCGCGGTCCAGCTCCTGGGGCAAAGGCGAGCCGGCAGGGACCTGTGAGCTCCAGGCTGGGGGGACTGCCTCGTGAGCGGTCGAGGTCTGCGGCAGGGCGGAGGTGCACCCACGCCCCCTTCTGCGATGGGAGATGGCTGACGAGGGGTAGTGGGTGGGAAGCGTCTCCCCACCGGAGCCGGAGTGGCTCTGCTGCCCACCCCGCCCCTGACGGCCTAGCCCTGCAGCCCAGGTTCCTCCACATCTGCTTCCAGGATGGCTCCCTGGGGGTGAGCACCGCTTCTCGCCAACCAGCCCGCACGCTGGCATCCACCTCGCAGGTCGTGTGTACTCGGTGACCACAGCAGCGCGAGGCCTCCAGGCAGGACTGAGTTCAGACGCCAGCGGTGGGAGGAGGGCGCCCCCCCCCACACACAGCCCCGAGAGCCCAGTGGCCCCACGGCCGCACCCCAGCCTCCCTCCCAGGTCCCTCCTGCGAGCCGCCTGGAGATTGGCCGCCCAGAGTCCGCGGAGCTGGCGTGCAGGAAGGTCATCAGTGACGAGAAAACCATCCACACGAGGCATCTGGGAACCAGGCACGCGGAGGGCAGGTGCGCTCACCTTTCTCCTCGGGGAGGGCGTGAGGTCAACTTCCATGGACTCCACCCTGTCACAGACAGTGAAACACGGTCACGGGCCTGGTTACGACCAAGGAACAAAAACACACGCGGCCCCGCGGGCGGCTCTCCTTCCTGCAGCTGCCGAGCACCAGGGGAGCTCGGGGATCTCAGCCCCGCGTGGTCAGCGAGGCCTGGGAACCACCGCGCACCCACCCAAGGACACGGAAGCCCCCGCTGTCCGGCCCAAATGAGCCCTCCTGTCTCCCCTCCGACCGCCTCCCCCAGAAGGTCCCCGCGTGGCCTCCTCCGGGCTGGCTGCCCGCCTCCGGCCGCCGTCACTGGGCTCCTCCGCTTCCTGCCGGCCTTCCCGGAAGCAGGAGCACCTACTGCCCGGCCCACACGCTTCGTGCAGGCAGGGCTCGGTCCACGGCAGTTCCCTGGTTAACCAGCCCAGAGGCTGGCGTGGGATGTGGCCGGCCATCCCCGCAGGAGCACGAGGCGGCGGGAAGAGGGCCTGCTCCCTACTTTCTGAATGAGCTTGGGGCGGGGGCGGCCAGGCTGACGGGGCCTCGGGTGCCCTCATCATACCCGCTACCCATGGGCTCCACTCCAACCTCCCAAGAGAAACACTCCACCGGGGCCGCCATCCCTCTCTCGTCCTGTTTCCTTCCACGTCTCTCTGGTCCCAGGGTCAGAGGAGGGTCCCGGGGACGGCACCCAGCTGTCCAGCCCGGGTCACGTGACCACCCCCCACCGATGCCTGCGGCCACAGGGACGGAAGCGGAGCCAAGCGCAAGCTGCTGGTGCCTATGCTACGTACCCCTGCGTCTGAAACACTGCCCGCTGACGTTCGGGGGTTGGGGGCTGGGGGTGCACACCTTTCAGAGGCTGACGAGTCAGGCGGCAGGAAGAGAGGCCCGCTGGGCTTTGTCGAAGGAGCTGTGGCGAGAAACCTGGCGCTGGAGCCCATCGGGTCCACTCCGCACCTCGCCACAACCCTCCCCTTCCGGGCATCGCTTTACTTACTTGAAGCTGGATTTTTTATTGTGCTGAAAGCCGTCTGTTGTGACAATCTCACACTAAATAGATGGAGAAAAGGCATTAATTGAGCCATAAACGTTTACTTCCAGGTAATTCCTTCCAACCTGAAAGTAAAGAAAACAGAAACAGCCCCTGTTCTCCGTGGCACTGCCCCCCGGTCCCCTCCCCAGCCTCAGCTCCTGCACACGCCTGGCTGCATCCCACCGGAATGGAGGGAGCTCCCTCTGACTCGCCAGAGCCCAAGACAGTGCTGAGAACACAGCAGGCGCTCAATAAAGGCCTGCTGAGCGGCCCACCGACCGGCGGGGGGACTGGCCGTGCTGGGGCCCAGCTCCCCGAAGGGCACTCACTCCTGCTTCCAAGTGACTCAGTGGAACAAACTGGGTGCCACGCTGGGCGTGTGGGGAGGGCGAGTGTCCAAGGCCCCCCCCCAAACAGGCTCCGTGACAGGGTCAGCAGCGGTGACACCACGCCGTGCTTGGCGGGGCAGACCCGGGCAGGCGTGGTCTGGGGCAAGGGTGCCGCGTGGGGGGGCACAGGCTTCCCCCAGAGGGAGACACAGGCCACGTGGTGCACGCAGAGCGGTCAGTGGGTGGGCCTGGCACAGAACCCACCGTGCCAGGAACGCTCCACCTGGAGCCCGAGGGAAACAGGCAGATTTGGAACCTGAAGACACCAGGTGGGACACAAAGTGCTTGTGAGGCAGAGCGAGAATACGGCACCAAAAATGGCCAGGGATGGGCTGGAAGGGTGAGACACAGCAGCCAGACGCGGGGAGAAGGCGTGCGCGGTGGGGCGGAGTGGGTGCTGCAGGTACCGGGGTCTGAAGGAGCAGGCCACCAGGTGCAGACACCAGGGGGGGACAAAGCCACAGAGGGCGAATGGGAAAGGTAAGGGCTGGGAATTTTCCAGAATTAAGGAAAGACATGATTCCACAGAAAGAAAGCAAACTGCACACCAAGGAGGACAGATCCCAGGGACTGGCCCGGGGGCCTCTTGTCCCCGTGTCAGGGTCAGGCCTCGCCCGCCACAGGAGGTCTCGGCCGCGCTGTTTCCCCGCAGTCCTTCAGGGAAAGGAGAGGCCTCCTCTGCCGCTGCGCTGGCCCGCAGCTCGCTGACCCCAAACACGCCTTCACAGGCGGCACCAGCAGCTCATGCCCCATCGCGAAGGCGGGTGGGTGGAGGCCTTTTCACCCCAGACGAGGCTGAGTCCACACTGGCAGGCGCCCAGCTCCGACTCTGGCTGGTGGCCCCTGGGCGCCCGCGCTGCCCTCAGCTGCCCGATGCAGCAAGGAGGTGGGAGTCCACGCACTGGGGCAGGGGGGTCACCGCTGGGTAGACAGCAACCCCGCAGGTTAACCTGTGGCCCCCAAATTGGGACTTCTGAACGTTCACTGCGTTCATACTGTGGCTCATAAAACCGAGGACGTGGCTGAACACGAGTGGTGCTGTACTGACCCCCGGGGGCCAGTGGGCCCAGGGCTGCCCCAGGGCCCGGACCAGGGGATGCGTGTGCTGCATGCGCTCTCCGGGGAACTGCAGGTGGGGTTCACTCTCCTCCCAGGCCCCCTCCCATCACCCCAGGAATCACCGGGGACCCCCCCAAGGGGAACCACTCACGTTCTTAAAAATTCTTCTTTTCTGTCTCCCTTTCCTCCCCTCCAGTTTCCTGCACTTTTGCTTTGACAGAAGTTCCTAGCCAACCGAAGTGCTCTTTCCTCCGCGCCCTCGGTTACGACAGGGCTGAGACAGACGACCAGTCACGACAGCAGGCCCACCACCGCCCTCGTGCCCCGGGGCTCACCTCTGCAGCTGCTCCATCCTCAGCGCTGACTTCCTGAGGGACTCTTCCAGCTGAGAAATCTAAACACAATTGAACGACTTCCAGTTACCACACGCACTACACCAAGCGACAGTTTAGACGCAACACGTGGACCCTCAATTTCTTAAACCACAAATCAGAACGTGAGTTGTGTGGCAGTGGCCCTCACGCTATCTATGAGTGAACGTGCACCAAGTCCAGGGCATCAGGTGTGCAGGAAATAAGCGCTGGGTGACGCGACCGCTGTTCTCCTCGCTGCCAATCAACTGGAGTTACCTTTTCTCCGTAGAAGGCTATCAGTCTCCTCCTGTGCTTTTCTTGAAATTCTGAGACCTGCAAAGACAACACGTGTCAGCTGCTGACGCGCGCGCGGGGGCCGCCGCAGAGGCCGGTGGGGACTGCCGGCGCCACCAGCTCTTCCCAGGACGTGGCCCCGCTGCTGGCTGGCAGCCAGAGCAGATGCCGGCAGAGCCCAGGCTGCGTGCACGGTCACGGCCGGGCGCACTCCGCCCAGAGGCAGCGAGGGCCGCGGGTTCCACGTGGGGATCGTGTGGGCACGAGGGCTGCTGTGCCTCCCTTCCGTGTGGCTTCAGGGGCGCTCGGGGCCCAGGCCATGGGATGGGACACATTCCACAAGGGCCGGTCACCGTGTGCTGTCCCTCAGGCAACAGCAACTGGATCACAGGATGGCCCCCTGACCAGACAGACCAACCAGGAACCCCCTGACCTGCCTCCCCGACTGGGCCTGCGCCAGGCAATAATGCCACCAGGCAGACAGACAGGGCCATGCCATTCCAGGAGCCCAGTGACCTGGACTGGACATCCAGGGCCAGCAGCGCCTGGAACCAGCACCATCCCTGGTCCTCCATTTATGTGAGCCCCAACCTCCATGTCTGTGGTGCCCAGGGCCTGGACTGGTCCCTGAGAGCGCCCACGTACATTAGAAAACGGCGACTGTGATTTCCTCAACGGAAGAGAGCGCTACTGTCACCACTGGAGTTTCAGACAACGACACCCACTCTCTCAAAACACTAAACTGAATTGCTTAAACCTAATTCTTGTCGCCGTCGGCGCACCGCTGACACACAGCAGAACCATGTGCTGGGCAAACTGGGATTTGAAGACCACATTGTATAAACGCATCACCCACTTCACTTCCCCCCAGGAATCTGCCGACATGCGTGCAAACATCCCGGGACGGTGGCCTTTTCCCTGGGGCTCACTGGTCTGGTCCAAACTGAGGGAGAAAAATCCCTCTGTGGAAAGGAGGCTGGCCCAGCCCACCCATCTTCGGGCCAGGCCACCTCCAGAGGGCGAGGCTGTGGTCAGGAGGGACAAACACCCTCTTCAGAGTCTCCTGACCGCCTGGCTCCTACATCTCCTGAGGGATTCAGAGCCCTCGGGTCAGGGGACACGCTCCACGGCGCTCCAGCGAGCCCCCCGCTCCATGAGACCAGGGACGCGTGTCTCCACCCAGGGGAGGGTCGACGGACACAGGTTCTGCCCAGAGCGTCAGCCTGTGGAAGGGGTGCCCCAAGGGGACCCCAATGTCGCCCCTGCACAAGTCCTCATGATTCGCAAGGCCCCGTCCCAGAAAGGCTCTGGACCGCACCAACGGTTCTCAAGTCCTGCTGCCCCCGGGCCTCAGCAGGCGGACTCCTGGGTCCTCACTCCGGGCGAAGTGAAGCCCCCGTCAGCCCGTGACCGGCTGCCTTTTCCTCACAGCGTGCAGGGCATTGAGGCAGGGCCATCGGGTTCCCGACTGAGGGGGGGCCGTGCACAGCTGGGAGGGGTTTTGTACAGACAGCTCTCAAGCCGCCTTCCCCAATCACCTTCAGCAAGACACAGTGACAGTCACCTGTCTCCGCAGCTCACTCCTCCGTGTGTCCTACACCTGCGGCGAGAGATTAACGTCCCGCGCTGACCCCTGACCTCGTGCCTTGGTGCAGGGCCCAAACTGAGAAACAGACAGCACCGCCTCTGGGAGCAGCCCCGGGCCGTTCTGGAGCGGCTGGGAGCGGGCCACGCTCCAGCTGGCACATGGGACCCCGCCTCGGAGGCACTGGGGCTCAGCAAGGCCTGCGCACAGGCCAGTGGCTATCTCGACTCTGGCAGGCCGTTTTTGAATGAGGACCTTGGCAAGGACAAGTGTGCAGGCCCTCTGTGGCTGATACAGACGCAACAGGACAGGTGAGGCCACAGCAGGGGCGGGGCCACGGGCAAAGCTGGCCCTGGGAGAGGGGCCGGCCGGTGGGGCGAGAGCAGCCCCACTGAGGGCGCAAGGCTCATGCGGGCTCGGGGGCAGCCCGGACCCTGCGGCCACACGCCATCTGCACGGGGTGGGGCGCCCGAGGCTGAGCGCTGTGACCTGGGCAGGGGTCAGATGGTTCCAACAAAACAAAATGAAAACGGGCTCGAGTCCTCATGTGGGCTGAGACACAGGCGAGGCCTGATGAGACTGCATGAAGCCTAGAGGCCGCGCCGGACGGCGGCCGCCCCAGCTCTGCTCAGAAACCGAGGAGGGGCTGGCCCGCACGGCCACTCCGCGCTGGTGCCCGGCGGGCAGCCGGAAGACCGGGGCCGGAGGAGGGGCACAGCGCCCTCGGGTGGGGCCGCGGGCGTCCATGCCGAGGGCTCAGGAGGCACTGCCCAGTCCGCTGCCCTGCTTCCCACCTCCGGTCTCGGGGGAGAGGCTGGTGGGTGAGAGGCGTCAGAGGAAGGAGGTTTCAGGGGCAGAACGAGATCGGGAGGGTGAGTGGGTGGAGGAACTGGCCTGGTTCTGCCACGGCCCTGGCATGTCCAGGGCCCGCGCCCACGTGCTCACAGCCTTGGTCCCAGGCCGCTGCACGCTCCTCAGGTCACCGAGGACCCACAGAGGCTGTTACACGGGTCTTACCTGCCAACTTTTACCCTGCAAGAAACTAATACTGAGAGAAATTTAAGATGTTTATTAAATTCATTTAAAGTAACAGCAAACCCAACAGGCCAGCACGCAGAGCGAGCTGCTATGTCCTCTGTCGTGCGGCAGCCCTGCACTTGAGACGGGCACGTAACCACCAGACGGCGGACCCAAGGCCGCTGGGCTGCCCCCCCCACGGTCCTCCCTCCACGCCAGGGGCGCGTGGCCTGAGATGGAGGGGCGGCCCCGGGCCCCGTGCTGGGCTGTCCTCAGTGAGACTCCCCCAGGCGCAGGGCTACCTGTGTTCCTCCCAACACAGCCAGCTCTGGCCCCGGGGACCTGGCCCGAAAGAGGGTCCCACTGCAAAAGGGGCGATGCGGGCAGTCCCCGACCCCTGACCCCAGCACTCACCTTGTGCTGATGCTGAGTCTCGGGGCGCCCCTGCATCCCCCTGGAGCAGTCCCAGGATGACGGGGGACGGCCACGGCCCCACCGGTGCTTCTGGCCACGTCGGAGCCAGAGAGCAGCCTCCCAGGGGAGGGGATGGTCTTGGCAGGCTGGCTGACCACGGCCTCCAGACATGCAGGCCAAAGGGCAAGAACGGTTGGGCGAGTGGCGCTGCCCCAGGGAAGGGCCTCGGCCTCAGGCGGCTCCTGGCCGCTCCTCCACACGGCCTCCAAGGGCAGGTGGCAGGCAGCCAACAGTGGGGGCTGTGCCTTTAACAGAAGGACAGCTGGGGGGACCACAGGCTGTGCAGTGACGTCCAGGGAGGAACGTGAGGAGGGCACGGACGCAGGGCATTAGAGGCTGGGCACTGGGGCGAGCGTGTGAAGCAGCAAAGGGGGGATGTGCACGGTGACGAGGAGGAGGGTCGGGCGGGCACGGATGCCACGGGGGCCACAGGGTGGGCGAGGGCTGCACAAGGGACCCTCAGGAGAGGACAGCATCACAAAGCAGCCCACTGCCCGGAGTCCAGACAGCCCCAGCCCCACCTTCCAAACCCCAGATCTAAGGTCCGTCCCTCGAATCATGAGGCTCAGCGGGGCGTCCTGACCAAGCGACCACTGTGTCCTGACACCCAGCAAAGGCACAGAGACCACGGGACAGAGTGCACGGCTTCGCCACAGTGGGGGTGGGAGACACTCGCCCACCGTGTGTCCAGAGTGCACTGGTCTCCACAACACCAAGCCTCCAAGGGCTGAGGGCACAGCCTAGGACTCACCTGGGAGGTGTCCCTTGCGTACTTCCTGCACAGGCCGTCTATGCCCATGAAGAGGGCCTGGATGTCGGAGTCTGTCTGAAAGAGAAAAGGCTGCTTCCATCGCCACTGCCTCCACGGGCCAGGGCTCTACGCGCTTCAGGGCCCAGACTCAGCCGCAAGGACGTCACGGCTGCGTCCCAGGGGCACCGAGTACTCCACGGCGCGGGTGAGGGACGGTGCCACCTCCTCGAGGACCAAGGGCAGTGCTGAGGGGCTCCAGGCGGCTGGGGGGAGCCGCGTACAAAGGAAACAGTGAAATCCGAAGTGGGAAGAGCGAGGGGCATGACTTCAAACTGCTCACAAGTACGTGTTATTTATTTTAGTTTTAAAAATAAATTTATTATTTATGTTTGGCTGCGTTGGGTCTTCGTTGTTGTGCGTGGGCTTTCTCTAATTGTGGAGCACAGGCTCGGTAGTTTTGGCACCTGGGCTCAGCAGCTGTGGCACGCAGGCTCTAGGCGTGGGGGCTTCAGTACTTGTGGCTCGCAGGCTCAGTAGTTGTGGCTCACAGGCTCTAGAGCGCAGGCTCGGTAGTTGTGGCACACGGGCTCAGTAGTTGTGGTTCACGGGCTCAGTAGCTGTGGCACATGGGCTCTAGGTGTGCGGGCTTCAGTAGTTGTAGCACGCGGGCTCAGTAGTTGTGGCTCGCAGGCTCTAGAGTGCAGGCTCAGTAGTTGTGGCACACGGGCTCAGGAGTTGTGGCTCGCGGGCTCTAGGGTGCAGGTTCGGTAGTTGTGGCACATGGGCTTAGTTGCTCCTTGGCATGTGGGATCTTCCTGGACTAGGGCTCGAACCCCTGTCCCTTGCATTGGCAGGAGGATTCTTAACCACTGCGCCACCAGGGAAGCCCCGTGTTATTTAAAAAGCAAACATGAAAAAGTAGGGTTTACGAACCGGCACCTGCCCACGTACACTCCTCGTGCAGATATACCTGCCTCCTGCCCCCACCCACCACCCGGTCACAACAGCACAAGAGACACAGAAGGGCCGGGACAAGGACACACACAGGCCGATGAGACCAGGAGCCTGGGCCCCTCCCAGCCTGTACCAAGCGCATGGGCCCAGCCGCTCCCCATCTCAGCTGAAATGACAGTAACACTGCACTTAGGGAAAGCGAGACCCGAGCTAGAAACTAGGAAATGCACTCGAAGGGCCAGGGCCCCCGAGGAGCTTCTGGAGGACCCTGTGGAGGGGCGGCTGCAGGGGAAGCGGCTCCAGAATCCACCGCCGGCTCGGAGGAGGGCTGAGCAGGGCGCAGGGGGGCAGGGGGCCCGTGGCAAGGGCTCCGCGTGCACGTGAGCCCCGCGCTTGACCTCCACCCGAGACCCCGGACAGCACCCAACGCGCCTCGAGCCCCATCTTCCAAGGGAAACAGGACAGAAGCCACGCCTCCCCTGAGGGCCTGGGTGAGGCCTACACACTAGGGGCAGGGGCCCTAGTGAGTGGAGACCAGACTGACGCCCACAGAGAACCCGGTCCTACACAAAGACCTCCATGGGCCAGGAGGGAGGCGAGGGTGTCAGCACTGACCTGTCAGGGCCCAGGGCCTTCCTTTTTTTTTAAATTTATTTTTATTGTAGTATAGTTGCTTTACAATGTTGTGTTAGCCTCTACTGCGCAGCAAAATAAATCAGCCATATGTATACACATATCCCCACCATTTAGGACACTACAGTGCATTAAGTAGAGTTCCCTGTGCTATACAGTGTGTTCCCATCAGCTGTCTATTTTATATATAGTAACAATAGTACATATGTGTCAATCCCAATCTCCCAATTCCTCCCACCCCACCCCTTTCCCCCTTGGTATCCAAACATTTGTTCTCTACGTCTGTGTCTCTATTTCTGCTTTACAAATAAGATCATTTATATCATTTTTCTAGATTCCACATATATGCATTAACATATGAAATTTGTTTTTCTCTTTCTGACTTACTTCACTCTGTATGACTGTCTCTAGGTCCATCCACGTCTCTACAAGTGACCCAATTTCATTCCTTTTTATGGCTGAGTAATATTCCATCGTATATATGTACCACATCTTCTTTATCCATTCCTCTGTTGATGGACATTTAGGTTGCTTCCACGTCCTGGCTATTGTAAACAGTGCTGCTATGAACACTGGGGTGCATGTGTCTTTTTTTTTTAAATTTATTTATTTATTTTTGGCTGCACTGGGTCTTCGTTGCTGCGTGAGGGCTTTTCTCCAGTAGCGGCGAGCGGGGGCTACTCTTCATTGCGGTGCGCAGTCTTCTCATCGCGGTGGCTTCTCTTGTTGCGGAGCAGGGGCTCTAGGCGTGCAGGCTTCAGCAGTTGTCGCACGCGGGCTCAGCAGTTGTGGCCTTGTGGGTTCTAGAGCGCAGGCTCAGTAGTTGTGGCACATGGGCTTAGTTGCTCTGCAGCATGTGGGATCTTCCCGGACCAGGGCTCGAACCTGTGTCCCCTGCATTGGCAGGCAGATTCTTAACCACTGCGCCACCAGGGAAGCCACATATGTCTTTTTGAATTATGGTTGTCTCTGGGTATATGCCCAATAGTGGGATTGCTGGGTCATATGGTAGTTCTATTTTTAGTTTTTAAGGAGCCTCCACACTGTTCTCCATAGTGGCTGTATCAATTTGCACTCCCACCAACAGTGTAGGAGGGTTCCCTTTTCTCCACACCCTCTCCAGCGTTTACTGTTTGTAGATTTTTTGATGACAGCCATTCTGACCAGTGTGAGGTGATACCTCACTATAGTTAGGGCCCAGGGCCTTCCTGAGGGGAAATACAGACGGAGTCCCCGAATGGGACAGAAGGCGGGGGAGTGACTGCACTCCACACGCATGGAGACCCCAACAGAAAGCCCTCGCTTTCCCACTTCTAGGAATTTATGCTCTAGAAATAGTCTTACAGGTATGTGGAACTACGGTAAAAAAAAAAAAAAATATTCACTGTAAGATTGTTTGAAATAGTAAAAAACTGAAAAAACCCAAAGGTTTACCAATAGGAAAATACTGTCATACCATGCAATCATTTTTCGAGAATGTGTGTGTATACATTTTAGAAAATGTAGTGTCAACTGGGAAACACCATATAAAAGATAAATCGCACTAACACCCAGAAAAGGATCCACATTCCTGGCTGTCTTCATCTTCGGGAAGTAGGATTTGGGGGACTTTCACATTCTCTGTTATGATTTTCTGTTAGGTTTGAGTTTTGTGTAATTTTATACTATATTTGTAATCAGAAAAGCAATTTTTATAGATTAAACATCAGATCAAATACACATCTTAGACCCTAAATGTGAAGGAATCAACTTCACCGACTTGCCCTCAGCCCTCTTAATTGGAAATGACCCCAGGAAAACCAAACTCCACCACCTTCTTGAGGAGCTGGTGTTGTACTGAAGAAACACAGGCACCCGACTTCTGTTCCCAGGAGCACCACACCTCCTAATGAGGCCAGGCTCTGGCTAAGGAGAAAGTTGTGCAAGGTATTCAGAACCACGCTATTGGACTTTATGCAGAAAGCTTGTAAGATCTCCTACTGCACGCAGCGAAACAAACAAAAGTTTTAGACACCGCAAATGACTAAAAATTGAACGTCACATTTAAAAAGAAACACTGTGATTAACTTTCAGATACTACAGATTTCAACTTACACGTTTCGAAAGCAGAACTGTACGACATGGAACTTTACAAATCAAGCATTCATCCCTTTTACCTACAACAGAAAGCAAATTTTATTCTATTATAGTGAGTAGTGCTTTTAAATACATATAAATGCAGAACTTCTTGCAAAAGTATACAGGATTACAGCACTTGCAGTGGACAAGCCTGTGGGCGTGCACATAGCTGAAAAGACTTACATAAGTAACAATCTTTTTTTTCTTGTTTTGCAATTATGCTCCAAAACGGTGGCCATAAAGATCAACAACACAAATTTAGATCAGTCCCAGATATTTCTTACAATCAGATTTTACAGGAATAACGTAACTTAAACTTTTAAACTCTACAAAATGAAAAGCTCCTCCCACCCACCTGGCAGCTGCGGTGCTTTGCTCTGCCCCTCGGCCTCACCCCTGTGGCAGCTGGGACAGCTCACTGGGCGTCGGAGCATTTACTGAGCTCCTGAGACAGGCCAGGCAGTGCCGGGGGCTGAGGACGGAGGTGTCATGTCCCCCACCACCACCGCCCCTCGCTTGGCCTCCTCCCCGTGGGCTGCCCGCCTCCACGTGCTCCTCCTCCACCAGCTGGCCCTGCACCCCTCAGGGCTCCCCCTACTCCGTCCCCCTCGCTTCCAGCTCCTGGTTCGGCCCTGCCTCGTCCTCACAGCCTCTGATCTTGGGTTCTCCACTAGGCAGCTTGGAGGCCAGCCGTCGGTCCACATCCACCCGCCACGGGTCCTTCCAGGCAGCACAGCAGCCCAAACCCGGGGCTGCCTCCCCCTCCCGCCCCCAGTTCAACGCGGCTGAGAAGCACGATTCCAACACTGCGGAATCTGCAGCATTGCTGGGCACCCCTCTGCTTTTCTTGGTCATTTCTCCCCAGTTCCCTGCAGGGGGTACTCAAACAAGCCCCCGTGTCGTCTACTGAGGAAGAGGCCCGTCATGCGCACATCTCTCCCCCGGCACCACACGGTGGCCGATGTGCTCGGCCTCCTTCCTCTGTCTTAGGCCAACGGCCCCCCAGGCCAGGCCTAACCCTCCACCCTGTGCTCACCTCCTCTCTTTCCTACAGCCCCGAGGGCTGCCTGTCCTCGCTCAGACGCCCTCCCACTAAGCTCCGCCCCTAGCCCTCCCTGGCACTTCCCAGCCCCGAGCCAGCCCATCCCCACCATCCCCACGCCAGCCCATCCCCACCATCCCCACGGCATCACGCAGGTCACCCACCCTCTAAGGCCAGGGCCACATGCCGATGCACTGGCTGACTGCGCTGGGATGCCTGGTTTGACGTTTCTGCTTTCTCTTCCCCTCACAGCCTCCTCCTGTCTCCACCCACCTTCTTTAGGAAATGCTCTTCCCCAGGTGAGAACGGGCCCCTGCATCCCCTGCCTTCAGCCCTCCCGTCACCCCAGCATCTCCACTCTCCTCTCTGCACTAACCTCTCCCTGCTGCACTCCAGCTGCCCGGACTCCTAGACCCTCGTGTGTCCTCACAGCCCCCCTCGGTCTCTCCCCGCATGGCTCTCCCTGGAACCTCCGTGTCCAAAGGTGAGGTCCTGAGCCTCACCTCAAACCCGCTGTCTCCCCGCAGCGTCCTGGATGGCCACGGGAACCCCACCGCCAACCCCGGCGAGCTCCACACGTTGGAAACCGAGATGCCTTCCTGCACCCAGGTCTGCCCAACCTGCCCGCTGCTTCTGTCCAGCTCCGCGGGCGGCTGTCCTGCTCCGACACCTCTCCCCTGTGCAGGGCGCCGCTTCTTCCCCAAGTCCTGCCACCTGCCAAGTTCCACTTCCCCCAGCCACGCAGACCGAGACTCAGCCAGCCCACCCCTGGGCACGCGACAGTGCTCACCCCCAGACCCCAGCATGAACATGCCTGCAGCACCACCTGTTGACAGCCAAGGCCTGGAAGAGCCCGAGGGTCAGCCGCGAGCTGGAAAATACACCAGGACACGGCGTCGGTCCGAGCAGCAAGGAAGGGGCACCAGGGGCAAGTGTGCAGCGAGGATCCCGCAGCGAGAGGCCCAGGCAGGGGCCACCCGGGGCGGGTGTGTGTGGGGGAGCCTGCTGCCCGCTGGACCACCCGCTCACCGGGGTTAAACAGTCCAAGGCGATGGACACCAACGCGGATCAGGACAGTGGTTTTCCTTGAGGAGGCCTGGGGGTGTGTGTGTGTGTGAGATGGTCTGATTTTTAATCTGTGAGCTGGTTTCACAGGTAAGTCACTTTGTGAGAACTCACTGCGTTTCCATTTAGGCTTTTTTCCTGTATAAACTCTATACGTCAATAAAAACATTTCACGAGAAGAAAAGAACACGTTGATCACGTCACTGCCCACTGCCCGCTGCCCACAGGTGGGGCCGGGGCCTCCCTCGCAGTCCACTCCCGCCTCAGGCCTCCCCCTTCCTCCCACCCCCTCTGCCGGGGACACTTCTGCATCCCCCCGCTTCCAGCTGCGCTTGTCCTTACAGGGACCAGCCTGAGGTCGGACCCCACGTGGCAGGCGGGCCAGTGCCGGAACTGAGACACTCGGCCGGCGCGCTGCCCGCCCTCCCTGTGTCCCCTACAGGTCCTGCCCCCCCAGCCGGCAGGCAGGCGCCCAAGGGTCGCGACCGGGAGCCTCTCGGTCTGTGCCCCCCCACCCCCGCATGCCCCGCCCTCCCCCAAGGCCCCCTGCTCCGAAGGTCCTCTCCACCCCCCACCCCCCGCCAGGCTCGCTGACTCTCTCCCCCAAGGCCCCCTCCCCCGGAAGCCCCGCCCCCTGGAAGGCCCCCCCCCCCCCCAGCCCAGGGGTCCAGGTGTGGGCCTGGCCCGAGGGCCCTCAACGCCCTGACCCCGCCCTGACCTTTGCGCAGGCAGACATCGCAGTACACGTGGCCGCAGTTAGTCAGGCTGAAGCACGCCGTCCCCTGGGGTGCCTGGAAACAGCGATTACAGAACACCCAGCCGGCCATGCTACGCAGCGGTTTCCGCTGCCGCCGCTGCCGCAAGGCCCAAGCCCAACCGAAGCCCTCCTGAGACCCACGCGAGACCTGGACGCGGGATCTGGGCGTGGCCCGAGGGCTGCGACTCCACGCCTGCGCACCAGAACGCGGCGCCGATCCCGCCAGAACTCCTGTGCTGGAAGGTACCAACCCGGGAAGAGAGGGAGGTTAGAATTAGACTTTCCCCTCTGCGGGTTATTTTGGCTGGACGTCAGGGAGGAGGAACATACAGGCGAGGACCTGGCCTCGCTCTTTCCAGCGCTGCAATCTCCAGCGATTCTCCTGAGGGCAGCGCGTTGTAGCCCAGGACCTACGTGGACCCCCGGGCGGCGCCGAGGTGGGTGCGCCCGGACGCCGGCGCAGGCGCAGAGCGGTGGGAGGCCGCTGCACCTCCCGGACCGACGGCAGGCCGACAGGGTCAGGTGAGGCCGCGCCTGAGGGCTGGGTGGAAGTGATCGTGTGGAGGCGAGATGTGCATCGACCTTGAGACGCGGTGCGCTGAGCGGACAGGCTAGGTGGACCAGGTGGCCCCTCGTGCCCTCCATTATGCTGGGCGGGGGGAGGTCAGGGTGAGGGGCCCTCAGGGCTCGCCATACTGGAAGTGGGAGGCGGAGGGTCCTTTGGGCCCCGGAGGATGAGGGCCGGGAGACAGGAGGGACCAGAGGAACAGCAAGGGGGTCTGGGCAGTCGGAGGTAGGGGATGGGAAGCTCTGGGGCCGGGGCATTGGGAGACCTGGTAGCCCAGGATGGAGGTCAGGATCAGGATGGGGTGTGAGTGGGGCCCAGGGCCCACTGGCTGGACCCCATGGTCGAGGTGGGCCGGGTCGGGCCAGGCGCCGTTGCTTGCCTCGAACACGCACGTGTGAAAAGGCTTAACCTGGGGGAGGTTATTTCGCTTTTAAAAACGGTGGATAGGGGAGTTGGTGGAAGGGACTCTCTGTACTGGTTTTTGCAACTTCTAGTGAGCTTATGCTTATTTTAAAATTTAGAAGAAATAAATGGAAGTTGCTTTTCGTAGAATTACACTCCTTGCGGGATGCCCCATCCTCTCCAAAGAGCAGTTTCCATCTGCCTGTGGAGGTGGATCAGAGTGAGACCCACTGAGAAAACTTGGTTCAGAGAAAGCCTCTGGGCCATTCACTTGTGTGGAGAAAAGTGGTCATCTTTCAGGGAAATAGAGAAATGCAGAGATTCAGGACCACTCTAAGTGGAACGCCGTGGGGAAACGAGGTACTCCTCTGTCCAGTGCTGTAGCCATGAACCTCGTGTGGCCATTGGCCTTTGAAATGTGACTGGTCCAAATTGAGATGTGCTTTGATTGCAAAATACACCTGGGTTTCTAAGACTTCCTATCAAGAAAGGAATGTAAACTACCTCATTTTTTTTTTTTTTAAAACAACAGCTCCTGTTTATTTTTTTATTTTTATTTATTTATTTATTTATGGCTGTGTTGGGTCTTCGTTTCTGTGCAAGGGCTTTCTCTAGTTGCGGCAAGTGGGGGCCACTCTTCATCGCGGTGCGCGGGCCTCTCACTGTCGCGGCCTCTCTTGTTGCGGAGCACAGGCTCCAGACGCGCAGGCTCAGTAGTTGTGGCTCACGGGCCTAGTTGCTCCGCGGCATGTGGGATCTTCCCAGACCGGGGCTCGAACCCGTGTCCCCTGCACTGGCAGGCGGATTCTCAACCACTGCGCCACCAGGGAAGCCCTAAACTACCTCATTAATAATTATGTATTGATTACATGTTAATATGGTAATATATTTGATCCATTGGGTTAAATATAGGTCACTAGGGTTAATTTTACTCTTTAAAAAAAAAACTTTTTTTTTGTTTTTAAATTAATTAATTTATTTATTTTTGGCTGTGTTGGGTCTTCGTTTCTGTGAGGGCTTTCTCTAGTTGCGGCAAGCGGGGGCCACTCTTCATCGCGGTGCGCGGGCCTCTCACTATCGCGGCCTCTCTTGTTGCGGAGCACAGGCTCCAGACGCGCAGGCTCAGTAGTTGTGGCTCATGGGCCTAGTTGCTCTGCGGCATGTGGGATCTTCCCAGAGCAGGGCTCGAACCCATGTCCCCTGCATTGGCAGGCGGATTCTCAACCACTGCGCCACCAGGGAAGCCCCCCAAAAAACTTTTTTAATGTGGCAACCAGAAAACTTAAAATTTACATATATAGCTCACGTTTTATTTCCGTTGGACAGTGCTGACCTATACCAAGTTTAAAATAAGAACTGGATCATGTCTTTATTTTATCAAACTCAGAAGCCACATTGTTAAAGTGACATTTTATCAGTGTTACAATGATATAACATCAATTCCAACCTCTGATGTCTTTGAAATCAGAAAAGTTATGCACGCTTATGAATATATTTTGATATTAACTCAAACATGCAAGGTAGAAGGTAGTTATTTGCCTTTATTAATATTTTTAAACAAGTTTCTTAGCTATAAAGAAGTCTTTAAGGTACTTTATTTGGAAAATTCCAACTGAGATAAAGATTAGTGTTTGTGCAAAGGCCCACCATAAAACGTTGCTGTTTGTATCTTCACTGGTCATTCGAAATTCTTCTTCACGGTCCTACGCAGAAGAGAAATAGGCAGGTTAAGTTTCTTAAGGTACTTCATGCATGAATTTGAGGGGAAGGTGCTGTATTCATTCAAGGTACTTAATGTCACCCAGGTAATCTCTTATGCCAAAGTGCAGTATCATTTTCTAAGCCAAGGGGTGTTGTTAGTCAAAGACAAGGAAGAAGAGTCAACCTTATAAAACACACTTTTGTGTTTTGGCGTAAAATATCAGGTATTTGATCTATTACTTTATATGTTTTATTTGTTACCATCAAACAAAGTGAACATTACCTAATTGATAGATGTTCATCATTCAGGTTCTTACTTTACTTTAAGCTGGGCACTGTGCTCATTTTATTTTCCAGATAAAGAAACAGAAGCTTAGAGACGACAGAAGGTTAGTGAGTGGGGGGGCAGATCTGAGCCCACGTCTGACCAGGGTCCACTGAGCACAGTGACCCAGGAAACACATAATGTCACAAGAACAAAATAGTGATTTAGAAAGTGGGCACACTGAGACTCTGCGGCTATGTGGGGTGTGTTTGGAAACGCTTATTCATCCTGTAAGCTCACACCGCAGAGGCGAGTGAGCCACAGTCGCCTTCCTAGAGGAGCTCACGGTCCCGCGAACAGTGAGAGAGCACTGTCCCCCCATCCCCTGCATGTCCACGCAGTCCTAGCTCAGAGAAAGCCTGGGAAACAGGCAGTTTACTCTTTCCTTGGTTCGGGGGCTTTGTGGAGAATCACGTGCGGGGCAGGAAGAGGGAGCATAAGCTGAATAGGCAAACTGACCCTTTGATAGTTTTGTACTTTGACTATTTGCTCCATTTGCTCAATTAGATGTTCAAGCTTGAAGCTAACTTCATTAACTTTGTCCTTTGCTTGAGCAATGGCTGCATCAAGGTCATGTTCTCCAACTCGAATATCTAAGTGGATCCGCTGTGCAAACAGTAAAAAGGAAGAAACATGTTTTTGACATGGCTCACTCTTCTTCTTTGCTTTTTCCCTCCTTGTGTCCTCCCATTCCTTCCTTTTTCTCCACTCTCCCTTTTTGAGAGCAAACACTACTTCATTCTCGAGCTCTCTATTTTTCTTCACCGCCACTCTATTCCCTGTTATACTCAGTAGTCTTTCTTTGTAATAATAATGCATTAAATAGTACCTGCTGACCTGAAAGAGTACTTATATTAACTATAGACTGTTAGGCAAGAGTCTCTGGCCCTGAGAGAAGTTGATTACTCTCAGGAGAATGTTCTTTACATAAAACTAAATATCTGATGCTAAAGTACAAATTCTCTTCATCTGTTCTCAGCACATTTAGAAAATAGCCAATCACCATCTACCATGTAAGAGTTTTATTTGTTGGAATTCCATTATTAATTCACCCTTCAGCCTTCAATTGTTTTCAAGCCTGAATAATCACAGTTCTCTTAAGCTTCCCTCCCAGTTCTCATTTTTCAAGCCCTTTAATCAACTCCGTGGCTCTCCTTTGAACCCCTTCCAAGCTCTCCAGCTTCCCCTTTGGTTGCTGTGCTGAGATCTGGGTATAATGGTTCTGCATATCATTGTCACGCCTGAATAGTGCTGACGCTGCTCATCAACAAGTACACGGAGGCACAGACTTACCAGCTTACTCCCTCCAAATGACACAAGCCTTGTAGAATTAGATTCTAAGCAAATGATGTGTTCGCCAGGTGAATGTGAAGTGAAATAGAATGTTCCTTGTGGGCCATACAACCTTGACAGTAATACCTAGGATTGAGGATTTCCATAGTTTAAGTTTATTATTCTCTACTTTCCATTAAAAAAAAAATCAGCCCCATGTAATCTAGTGAAAACTGTGCAATTCTTAAAGAAGAAATCAAATGGCCAATAACATGAAAAATACTCAGTCTTGCTGGTAATCAAAAAAATACAAACCACAGTAAGATATTCCTTGTTGGTTTTCAGATTGGCAAAGACTTAAAAGTACCTGGGGCGGGGATAGTATGGAGAAATACTATCTCTAAACACTGTTTTGGGAATGTAAATTGAACAACCGTTTCAGAGAGTGCTTTGGCCAAGTGTATAAAACCATTCACCCAGCAGTGCTACCTGTAGAAATTTATCCTATGGGAATGCCCAAATGGACAGTTATATGTAAAAGGATATTCAGTGTGATGTTATTTATTTAAAAATATGCGTTTTGAAATAACTCATACCTTTTAGTGTGGATTGATTAAATTTAGGCAAAGCCAAATGAAGAAATGCTAGGTAGCAGTAAAAGACTATTACACCCATATCTATATTAAAGGTGTCCACAATATTCAGGGATAGTCTGTATAGGATCCTATTTTTGTAAAAAGTATCATTTGTAAAACTACATGTGCTTAGAAGAAGATTCTAAAGAATATATACCAAGTTATTAGGCAGTTATATTTGTTGGGGAACTTTGAGTTTTCTGTTTAGTACATTTCTATATTGTTTGGCATTTTATAAATTTATTTATTTATTTATTTTTGATGTGTTGGGTCTTAGTTTCTGTGCAAGGGCTTTCTCCAGTTGTGGCGAGCAGGGGCCACTCTTCATCGCAGTGCACGGGCCTCTCACTGTCGCGGCCTCTCCTGTTGCGGAGCACAGGCTACAGACGCGCAGGCTCAGTAGTTGTGGCTCACGGGCCTAGCCGCTCTGCGGCATGTGGGATCTTCCCAGACCGGGGCACAAACCCGTGTCCCCTGCATTGGCAGGCGGATTCCTAACCACTGCGCCACCAGGGAAGCCCTGTTTGGCATTTTAAAAACAGTTATAGGACTTCAAGTCTGGCATATAAGGAGCTTGGAAGTTGTCCCTCTGTCTTAACAAGTAAAAAGCTGCATAGAAAGAAAATCAGTTCTTAGATCTGTCAGAGAATTGAGGTCACAGGGTAAACTGCTGCCACCAAAATTGGAGAGGCAAGCAAATACAAAGAGTCACAACTTACCTGAGCAGAAACCTCTGTGGGAACCAGTATGGGTTCCTTTTACCCAGCACATCACGTCCAACTTTCAACAACAACAGAAAAATAATAAGACATACTCAAAGGCAAAAACACAGTTTGAAGAGACAAAACAAGCCTCAAAACCAGATTCAGATATGGCAGGGATATTGGAATGATCATATAAGGAATTTAGAAAACCTATGATTAATAGTCTATGGTCTCTAATGGAAAAAGTAGACAACATGCAAGAACAAATGGGTAGTGTGAGTAGAAAGATCAAAATTCTGTGAAAGAATAAAAAGAAATGCCAGAGATCAAAAACACTGTAGCAGAAATAAAGAGTGCCTTTGATAGGCTCATTAGTAGACTGGACAGGACTGAGGAAAGACTCTCTGAGCTTGAGGATATGTCAACAGAAACTTTCAAAACTACAAAGCAAAAAAAGACTGGGGAAAAAAAGGAACAATAACCAAGGACTACAGGACAACTATTAAAGGTGTAACATACACATAATGGGAATACCAGAAGGAGAAGAAAGAGAAAGTAACAGAAGAAATATTTAAATAAAGACTGAGAATTTCAAATTAGTGTCAGACACCAAGCCACAGAGCCAGGAAGCCTAGAGAACACCAAGCAGGATAAATGCCAATAAAACTACACCTAGGCATATCATATTAAAACTGCAAATATCAAAGATAAAGAGGAAATCTAGAAAGAAGCCTTATTTATAGAGGAGCAAAGATAAGAATTACACCCGACTTCTCCTCAGAAACCATGCAAGCAAGGAGAGAGTAAACATTTAATGTGTTGAGAGAAAAAAACTCACCAACCTAGAATTCTGTATCCTGCAGAATTCTCCTTCAAAAGTAAAAGAGAAAGGTTTTCTCAAACAAAAGTTGAGGGAATTTGTCCCTGATAGACCTGTCTTACAAGGAATGTTAAAAGTTATTCAGAGAGAAGGATAATGATATTGGTCAGAAACTCGGATCTACGTGAAGATTGGAAAGCATTAGAGAAGGAATAAGTGAAGGTAAAATTAAAACTTTTATTTTTCTTATTAACTGAGTTAATAGATACGTCTTTCAAAATAATAGCAGCAATGTATTTGATGATTATAGTTTATATATAAATGAAATTAGCAACAGCAAAGATGCAAGGGATGGGAGATAAGAATTAGGATTACTTTGTTATTATAAGGTACTTGTACTACCTGTGAAGTGATATGGTGATATTCAAAAGTGGACTTGGAGTAGTTGTAAATGTATATTGCAAACTCCAGGGCAACCACTGACAAAAAGTTAAAAGAAGTATAACTATGAAAGGAGATAAAATGGAATCGTAAAATAATTAAAAACACAAGAGACAGAAAAAGAGTGGAAAACAAAAATAGGAACAAATAACAAGGGCAATAACTAGAAAACTAATAAATATGATGAATATTAACTCAGCTATATCAACAGTCACTTTGAATGTCAGTGGTCTGAATGCACCAATTAAAACAGATTGTCAGAGTGGATCCAAAAAAGAAACACCAAAACCCGACTATGTATTGTCTACAAGAACCCCTCTTTAAATATAAAGACACATATATATTAAAAGTTAAGGGATGGAGGGACTTCCCTTGCTGTCCAGTGGTTAAGACTTTGCCTTCCAATGCAGGAGGTGTGGGTTGGATCCCATGGTTGGGGAACTAAGATCCCACATCATGGCCAAAAATCCAAAACATAAGCAATATTGTAAGAGATTTAATAAAGACTTTAAAAATGGTCTACATCAAAAAAATCTTTAATTAAAAAAAAAGTTAAGGGATGGAGAAAGATGTATATGTCAACTTTCAGCTAACCTTAATCAAAAGAAAGCTGGAATAGTTATATTAACTTCAGACAGAGTAGACTTCAAAATAAGGAAAATTATCAGGGATAATTACATAATGGAGCATTACATAGTAATAAAGAGGTCATTTATCCAAGGAGACAAACCTTAATGTGTATGCATCTAACAACAGAGTGTCAAAATACATGAAGCAAAAACTGATAGAACTGCAAGGATAAATAGAAGAATTTAGTATTATAGTTGGAGACTTGGATACTCCTCTATCAGAAGTGGGCAGATCCAGCAGCAGATCAGTAAGGACACAGTTGAACTCAATGGCACCATCAACCAGCTGGATATAATCAATATCTGTAGACTACTTCATCCAACAAAGCAGAATACACATTCTTTTCAAGCTCACATGGAACACTCACCAAGATACACCACATTCTGGGCCATAAAACACACCTTAACGCATTTAAAATAATAGAAACCATACAATGTATGCTCTTAGACCATAATGGAATTAAAGTAGAAATCAATAACAAAAAGATAGCTGGAAAGTCCCCAAATATTTAGAGATTAAACAGCATACCTCTAAATAACACATGAGTCAAGGAAGAAATCTCAAGAGAAACAGTATTTTGAATTGGAAGAGAATTCTGGGAAGATGGTGGAATAGGAAGCACCAGGAATCTGTCCCTAGGCAACAATTACACTGGAAGAATCTGTCTGATGGAACTGTTTTGGAACTCTGGAGTCTATTGAAGGCTTGCAACTTCCAGGGGAAGACTTGGATGGCAAATTGTGGTTAATTTTGGTCAATATCAGCTCTTAGAACAGTAGTAGCTACCTACCTCCCACCCCCCTGCCAGCCACATGGCAGGCAGCTGCACAGGTGTTCCTGTAGCAGCTTGCATGCATCTCTTAGAAGCCAGGGTAGGCAAAGAGGACCGTGCCCTCCAAATGTCAGGGATTTTTGATGTCATCATATAGAAGGGATTCTCAATAAGATTAACAGCAGATTTCTCATCAGAAACTTTGGAGACCAGAGGCAGTGGTCGGATACATTCAAAGTGCTAAAAAAAACCCAAACAACCAGAAAAAGCCAACAAGCACATGAAAAGATGCTCAACTTCATTGATCATTAGGGAAATGCAGATCAAAACTACAATGAGGCACTACCTCACACACATTAGAATGGCTGCTATACAACAAACAAAAAAATGTACTGGCAAGGATTCAACCCTTGTGCATTGTTGGTGGGAATGTAAAATGGTGCAACTGCTGTGGAAAACATTATGGTGGCTCCTCAAAAATATGAAAATAGAATTATCATATGACCCAGTAATTCCACTTCTGGATATATACCCAAAAGAATTCAAAGCAGGGTATCAGGATATTTGTACACCCATGTTCATGGCAGCATTATTCACAATAGCTAAAATGTGGAAGCAACACAAGTGTCCATTGACAGATGAATGAATAAGCAAAATGTGGTATATACATACAGTGGAATATTATTCAGCCTTAAAAAGGAAGCAAATTCTGACACATGCTACAACATGGATGAACATTGTAGAAATTATGCTAAGTGAAGTAAACCAATCACAAAAAGACAAACACTGTATGATTCAACTTATATGAGGTATTTAGAATAGTTAAAGTCATAGGGGAGTTATTGTTTAATGAGTATAGAGTTTCAGTTTTACAAGATTTAAAGAGTTATGAGGATGATTATACAACATTATGAATATATTTAATACCACTGAATTGTGCACTTAGTAATGGTTAAGGTGATGAATTTCATGTTATGTGTATTTTACCACAATTTAAAAATCTCAAAAAATATTTTGAACTGAATTAAAATGAAAATACAACTTAATCAAAATTTGGGGGATACAGTCAGAAGTATTTACAGGGAAATTTATAACATTGAACACATATTAAAAAGAAAGAAAGATCTAAAATTAATCATCTAAGCCTAGGAAACTAGAAAAAGAAGAGCAAACTAAATCCAAAATAAGCATAAGAAGAGAAATAAGATCCATGCTAATAAAAGCTAATGCAGAAATCAATGAAAACAGGAAATAAGTAGAGAAAACCAATGAAACAAAAAGCTGGTTCTTTGAAAAGATCAATAAAATCAATAAACCTCTAGGTAGGCTAACTAAGAATAAAGGAAGACCCAAGGTAATAATATCAGAAATGAAAGAGGAGTCTTACTACAGGTCTCATGGACATCAATAGGGTAGTAGAGGAATACGATGAACAACTCTGTACTCACAAACTTGGTAACCTGGATGAAACAGACCAATTCCTTGAAAGGCGCAATTTGTGAAAACTCACACAAAAATAAATAGACAATCTGAATAGACTGATATCTAGTAAAGAAATTGAATCGATAATAACTTTCCAAGCAGAAAGCACCAGGCCAAGATGGGTTCACTGGTGAATTCTACCAAAGATTTAAGTAGGAAATCAGACCAATTCTCTACAATCTCTTCCAGAAGTAGAGAGAATACTTTCTAAATCATTTTCTGAGACCAACATTAGCCTAATACCAAAACCAGAGAAAGACACAAGAAAACTATGGACCGTTATCTCTCATGGACATAGATACAAATATCCTCAACAAAATATTAGCAAATTGAATCCAACAATGTATAAAAAGAATTACGCACCATGACCAAGTCAGATTTATTCCAGATATGCAAGGCTAGTTCAACATTTTAAAATCAAGTAATGTAGTTCATCACATCAACAGGTTAAAGAAGATCACTTGATCATAACAATAGATATAGAAAAGGCATTTGACAAAATCCACCATCCATTCGTGGCAAAAACTCTCAGCAAACTGAGAATAGGGGAACTTTGTCAATTTGATTAAAAAAATCTATAAAAACCTTACAGCTAACATACTTCATAGTGAAAAACTAGAGGCTTTCCCACTAAGATCAGAAACAAGGCTAGGATTTCCTCTCTAGCTATTCCTTTTCTTTTTTATTATTTATTTATTTTATTTTTGGCTGTTTTTGGGTCTTAGTTGTGGCATGCAGGATCTTCATTGCAGCACGTGGCCTTCTCTCTAGTTGTGGCATGCGGGCTTCAGAGTGCGTGGGCTCAGTAGTTGAGGCACTCGGGCTCCAGGGTGCATGGGCTCTAGTTGTGGCATGCGGGCTCACTAGTTGTGGCACGTGGGCTTAGTTGCCCCACGGCATGTGGGATCTTAGTTCCCCAACCGAACACGCATCCCCTGCATTGGAAGGTGGATTCTTAACCACTGGACCACCAGGGAAGTCCCTCACTATTCCTTTTCAATGTCATACTTCAATTCCTAGCTAATGCAGTAAGAGAAGAAAAGAAAACAAATGGTATACAGGTTGGGAAGGAAGAAATAAAGCTGTGTTTGTTCACAGATAACAGGATTGTCTTATGTAGAAAATTCAAAATAATAAACAGAAAACTTACTGGAACTAATAAATGATTATAGCAGAGTTGCAGGATACAAGGTTAATATGTTAATCAATTTCTCTATATCAGCAGTGAACAAGTGGAATGTGAAATCAAAAACAATACCATTTACATTAGCATCTCCCCCAAATGAAATACTTAGGTATAAATAAAACAAAATATGTTTAAGAGATATATGAGGAAAACTAAAAAACTGTAATGAAAGAAAGAAGATAAAATACATGGAGAGATATTCTGTGTTCATGCCAGGAAGACTCGATATTGTGAAAAAGTCAGTTCCTCCCAACTTAATCTATAGATTTGACACAATCCCAGTCAGAGTGTCAGCAGGTTATTTTGTGAATATCTTCAGGCTGATTCTAAAGTTTCTATGGAGAGGCAAAAGATCCAGAATAGCCAACACAATATTGAAGGATAAAAATAAAGTCAGGGAACTGACATTCCTGATTTCAAGACTTACTATAACTGTATAGCAAAGGGAACTCTACTTAATGCACTGTGGTGACCTAAATGGGAAGGAAATCCAGAAAAGAGGAGCTATATGTGTATGTATAGCTGATCCATTTTGCTGTATATTAGAAACTAACACAACATTGTAAAGCAACTATACTCCAATAAAAGTTAATTTAAAAGAAGACTTACTATAGTGCTACAGTAACCAAGATAGTGTGGTATTGGTGAAAGAACAGACAAATAGATCAGTGCATCAGATAGCCCAGAAACAGACCCATGCAAATATAGACCCACTGATCTTTGACAAAGGAGCAAAGGCAATACCATGGAAAAAGGTCGTCTTTCCAACAAATAGTGCTGGAACAACTGGACATCCATATGCAAAGAAGTGAATGTAGACACAGACCTTACACCTTTTACAAAAATTAACTTAAAATGGAGCATAAGTCTAAATGTAAAGTGCAAAACTATAAAACTATTAGAAGGTAACATAGAAAGTCTAGAAGACCGTGGATTTAGTTATGACTTTTTAGGTACAACACCAAGAGCACGATCCATGAAAGAAAGAATTGAGAAGCTGGACTTAATTAAAATTAAACTTCATTAAACATTTAACATTAATGTTTAACATTAAACATTGAATTTCATTAAAATTAAAAACTGCTCTGCAGAAGAGAGACCTGTCTGTCTCTCTGTCAAGAGAATGAAAAGACAAGCCACAGACGGGGAGAAACTATTTGTAAAAGACGTATCTGATAAAGTACTGTTATCCAAAATATACAAAGAATTCTGAAAACAACAAGAAAATGAACAAATTAATTGAAAAATGGGCAAAAGATCTGAACAGACAACTCACCAAAGAAGACATACAGATGGCAGATAAGCACATGAAAAGATGCTCCCCATCGTATGTCATTAGGGAATTGCAGATTAAAAACAACAATGAGATACTTCACACCTATGGGAATGGCAAAAATCCAAAACACTGACAACACTAAATGCTGGCGAGGATGTGGAGCAACAGGAACTCTTGACACTGCTGGTGGGAACGCAGAATGGTGCAGCCACTTTGGGAGACAGTTTGGTGGTTTCTTACAAAAACTAAACATACTTTTACCGTACAGTTCTGCAGTTTTACTATTTATTTACCCAAATAAGATGGAAACTTACGTCCACATGAAAACCTGCACACAAATGTTTACAGCAGCTTTATTTATAATAGCCAAAATTTGGAAGCCACTAAGATGTCCCACTGCATGTGAATGGATCAGTAAACCATGGTATACATCCTGACAATGGGATATTGTTCAGTGCTAAAAAGAAATGAGTTATCAAGCCATGAAAAGACACAGAGGAAACTTAAGTGCATATTCCTAAGTGAAAGAGGCCACTCTGAAAAGGCTGCCTGCTGTATGACTCCAGCTGTATGCCATTTTGGAAAAGTCAAAACTGTGGAGACAGTAAAAGGATCAGTGGTTTCCAAAGGTTAGGGAGGGGGGAGGGATGAATAGACGGGTTCCAGAAGATTTTTATGGGAGTGAAACTACTCTGTGTTGATACTATAATGATGGATACATGTCATTACACATTTGTCAAATCCATAGAATGTACAACGCCAAGAAGGAATCCTAATGTGAACCATGGGCTTTGAATGACTATGATGTGTCAGTGCAGGTCATCAGTTGTAACAGCTGTGCCATTCCAGTTCTGCTAGTGGAAGAGGCTCTGTTCACGTGGGGGCAGAGGGCATACGAGAACTCTGTACTTTATGCAGAATTTTGCTGTGAACCTAAAACTGCTCGAAAAGATAATCTATTAAATCACTTTAAAAACAGGTATGTATTACACATAGAAAAATGCAACCAAGATTCTTTTTTTAAATCTTTCAATTTTGATTTGGAGAAAATTAAAGGATCTTGCCATGTACTTAATTTCACTTAACAGAGTGTTGATAGGGAAACTTTGTTAAATAAAAACTGCATTCAAGAATCAGATTTTGCAATTGATTTCTAATTTTTTATGAATAGCAGAGTACTCTTCCCTGGAAAAATATCCAGTGATGACTCATCACCTGTTAAATTCAATTTCTGAGCCTTAGTGTTGTGTCAGGGTTCTACATAGTCTGCTTCCAGTGAATATTCAAGTCAGCAAACATGTTAGTCAGCAACGCCTGTTAGTTTGGTGTGTTGGAAAAAGACATGCTTGAATTTAGACCTCAGTGTTTCCACTTGCTGATGATGTGATCCTGTATAAGTCATTTTACCTCTCAGGACCACAGTTTTCTCTTCTGCAAAATGGAATAGGAATATTGGACACGGAATAATGGACAATGGAATACAAAACGCATAGTTTGAATGGTGCATGTATATTGTCATTGTCTGCCCTGCCTACCTTACCAGCCACGTTACCCCTTGGCCTGCCAGTCACCTGCCGTAGGAAGGGACATGTGTTCAGGTTAGCGTCCGAGAGTACCCTCATCCAGGCACATCGACCCGGGTAGGAGCAGTCCGAGTCCTTGTCGGGGTGCTGTTCAGGATCTTCAAAGAGGATCTTAGCTTGTTAGGAATGTTAAACCAGAGCTGTGTCTGGGCCTCTTACTTCCAAAAGGAGAGAGCCTTCCTGAAAATCAGGCCTTTGGGGTGAGAATTTTCTCCCTCTCCTGGCCCGTGGCAAATATTTGTTGGATGTTTGCAGAATGAAAACACTTCTCCCATCTAGAAGGGGGTATTGTTTCAAGTAAATGTGTTTTTTGGAGAATGAAACAGCTCTGTCTTAAAAACAGTGAACAGGTTTTTCTGCGAAGGTGTTTTGTCCAACTAAAATTTGGGTTCTGGGTTTAACAAGCTATGGAGACACTTCCAGATCAGTCATGAAAGGTTACAGGGAAGGACAGCAGAGAATTGTGTTTTGGTTTAACTGGGCAGGAAGCGAAGGAGGCGGGGGTGTCAGGAGGAGAGGGTAGCTGTATGAGAATTCAGAAAATGGCCCCAGTGGAACTGTTGTCACGGAGGTGCCCGGTGTACCAGGAGAAGGCTGCTACAGTGGGCAGGAATCAGGTGTCCAGTGGTCCAGTTGGAATGGAGTCTCCTGGCCTCCACGTGAGCGGGGGTGTCACAGTGTCTGGCTTGAGCGCAGCCCTCATGAGGACTGGAAATTGGGCCCGTCTACATCAAGTACCCTCTCCTTGCCAGCTGGAGACATGCCTGTCTGTTCTGTGAGGCTCTGCTCCACCACCATCCTGCTACATCATGAGCACATCCCCAGGACAGCAAGTCCAAAGGGAAGTAGTTCCTGCAGTCACGCTTGAATTACTGGATGGAGCAGGTCACAGTACCTTGAGCTGGCACGGTGGGGAACAACATCTGCTGTGACCGTTGGACAGAGGAGAAAATGGAGGCTTAAAGCAGTCAAGTAACCACTCAAGGTTCAGCTTGTAGATGACCATCTACACTTACACCTGGCTCCGACTCCAAGATCCACATTCTTTCCTTTAGACCGTGGTGCCTTTTCTACTCTGCAGCTCCCAGTGAGGAGGCACCCTGTGAGGCCAGACAGACGCAGAGGCAGCATTCCTACAGAAACCCCACCAGACAGGAGGAGGGAGAGGCGGCCTATCTGACCCTCGTGTCTGGGTGAGGCTGTGGCACCTGCAGAGCAGGTGAAGCCTGGCCCTGCACGGCCAGAGGGATGCATTGGCCCTGTGGGTTCCCTCTGCCCAGTAAGACCAGCAGAACCTCAGGATGATGCGTGTGAGTCCTGCCCTTTGTATTGTTCCTACCTTGTATGTTAAGGAGTCTCTGTTCCTCAGCTAGATTATAGGCTCATTGAAGGCAGGCACTTTCTGTGTCTTGGTGCAGTGCCGCTGTCAGGGCTACACACGTTAAAAATGAAATGCTGGATAGTGAGCACTGTGTGGAGATTTAAAGTTTGTGGGTGTACATGACACATGACTTTTCAGAAAATAAAAGATTTCAGTAGCAAGACAAAAAGTGTGTTTTACCTCATCATTGTAAGTTGTAACAGTCACAAACATTCCCAAACCAGGAGCAGATTCAAGGAAATCGTGTCTGCCCAAGTCCCACCGTTGTATCTTGAAAGTCCCTGTTTCAAAAATATAAGACATTTATTTTTATTTATTTTTTAAAAGTCTTTATTAAATTTGTTACCATATTGCTTCTGTCTTATGTTTTGGTTTTTTGGCCACGAGGCATGTGGGAATCTTAGCACCCTGACCAGGGATCGAACCCACACCCCCTGCATTGGAAGGCGAAGTCTTAACCACGGGACCGCCAGGGAAGTCCCTAAGACATTTATTATAAAATAAGTTAAGAAATAGTTATATATGATTACTGATAAATGAATTTTTCAAATTATCCAAATCACAAAATACTGTTATTTTGAACAGCTTATATTTTGGTGATTAGCTTATGTAGCAGAGAAGGAAGATTCTGCAATACAGAGTTCTTGGTCCTGTTCTCACTCTTGTTTGTAAGTCGCTTCACCACTCCAAGCCTCAGCATTCTATTCAGAAAAATGGGCATAATACACATCGCTTCTAAGCCTCAGAGTTGTGAGGACTGTTGAAAATAATAAAAAGTAGCCTATGAAAGCTTTGCACCTGGAATGTAAAATTCCTGTGGGTCGGGCCTGAGAGGACTTCCCAGCATCTCCCCCACAGATCTCCTGCCTTCCACTTCTTCCTCCTGTAGCTTAACCTACTTGCTTCTGGCGCAGTTCCTTCCTAAAGAACAGGTGTATTCATATCGCATCCTTCCTTTTGCTGCATCCAGGTATTCCTGCTAAAGTTCGCATCACTGGGAGAGTGTCCCACTTGATCCCTTTAGGATGTGATAAGTGTCATGTGGCTTAACTTCCCCCTTGTGCCCTTGAAAGTTAAGTGGGGAATGAAAAAAGGGCTAACATTTATTGAAAGTAGCTAACAATACCTGATGTGCCAGGTAGTGTCCTAAGCACTTAATGTGCATCAGCTTATTTAATGTGCTCTGAGGATAGCAGCGTGGACTCTTGAAAAACGCAGGGGATGGGGCACCGACCCTCCAAGCAGTTGGAAATCCATGTATAACTTATAGGTGGCCCTCCATATCTGTGGTTCTATATCCCCCGATTCAAGCAGCTGTGAATCATGTAGTAGTGTAGTATTTACTATTGAAAAAATCCCACGAGTAAGTGGACCTGCGCAGTTCAACCTGTGTTGTTCAAGGGTCAACTGTATTTTTACAGTTGACAGGTCATTTGACAGGTGTATAACAAACACCTCCCAAGGGGATAGCACTGTTTTAGGAGCTGAGGACACAGTGAACAAAATAGACAATGTCTTCGTTCCCATGGAGAAACATACAACTAGTAAATATATAATGTTGAAGATGTTAAATATGCTACAAGAAGAAGCAAGAGACAGGGTAGGAGTGGTAGGGGACTTGGAAGCATTATGTGGGGAAGTCAGGGAAGGCTTCTCTGACATTTGAGCAAAGACCTGAAAGGACAGGGGAGTAAAAATAATATCCGCTTTAATAATATTTGTTTATCACATATATGCAGATTACATCTGTATCTATCTATACATCACATTCAGTGTTAATTGTGTGCCAAGCACCGTTCTAAGAAATTTACACATGTAATCTGAATTTTCATGACAACAGCGCTATGTAGGTAGATACCATTTTATGACGATTTTACATGTGATGACACCGAAGCATAAAGTAATTTGCCCAAGGTCACGTACCTAGCAAGTAGCAGAGTCAAGATTCAATCTAGGCAGTGTAGTGCCTTTTTCCTTACTACCTCGTGATGCTCCCTCCACTGGGGAAAGATTGTTCCATGCAGGAGGACATGCAAAGGTCCTGGGGCAGGAGAATGCTTGGAGTGTTCAAGGAACAGCAGAGTGCTGGAGTGAAGTTAACAGGAAGAAAATCACAGGAGATGAGGCTGAAGGGGTAACGGGCCAGATCGTGGATGATCTACAAATCCTTTTTAAAATTTTGGGGAAAGGCTTCCTTGGTGGCACAGTGGTTAAGAATCTGCCTGCCAATGCAGGGGACATGGGTTCGAGCCCTGGTCCGGGAAGATCCCACATGCTGCGGAGCAACTAAGCCCGTGCACCACAACTACTGAGCCTGTGCTCTAGAGCCTGCGAGCCACAACTACTGAGCCCGCGTGCTACAACTACAGAAGCTCGTGTGCCTAGAGCCCGTGCTGCACAACAAGAGAAGCCACCGCAATGAGAAGCCCGTGCTCCACAACAAAGAGTAGACCCCACTTGCCACAACTAGAGAAAACCCGTGCGCAGCAACAAAGACCCAACACAGACAAAAATAAATAAATTCAAAAAAAGAAAAAAGACCCTATTCCCCCCCTCAAAAAGAAAATTGGGAAGTAATTGGGCGGGTGAGTGAAATGATGTGGCTTTCATTTAGAATTTTTTTTCGCATGGAGTAAGGAATGAAGAAGGATCAGGAGTGGAAGAAGGGAGGCTATTGTCGTAGTCTAGGTGGCTTGGACCAGGTACTAGTGGCAGAGGTTGTAAAAAGTGTTGGATTCTGTATTGTCCCTATTTTACAAGGTGGAAACTGAGTGTCAGAGTCATAGCCCAAAGTCACACAGTGAATAAGCTGTAGGGGCAGAATTAGAACCGAGCCCAGAACCACACTGACTCCCTGGGAGGCAGACGGAGACACATCCCTGACGGGAATCTCACCCTGGACACGACCGCACGGGCAGCCCTGGGGAGAGAGAGAGCGCGTTTCCTGGGACAGGCAGGCGGCAACGCCCCTGAGCCCTGCCTACACTTTGGAGTGACTTCAGTTTAGGCCTCACTGAGCAGTCCTGGTTGTCTTGTCTCCACAAGTTTGTTAAATCTGTATAGTGTACATTATAGACTGTTTAGAATGTTCCAGCTGAAGAGGATCTTTAAAAAAGGTGTCATTGGTGATACCAGAAAAGATGGAGTAAGCCCATTCCACCCTATTTCTCCCGCTAATTACAACTAAAAACCCTGGGCAAAATGTCTAAAGCAACTATCAGAAGACTCTGAAAGGTGGAGAAAGGAAGGTGACTGCCAAGGACTCAAGGTGTGACTCAGCTGTGAGTTCCCTGTTTGGCCCCCACCCCCATATCCTGGCCTGGGTGCTGGAGCAAACAGCAGTCCCCACCAAACTGAAAGAGAGACAGGGAGGAGGAAAGAAAACGCGCTCAGGAGAAGTCTGCTCTCTCGTGCAAAAGGATCTGGAATAGGGTGACCCAACAGGATGGAACCCCTTTGACTACACCTGCCCTACTCCAGACGAACCCTGTGAAAGAAGCGGCACCCTCTCCACGGGCTGCTTCATGTGGGGATTGGGGTGAAGACCTGTGGCGATGCCTGACCTGCACTTAGTGAAGGACAATGAAGAGGCAGAGATGGGGAGGATTACAGAGAGGCGGGAGCTGGAGAAGGCGGTTTTTAAATCTGTGTATGGGGTGTCCTGGGCACGCCCCTAAGCAGCCTGTACATGAGACCAACCAGAATAAGTACAGCAAAAGCTCTGAGAATCCAACCATGGTGTGGAAAACACCCAGGTTTCAGATTGGCCTCTGGGTAGCATGCAAGCAGGGTAGGCCAGAATAGTAGTGCAGAGTCTCAGAAAAATAAGGTTAGGATGTGTGATCTGAAACTAAATGGGTTGACTACTTGTTAAAATAGAATATTTAAATAGGAACCAGAGTTATAATACTCACAATGTCCAGGATACATTACAAAATTACGCACCATGTCAAGAACCAAGAAAGCCTCAACTTGAATGAGAAAAGACAGCTAGTAGACACACCAAAATGACATAGACATTGAAATTATCTGACAAGAATTTTAAAGTCATCATAAAAATGCATCAACAAGGAGTCTGAACACCCTTAAATGGAAAAGTAGAGAGTCTCAGAAAAAATATAAAAATAAATGGACACATTAAAACAGGAAAAATATAATATTTGAAATTGAAAAATAACCAAATGGACTCAATAAAAGAATAGAGATGACAGAGGAAAGAGTCAGTGAACTTGAAACTAGATCAATGGGGACTTCCCTGGTGGTCCAGTGATTAAGACTCCGTGCTTCCACTGCAGGGGGCGTGGGTTCCATTCCTGGTCGGGGAACTAAGATCCCACATGCCGCATGGCATGGCCAAAAAAACCCAAAACCACAAACAAACAAAAAAAAACTATAGATCAATAGAAATAATCGAATCTGGTCAATGGAGAGAAAATAGATTGGAAAAAAAAAAAAGAAACTCAGTCTCACGAACCTGTGGGACAATAATCAAAGGTCTATAATTTGCAAGTCCCAGAAGAAAGGAGAAAGAGTGTAAGGCTGAGTAAATACTGGAAGAAATGATGGCTGAAGACTTCCCAAACTGGGTGAAAGAGATAAGCCTACATACTCAAGAAGCTAAGTGAACCCTACAAGGCCAGACTCCCCCAAATCTACCACCAGATACATCATGATTAAATTTCTCAAAACCAAAGGGGGGGGCGGAAAACCTATGAAAAATAGCCAGAGAGAAACACTGCATTACTGGTGGGGAAAAACAATTGGAGTAACAGCAGACTTCTCATCAGAAACATGGAGGCCAGAAGGAAGGGGCACATTTCCAAGTGTTGAAAGAAAAAGAATTGTCAAATCTATATCCACCAAAAATACCCTTCAGAATGAAGGCAAAGTATTCTTAAGGTCAAGGAAAACTAAGAGGATTTTTTCACCAGAACACCTACTGTAAAACAATTGCTAAAGGAACTTCTTCAGACAGAAAGAAAACGGTAAGACGGAAACTTGGAATAGCAGGAATGAAGGGAGAACAATGGGGAAGTCAACACCAGGGAAACCACAATAGAGTATTCTCTTCCCCTTTAAAAAAAAGTTGTTTGACAGTTGAAGGTAAAAAAAAAATCAGCATTGCCTGGTGTTGTTCTCAAAGTATGTAGACATAATATTGACAACAACTATATTACAGGGTGGGGGGCAGAGGGACTTACATGGTCATAAGGTTTCTATATTCCTCTCGATATGGTAAAATATTGATCCTTGTAGACTGTGGTAAGTATGTGTATTGTAATCCCTAGAGCAACCACTAATAAAAACTATACAAAGAGATACAGTGAAAAATACTATAGATAACACAAAATGGATTACAAAACACTCAAGTGACCCACAGGAAGATACAAAATAGAAAATGGGAACAAAACCCAAAGGGAGCAAAAAGAAAACAAATAATAAAACAGCAGACCTAAATCCTGACATATCAATAATTACATTACATGTAAATGGTATAAACGGAGATAAGACAAAGATTGTCAGAATGGATTTTTTAAAAAATGAACCAACTGTTAGGTCTTTGAGAAAGTCACTTTGGATATAATGCTATAGGTAAGTTAAAAGTAAAAGGATAGAAAAGACATATCATTACGACAGTCAAAAGAAAGCTCACGTGACTCTAAATATCAGATAAAGTAGACTCCACAGCAAAGGAAATTACCAAGGACAGAGAGGGGCCTTAACGTAATGATAAAGGGGTCAATTCAATATGAAGACATAACCATCCTAAATGCATCAACAGTTTCAAAACACATGAAGTAAAACTGCTGAAAGGAGACGTGGACGAGTCCACCCCATGGGTCGTCAGTGCTCCTCGGCCGTGGACAGGGCTAGTGGACGTGGGAGAGCTGACTCGCACCGTCCACCAGCAGGGCCTGCTTGGCATTTTTGGGATGGCCCCCAAACAGCAGGGTACACATTTCTTTTCAAGTGCACGTGGAACTTTCACCAAGTTAGGCAACAAAGCCCTAAACCTGACGCGGCACCTTTGCTGAAGCAGCCGAACGTTCCTGGAGAAAAGCACGCAGCCAGGCAGGCGGACGGCCGCCTGGAAATGCCCGCGTGGGTTCCTGTCCTCCGAGATGACGGGTCTCCTCGGGAGCCTCTTCCAGCCCCTCCCCCGTCCGGGGCTTGCCTTGCCCACGTGGACGCACTCAGCATCTCTGTCTTCCACCACGAGCACCCTCTCCCCGGCAGCTCACCGCCCTCTGCCTCCCCCTCCCTGTCCTCTAGGGCTCTGCTCTTGTCACTCTCCCCACACTCACCATCCGCCCTCTTGTCCGCGTGCAACTGTCCCAGTGCCGCCCCCACCACCCGCATTCTGGGAGGGGCTGGAGTCTGGGGACGTGCGGCGTCTTCCTCTATGGGCCGCCTGGGCCCGGACTGAGCGAGGGCAGGGCTCGCTGAGGATTTGTACGTGTTCGATAAAGGATTTTGAATGGATGCGCACCCGTGGCCCCTGGTTACAGCGCCGGTGTTCCTGGCCCAGAGGGAGGTGTTATGCCCGATGGCTACCACCAGGTGGCAGAAGAGTAGCACTGCTCGCGGGTGACTGGGCCTGGCGGTCCTCCCAGCGTGGACAGGACAGCCCATGTGACGGGCACCCAGAGCGGGCCAGGCTGCCTGACGTGTTTCTCCTCAGGATAACAAGGGTGTGTATCACTTGGGGTGTGAAGACCCAGTTATTATTTGTAAACAGCTTAATGCAGCACTTAGCACATTGTAAGCGCTATGCAAGCACTTGATGAATTATTCCTTACATTATTATTGGGCTTTTGATGTCAACGCCCATTAGGGCCTACAACCCTGGAAAGTCTGTATAATAATACCCACCTTTACAGCCGAGTCTACAGGACTTGTCTAACACCACCCAGAAAATAAAAGGCTGAGCCAGGATGAAAACTCTGCAGGCTCGGTTCCCAGCTCAGCGCTCGGCCCCTCATCACAAACTCCACCCCTGCTCTGCACGCAGCCCCGGGCTGTGTGGCGCGCGTGTTAAACCCCAGGTGTAGTCCTGGCAGAACTTCTGTGCTGACCTAGCTCCCCAGGGGCCCTTCCTCCTGGGGGCTCCACTCAGTGACCCTGGCTGGGAGCTGTCGGGTGGCAGGCGTGAGCCGCGTGCCACAGGAGGCCAGCTGCCTCCCTGGGACCCTGTGTGCGCCCCTGTTCAGGCCCTCGGCTCGTCCTGCGACCCCTGAGGCGGCTGTGCCTTCTGCTGCAGCCTGTGAGTCCTTGAGGCTGGAACTGAGGGCCATCTGAGTTGATGCTAGAAAAGTAAAATGCATCTCTTGTAGGAATTTTGGAAAGTAAAACTCCCCTCCAGAAGTCTTTGGTATTCAGTATTACCCTTCTAACCTTTTCCCTGTAAGTACACATCGTATATTTTATAAAAAAATGAAATCACACTGTATATCTCTGATTTGATTTTTCCACCCAATTATTTTGTGACCATGTTTCTTTGTCCTTGAATGTTCTTCTGTAACCTAATTGAGGTCTATTCAAAGAGCTGAAGAAAGATCCAGTGTCGTTTGTCCAGTGCTGAGCACAGAGCTCTGCAGGCAAGCTGGCCCCGCAGTGTCTGAGGAACGAGTGAAGGGACTGGGATGGGCCGCCTGGCAGGAGGGCGTTCAAAGCCAGCCCGTCCTGTTGACCCGGGTGCAACCTGGGCATAGAAAGCAGTTGCTTCCAACAGTCGCCGTGAATACAGGGTGGCCTCTTCCAGATGCTCCAGGCTCCCTGAGCACCTTGGATTCCCTCTGACCTGTGAGCCTTTTTGAGATTCTTTCTGTGTGGAGGGAGCGCAGGAGGTGACATGTCACTGACCGGACGTGAGCACACACTTCCTACACCACACACCCCACCAGGGTACAGTCAATGAGTAATTGCCACCAAATCACCAGCCAAAACATTGCTGACATCCCAAACACCCCCGTGCCCCTCAGCATCCATCCCCGGAGGCCACCAGCCCTCTGGCCTGTGAAGACACAGCATTTTTGTGTCTTTGTACTTTATACAGTACGTGTCCTCTTGGGAACACCGTCAGCGTGCGTTGGGGGCTTGTCCGTGTTACATGCAGGTGTAGACCATCCCTTGTTGCTGCTGCTCAGGGTCTCGTTATGTGAGCGGATGACTTTATTTTCCATCTGTCCGTGGATGGGCACTGGACAGGCCTGGTTTGGGCCATTTCGGGTCGTGCCTCTCTGAAGATTCTTGTGCAGCTGAGCACGTGTGTGCATTTCTGTTGGGCATGTCCTGCATTTGCCCAGCTTGTGGACGGGGCCTGTGTTCATCTTCGGGGGGCACCATTGTTGGGGGTGAAGTCTGCAGCCTGGAGCGGGGGTGGTGGTGCACACCTACCGGCACACTCGGTTTTCTCACTGGTGGGTGCGTGGCGGCGTCTCATGGGCTTTGTGTTGCCTGGTGGGCACGGAGTCAAGCGCCTTTCCACCCGCTCCTGGCTGTTTGGGTTCCCCCTCCTGTGAAGTGTCTGCTGCTCTTCAGCTCGTGTCTCCCTCCCATGGATGGTCCTCCACGCTGGTCCCTTCTGTGCAGAGGTGTGCATCTTAGTTGCACACTCGTTCTGGGTGTCAAAGTTGTGTCACCAAGGAGAGGCCAGACATGCAGACACATCTCCCGAACCCGTGTCCGTAGAAACCGGGGGTGTCTGCAGAGGGAGGGCCTGGGGCAGGCGGGGCGCCCAGAGACGTTGGCGCCTCTGAGGCGGCAGAAAGAGCAGCCGTGACTCTCGTGGCTTGTGCGCTCCGAGGCTGGAGCGGGGCCTGGGAGGGGTCCAGAGCGTCAGAGCCGGCGCGTGGGGTGGGGCCCAGCCGCCAGCTCCTTTGCTGGGAGGTGGGAAAATTCTGGGGGGCTTCCTAGCCAACTAATTTTTAATTTTTTAGAATTGTGGTAAAACATATATAACAAAATTTAACATTGAAAGCGTTTTAAAGTGTGCAGATCGATGGCATTAACAAAATTTAACATCGAAAGCGTTTTAAAGTGTGCAGATCGATGGCATTAACAAAATTTAACATCGAAAGCGTTTTAAAGTGTGCAGATCGATGGCATTAACAAAATTTAACATCGAAAGCGTTTTAAAGTGTGCAGATCGATGGCATTAAGGATGTTCACGTTGCTGTGCAGCCATCCCCATCCGTTTCCAGAACTTCTCCACCAAACAGAAACTCTGCACCTGTTTAAGCAATAGCTGCCTTTCCCCTCCCCCTCTAGCTCCTGGTCACGTCACTCCTACTTTTTGATTTTTGAATCTGACTCCTCTAGGGACCTCATACAAGTGGAACCACACAGCATCTGTCCTGTTGCATGCTACAGTGGGTTCCGAATTTCATTTTTATTCATTTCACTCCTTTTCACGACTGAATAATATTCCACTGTGCCATGGACCACATTTTGTTCATGCATCCGTTTGTTGACGGACACGGGTCGCTGCCTCCTTTGGCTGTTGTGAATTATGCTGTCCGAACGAGGGGTCTGAGGGTCTGTCTGGGTCCCCAGCCTCACTCCCAGGTGTCCTCTCGGCGGTGGGGGCACTGGGTGGGCATCTGCAGTGCTGGCTCACATTCCCGAGCTCCCCGGGCTCAGTCTGAGCCTGGCCTCACCTGGAGGCTCCCCTCGCCTGGCCTCTCTCCCTCCTTCTCCTGGGGGACGCCCCCTTAATGAATCACTTGCGCTTGACTCCTTGGCTCGGGTGGGGGTTCAGCGGGCACCCAGCCCTTGACCCCCTGAGGTGCGGTGATGAGCGATGATCCTCGTTCAGCTTTGCTTCTTCCTCCTCCATCTCCTGGTCTGGCTGAAGGTTTGCACTCTGAAGAAAGAGAACTACAGAACCCTGGAGACTTTGGCCGAGTGCAAGAGTCATATCCAAGGACCCTTTGGAAGGGAGCGACCAGGAGCGAGATTTCATTGCTTCTGAATTCTAATTCTTTTCCTTTTAATGAACAGTCTCCCACGTGATCACTGTGCTCCACGGCACTTCTCACCTTCTCTCAGCGCCTGACTTTTATAAGAACTGACAGCCTTGTTTAAAAAGTGTCTCCGCACTTCCCTGGTGGCGCAGTGGTTAAGAATCCACCTGCCAATGCAGGGGACACGGGTCGAGCCCTGGTCTGGGAAGATCCCACATGCTGCGGAGCAACTAAGCCCGTGCGCCACAACTACTGAGCCTGCGCTCTAGAGCCCGCGAGCCACAACTCCTGAGCCCACGTGCTGCGTCTACTGAAGCCCATGTGCCTAGAGCCAGTGTTCCGCAACAAGAGGAGCCACCGCAATGAGAAGCCTGCGCACTGCAACGAAAAGTAGCCCCTGCTCGCCGCAACTAGAGAGAGCCTGTGCACAGCAATGAAGACCCAACGCAGCCAAAAATAAATAAATGAAAAATAAATAAATTTATTTTAAAAAAAAGTGTTTCCAAGGATCAGCAAGTAGGTGGTTGTAAAGCTCGTCGGGCCGGCGACGGTCCCTTACCCCACAGCCCCCCAGAGCTCCCTCGTCCCTCTCGTCCCTCTCCTCCTAAAAACCTCGCCCCCTGTGTTCATTCAAAACAACCTGGAATTTATCGTTAAAGAGCATTGCTACGAGGAACTAAGAGAAACAGTATAAAAGTACACCATGTATTTGAAGTTTCCAAGCAAGTTTACAGAGCAAGGATTTCTAGTCCTGCGCTTGGCTGCAGTGCCCTGCGCTGGCACGGTTCACAGGTGCGCAGGTGGCTTTGTCTCCCTTTCAGCCTCCAGCAGAGGGATTCCAGGCTCTCCTCTGCTTCTCAGGAATTTCCTTCCTTTCAGGGAGGGGTGGGAGCCAGAATCAGGGCCACACCTGCTTCTCTGGTACCTTCGGACAGACCCTGGGAGGCCGAGTTGACAGGTTGGAAACAGAGTCCAAGAGGCTGGGAGAAAGCGGGACGCACGCCTGCAGCTGGTCGGGGCTACCAGGTGCTCCAGGCAGGTGCTGCCTCCAGCTCGTGGATAAGGGGACGAGGCTGAAAGTCACCCAGCTGCTGGCGATGACGGCGATGGCCGGCACACCTCTGTCCTCCTGCGGTGCCCTGCGCGGCCTCCGCCTGGGGAAGGCGGCCGCCTACTTTTAGTCCCGAGGAGCAAAAACACACTTTTAGGTAGATTTGACTAAATGACTGGCTCTGAGCTCATCTCTCTTGGACGTTCGAGATGGTGTGTTTCATCAGACTTCATAGGAACTCAGAGATGTGAAGAGAAAAGGCATAGCTGCCGTGTACTCTTCCTGGACTTGGGCCACCAGGCATGGTCTCAGGTCCCCACAGATCCACAGATATTTTAACATTTTTGTTTTTCCATTTTAATGGTGATCTAAACATTAAATATAGCATATTCTGGATTGACACTTCTTAACCAGGCAGGGTTTGACACATGCATTTATGATCAAGTATCACTAAGTGAAAGTCAGGGATTTGACAGGCAGCGAAGGTTTAGTGATAGTTCAGTGAGACAGGGAGTGGAAACAGAGTTTTTCAGGGTGCAGGCAGCCTAAGCGTGCAGAGCCCACAGCGGTCGGGAATGTATTCACGCTCAGAGCGGATGGACTGAGCTAAGGTCCTGGCTGTAGACTTAGGGGCTTGCAACACACAGGGAACAAAAAGCAGAGAGTAAATGTGCAATGAAATTTTTTATAAAAAGGACCTTTAAAGGAAATGTTTAAGAATTGTATCGAGGGTATGCTATTATAGTATTTGGCACATGTAAGTAGTAGGCTGATGATTAAATCAGCCTCTGGAAGCTGAAGTTCAGAAGACACACTGACTTCTGCTGTTTTGTCTTGTGTTACTGGACCAGTCTAGAGACCTCACTTATCTTTTGAGAATTCAACCACAATTAGCATGATTAACGGCATCAGAGATTGTTTTACTTAAGGTAACCTGACAACTGGAAAAACAAATCAAGCTTGGATCCTGTGGTCTTGTGTTTGGGTTTCCTGTTTTACGAATTATGCAATTCCCTCTTAAGGCTGTTTTCAAGCCAGTTCTGCGTAATTTGCTAACGTGTCTCAAGAGAAAAGCGCACAGCGTGAAGCTCTCTGCCAAAGAGCATACACAGCAAGAGGTTAGCATGTCCAATAAAGATGTTAGAAACAAAAGAGGTTAGCACGACACCACCGTAAGATGACATCTTGAGTTCAACATTCAACAGAGTTCATCTAACCCACCTGTTATCAAGGTGTCACTTGGAATGTCTTCTATTATGCATTTCTCCTCTCGTTCCCCTACGTGGAAATAAAAAGCAGTTGAAAGTGAAAAACAAAAACTCAAAAGAAATGTTAACATCTGCATTTCTGTTGCTTTTGCCACTTCTGGTTCTACTTCTTTTGAAATGGATCCGTTGCAGCTGATACTGCTTACTGAGTGCTTACATTTCTTTGGATAGCTTTGTAAATTGATTTTTGTGAGAAGTGACATATGGTGGCTACACTTGGGCGGGTGATTGCAGCAGGTCCCAGAGAACAAGATAAAAGACGCCTGAACCCTGGGACCTTGCCAAGTGTGATGACATCAGAATTCCTTTGGATCGGTTCCTTTTAAGGATTTTGAAATGTTCCAATGGAATGAAAGACAGTGAGGCCAAGGGACAAGCCTTGGAGACCCTGAAGCGCCGCACCCGGCAGAGGCCCAGAGATGGCCTGAGCTGTGCGGGAGTGACCAAACCCAAATGGCCATTCTCTGGTCACTTCCACTGCTTGGCGGGAGGTGGGGGGAGGAGGGAGTGAAGGCTGCTTCGTGGGGGAGAGAAACGCAAGTCCGCCGGGCCTGGGAAGGGGTGAGAGCCGGAGTCTAACTGGAGTCCTCACCCCAAACGACTCTCTTGAGTCTCCGTTTTCTCTTTAAAAAGAAAACAGTTAAAGTCGTCCAGTGTGATTTATTATTTCTTTCAGCTCTGGCATGCAATGTTTTCTTTTTAAACCTTTTATTTTGAAATATTTATAGACTCACAAAAAGTTGCAGAAATCATACCCATCACCCAGATCCCCGCAGCGGTAACATCTTACATGACCCACGGACTGCACAGCCATCACGGAAACCAGGATTTTGACATTGGCAGAGTGCAGTTAACTCGACTACAGACCTTACATGGATTTCAGCAGCTTTTGCACACACTCATTTTTTTAAAATGTGAGTGTGCTGTCAAAAGAATGCTTCAGCAAGTAATTATGAACACTCTTGAAACAAGTAGAAAAACGGGGGAAATGCAGCATTGCTTTTGGATTAAGAGATTAGGCTCCTATGGCTGGGTTGTTTCACTGACCTGCTTTGTAGCTGTGAGAACACAGACAGGCCAGCAGACCCCAGGGTTGTCATCTGTAAAGCAGGGAGCTAGTGGTAGCACTGACCTCACAGCAATGTGGTTGGGCCTAGGTGAGGCCGGTAGTAGGAGGTCCTAGCTCTGTGCCAGGCACACAGTGGGCCTTCAGTACAAGATGCGCACGGTGGCCTTTCTGGCACTCGGTGGGGCGGCTGCTGGGTGCATTCCTAGCGCGAGGCAGTGGCCACCAGGCACGGGTCCTCTGTCTCTGTCTCCACCTGTGACCGTGCCCCCAGCCCTCCTGGCACTGGAGCCCTCCTTCTCCTTGTCGTCAGGGACCTTGCTCTATCGGGGGCTTCGGCCTTTCCCTTCCTGTCGACCCGTGTCCTCCACGCCATGTCCCTCCCTGACCACTGGCGTAGTCTGTTTGGGCTGCTACAACCAAACACCACAGACCGCGCAGTGCACAGACAATAGGCGTTTGTTTCTCACGGTTCTGGAGGTTGGTTGGGTTCCGGTGAGGGCCTGCTTCCGGGCTGCAGAGGGCACACTCACACTGTGTCCTCATGTGACAGAATGGGCGAAGGGGCTCTGTGGGGCCTCCTGCGGGGCACTGGTCCCATCCGTGACCTAATCACATCCCAGGGCCGACCTCATAACACCATCATGTTGGGCGTTAGGGTTCCAGCATGCGAATTTTGATGGGACTCATTCAGACCACAGCAACCACCATGGTTTCCCTTTGAGAAGTGCTACGGCGTGGTGCTCACAGCCGAGACGTGGCCCGTCTGGAACGCCTTCTCTGCACGTACCTTCTGTGTGACCTCGGACAAGCCCCTGAACGTTCCCTCATCAACTGGTTGCTTACCCTGAAGTACAATCTGCACAGCAGAGGCAGACTGCACGCTTGATCCTTTCCCTGTAATTATCAGCTTCCAAGGTAAGACACCGGTGCCTCAGTCACCTCCTGTGGTGACCAACGGGGCTTCCGTCGTGTATCATCATGACCTCACGAGTTGTTACATATTTAATGCTTTCCCGATATATTGCCGTCGTCATTCTTCTGGATGCTCAGATGACCCCACATTTGGCCACTGGCAGTCCCTTCACTTTGGCTCCTATGTCCTTTTCTTGTGTGTGTGGTAAATTACACATAACAAAATTTACTTTCTTAACCAATATTAAGTGTACAGTTCAGTGGTATTAAATACATTTACACTGTTGTGAAACCATCACCACTTTGCATCTCCATAATCCTTTTCATTTCATGAAGCTGAAGCCTATTAAACAGTAACTCTCCTTTCCCCGCTCTGCCCAACCCCTAGCAACCACTCTTCTACTTTCTGTCTCTATGATTCTGACTGCTATGAGTAGCTCAGATAAGTGGAATCATGCTGTGTTTGTCTTTTTGTGACTGGTTTATTTCACTTAGCATGATGCCCTTGAGGTTCATCCATGTTGTAGCATATTGCAGAATTTCTTTGCTTCTTAAGCCGTTTTATGGATGTAGCACATTTTGTTAATCCATTCATGCATCAGTGGACACTTGGGTTGCTTCCACATCTTAGCTATTGTGAATAATGTTGCTATGAACATGGGTGTACAGATATCTCTTTGAGGCTGCTTTGAATTCTTTTGGGTATATACCCAGAAGTGGAATTCCTGGATCATAGGGTAGTTCTACTCTTAACATTTCGAGGAACTGCCATACTGCTCTCCACAGTGGCTGTACCATTTTACATTCCTGCCAACGATGCACAAGGATCCCAACTTCTCTACATCCTGGCCAACGCTCATTTTTTTCAGTTTTTTGATGGTAGCTCTCCTGTTGGGTGTGAAGTGGTATCTCATTGCAGTTTTGGTTTGCGTCTCCCTAATAATTAGTTATGTTGAGTATCTTCATGTGCTTATCGTCCATTTGATATCTTCTTTGTAGAAATGTCTATTCAAGTCATTTACCCATTTTTGAATCGTGTTGTTGAGTTTTAGGAGTTCTCTATATATTCAGGATACTAATCCCTTATCAGATATATGGTTTTTTATTCTGTTGCTAGTGTCTTTTGATGCATAAAATTTTAAAATTTTCATGAAGTTCAATTTGTCTATTTTTTGTTGTTGTTGCCTCTGCCTTTGGTATCATATTCAAGAGATCATTGCCAAATCCAATGTCATGAAGCTTTTCTACTATGTTTTCATCTAAGACTTTTATTGTTTTAGATCTTATATTTAGATTCTTGATACATTTTGAGTTAATTTTTGTATATGGTATAGATAAGGGTCCAACATCATTCTTTTACATATGGAGATCCAATTTTCTCAGAATCATTTGTTGAAAAGACTGTCCTTTCCCCTTGGTCTTGGCACCCTTGTCAAAATCATTTCACCATATATGCGAGAGTTTATTTTGGGGCCCTCTATTCTATTCCATTGGTCTATATCCCTGCCTTTATGCCAATACCAAATTATTTTGATTACTGTAGCTTTGTAGTAAGTTTTGAAATCCCGAAGTTTAAGTCCTCCAGTTTTGGTCTTCTTTTTCAAGATTGTTTGGACTATTTGAGTTTCCTTGAGATTCCATATGAATTTTAGGATGGGTTTTTCTATTTCTGAAAAAACATCATTGAGATTTTGATAGGGATTGCATTGATTCTTTAGATTGCTTTGGGTAGTTTTGACATTCTCACAACTTTAAGTCTTTCAATCCATGAACATAGAATGTGTTTCCATTTATTTATGTCTTCTTTAATTTCTTTTGGCAATATTTTATAGTTTTCACTGTACAAGTCTTTCACCTCCTTGGTTAAATTGATTCCTAAGTATTTTCTTCTTTTTGAGGCTGCTATAAATGTAATTGTTTTTGTAAGTTTCTTTTCAGACTTTTCATTGTTCATGAATAGAAATGCAACTGATTTTTGTGTGTTGACTTTGTGCCCTGGTACTTTGCTGAATTCATTTATTAGGTCTGACAGATTTTTGGTGGGATCTTTAGGATTTCTTACATTTAAGAACATGCAAACAGAGATAATTTTACTTCTTCCTTTTCAGTTTAGTTGCCTTTTATTTCTTTATCTTATCTAATTGCTCTGGCTGGAACTTCCAGTTCTATGTTGAACAGAAGTGATGAAAGTGGGCATCCTTGCTTTGTTCCTGATCTTAGAGGAAATGCTTTTTTCTTTCACCATTGAGTATGATGCTTTTGGTGAGTTTTTCATAAATGACTTTTATTATGTTGAGGTAATTTCCTTCTATTTCCAGTTTTTTGAACGTTTTTATCATGAAATTTTGTCAGATGCTTTTCTGCATCAATTTGAAATTTGTCAAATGGTTTTTCTCTATCACTTGAGATGATCATGTGTTGTTTTTTTTTGCCTTCATTCTATTGATGTGTCATAATATTCAATACATTGATTGATTTCCATATGTTGAATCATCCTTGCATTCCAGGAATAAATCCCACTTTGTTGTGGTGTGTAATCCTTTTAATATGCTGCTGAATTCAGTTTGCAAATATTTTATTGACGGTTTTTGCATCGGTGTTCATAAAGGATATTGGTCTGTAGTTTTCTTGTAGTGTCTTTGTTTGGCTTTGGATCAGGGTAATAATGGCCTCAAAGAATGAGTTAGGAAGTGTCCACTCCTCTTAAATTTTTTTGGAAAGTTTGAGAAGGATTGGTATTAGTTCCTCATTAAATGTTTGGTAGAATTCACCAGTGAAGCCATCAGGTCCAATTTCTTTGTCAAGAGATTTGTTATTATTATTACAACTGATTCAATCTCCTTACTAGTTATAGTTTTATTCAGATTTTCTATTTCTCCATGATCCAGTCCTGGTAGGTTTTGTATTTCCAGGAATTTGTCCATTTCAGCTAAATTATCTAATTTATTGGTGTACAGTTATTCATAGTATTCTTGTAATCCTTTTTATTCTGTAGTATTGATTTTAATGTTCCTACTTTCATTTCTGATTTAGTAAGTTGAGTCTTCTCTCTTCTTTTCTTAGTCCATATAGATAAAGGTTTGTCAATTTTGATATTTTCAAAGAACAAGCTTTTGGTTTCATTGATTTTTCTCTGTTGCTTTTCTGTTCTGTATTTTGTTTATCTCTACTCCAATCTTTATTATTTCCTTCCTTCTGCTGGCTTTGGGTGTAGTTTTTTCTTCTTCTTCTAGTTCCTTAGATTGTAAAGGTGGATTGATGACTTGAGATCTTTCCTGTTTTTTAATGTGTTTATAGCTATAGCCCCACCCCCACCCCCCTAGCACTATTTTCACTGCATCCCATATGTTTGGTGTGTTGTGTTTTTGTTTTCATTCCTTTCTAAGTATTTTCTAATTTCCTTGTGATTTCCTCTTTAATCCATCGGTTTAAGAGTGTGTTGTTTAATTTCCACAAAGTTGTGAATGTTCCAGTTTTACTTCTGCTGTTGATTTCTAACTTCATCCTGTTGTGGTTGGAGAAGATATTTTATATGATATCACCTTTTAAAATCCATTGAGACTTAATATGTGGCCTAACGTATGGTCTATCCTATAAAGTGTCCCATGTGCGCTTGAGAAGATTGTGTACACTGTTGTTATTGGGTAGAGTGTTCTGTGCATGTCTGTTAGATCTAGTTGGTTTATGGTGATGGTTAAGTCCTCTGTTTCCTTACTTCTCTTCTGTCTGGTTGTTCTATCCATTATTGTGAGTGGGGTATTGAAGTCTCCAACTATTATTGTAAAACTGTCTATTTCTCCCTTCAATTTTGTCAGTTTTTTCTTCATATATTTTGATATTCTGTCATTAGGTGTGTAAATGTTTATAATTGTTATATTTTCCTTTTTTTATTCTTTTTTTTTAAAAAAGATTTTTTGGCTGCACCACGTGGCATGCAGGATCTAAGTTCCCTGACCAGGGATTGAACCCATGCCCCCTGCAGTGGAAGCACAGAGTTTTAACCACTGGACCACCAGGGAAGTCCCTATATTTTCTTGTTGTATTGAAAATTTTATTAATATATAATGTCCTTCTTAGTTTCTTACAACTATTTTGGATTTAAATTTTGTTTTATATGATATTAGTATAGCCGCCCCTGCTCTCTTTAGGATTTAAATATAATCCCTGTGATAACCACAAAGAAGATAGATATAAAGTACACAAAAAAAGAAATGAGAAAGGAATGTAAATACTCCTCAACAGAAAAATCAACTAAACAAACAGAAAAGACAGTAATGCAGGAAATCAGGAAGGAATGTCTTTTGCAAGGAATGTCTTTTTCCATCCTTTCAGTTTCACTCTATTTGTGTCTTTGGATTTAAAGTGGGTCTCTTGCAGACAGCATAAAGTTGGATCATGTGTTTTTATCCATTCTGCCAATCTACGTCTTTCGATGAGAAAAATTAATTCATTTAAATGTAAAGTAATTACTGATAGGGAGGGACTACTGTCATTTTGCTGTTTGTTTTCTATATGCCTTAGAGGTTTTTTTTGGCCCTGGTTTCCTGCATTACTGTCTTTTTTGTGTGTTTAGTTGATTTTTCTGTAGAGGAATGTTTACATTCCTTTCTCATTTCTTTTTGTGTGTATTTTATATCTATTTTCTTTGTGGTTATCACAGGGATTACATTTAAATCCTAAAGTTATAACACTCTAATTTGAATTTATACCAGCTTAACTTCAAAAATATACAAAAACTCTGCTCCTTTACAGCACTCTTCCCATCCCTTTCAGTTTTTGATGTCACAAAATTACATTTTGAAATTTTATTTTTATTATTATTTTTTTTGGCCATGCCATGCAGCATGCGGGATCTAAGTTCCCTGACCAGAGATCGAACCTGTGCCCCCTGCAGTGGAAGCACAGAGTCTTAACCACTGGACTGCCAGGGTAGTCCCACAAAATTACACTTTTATGCACTGTATGCCCCAAAACATAAACTCATAATTATTTTAAATGCATTAGTCTCTTATTGCTATTATGTAGAAAACAAGATTTGTTGTTACAAACCAAAGTTATAGTATTACTAGATTTTACACTAATAATTTTTTTCTTTAAATGTATTAGTCTCTTAAATCATGTAGAAAATGAAATTGCAGCTGCAAACCATTGTTATAATGATACTAGCTTTTATAATTGCTCATGTATTTACCTTTCCTGGGATCTTTATTTCTCCATACAGCTTTGATGTCCTTTCATTTCACCTGAAGGATATTTCTTGCAGGGCAGGTCTAGTGGTCATGAACCCCCCCAGCTTTTGTTTTTCTGGGAATGTCTTTATTTCTCCCTCAGTTTCGAAAGACAGTTTTGCCAGATATTGGATTCTTGGTTGATAGCTTTTTTTTTTTCTTTTGGCACTTTTAATACATTGGTCTTCTGGCCCCCAAAGTCACTGAGAGCAAGTCCGATGACAGTCTTATTAAGGATCCCTTGTATGTGACAGTTTGCTTCTCTTGCTGCTCTCAAGATTCTTTGTCTTTTGAAAGTTTGATTATAATATGTATTAGTGGGGGTCTCTTTGAGTTCATTTTACTTGGAATTCATTGAGCTTTTTGGATTTTTGTATTGATGTCTTTTATCAAATTTCAGAGGTTTTCAGCCATTATTTGTTCAGATATTCTCTCTGCCCTTTCCTTTCTCTTCTCCTTCTGGGACTCCCAAGTGTGTATACTGCTCTGCTTGATGGTGTCCCGCACATCCCTTAGGCTCTGTTCACTCTTCTTTCATCGTTTTCATTCTGTTTTTCAAACTTGATGATTTCCATTGTCTTAGCTTTAAGTTTACTGATTCTTCTACCTGCTAAAATCTGCCTTTGAATCCCTGTGGTGGATTTTAAATTTCAGTTATTATGCTTTTCAGCTCCAGAATTTCTTTTTGGTTTCTTTATGGGTTTTCCATCTCTTTATTGGTTTTTCCATTTTGTTTACACATTGTTTTCTTGATTTTCTCCATATCTTCCGTTACTTCTTTGAACACCTTTAAGACAGTTGTTTTAAAGTCTTTGTCCAGTGTGTTTGCCGTTAGATCTTTTTTCAGGAACAATTTCTGTTGATTTATTTTTTTTCCTTTGTGTAGGCCATACTTTTCCTATTTATTTGTATGCCTTGTGATTACTTTTTTTTGTTGAACACTGGACAGTTGGATCTAATAATGTGGTAATTCTGGAAATCAGATTCTCCCCCTTCCCCAGAGTTTGCTGTTTGGTGTTATTGTTGTTGTTCGTAGTTGTAGGCTGTCTCTGTGCTGAGGACCAGCCTAAGGTGTAAACCTAAGGTCTTCTCAGGTCATTTCTGGGCGTGCATGGTCAGTTTCTATCAATAATTTTCCCTGCATTTGCAGTTGTTTTTTTAATGTCCTTGTCTTTAATGTTTGGTTCCCAAAAGGGAGAAAAAGTAAAAAATGAAGGGGTGGGGAAGGTTGCCAACCCTTTAAGTCCTCTGGAAGTCACTTCAGCTGGAGGGGGAGGGTCTTGCAATAATGGGGGAGGTGCAACAACAATGGCCGCCGGCCTGTTCATCTGCACCTCTGTGATCAGAAGCAGCAATCAGTGATCAGAGCAGAGGCCCCCGATATCTGTACAGGGTCTTTTTTGCCCCACCGGTTCCTGCAAGCTGTGGGCAGGCTGCTCCAGAAACAGGTGCAAGGCCTCCTGGCCTCGGGCCTCCTGGCTGGGGGAGGGGGAGTGGGTAGCTTCTAGGTGCTAAGAGCTGAAATTGACCGAAATGAACTGCAGTTTACCATCCAAGGCTTCCCCTGGAAGCCATCAGCAGACTCCAGAGTTCCCAGATGGTTACATCAGAGGGTTCTGCCCCTGCAGTTGTTATCTGGGTGGGAGATGGAGTCTCACCTCACAGGTGCCTCCTATTCTGCCATCTTCCCTGTCTCTTGGTTCCTGTGTCCGTTGGACAGAATAGCACTGGTTCTTAAATACGAAAGCATATGGTCTAAAAGGTGTTTTTTATTTTAGCCAGTTCTGTAACTTTTGTACTGTTTTTTCTTTAAATATTATCTCTTCTCCATTATCCCTATATATATCCTTCAGAGTGTTTAACTTAAAACATTTTATAACTTTATATCCCATATCTTTTTGAATATTTCCATCTCTTTGTCTCTATGTGCTGCATTCTGGGTGATATATCTTCCAGTTCACTAATTCTTTCTCCAGCTATGCCTAGCTCAGCTCTTCAACCCACTGAGGACTTGTCATTCCACACAGTTTTTCCTTTCCAGATTTATCTGTTTGTTTCTAATTATCCCGTGTTAATTGGTCATTTTTTGTTGTCATTGTTCTATATTTTATTTCTGACAATTTCATTATCTGTGATCTTGGGTCTTTTTCTGCTGACCTTCAATTTTAGTGACTTATTTTCTCATTTAATTGGTGATTTTTGTGTTTCACTCACTGCTTGGTTTTGATTGGTGGGAGTTGGGAAAGCTTTCTACAGAGAGATTAATTTCTGCTCTTCCCTTATTCAAGGGGCTGCTGCTGACCTTGAGGGCTGAACTTGGTGCAGGAGACTGGGTGTCTTCCCCATCCTGCCGCTGACCTAAGCTCAGCCGCAGCCCTCAGGGAGCCCTCACCCCGCCGCTCATGCGCTTACTTAATGTGGCTTAACCCCGGCTCCTCTTTGCTCCAGGCCCCGTTCAGTTTTTTGTTTGCTTATTTGTAGAAGTGGACGAGGAGGTGACAGTTCTCTCCTACCTCTTATGAAAAGGGCAGTGTCTCAAGTGGTGTTTCCGTCCAGAGTGCGGGGTCTAGTTGTACAGTGGTGGTGGAAGAAGTCTCCTCAGGGTGTATGAGCAGACCTAGTACCCAAGGCAGGCATCTGGGTTATGCCATCTAAACAGTGGGGTTTGGGTGGGAATAGCGTTAGATGTGAGTTTTCAGCCCACCATCTCTGCCAGGAAGACCCCTCCTGTCACTTCTCAATGTCCTACCCTCTGCCTTCCTCTCCCCAGTGCCACCAACTGCTCACCCCATCCCCGTTACCTGCTTGCTTTCTCATGATCTCCCCTTCCTTCTCCAGCAGTGGACATTCTGACCACTTCTGCCTCCTTTGCAGTGGGCTGGCTGTGTGTCCGGCCACCCACGGGGCCCAGCCAGCAGCCCCCTGAAATCCCAGCAGACGCATTTCTAGCCCATGTGAGGGGCCTTCAGGCATTAGCACAGATGCTGGGATCCCTCTGCTTGGCCCCGTGTCCCGCGTCTGTTTGACGTGTGATGCACTGTGGAACCCGTAGGCGCCTCAGGAGGGAGCCCGTCCGCACGGGTGCCCCCCATCCCCGGGCGACCCAGCCAGGCCGAGACCTTCCTGAACTTGATGCTCCGAGGGAGGATGGGCCGACGTAGCCGACTGGGGCACGTACTGGTAGTCTCCAGTCTGTGAGTACCGTTGTGGCCTTTACATCAAAGTCAGCCTGGAATTCATTAACTTCCAACCGCTTCCACCATATCCTTGCGGCCCAAACCTCCCTCTTCTCTGGGTTAGTGCAGTGGCCCCTAACTCTCTCTTTTTCTGCCTTTGCCCCCCTACACTCTGCTCTCCAAATGACCAGACGACCGTCTATAACATGCACTGATGAGTGATTTCTCTACTCAAAGCCCTCCTGTGACGTCCCATCCACTCTTCACCTCACCAGGAGCAGAAGCTCACAGCCCGTCTGCCCCAGCCTCCTGCCAGGCTACCCCCGCTCTCTGTGCCGGCCACGCAGGCCCCCTGGCTGTGTCCTCGGCCCCTCGATGTTCCTCTGCCCAGACACTCATTGCCACATCTCTGCAAGGCTTTCCCTCCCTCCTTCAGAGCTCTGCTTGGAGGGGCTTGTCAGGAGGGTGTCCCCAGCCACCTTCCTGAAAGAGCGTCTTGTACCATCAGCACCGCCACCTGCATCACCACCAGCACTACCACCATCAACATCACCTCCGCCACCACCACCGGTACCAACACCATCACCACCACCATTAACACCAACAGCACCAGCACCACCAGCACCAGCGCCACCAGCACCACCAGCCCCACACCCACATCACCAGCCCCACCAGCCCCACACCCACATCACCAGCACCAGCAGCAGCAGCCCCACACCCACATCACCAGCACCACCAGCACCAGCAGCCCCACACCCGCATCACCAGCACCAGCAGCCCCACACCCGCATCACCAGCATCACCCGCATCACCAGCATCACCCGCATCACCCGCATCACCAGCACCAGCAGCCCCACGCCCGCATCACCAGCAGCAGCAACAGCGCCGCAGCCCCTCTGTCTCAGAGCCTGAGCATCTCCTAGCACAGGATTCCTTTACAGCTTTGCTTTCATCACGTGCTTCCTTCGCATCTCGTTCCTGAACACACCAAACTTGTTTCTGAGTCTGCTCTAAGCCCTGGGCTCTCTCCAGGTGCCGTCCTCCGGGTGCTGGCCCGGGAGGCTTCTGCAAAGGCACCTCGCTGTTGACTTGTGCTCCCACATGGGCAGTAGATGTTCGGGCCCCAAAGACGACACTCCCCTCCCCCCAAGGCCCCACCCAAGCCTGTGCCCCAGAAGGAGGGGGAGGTGGACACGGGTGTCCCAGGGGTGCCCCCACCGTCTTTCCCCAGCCTTTCAGTGTTCTCACAGGATGTCCCCTGTCCTGTAAATGGCACATGGTTTGTGAGTCCAGCCTACAGTCTCTCATTTGACTAGAGCGTTTAGCCGATTGATTCAGGTTTAAATCTGTAATTGTGTTACATGCTCGGTTCAGTGGTACACTTGAGTTTTGAGCTCAGGTGTGGATGACACAGTCAACCTGCTTCACTGCATCTCACACGTGATCATCCCAACGTGAATGGCTTTGTGGTCTGATTTTGGAGCTTGATGTCTCCTCCAATTTAGGGGTGTCGTTTTCCCGTGTTCGGTGGGTTTGATTTGAGTTCATGTCAAGGTGGGGATTTTGAGTCCAGAGTCCACTGTGGGGTCTGCAGGGAGCACCTATGCTTACTTCTTCTCGGTGCCTCAGGATGTTAATTGGGGGTTTCAGACCTTTGCTGTGGTCTCAGACCGCAAGCCCCGGCGAGCGTCGGGGTGCGTTCGGGAATCGTGTTCTCTGTGCAGAGCCCCGTGCCGGAGGCTGTGCTCTCGCAGGGCCGGCTGTGTACCGGCTCCCATGCTGGCGCTGCCGCTGCGAGCGCCTCAGACACCAGGCAGAGGGTTCAGAGGTCAGAGGGGCTGCTCAGGGTGGAGTCTGGCTCCTGCACCACCGCTCGCCGGTGGCCACCCTCTGCAAAACAAGGCCATCTCCTCTGTCTGGTACCCAGTGTCAGGACTCCTGCCAAATAGATGAAGCAAATCAAGCTTCTCAATCCCTCGAAGTCACCCTGCCCCTGCCCTGCACCCCAGGGCCGCTTGCTGGGTGCCTGCGGGGCAGCTGCTGCCCGGGGGCAGGAACGTCTGTGCCCCTGGACTCCCAGGAATCTGGCCCGGGTGGCGCTCCAGTGACGTGCAGGGAGCCAGGGATGCGGGATGCGGGTGCGGCGCCTGGTGGGGTGCGGGCTGGCACCCCCATTGGGGAGTGCTGTGCCCGAAGACCCTGTGCCCATAAGTCCACGGAGCACGTCTGCTGGGAACCTCGGGCACACGAGTCTCCTCCTAGCACACGTGCCGTCTGTCGAGCAGGGCTTCGTCTGGGCTTCCAGCCCCTGACTGGGGGCGGCTGCTTTCACTCCTTCCTCCCTGAGGTCAAGGGTCAAGGTGACCGTGGGGGATAGGAATCTGTTGTGGAGAGGATGGGTGGGGGGGTCTGAGGTCGAGCTCGTGGGGACGGGTGTCAGGGAGGAGAGGGGCGCCATCAGAGGACACAGAGAGGCCAGTGGGGGGATGGGGCGGGGGCCTGGGGGTCACGGGCACATGCGGGGCAAGGAACAGGAGCAAAGTCACGGGCCCCCAGGTGCAGGGATGGGCAGACAGGGCCCTGGACAGCAGGGAGAGGGGGATGGTGAGGAGGGGTAGGCGCTGGCGGGCAGCGCGAGAGCCCTTTCCAGGCGTGTCTGCAACCCGGCGGGGGCGGGCACGAGAGAACCGTGTCCTCGGGTGGAAGGAGGAGCACGTCTGCTGGTGCAGAGGGACGAGGGGCACAGAGGGGAGACTGGTGATGGAGACCCCACGGCAGGTGCGCGGAGCTGGGGGGCGGGCCTGAGCCAGCCGCTTGGACGGGACACGGAGGGTCACCTGTGCTGCCTCGAGGGATGACCGAGGCTGTGGGGAGCCCGGAGGGCCGCCCAGAGCGACCTTCGGGTGGACGAGGTGACCCTAAGGGGATGGAGAGGGTGGGCGAGTGGGTCTCCACGTGGGAGAGAAAGGGTCCGAGAATCGGCAGGAGCAGGCAGAGGGCGTGGTGCTGGGCAGTGGGCGGCCGTGGGGTCTGATTCTAAGGAGGCCAAGCAGGAGAAAGAGTGGTCTGGGGGCGTCAAGGGAGCAGGCAGTCCCCTGAGGGACCAGCCGGGATCCACGCCAGCAGGACAAGGTTGTGAACCCTGACCTCAGACAAGGGTTAGGGCAGGTCAAGAGTGAGGCCTCAGGGCCCCTCTGCGAGGTCAGGGGCCTCGATGGTCAGAGGCTTGGGGGGGGGGGGGCGGTACTGCTGGTCCTCTGAGTACCCTGTGTGCCGTGTGTGTGCCGTGTGTGCCGCGTGTGTGCATGTGTGCCGCGTGTGCCGTGTGTGTGCCGTGTGTGTGTGTGCCGTGTGCGCCATGTGTGTGCCGTGTGTGTGTGTGTGTGTGTGTGAGCCGTGTGTGCTGCGTGTGTGCCGTGTATGCCGTGTGTGCCGCGTGTGTCGTGTGTGTGCCGTGTGTGTGTGCCGTGTGCCGTGTGTGTGCCGTGTGTGTGCCGCGTGTGCCGTGTGTGCCGCGTGTGTGTGTGCCCCGTGTGTGCTGTGTGTGTGTGCTGTGTGTGTGCCGCGTGTGTGGTGTGTGCTGTGTGTGCTGCGTGTGTGTGTTGCGTGTGTGCCGTGTGTGTGCCATGTGTGTGCTGTGTGTGTGTGATGTGTGCGGTGTGTGCTGCATGTGTGCCATGTGTGCCGTGTGTGTGCCGTGTGCCGCGTGTGTGCCGTGTGTGTGTGCCGTGTGTGCCATGTGTGCCACGTATGTGCCGTGTGTGGTGTGTGCCGCGTGTGCGCCGTGTGTGTGTGCCGCCTGTGTGCTGTGTGTGCGCCGTGTGTGTGTGTGTGCTGCGTGTGTACCGTGTGTGTGTGTTGCCGTGTGTGCCACGTGTGTGCCGCGGTCCACCGGCTCCTCCTCGCAGGGTGACACCTGCTCCTCAGGGAAGTCTGGTGGCCCATCTGCCGGCCCCGCCTTCACCCGGCGCCCGCCCAGGACACACAGACCACAGCACCGGGTGTCAGGAGACGCTGATCTTTATTCAAGAGCTGGGATGGGAACCGACGAGGCAGGTGTTGGTCTCGCGCCGGTGACCCGGCGGCCCCGGGCGGCTGCCTGGCGACCAGGTCTGAGGTATTTCACGGCCTGGGTGTGGCTCTCGTGCAGCGCGGCCGCCGGGCCGGGGGCCAGTCTCTGTGCGGAGGTCGCCGGTGGCGGGGCTCAGGGGGCTCGGCGGCCCCGGCGTCAGACGCAGTTGTCGGGGACGCACGGGGCCTCCTCCTCCAGCGCCGGGCAGGGCGCCCCGTGGTTGGCAGGCCGCGCACGGACGTAGCGCGTCCTGCTCTTGGCCCCGGGCTGCCCGCACGGGCCTGCGCACAGCCCCCAGGACGACCACAGCGACACCTCGCAGTCCAGCGGCGTCTCCGGAGCTGGGGGCGCAAGGAGGACGGTGAGCGGGGCGGGGCTGCGGGAGAGGAAGGGGGTCCTTGCCCGAGACCGCCTCCGAACTTGGCCAGGAAACTCCTGATTTTATCAGCGCGCTTTCCAGCGGCCTCCAGGGCGACGCCGCCAAGCACACCCCCGAAAAGCCACCCCCGAGCGACTGGGTGAAGGTTTCCGCCCTGCGAGCCCGATGCCGGCTGGACCACCGCTCTCCGGGGTGGGTGGGGGGAGGGCGTGGGGCGGGGGGAGAGCGGAGATCCTGTCGTGAAGCGTTCTCTGACGCGGGCACAGACCGGCAGGGTCTCCACCGCCTGCTCTGCTGTTCCAGGCGCCGACCCTTCGGCAAGCTGGCCACACTGGGGGCGCGGCCCCCTCGCTCGCCAGGCACCGGCGCACCGCTCGCCCCGCCCCCGCGGGCAGCGCCGCCGCCACCGACCCGCTGCCAGGAGGGCACACAGGGGTCAGCGGGGACACTGGGCGGGGCCTGGGGCCTCTCCGACTCACTTCTGGGCTGTAGAAGTGTGAAAGGCTTTCAGCTGAAAGTGCTGGGCAAGAGTTAACTCTTCAGTTTGGAGTTGAATGAACCAAATCCCAAATCTCTCAGAACCAGCGTCCCCAACCAAATGCTCCCATCCTGCTTTTAAAGTCGCTCAGAGACGCGGGTTCACGCAGCCCCGACGGCGCTGCCCCGCCCTCTGAGCACCAGCGGCCTCTCCCGGTTTGACCCGTCCTCACACCCCACGCGGCCGCCCAACCCAGCTCTGTGGCCAGGCGACGGGCGCTCTGCGTGGGGCGGGCCGGCGGTGCAGGGCTCAGCCCCGGACCATGGCCCCTGGGGGCGGGGCGCACGCGGGGACGGGGTTGCCTCTGTGAAGGCAGCGGGTGTCACCTCACAGGCTTTCCCTCTGGGGCGGGCACTGACTTTCGAGAGTTAGTCTAAGGGTGAGAGGGAAGAGCTGGAGCGGGAGCTCGGGACCAGGTGGCGTGTGAGCAAGTCCCCGACTGACACCCAAACCCAGGTGCTGCTTCTGCTGCGACGCAGCCAGCGGTGCGTGTCGCGCTGCCCGCCAGCCCGAGCGCCTGCAACCCAGGATCACGCGTGTGAAGCGGGGGTGGGGGGTGGCCGTGGGCGCTACGGAGGGGTGCGAGCTGGGCTCACCTGGCAGGCTGTCGGCGACCTCGTTGCCTCCGCGCCCCAGGCCTGGGGCGGGCGGGAAGGCCCTGGGGCTGTGCGGGAGCCGCGCCAGGGTCACCGTAGCGATGGGAGGCAAGGACTTAAGCCGCGGGTAGTAGAAGGAGTTCGCGGGGTGGCTGGGAGAGGAGGCCGTGATCTGGAGGAGGGGCCCGGCCCGGAGACGGGTCAGGAAGGGCCAGCCCCGCCCCCAGGCCTCGGCTGTCCTCCCGGGGAGCGCCGCCGCCCACAGAGCCGCCTTCCCCTCACCTCGGTCACCCTGTCCTGCGGGACGGTCGCGAACTTGGGGGATGAGAAGGTGAAGCCGCTATCGGTCCCGGCGTCGTAAGGGTGGAGGTCCACCGCCACCTGCTCCCTCCAGCGGCCCCCGTCACACAGGTCCAGGCTGTTGACGCCCACGAACCAGTCGGGGCTGGGGACGATGCGGACCACGAAGGACACCTGGGGGCCGAGGGCTCAGCGGCAGCCCCCGCGCCCCCCCCTCCTGCCCGCCCGCCCCCCGTCCACGCCGCCCCACTCACGAGCGAGTGCCTGGAGTGGGCCTCAAACTCGGCGGACGTGTGCCCGGTGCCGCTGGGCACGGCCGGGCCCGAGAACACAACGTGCACGCTCTGCAGCTTCTCCCCGGCAGCTTGCATCTCCCGCAGCAGCGCCCAGGCCTCGCCGCGCTCCGCGAAGGCCCTCAGCCCATTGCTCACGTACTGGCCCTTCCTCCACAGGCTGTAGTCGGGGCTGTGTGCTGCCCCTGGGCCCCGCCCGCCCTGTGAGCACCACGCCTGGACGCCGTCCCGCCCCTCGTGGGGCCGGACGGCATGTCCCACAGCGCCTCACGCTGCCCGGCGCCTCGCTGGTAGGACGGGCAACCGGCCGGCCCTTCCCGTGACCCAGGCCACCCTGCCCCGCCACGTCCCCGAAGCCCAGGGCGCTGCTGCCGGCACACAGTAGGCACTCAGCCAGTACCTCTTGCACCGAAGTGAATTGGGTGAGGTCCCCTCCACACTGTGAAGTGCGGGGCCGCGGTCGGGTGACCGTCCCCTCCCGAGCACTGGGGGTCACCGCCAGGCCCGCCGGGCACGGGACGGCAGGGGCTGCACTCACCCAGCAGGGCTGACCACTGCGCGGGTGGGCGGAACATCGGGTACTGCTTGGGGAAGGATGCCTGGCTCCACTTGCCCGTGAAGGTGATGCTGTACTTGGCGGGGGGCTGGGCCGTGCACATGGGCTCTCCCCCCAGCGGCTGGCCGGCCGAGCAGCCAAGTGTGGCCAGGAGGAGCGCCCAGAGGGCTCCACCCCAGGCGGCAGCCGATCTCAGGGTTCCCATCACCTACGAGAAGGGGGGCCACATGCTGCGCCGCTGGTCCCCGATGCCCTGCGCACGGCCCCTGGTTCCAGGCCCCCGAGGACGCCGGGCACCTCCCTCCGCGTTCCCCCTCCAGGCTCCGGCTGGGCCTGACCCCATGGCTGGAAAGCCAAGCCGGGTTGGGTTACAGGAGCCCAGGGTGCCTGGCCGGTTACACCTGGCATGGAGCTCACAGCCAGCTCAGCACCCTGCAGCTTTCCCGAGGGACACACCTCTGGCGCTGCCGTCTGAGGGAACCCTGGGAACCAGGAGGGTCGCCGTGCCCCGGACTAGATGGGCCTCCCTCTCGGGGTGCTGCCCCTCTTGGGGTGCTGCGGGTTTCTGGGCGGGGGCAGCGCCAGGAGGCCAGCGCGGCTGCGGGGCCGGGGCCAGCGCACGCAGTACTCACCCAGCAAGAGCAACCGGAGGCTGTGGGCAGCCGAAGATCCCAGCAAAAGCCCAGAGCTCCAATTTATGCTGCAGACGGCACCCAGCCGGCCAATGAGGCCCCAGGTCCTCCACCGCGGCCGCCGGAGAGCGAGCGGCAGATGGGACGCGGGGGAGAGGGAGAGAAAGGGACCTCAGTGCTGGAGCTGGCCTGGCCGCCCGCCTGCTCTGACGCCAAGCAGACACTGCTCCAGCGCTGAGGTCACTCCTCCCTCGGGCGCCGGCCACTCGCCGCACCCCTTCCTTTGTCTTTTCCTCCCGCCCACCCCCCTCTCCCCCCAGTTCTTCCTTTCCCATCAGGGCCTCCCTGGTGTCTCCCCGGAGCGGGTGCCGAAGCCAGCGGCTGGGAAGAGAGCTGGGCCAGGGCCGCCAGCGCGCCCTGCCCTCAGGGCAGGGTGGGACGTGGGGGCCATGGTCCGGCCTGACGTCTGTCCGTCTGTCCGTCTGTCCGTCTGTCCGAGTGCTGGGGACGGGCGGGGAAGCAGGGGCCCTGGGTTCAGCGGACACAGCTGCCTTCTTCCTGCGTACGGAGCTGCATAGAGCAGCCGTGCCGTCCACACCGTGGCCAGGGCATCTGGACCGTCCCCCCGAGGGGAGTCGGAACCATGAGGCCGCCTTCCCCAAGGGCCAGGAGGTGACCCCGGGTCCCCCAACTTCCCTCCATGGGGAAGAGCTCCAAGGATGCCTGGCATATGGAAGAAAATGCCAGCAGATTCTTATCTCTGCTCACTGTCAGGAGAACATTTCCAGAACCCTCATCACGGGGTCTGGGAGCCGGGAAAGACAAGGACAGTGGGGTGGTCTGGCTTGTAAGAACCGCCCAGGGAGCTCTAAAGCTTAAAAGGAAGCATTCTGATGTTTGAAACCATGTTAGTGTTTTACATATTCTAAAAAAAAAGAGAGAAAAATAAACAGAATCCACAAGAATAGAACGCAAACAAAAACAAATGATCTAACCTGTGTTTCAAGTAAACAACACAACCGCGGTGGAATGGCTGCAAACACCGCGTTCAGACTGCGGGTCCTCAGGCTCCAGACAGAGCCCAACGCGGTGGTTCTCAAACACTTTGGTCTCGGGACCCCTTGCACTCTGAAAAGTCACTGAGACCCACAAGGAGCTTCTGTTTGTGTGGGTGACATCCATCGATCGCACCATGTTTGAGATCCTAATGGAAATGCTCGGAATACTTACCAATTCACTTAAAAGTAACAAAAAGAAACCTATTGCACATTAACATAAATAGCAATGCTTTATGAAAAACAACTCTTTTTCAAAAAGAAAACCTTTGTGAAAAAAGCGGGGAGTGCAGATCTCTTTCTGTCTGGCTTCCTGGGAGACGTGGGACGGTCACTGCCACCCCGTGGTCGCTCCGAGGTGCGTGCCGTGCTGTTTGGCATCCTCGCAGACAGGCCAGCCGTGCAGGGACGCAGCTGGAGCTCGGAAGGCTCGTCACGCGTGGATGTGCCACGTGGCCTCTGGGGACGTCCCCACACCCTCGCAAGCGGGTGCAGAACGGGCAGGGGTGTCTTTGCTCACACACTGTCCTTGGAGAAGTGGCTGATCCGGGTTTGAGGAGAGAAAGTGGGAGGTGGGCCTGGGCCGTTTCGTGCTGGGAAGTGAGGACGTGCTTGGGCAGCCCTGGCCTGCCGTCCAGCGGCCGCGGGTGGCCTCAGGGCTTGCCCCATTTTACAGGAGGCTCCCCTCCTAGCCCCTCACACCCACAGCTCTGCCCTCCCGGGGCCCCACCTCGATGTGCGGCCAGTGGAGACTGAAGGCTGGACCTTCTGTTTGCTCAGGGCTCCCCTGGGAGGGGCCGGGGGGAGGGTGAACAGGGAGGCACTTCCTTTGGTGGTGGAGTGACCCTGAGAGCATGCCTGAGGAGTCCTTGGGACACAGCGGGGCACGGGGTGCCCTGCTCGGAGAGGGGTGCGGAGGCAGGCTTGGGAGCCGGCGGCCTGTGGCCCCTTGGCCGGGGCTGGGTCTCCGGGGGGGCAGCCTGGCCAGTCGGGGGTCAGCTTACACTCTGAGCCCTGGGCGCACTGCAAACCACTCTGACCCTCGGGCTCCTCCGCCAACCAGGATGCGGTGCCCCGTCCCTCACAGGCAGCAGGTGAGGGGGCATCTGGGCAGCACTTGACAGCCCTGCAGACAGCAGGCTCCTCTGCACACAGGCGCCCCCGCCGGGTAAAGTCATCCGTTTGCAAACACATGTCCAGCACCTCCCGGGTCTCAGCGCCGGGAACACGGGAGTGACCCCAACGGACAGAAGCCCTGCTCCCCGAGGCTGTGGGGCTGGGGACCTGGGTGCATTTGTGGGTGGAATTCTGTTCTTCGGCGACTGCTTGGTTCTTTGGCCGACACTGAGGCCAGGGTCCCCTCCCGTACGTCAGTCTATGGTCAGTCACCCCGAGGTGGCTTCGGGGGACCGAGGCTCAGGGCTGTGCTGTGGCCAGGCCTCTGCAGACTCCACACTCGCTTACTGCTGCCCCTCCCCGCTTGCCCCAGTGGCAGCGCCCTGTCCAAGCCCCGCTTCCCAGGCCTGCCTGCATCCCCCGCCCACCCACGACTCCGATGGCTGCAGCGGGCACCCCGACCCCAGAGCCCCACCCCAGGGCCGCTGTAGCTCAAATGAGTGCACAGCGCGGGACCAGCCGCTGGCACTGTCCTCCCAGGGGCTGGCGGCTCTAAACGGCGTCTTCTAGCCGAGTGGTGCTCCTGGGGGACTTGGGGCGGGGTCTGGGCTGCCCCAACTGGCCCCGGTGGGGCGTGGAGTTAGCAGGAGTCCCTGTGCGAGCCGCTGAGGACGGGCCAGGCACACGGGGTGCTGGGGACGCAGTGGTCATGTCCGTGCCCCGGGCTGGGGCCCTGCCATGGCCCAGAACCCAAGGGGCCCAAGGGGCATTGGGCTCCAGCGGGACCTTCCATTTGTATTCTGGCCCAGGGGCTCTTGGGGCCAGGGTAACAAGGGCTCTTTCAGGTGGGGCCCTGGGCGTGGGGACGCCCATCTCCTTGGGAGCACCCAGACCTGGCGTGGAGTCTGGCTCCTCGGGGGCTGGCCGGCTGACAGGCACGCGTTTGTTTGCTGGTCTGTCCCCTCACCAGACGTTGACCGAGGGCCAAGTTCCTGCCAGACGCCACAGCCCGCATACAGGGGCTTCCCATCCCCGAGGCTGAGCCCTCCCAGCGCCCAGCTGGCCCCTTGCCCGCCCGCCCGCCCTCCTGTCCCAGCACCTCCTCCCCGTGTGCCCCAGGGCCTTTGCACTGCTGCTCCCTCTATCTGGAGAGCTCTTTCCAGGTCGGCCTCTTCCCGTCTCGGGTCTCAGGGATAGCTCCTCCTGACAGGGGCCCCGGAAGGCCTGGCCGGCCCTGCCTTGTTTACAGTCTTGGCTCCTGCAGAGAAGTAAGTCTGCCCGAGCAGACAGGGGTTTGCCCCGGGAGTCCTGCAGCCCAGAGTCTGAGGAACGCAGCTGTGAGCTGCTGCCCACCTGCCCAGAGACCTCCCTCCCTCCCCGCTTCCCACCTCACTCCATCCTGGGTTCAGGTCTCTTAGCACTTCTGATTGGTGGGGCCTGAGTCAGGTCAGGGAACCCTGGGTCCGGGAGGCGCTAGGATGGGTGCTGGGCGAGCTGAGCCCCCCAACAGCACCCGGCTCCCCGCGCTCGTGCAGGGGGGCCCAGGGGGGGGCCTCGCCGCTGGCTCGGCCTCTGTGGGTGTCACCCCTGCGAGCAAGCCTGGCTTGCAGAAGGGCCAGGAGAGCCAGGGCTCTCGCCAAGCCTCACCTTCACGGAGGAGGCCTCCATGGCCGCCGACCGCAGGCCTGGGGGCAGATATGCCTCCATCTGCTGTAAACACGAACGTTCCCTCCTCCGCTCGGCAGCCCAGCTTCCAGAAACACAGGACTGTCTGTGCAGCAGAATTTGCTGTGTCTCCATCCCAGTTACGATGCCAGGACCTCAGCAAAAACGGCAGAGTGCGGACCTCTGAAAACACTGTCCGTTGTAATAGCAACGAGAAAATAGGCAAAAACGGTCAGAACCGACTTTTTCTGTACTCTGGAAATTAACCAGAAGCTTGCAGCAGTCCTTGGAGAGCTGTTTTTTGTTTTCTGTTTTTCAATCAAGAAAATTAGCTGAATCTTGGTAAGAGCAGCTTTGAGGTTTTTGCTTTTTACCATCTTAACCATTTTTCAGCGACAGCTCAGTGGCATGAAGCACATTTGCATCGTTGTGCCGCCGTCACCACCATACGTCCACAGAACTTTTCATCTTCTGAATCTGAAACTCTGTCCCTTTCCAGCAATAGCTCCCTGTCCCCTCCTCTCAGCCCCGGAAACCCTCACTCTACTTTTGTCTCTGTCATTTTGACGACTCTAGGGACATGATCTGAGTGGAATCATGCAGTGTTTGTCCCTTTATATCTGGCTTATTTACTCAGCATAATGTTCTTGGGTTCATCCATGTTGTAGCAGGTGTCAGAATTTCCTTCCTTTGTTTTTTTAATGTCCCTGTAATTTTTTTTTTCCTTGTAAGTCAATGTTTACAAAGTGTAATGTACATAAAGAAAATGATATTTTTCCTTGCATGTAGCTCAGTGGATTTTCAGAAATGGAAGGCATTCATGTAATCAGTGATTGGATCAAGGAACAGAAATTTAAGAACACATGAAGCCTCCGCTTTTGTTACCGTCCAGTCACTACCATCCCCAAAGTGAACACTGGCCTAATTTCCAACTTTATCAATTATTTTTGCCTCTTCTTATGCTTGATACAAATAGTCACATAATGTACTGTTGGTGTTTGACTTCCTTCATAGAATTCCCTTCCTTTTTAAGGCTGAATAATAGTACGTAGAATAATACGTATTTACCACATTTTGCTTATTCATTCATCTGACAATGGACACTTCCACATCTTAGCTATTGTGACTAATGCTGCCGAACAAGGTGGCACAAATATCTCTTTGGGACCCTGCTTTCAAGTCTTTTGGGTAGAAGTAGAATTGCTGAATCACATGGAAATTCTTTTTAAAAAATTTTTTTTGTTGAAGTATAGTTGGTAGCTCTGTTTTTAATGTTTTGAGGGACAGCCACATTGTTTTCCACAGCTGATGCGCCATTTCACATTCCTGTTAACAGTGCACAAGGGTTCCAGGTTCCCCGCATCCTCTCCAAGCTGTGAGGTGTTTTAATTTGCCCTAGGCCCATGCCCCACCCTCCAGCTCTACAGTAGCCTTGAAAATTGACAACCCAGATTCATGGTGAAAACCAACAACCCAGCGCCGCTGGGGAGATCAGAATGGAACCCAGCACTTTCAAAGCAGTGTTCCCAGAAACTTGTCATTATTTGACCTGTCCGGTGGTCACTGCAACAAAGAGTAGCCCCCACTCGCCACAACTAGAGAAAGCCCATGCACAGCAATGAAGACCCAATGCAGCAAAAAATAAATAAATAAATAAAATTTAAAAAGAAACAACAAGCGAATTAAAATGAGACACTAGAAAATATCCCTTTAACACAAAGGGAGGCAGCATGGAGCAATAGAGGAACAAAAAAGATATAATACAGGTGAAAACAAGTAGCAAATGGCAGATCCTACCTTACAGTTAAAGATTCAATATGAATTAAATATCAATTAACTGACAGTGAATGGCAGAGTGGACAAAAATAAAACCTGATCTTACTACATGCTGTCTGCAAAAGACCAACATTCCATTCAAAGGCAGAAAGAGGTGGAAGTAAAAGGATGAACCAGATGAACCAAACGGTAAACAAAAGCAAGTGAGGGTGACTCTACCATATGAGGCAAAAGAGGCTTCAGGACACATATGGTTACAAGAGACAGAGAAGGGCGTTTTATAATGATAGCAGGTGAATCCATCAAGAAGATATAACCGTTATAAAGTATATGCATCTCACAGTAGAGTCGAAAAATGCGTGAAGCAAACTAGACAAATGAAGGGTGAAATGGACAATTCAACAATAATCATTGGGGACTGTCAACTTTCAATAGCCTGTTTTCAATGATGGATAAAGCAACAAGACAGCAGAACAGGGGCTTCCCTGGTGGCGCACTGGTTGAGAATCTGCCTGCCAATGCAGGGGACACGGGTTCGAGCCCTGGTCTGGGAAGATCCCACATGCCGCGGAGCAACTGGGCCCGTGAGCCACAACTACTGAGCCTGCGCGTCAGGAGCCTGTGCTCCACAACAAGAGAGGCCACGGTAGTGAGAGGCCCGCGCGCCGCAATGAAGAGTGGCCCCCACTTGCCGCAACTAGAGAAAGCCCTAGCACAGAAACGAAGACCCAACATAGCAATCAATCAATCAATCAATCAATCAATCTTAAAAAAAAAAGACAGCAGATCATAAGGAGACACAGGACGTGAGCCACTCTGTAGACCCAGTGTAGACTCGGCCCAGCAGGCGTCTGAGAACATTCTACCCAACAACAGTGTTCTTCAGCACATGGAGCATCTCCAGAATAGACCATGTGACAAGATGTCTCAGTAAACTTAAAATGATTGAAATCATGCAAAATACGTTCTGTCACCACAAGGGACTGAAATTAAAAATCAGTAACAGGAAGACATTTGGGAAATTAAAAAATACATTGAAATTAAACCTTATACTCCTTAGTAACCAATGGGTCAAAGAAAAAAATCACATTATAATTTAGAAAATATTTTGAGATAAATGAAAATGAAAACACAACATACGCAAACTTATGGGATGAAGCAAAGCAGTACTTAGAAGGAAATAAATAAGATCTCAAATCAGTAACCTAACCGTCCACCTAAAGAAACTAGAAAAAGGAGAGCAAACTAAATCCAAATCAAGCAGAAGGAGATAATAAATATTAGAGCAGAAATACATGAAATGGAGAATTTCAAAAATTGAGAAAAATCAATGAAAACAAAAGTTGTTTCTTTGAAAAGATCAAGAAAATTGACCAGCTAGACCAAGAAAAAAAAAGAGGAGATTCAAATTATTAAAATCAGGAGTGAAATAGGAGACATTACTAATGACCTTTCAGAAATAAAAAAGAATTATAAGAGAATCCTATGAACAATAGTATGCCAATAAATTAGATAACCTACATGAAATGGATAAATTCCTAGAAAGACACAAACTACCAATGCTGACTGAAGAAGAAATAGAAAATCTGAATAGACCTATAATAAAGAGATTGAATTAGTAATAAAAAAAAACTTACCATAAAGAAAAGTCCAGGATCATATGGCTTCACCAGTGAATTTCACAAAATATTTAAAGGAGAATTAACACCAATCCTTCTCTAAATCTTCTGAAAAAATAGAAAAGGGAACACTTCCCAACTCATTCTACAAGGCTAGTATTACCCTGATACCAAAACTAGATAAAGTCATTGCAAGAAAAGAAAAAGGAAAGCTTTCCCCCTAAAATTAGGAACAAGACAAGGTTGCCCACTCCTGTTACTTCTATTCAACATTGTGTTGGGGGTTCTAGCCAGGAAAATTAGGCAAGAAAATGAAACAAAAGGCCACCGGTTGACAAAGTACCAGTAAAACTATCTCTGTTTGCAGATGACATGATTTTGTATACAAAATCAAAAGAAATCTGTACAAAAAATATTGGAGCTAATAAATGAGCTTAGCAAGACTGCAGATATAAGATCAATACACAAAAATCAGTTGTATTTCTATACACTAGCAAGAAACAATCTGAAAGTGAAATGAAGGAAACAATTCCATTCACAATAGCATCAAAAAGGATAAAAAACTTAGGAGTCAACTTAAGCAAAGAAGTATAAGAGTCGTACACTGAAAACTATAGAACGTTGTTGGAAGAAATTAAAGAAGACGTACAGACATCTCACATTCATTGATTGGGAGAGTTAGTATTGTTAAGATGGAAACATTCCCCAAATTCATCTACATATTCATTACAATCCCTATCAAAATTCCAGCCGCTTTTCTTTCCTCTCCAGAAATGGAAAGGCTGAACTTAAAATTCGTATGGATTTGCAAAGGGCCCCAGATAACCAAAATAACCTTATAAAAGAGGCACTAAGTGGGAGAACTCACACTTATCAATTTCAAAAATTATTACAAATCTACAGGAATCAAGACAGTGTGTCACTAGCATAAGAATAGACATAGAAACCAATGGAACATTATTGATAGTTCAGAAATGAACCCTTACGTTTATGGTCAATTGATCTTTGACAAGGGTGCCAAAACCTTTTGCTAGAGGAAAGAGCAGTGTCTTCACAGATGGTGCCGAGACAAATGGACGTCCACATGCAGAAGAGAGAACTTGGTTCCCACCTCACACCGTATACAAAAATTAGGTCCAAACAGATCAAAGACCCAAACATAAAACTAAAACTATAAAACTATAAAAGGAATCTTAGGTATAAATTTTGTGACCGTGGATTTAGGCAATGATTTCTTAGCTTTGACACCTGAAGCACAAACAACCAAAGGAAAAATAAGTTATGCTTCATCAAAATGAAAAACCTTTGTTCTCCAAAAGACACCATCAAGAAAAGACAGTCAAGGACTTCCCTGGTGGCGCAGTGGTTAAGAATCCGCCTGCCAATGCAGGGGACACGGGTTCGAGCCCTGGTCCAGGAAGATCCCACATGCCGTGGAGCAACTAAGCCCGTGCGCCACAACTACTGAGCCTGCGCTCTAGAGCCCGCGAGCCACAACTACAGAGCCCACGTGCCACAACTACTGAAGCCCATGCGCCTAGAGCCTGTGCTCTGCAACAAGAGAAGCCACAGCAGTGAGAAGCCCGCGCACAGCAACGAAGAGTAGCCCCCGCTCGCCGCAACTAGAGAAAGCCCGTGTGCAGCAATGAAGACCCAACGCAGCCAAAAACAAATAAATAAAATAAATAAATTTATTTTAAAAAAAAAAGAAGAAAAGACAGTCAAAACAATCAGTGACTCCTGTGTGCCAGACACAGTCCTCAGCACCAGACATGTCAAGGGGTAGAGCAAAGATGCCAGCCCGGGTGGAGCCTGGTATTCAAGACGAGATGCAAAGGAGAAAAAACAGAGAGGAAACCAGACAAGCACATGGGTTCACAATAAACTGCTGGTATTTCCAGAGAGAATAAGACACAGGGAAATTTGTCTCAAAAATACAGTATAGTAAGTCCCCTATGTACGAACAAGTCCTGTTCCGAGAGCGTGTTCGTAAGTCCAATTTATTTGTACGTCCAACAAAGTGAGCCTAGGTACCCAACTAACACAATCGGCTATATAGTACTGTACTGTAATAGGTTTATACTTTTCACACATATAATACGTAAAAAACAAACAAAAAATAAAGAAAACTTTTAAAATCTTACAGTACGGTACCTTGAAAAGTACAGGAGTACCAGCTACATCACCGCTGCTTTTACTCTTGCGTCCGGACATCCTGGCCCTGAAATAAAGATACTTTACTACCGTACTCTATACAGTACACTGTGCAGTAAAGTACACAAAAGCACAACCACTGGCAGAGGATGCACACACGTGACAACGTATGCCAGACACATGACTTACTTGCGTGATTGGACATGGGAACGCACGTTCGCGTCTTTGAAAGTTCACAACTTGAAGGTTGGCATGTAGGGGACTCACTGTAGAAGAAAATGCTCCTTCAGCGAAGGAAGTTCTGCATCGGCAGATTCACACAGTGGTGCCAGCCGGGAGTCACCGAGAGTCTGGACATCGCAGGGGTGGGGGCGTTGGTGGATGCGTGGGCTCTGAGGAGAAGCAACCCACTAGACCCGTGAGCAACAATCCTGGGGGAAGGCCCGACTGCCTGCACCGTCCCTGCAGAGTGTCCTGGAAGACGCAGCCGTGGGGCTTTGGATTCAGGGCAGGAAGCCTTTTTGGGCTCCCGTGAGCACTCAGACCCCCAGCGCTGCAGGGACCACGCGCCTCAGAAGGGTCTGGAAGGAGCTGCCAGCAGGCAGCACCCAGGGCCCCGCGGGGGGTCTGCTCCGGCTATCGGCCGGCACTTAACCGGCCAGCCCGGGACCAAGTGCCTGGAAACCACCGCGCCGTCTGTTTTGCCCACAAACCTGCACGTGGGCAGGGCTCAGTGGGCAGCTGGCCCCTGCTCCTCTTGGTGTCACCGGGTGGCTGGAAGGCCATGGCCGAAGTCATCCCGAGGCCCTTCCGCTCACTGCCAGGGCTTTCGTGCTGGCCTGGGACCTTGGCGGGGCCTAGGAGCCCCTGCACGTGGCTCCTGCGTGCCCCGTGCTTCCTCTCCGCGCGGTGGCTGGTTGCGGGCAGGTGCCCTGGGAACACGAGCCAGGAGGAAGCTGCACGGCCGCTCCTGACCTGCCCTCGTGAGTCGTGGAGCCACGGCCCCGGGTCACGGCACAGGCAGCAGACCCCACCTCTGATGGGGAGCGGCGCCGTGGGGCTGGAGGGCTTGTGGACATTTGGGGGACCGACGAGCTGCCCTTGGTTCTTGGCTGCAGCTCACACGCCTCAGGAGCTTCCGGGTCCCTGCAGGGACACACCAGTCACAGGGCCATCGCACCCAGGGGCCAAAGCGTGGCGTGTTGAAGAGGATCAAGCGCCCCCGGTTTCTTTGCCGCCCCCGGTCCCAATGCGACCCACCAATCAGAGGTGGGCTCCAAAGGGGACGCTGAGTAACCAGCTGGCCAGCGTCGAGCAGGGAAGCAGCTGCAGAGCAGCCGAAGGTCAGGTGCTCAGAGAGCAGGTGAAAGCCTTGTAGGAAGTTTACCCAGAGGGGGGCGGGGCTGAGATACAGACGAGGGCTGGGACCCCACCCCATGCTCCCTGCGTGCCCAGGCCCACGACAAGGGTGCCCAGTGTGGGCTCCCACCCAGCAGGATATGGGGCGGGTTGGGGCTGTGCTTCCCCATCTGCTCTGGGTCTCGGCCACGAGTGTAGACAGACAGTGCTGAATGGCCGCACACGGGAAGGACCCAGGGGGGCAGGAGGGTCCTCACTGCCCTCACCCGACACCTGGCCCGATGGCCTCTTCCCGGGCTGTGTGCTCCGCTGCCTCTTACACCCTCTCTGGGACCCTGTCTGGCAGAGCTCGGCCTTGGGAAGGGCTCTGAGATCTGCAGGGACGGCCTGGGGGTCGGGGGAGGGGAGCACTGGCTGGAGTGGGCAGCAGGGGACGGTGCTTGAATGTGTGTACAGCCCAGAGGGGACGCTGAACCCGTGGGCAGGACCCCAACACACACTCCCGACGGGGTTTGCACCAGGGCAGGTGGAGGGGGCAGGGCCCCCAGGACAGCAGCCCCTGCCTCGGGGCCTGGGCGCCCAGCACCAGGGTGGTGGCCCTGGGCTTCTGGGCTCTGACGGGGCGGCGGACGCTCCGCGCTCGGGGGTGAGCTGGGCTGAGGGATCCCTGAGCCAGAGTTGCCTCGGTGTCTCTGTGGAGTGTGGGGTGTGACCAGCTCCCTGATGGCCCTCCAGCCCCTCTGGCTCCCAGTGCTTTCCCACAGAGATGACCCCTGTCCTCATGACCCCACAGGCCAGCGCAGCGGCTGTGCAGGAATGGAGCTGTGTACAAGCCCTGAGTCAGAGGCCCTCCCTGGTGGCCAGGCTGGCTGTGGATCCTGGGGAAAGTTTTGGGATTTGGGGATTTACACTTTAATTTTCACATTATCTTCCTCCCCCTGGATTTTCCTCTGTTGCTCTCCACGGGGCTGTGAAGTCATCTGCTATATCTGAACCTGGAAGCCGAGTTCTGATGGGCTCAGGGAGCTGCGTCTCCACAGGAAAAGCATCTTTCCTTGGAAGGACATGTGGTGGGGAGAGGGGCAACTTTGGAGAGAGCCAGCAGAGGGGGTGCTCCCAGCAGAGGGGTGCTGTCAGCAGAGGGGGTGCTCTCAGCAGAGGGGGTGCTGTCAGCAGAGGGGTGCTGTCAGCAGAGGGGTGCTGTCAGCAGAGGGGGTGCTCCCAGCAGAGGGGGTGCTCTCAGCAGAGGGGGTGCTCCCAGCAGAGGGGGTGCTCTCAGCAGAGGGGGTGCTGTCAGCAGAGGGGGTGCTCCCAGCAGAGGGGGTGCTCCCAGCAGAGGGGGTGCTGTCAGCAGAGGGGGTGCTCCCAGCAGAGGGGGTGCTGTCAGCAGAGGGGTGCTCTCAGCAGAGGGGGTGCTCCCAGCAGAGGGGGTGCTCCCAGCAGAGGGGTGCTCCCAGCAGAGGGGGTGCTCCCAGCAGAGGGGGTGCTCCCAGCAGAGGGATGCTGTCAGCAGAGGGGGTGCTCCCAGCAGAGGGGGTGCTGTCAGCAGAGGGGTGCTCCCAGCAGAGGGGGTGCTGTCAGCAGAGGGGGTGCTGTCAGCAGAGGGGGTGCTGTCAGCAGAGGGGGTGCTCCCAGCAGAGGGGGTGCTCTCAGCAGAGGGGGTGCTGTCAGCAGAGGGGGTGCTCCCAGCAGAGGGGGTGCTCTCAGCAGAGGGGTGCTGTCAGCAGAGGGGGTGCTCCCAGTAGAGGGGGTGCTCCCAGCAGAGGGGTGCTGTCAGCAGAGGGGGTGCTCCCAGCAGAGGGGTGCTGTCAGCAGAGGGGGTGCTCTCTGGCCAAGCAGGGGACCCCAGGAGACGCCTCGCCCCTGGGGCAGGGAGCACCTCCGTCGACGCCTCCCTCCTCGTCTGCCGGGTTCACAGGACTCACAGTCTGGGTTACAGGCTGGGGAGGGGTGGGGCGTAGAGGGGGAGGCACAGCCTGTTGCTCTAAAAGCCCGGACATGTCCCGCTGTCCGGGGTGCCCCAGCCCCAGGGCATTTGCCTCAGCGCTCCCTGTGCCGCAGCCCCACCTGGTCCAGCAGGCTCCCGGGAGCCACACCACCCACTGACCCTGTCAACAAGGAGACAGAGCCACGGGGAAGGGGCTGGCTGAAGCTGCAGACCGCCGGTGACAGCCGGGGCCGAACCCTCGGGCTGGGCTCTTCTGGGGAGCAGAGCCGGCCGAGCACCGGGGGAGGGAGGCGGGGGGCCGAGGTGTCTGGGTGAAGAATCCCCAGGGCCCCTGCAGTGCCAGCGCACCCGGCCTTGGGGCCGGCAAGTGAGGCCGTTGACACCCCTGGTGGCCTCACTCGCTGTGGCCCTGAGCATTGCTGGGGGGTCCTGGGGGGAAGCGACAGCTAGGGCTCCCCATCGTGGGGGAGACACACCGCCTGGGCTTTGAGCACGGCAGGCGGGGCTACCAGAGGGCAAAGGACCCTCCCCAAGCCATGCCCCCTGGCCTCCATCCACCCCTCCCCCAGGATGGCGAATGGCCCCTCCTGGGGTCTGTGTTGCAGCGTCCAGGCCTGTCCTGTCTAGTCAGGGTGGCAGGTGCAACCAGAGGAAGCCCGGTCAAGGGGCCGCCTTCAGACGGGGGCATCACCGGAGGAGCCAACCCCAGGGTGGGGGCCCCCGGACCAGCCCCGCTGGGGAGGGGTCACCGGGGGGGAGTGCGAGGGGCACCAGGCTCTGTCCCCTTCCCCCTGCCCAGGCGGCCTCCCCGCCTCCCCCCACAAGCCTGGCGAGGCCGGCTCCCCGAGGACCAGGGGAGGCCTCCCTCCCCTTCGGGACCCGCTTCCCAGCCTAGAAATTCTGAGCCCACAGCCTTGCGGCCAGACGCCCCGGCTCCAGCCTCGCGGTGGCCTGCTTTCTGCCGGGCGCGGTGGAAATGTGGGTCAGCGTCAGCTCCCGTGGCCGGGGGCCAGAGCCACTGGCAGGAAAAACACGCGGCGCAGCCCCGGCCCCGCAGCGGCCGCCCATCCCCGTGCATTCCTGCTGCCGTGCTCAGACTGGGTCTGGCTGCGTGTTGGGGGTCAGGCTGGCCGTTGCCAAAAGAAGGTGCTGCACCCCGCCCTGGGGCCCACTCCTCCCCCAGGGGCACCTGATGGGGCCTGCCCGCCCCGTGGGTGCCCCTACCGCCCCTGCAGGGGGTCTGCAGCACCTCCTAGAGTCCTCGGGCCCCCTGAGCAGCCCACAGGGCCCCGATCCTCCAAATAGCTCTGTTCGCGGGGAGAGGAGTCCCCCAATTTGGGAGGGCGCCCCTGGCATGGCGCCTGCTGCGGCCCCTACAGACCGCGGAGAACAGAGCCGGTGGGGGGCTCGCAGGATCACGTGCACTTTGTGCAATGCCCCCCCTCCTCTGGGACTTCCCAAAGGACATGTTACACACGTGGAAAGTGAGCCTTGTTCTTAGGGATTTAAAGAAAGCATCAGCTACCCCCCACCCCAGCCACAGAGGAGAGGAATGAGGAGGAGCCCAGCAGCCGCTCATCGGCTGGGGGGGCACGGAGCACGCCTCGGTTGGGTGACAGGACGGGGAGGGGACGAACGTCCACCCTCTGGTGAGCCAGCGTGCGCTCCGGGCTTCCACAGGCAGATCACGAGCCCTCGCCCCGCACCACCCCGACTGCAGAGACACTTGTGAAGAAAACGTTTGTTTCTGAACTGACTTAGGCTTACAGAAAAGTTGCCGAAACAGTCGAGTTGCTTGTCCCGTCCACCGTTCAGGCTTTAAGTGCCCCAAAGAGCGGTCAGAACCAGCACACTAACGCTAACACCTGTCGCCAGCCAAGCCGCAGACCCGCCCAAAGGTCAGCAGCTTTCTGCTGGCGTCCCCCCGTGCAGGAGCCCCTCCTGGACCCTGTGCTGCCCTGCGGACCCGTGAGTCCCGGGCGGTTTGAAGGGTGTGATCAGACCTCGGAGGCTGGCTTGGGCAGGAGTCCCATGGGGGCGGCAGGGCGGTCGTCCCCCTCAGGGGTCAGGTCGGGGTGCTAATGTGTAGATCCCTGTGTTCAGGCCGGGGCGAGAGTCCCCAGGGGTCGGCACCTGGGCCCCGAGCTGCTGGGGTGAGGCCCCCAGCCAGGCACAGGCCCTGCGGGTGCAGATGGGATTTGTGGGGAGACGGTGGCTCTGGCCAACCTTCCCCAGGTCCTCTGCAGGGCGACCCTGTCCTGTCTCCGTCCTCCTGGCTCCCCCTGTCCTGGGGGTCCTGCCCTCTGTCGGGGAGGGACTGGCAACCAGGCCCCTGATGCCCTGGGCGTCCTGACCGCAGCGGGCCTGGGAGGGTGCCAGGCGGTGTGGGCTTTGGCGCGGCCCCTCGTCAGCTGTCTGGGGGGCAGCCCACCCTGGGGGACGCAGTGCAGGGAAGTGGGTACACCTGGGTCCCGCAGGGCCTGGCGGGGGCTGTCCACCACTCCCCCCTTAAGGCAGTAAGTTTCCCCTTTGCTGTGGTGATCTGAGCTGGGGTCCTGTGACTAATGTGAGAGGGGGCCCATTCGGGGAGTTCTTGGCACCCTGGCCTCTTAGGAGGCTTGTGGAGGCTGGAGGCTGCCCGCCCTCCCACCGACCTTCCCCCTTCGCCCCCAGTGGGCCGGGAAGCCGCACCCAGAGGGAGCCCAGGCCAGGGGATGTGCCCAGGGAAGGAGCGGCCTCTCCCGCTTCCCTATGGGGCCACGTCCGCAGGAGGCCGCGAGCTCTGGGGAGAGGAGGCCGTGGAGAGCCTTTACCCGCCAGCCAGGCGCCCCCAGGGAGGTTCTGTGCCTCTCAGGGCCTCGCCTCTCCCGTCTGAGCACAGGGTCTGCGAGGCACTGAAGGGCTGAGGGGGCTCTCTCTTGATCTCTCACCTCTGCCACTGTACTGGGCAAACCCACAGGTGTCCAACGGGGTCGCCGGCTGAAAGCACGGAGGCGGGTGTGGCGGCAGCACGGCGGGCGCCAGGCAGGGGCTCGCAGAAGCTGCTGCCGTGATCGTGACCGCAGCCGCCCCGGCGCCCTCCTCACCCTCCCAAACCCTCGCAGGCGGGGAAGGTTTCGTGCTTGCTGTCAGAACGAACACGTTACTTCCAGAGAGAAAATATTAAGGAGGGCTGCAGTTCTCATCGGCAACCCTGGAAGCGGAGGACAGTGAAATGTCATCCATGGGTCTCAGAGGGAGGAGGACCCCACCCAGCATCGCACACTAGCCCAGAAGTAGTGGCTGTGAGCGTGGCATCCACGCATCCCATCCAAGGAGAATTCCAGAAACAGACCAGCACTGACCATGGATCAGAACAGAGGGTACAAGCTGATGTCCAGACGCAGCTCAGGACAGGAAGCAGGTTGGGCACGGAGGCTGACGTAAGCACTGGACACGCTAACACACGCGTTCGATGAGCAAGCAGATGGCAGGAAGCCGTAAACATACGTGCCAGATAACACAGGGGCTAAACACATAAAGCCAACTGAAAGGTAAAACAAGGACTGTGGATGCAGACACGGGACTTCTCCCCGGACCTCTTCATAGTTAGGTCTCGTGGCAACTGAAAAACAAGCAGATGTGGGTGTAGATACGGATCTTCATGTTCCTCAGAGAGAAAACATTGTACTTTCTATGAGGCCGTGACGTGGACTCTCCCACAAAGGAAACCTCAATGAGCAAGAAAAGTAGGTTAACAAACATGATCTTATTATAATCCAAGAAAATTTAAAATAAATTTTAAAAGGTGTCACACACATAGCCCCAATCTTGACCACTCAGAAACTAAGAAAGACATTCCTAGGTAACTTAGATAAAGTGGGAAGTCAAATCTGAACACGTAGGCTCTCTGGAAAGCTCAGCATCTCAGCTGAGCCCACAGGCTCAACCGACCAGCGCTCAGGCGCTCCAAGGAAAGAATAACAGTGAGGGATTTCGTGCCCATCTTAGGAAATTAGAATGAGAGCAATAAGATGCAGTTTAGAAAGTAGAGAGAGGAAATTATGAAGGTAAAACCAGAAATAAGTTAAGTAGAAAACAAATAAGAAAAAAGGAGAAATGATAAAAGTGTTTTTTTCTAAAAGAAAATAAAATGGAGCTGCCTGGCCCTGCCCAAAAGCCTGATGAAGGAATGGCGGTCTCGATTTAGAATTTACGTATGAAATTTAGAAAACTGCCTATAATTAGGAACGAGGAAGGAGACTCAGGGACAGAAAAGGTGGGAAGGCTGACACACACCACAACTTTCAAATCTGGGACAACTGTTCAGAAACCTGAAGCAAACTGGTAATTTTCTAGTGAATGCATATCACCAAAATAACTTAAAATAGGGAAAACATGAGCAGACGAATACAAGAACCTGGGAAGGTGATTTAAAATGAACAAATAGGGAAAAGCACCAGGGACAGATGTTCACAGCTGAGTAAGAGCTAACCTTAAGTTACAAGAAAAGTTATTCCAGTGTTATTTTAACTTTTCCGAGACACATTAAAAAGACGGAAAACTCTGTAATTCACCTCATGAAACCAGTATAATTTAATACAAAAACCTTATGTAGTACCAAAAAAGAAAACTATGGACAAATATTACTTACAAATGAAGATGAGGAAAAAATCTAAATAAGAGAGTAGCAAAGAGAACCCAGTAAAAAGTCTGCAGACTTATGTACTACGACTGGTCTAGGCCAGGCTTCCACGGGTGGCTCAATGATTCACCTAAATAATTTAATGGACAAATTAGCACAGAAAATTCATAAAACCAAATCAATAAGTACTGAAAAGAAATGTGACAAAATTCAGCGATTATTAATAGTAACAACATTAATTAAAATAGAAAGAGAAAGTGAAGACTTTGCCCACAACAGAGGCCAAGATCATGCTGCATGGAAAACACAAAACTGTCTCAAAAATGCAGGAGAGAGGAGTGGTACTCCCCTTTGTCTGTTGTAATTCAACATTTTCTTGGTGGTTCTAGCAAATGCAACAAGAGAAGAAAAATAAATGACATCAACCTTAGAAAAAATAGATAAAATTTTTAGTGTTGATGACGTGATTATAAATCTAAAGACTCCCCCATATCCCCTAGTTTAAAAAATTAAAAATGAATAAGAGAATGATACTAGATAAAAGTACAAAAGCTAGTAACTTCTCGAGCAATGAGCACCTAGAAGCCAAGGCAGCAGAGGTTCCGTTCAAAGCAGTAACTGTGGTCAAGCAGCCCCAAGAGTAAAGGTGACATTAATGGCCGAAGGCATTCACAGCTCTCACCCCGACGGCCGCTCTGCTCCCGCAGGCCTAGGAACCGGCCCCTCCACCACGCCTCCCCACTGGCCTCCGGGGCTGCCTTCTGGGCTGCGGGATCCAGCCTGCGGGAGGAAGCAGCTGCCACCTCTTCCGAGGCCACATCTCGGAGGTCCACGTCAGCCCATCTGCTCCGCGTGGTCACTGCTCGGCCAGGCCTCGCCTGGCTGCCAGGGGCCCGGGTGCAGCCTCGCCGTGTGCGTGGTGAGGGCACGGTGCCGTGGAGGGGCACCAAGCGTGTCAAGCAGCAGTCTCGCCACGAGAACAAAACGGCAGGAGCAGAACCACACCCGCCGAGTGCAGAGCAAACAAGACCTAAACAGATGCAAAAACTCAAGGCTCTCGGAGGGCTTGAAACCCAGACGCAGCAGGTGTACACGCTCCCGGTGGGATCCCAGCTGTTCCCGTGATGGAGACTTACTTAAAGTCGCCGTGGAGGACACATGTAGAGCACGTGGAGGGATGGAGGCCGAGGGGCGCGGGCCCTGGTCCAGATCCAGCCGAGTGACCCTGGGTGGCCACTGCGCCTCCAGAGCCCGGGGCCCCACGGCTGTCGAGGGGCGTGCGGCGGTGGGCTGGTCCGCGTGAAGCATGGGGACCTGCAGGAGCGGGGGCGCCTGCCAAGCGCTGGACGAAGGTCAGCTCGTCTCGGTGGCGGTATCTGCACGACTCAGAACATACCTGCAACCCTGGAAGCCCCGTCCGTGTGCTAGTGAGACGCAGAGTAAGCCGTCTGGTGCCCAGAATCGAGCCCAGAATCGGATTCTGGAATATGCGAGCAAAGCCAGATAGACAGTCGGTGCAGAAAACGGTGGTTTGATCAAGTCATAAAGAACCTCTTGGTGAAGCAGCCAGAGCAGCCCTCCAACGACAGGGGTGGGGCTCGGCTGGGGTGCTGGAGGGGCCCCGGAGGAGGGGCCGAGGCCACCGAGAGGAGGTCTGGCCTCAGAACAACCAGCCCCACGCGGAGGCCGGGGCCCCGGTCTGAGGTGGCTCTGGGAGGGCACGCTGGCTCCGCACCCCGGGACCCGTCCCCTCCCGGGACAGCTCATTGGCCTGCGGAGAACGTGTACCCGTGAGCTAGCTGCTGGGGGAGTGTGGTCTGTGCTGGGCCCGGGGCTGACGGCCGCTCCCCATCAGCTCCCCAGCAGGAAGCCTGAGGCCAGGTGTGGGCGCCCCTCCCGCCGCCGCCCTGCTCCGGGCAGCCCTGTGGGGAGGGCAGGCAGGGCCCAGGTGCGGGGGGGCGGGCAGGGACGAGCGAGGCCCCCCAGGGAGCAGGCCTGTGCCCCGCAGTCCAGGCAGAGGATGGGGTGAGCTCACAAAACCACAGGGGAGGACGGAGGCCCTAAAAGAAAAGAGGGGGCGCCCTGACCGGCAGAAGGGCAGAGGGCTCACGCGGCCTCAGGGGAAGCCACCCTTCACCCCGTCCTCACGGAAGGGGGGCCACACTCGGGACGCAGCGCGGCTTCCTGCCAACCCAGCACGGCCCCGCCGTTGCCCCCGGAGACAGATGGAGGGGCTGGGAGCAGACGCGCAGCACGGGAATGGCCAGGCCCCAGCACGTGGTTTTGATTTCGGGTGCCGGCGCCTCCCGCCAGAGTCTTCCCCACGTCCCTAGACTGGGGGCCACCAGGGTGACCCTGCTCTGCCCAGGGCCGGCACAGGGCCCTGAGTGGGAGGTGGCCCTCTCTGGTGTCCCCGTGTCCCACCACGCAAGCCGGCGGGCAGCTCCCAGCCTCGGCCGCCTCTCCGGGTGCCTGCCTGAGGGCCGGGCCAGTCCAGCCTCTGGAACTAAAAGGGCCCAGCACGGGGTGGATAGGCACTGCCCATCCGCTTATCCCGTGGAGGGCCCAGCCGCAGACCGCGGCGTGTCCCCCGAGGCCAGGCCCCAGCTCCCCTGGGCTGACCGTGGGCCCACGTGGAGCTGCCACAGCTCTGCCAGGGCAGAGGGGCCGGTAGCCAAGGTCACCTGGCTAGTGTGTGACCCTGGCCAGTGCGTCACACAGCCACCCCTCACCGCCCCCCCCCACTGCTGGGCGTCCCCAACCGTCCATTCACACTTGCCACCCAGGGTGACCTCGGTGGGGACCACATCCCAGGGGCAGAGACCAGCGATGAGAGTCAGCAGGTGACAAGGGGCCTCAGGTCTGGGACCCACAGCAGGCACCTTGGCCCTGCACCTGGGTGGGGGCCAGTCTGCCCAGCGGAGGGCCACTGGCTCAGCCAGGATGCCAGGGCCGCCGGCCTCCCGGGGGAGGGGGCACCTGTTGCCGACAGGGGTCGCAGAGCAAGACGGGTCTCCTTCAGAGACGGACCCCAGCAGCGTTCACGGCAGCTCAGGATAGGAGCCCCCCAGCAGCCCCGCCTCCAGGCTCAGTGCTTGGCCTAGCTCTGCGGAGAGCAGGGGAGGGTCCCTCGAGGGGGAGCAAGCCTGGCCTGGGGGGGTCTCGGTCATGGGGCAGAAGGGCTGGGGCATCCCATGAGGTGGGTGGTTGGAGTTCCGCCAGGAGCACAGGGGGTGCACAAACCGACGCCCAGCCCTGGGTGTGGGGGTGAGAGCAGGTGGCTGGGCCACTGGTGGAGAGGAGGGGGAGGGGAGGGGAGGGGAGGGGAGGGGGAGGGGAGGGGAGGGGAGGGGGAAGGGAGGGGAGGGGAGGGGAGGGGGAAGGGAGGGGAGGGGAGGGGAGGGGGAAGGGAGGGGAGGGGAGGGGGAAGGGAGGGGAGGGGAGGGGAGGGGGAAGGGAGGGGAGGGGAGGGGAGGGGAGCGGAGGAGGGGCACTGCTGGCCAAGGTCAGCTGGGGGAGGGCCCGAGAGAGGACGTGAAGGTCTGCAGGGTCGTCGTTGCTGGCCTGGGGTAGGTGGGCCCTGAGCGTCGGGCACAGCTGAGGAGCAGCACAGACCTGCTTATCCCAGGCTCCCTGAACAGGGCCCCGGGGGGAACGGCTGGACCAGCCCCACTCCCGGCTCCAGCTGGGAGCGTCGGGGTCCGAGCTTGCCAGGCCCAGGGATTCCGTTCCAAAGAAAGCCAGTGTCCACAACGTGGCCTGCGGTAGGGGCAAGGGCCAGGCGCCCGTCCTGTCCGCGGCCATCTGAGCGCCCCTCTTCTCCTGTGAGTCCGGGGAGCCCAGGGCAGCGGCTCCTCCCCGTGGTCGTCCCAGCCAAGCCTGATGGGCCCAAGGACTGGTTTTTTCCTCAGCAATTTCCAGGACCTTCCATTTGTTAAAACACTCACTGCTTTTATTGGAAAGCTGGCCCCCAGCCCTGAGCTCGGGCTGCCACCCCTGGCCTGCCCCCACCCGGGTACCAGGCCCCCCGGGGACGGTGCACTGGGCAGCCTGCCACGGCCCTGAGGGGAGTGACCAGCCACTGCTCAGATGGGGACACCGAGACTCGCGGGAGGTGGGGGTGGACGTGGGCGGGTCTGGCTCCTGGAAATCCACGTGTCCCGAGAGCAGGATGGAGGTGGCCTCTCTCCCCAGCCTCGCGTCCCCAAGGGCCCGGCCTGGCCCTCACCAGAGGGACCTCCTCTGCCTGCCCTCTGCCCACCCAGCCCCAGGCCTCCTCCCTGTGCCTGATTGGGAGGGGACAGGACTAACTCCGGGTCTGCCCCACCCACCCAGCTGCAGCTCCGCACCCAGGGGACAGGCCCAGCTCACACTGGATGGGACGCACCAGGGTCAGCTGCGGGCCAGGGGCAGGCGAGGAAGAGTGGCTGGGAAGAGCTACTTCCTGGAGCAGGGCCATGGGGCAGGGGCAGGCTGCTCTAGAATGATCAGGGGCTATGGGTGTGGGTTTGGAGGAAATGCCCTGGGACAGCCAGGAGATACAAGGCAGGTGGGGACCTCCGGTGTCCTGTGAGCCTGGACATTTGCCGAAAACAGTGCATTTCACCCTCAAGGACAGGAAGGAGGGGGTCTGCCCCGTCCCCACCTCCAGGACGGAGGGCTCTGTGCTCTGGGTGCCACACGCCAGCTCTGACCCTGCTGTTGATTTGGTGGTGTTCTCCTCTGTGGGAAATCTTAGTTTCTGGACCCAGTTAGGACCATCAGACATCAGCTGCCCTGGACCGAAGCCCCTGGCCTTTATCAGAGTGAGGAGGGAGTCTGTCCTCCCGAGTGGGGGCCTCCTGGGGGGTGCACTTCTCTCCTGACCTCCGAGGGGCCCGCCAGCCTCTTGATCTGGGCCCTGCCCTGGCCTCCACCCCTGGCAAAGTCCAGGGCACTGGGCAAGGAGAGTCTCACCTGAGCCTGGGCACCAGGCCTGGGTAGGGCAGGCTCCCGGGTGAAGAGGACGTGGTGCCAGGGCAGACAAGACACTCCCCGCCAGGGCTGATCTTCCCAAGGAAAGTCAGTAAATGTGTATGTAAACAAATGAGGAAAGTATTTACAACTCATGTTGTAGAGAAGTCTAATTCCTTAATATATAAAGAGCTCTTACAAATCAATAAGAAAAAGACCAGCCATAATTTCCCAAATAGAAAATGAACAAAGATACCTCCCAGGACATGGAGCCATGGGCAGCGTGCAACTTCACTAGTACCAGGAGACAAGCGCACACAGAGGTGCCATTTCTCACTGTGACATTGACGTGAATTGTGAAGTTTGATAACCAGAGTGTCTGGGTGGCTGTGGGGAAATAGCTCTCGTATATGCAGTTGGGAGTGTAAATTGGCCAGTTTGGGAATATCTCCCCAGATTACACAGGGGTGTATCTTGCAGGAGCTATTCCACTCCTGGGAATCACTCAGGACAATGACCGAGGACAACCCCAGGCTGAGCCGCTGTTTGTAAGAGCAAAAGAGGGGAAGGCACGTGGATGGGGAATAAACAGTGACTCATCCCCACGGTGGAGTCCCATACAGACATCACCAGATCCCTGGCCGTGTGAGGGGGACGCAGGAAGCATGGGTGCCCCGGTGGGGGGGCGGCTGCTGGGCTGGGGGTCTTGTGCCCCTCCCTTCTGTCTCTCTGCGCCTCTCGGAGATGGTTCCAAGCCGTCTGGGATGCCTGCCAGAGACATCCTTTAATTCTAGGACGAAGCCCCTCTGGCTTCTGTCAGAGGTAGCCTGTGGGGGCCAGGAGCCTGGAGCAGAGGTAGACTCGCGCTTGGGCCTCGGTGCTTCAGGTCTGAGGCCAGAGGGTCAGGGACACAGATGGGGTCAGTGTGTCCCTGCCAGGGCCACTGGGCGAGGCAGACTGGGCTCCGTGCCATGACCCGGGCAGGCCTGGATGCCGTGTGCCAGGGGAGAGGCCGGCAGGGCGGCCCAGGGAGCAGGGCTGGTCACGGGGGCCTGAGGTCCTCCTCCAGGTGCCGGGCGCCGGCCCAGAGGACCAGATGGTTCTCTTTATGAGGGGAGCACCGGCGGCCAGGGGCAGAGAGCCCGGAAAAGCCTGCAGCTGGCCCTCGTCTCCATGCTTCTCCCTGATGTTGTTTTTTGCTGGAAAATCAATTCTGCAAATCCAGCTGGGCCCTGGCCCAGAGCAGCTGGGGGTGGTGCGGCCGGTGCTTTGGCAGATGCGGACCCAATGCCTCTTCCTGCCTCCTCTGAGCCCTTTCTGGGCCCAAAGCGGGGAGGCGGGGCAGGAGGGGGCCAGCCGGGCAGAGACTCAGAGGCCGCAGGGAGAGAGCCTGCCCCGCACCCCGTGTCCTACTCAGGCCACCCCCAGGACAACTGTCCCCTGAGCCCCGGCCCAGGGCCCGGCGCATCCACAGACCCTGGCAACGGGCGCCCACTCACCGTCTCCACGGCCCTGAGCCCCAGATCCGGGGCAGAGGCCTGAGGGCAGTCACCGCTGGGTTCCTCGAAGGACCACAGTGGGGGCAGCCCTGATGGAGGGGAGGCCAGATGGCCGGGCCTGCAGATGGGCAGGCAGTCTGACCTCGGCCCCCACTCCTGCGCCAGGTTCTGCTTTGTTCTGCAGATCACAGGACCGCCAGCGGGGTGTGCCCTGACCCCCCGTTGTCCCGGCCCCTCCTTGGATGGAGCCCACGACGGGGACACGCAGATGCAGCCGTCTTCTCCCTCGTGGTCTGCGCTTTTGCAGCCCTGATGTTTAAGAAGCCGTTCCACCCCCATTCCGGCCACAGGGAGATGCCGTCCACAAAAGGGTGTCCTTTCCCATTGACTCGTGTCCCCACGACATCTCAAGGTTCCATGCACACACACACAAGCGCACACACCCCGAGCCAGCTCTCTCCGGGTTCTCTTCCGTTTGGCCCCATCTCTGTCTCTGTTGCTACGTCTGCTTTTTAATGTGCCTTAAAGTTTTATAATCCCAAATTCACAGACCCTTGTTAGTCCATATACATTTGGAGATAAGAATTTGCTGACAATAAACAGCTGGCATTTTGACTGGGTTACAGTGAACCTCAGTGTTCCTACGCAGAGAACGTGTGTTTCAGTGTTACCGCCCTGGCGCCACCCACCAACACAGACTGGTGGTCGTCCTGATGGGTCAGTGTCTCCCCAGAGGCCGGTGGCCTTTGCTAATTCCCAGGCTGCTCGTCAAGCTTCTTTCTTCTGGAGTCAGCACAGTGTGTCACACACACTTAAGATCGGGGAGGTTGTTGAAGAATCTTTGCTCACATGTCTTTCCATGGGTTCGTCAAAGCCATTTGTGAGCCGCCGGCAGAGCTCTGGGTGTGAAACGGCCCTGCCGTCTTCTGATGGGTCCTGGTGGGGTCGGGGTTTCTGTGCCGATGCCTATTGGCAAACGTCGGCCGGCTTGTCTCTTGCTTTCCCACAGCCCGACCCCTCCCTTCATGCTCCTGCCTCGTAGCTGTGGCTGTGACTGCCAGTCTCAACCCTGTGACCTCCGTTCCCAGAGAGAAACCCTGGCTGCCGGTGGGGGGGGACCCGCTGAGGTCACAGGGCAGTGCAGGGCGCTGGGTGTGCAGAGGGGCTGCGCTGGGCGCTGAGGGGCAGCTGGGGCCCACGGGGGCCCGAGGTCAGAGGGGAGCTCCTCGCCTCCCCACCGCCCTCCCTGCAGCCCCCAGCTCCTTCCCGCCTGTGCCCGAGACCCTGGAGTCACCGTGACCCCCCTTCTCCAGCCCACACCCCGAACCAGCAAGGCCGGCGGCTGTTTGCTCCAAACACATCTGGAAGCCACCCCCCTCCGCACTGAGGTCAGCTACCTCCGGGCTCTCGGGTCCCACAGCAGCCTGGGCGGCCAGGCAGGGCTGGACAAGGCCTCCTGCGGCTGCTGGTGGTGAGGGGAGGGACCCCCGCCCCGGGGTGCGGGCCTGTGGGGGGGATCCCAGGACTTGGTGCAGGGCCTGAGGACATGGGGTCTGGCGGCTCCTGGGCTCCTGACTCAGGCCCTGGAGCCGATGGAGGCTGCTCCATGAGGCGGTGACGTGTCCCAGGGGCCACCTGCGGGGTTGGCCTCGAGACCACCGGCACTGGCCACACCTGCCAGTGACCTCCGAGGAGTTGGGGGCAGGAGCTCCGGGTGGGGTGCTGTCCCCTGAGACCAGGCACCAGGTCAGGAGGGGCAGGGCTAGCAGGGAGGGGGCAGGAGAGGTTTCTCTTTAGAGATGGGGGTGATCAGAGGCCCCAGGGTGAGCACTGAGGAGCCGCCAGGCCCGGAACCAGCCACTGGACAGAGCAGGTGCAGGCCAGGCCCAGAGGGCCAGCGCCATCCTATCCGCCACCCTCGCGAGATGGTCTGCAGTGGGCCCTGCTCCAGGCTCTCGGCCAGTGGGGCTGGGCTGGGGTCCCGAACTTCGTCCCACCCGCCGCAGAGTGGCCGTGCCTGCAAGGCCTCCTCCCTGCCAGGTGCTGCCCCACCCAGCTGGGAAGGGCGCCTGGGGAGGGGTCCCGGAGTCCCTGGAGCAGCACGTTGGGCCTGACCCCCCGCCTCCCCACCAGTCAGTGTGCAGGCGACAGGAGGATATTTCAGACACATGAGGTTTTACAAAATCAGCTCCCCTGAGCCCATTGTCAGGAAGCTACTGAAGGATGTGCTTCAGCAAAATGAATGTGAAAACCCAAGAAGAGGGAGTCGTGGGCCCGGGAAATAGGGCCGCCAACACGGGGAGGTCCAAGGATGACCCATGCCTCCAATCTGAGCAAAGGCCCAGATTCACTGATTCATTCACACCCTCACACACTGGGCACGGGGCAGAGAACAAGATGGACAAAGGGCCGGCCTCCTGAAGCTCACACTTCTGCAAAGGAAGTCAGACCAAAAAAGGGCTCAAATTAAAATATAAAGTTTCAGCTCTGACATGGAAAGAGCTCAGAGGCGCCAGTCCTGTCCTTACAGCAAGGAAAAACCAACAGGGTTTCCTGGACCCATTCCAGAACCGAGGTCACAGGGCAAAGCGCCACCCTGAAATCTGGGGGGACAGCTGACAACAGCACCCCAGCCGAGAGCAGGTCCCCTGGAGCTGAGGCCGTGGGAGCAGAAACCGGTAGGAAGCATCCCAGGGGGCAGGGCGGGCCAGAGAGAGGACGCCTCCGGGAAACAAGCCTCGCCAGCCCCGGTCACCGGACCCCCAACCAACACGTGCGCTGTGAGCAGCTGTCCCACCGAGCTCCGTGCGCACACCCGACGTCTGGCTCCGACCCCCGCTGGGCGAGGCCCACACTGACCTGTCCAGGCCAGGGCTGGCGGGCAGGAGGGCCCTGTGCTGACCATTGTGATGAAGCTGCCGTAAGATTCCTGGACGCGTCTCCCAGCCTCGGCATGCCGCAATTCTGTGGCGATACCAAGGGTAGAGATGCAGGGACTGGGTGACAACTGGGCCCAGGGAAGGGACGAAGCGCACGTGTCCACACACAGCAGATGTACACCTAGTGCTCTCAGCGACCCCTACAAGGCCCGGAGGGGACAGGCCCGGGCAGAGGGCTGGTGTCTCTATGGGAGCTCAGGGCTGGGACAACCATCAACACCGTCCTCTGTGGAGGACACCTGGGGGACCTGTCCCTATACGGCCACCCTTAAGCCTGAGGGAGACCCCGAGGGCCCTGGTCCCCGTAGGTGGCCCCGTGCACCACCTGGGCTGATGGTGTAGGAGTCGCCCCATCTGCACTCACTCCTGAAGATGAGGCTGGATTGTCTTTTTTTCCTAGGAGATTTGAATCAGAGTTAATCTCATAAAATGATTGGAAGGTGCACCTCCTTTCTTTCTGTCCTGTGGAATCAGTTGGTAATTTGTGTTTTTTCTACTTCAAATATTTTTTAGAACTAACCATTGATGCCATTTGTAATTTTCTTTCAGGAAGTTTTTTTTTAAGTTCAATTTCTTTAAGTTATAGAGCAACTCAGATCTTTTATTTTTTGTCTGTTTTAGCAAGTGTATTTTCCTTGTTTTCTAAATTCTCATCAGAAAGTTGTCATCACATTCTCTGTCATTTACTGACATCGCCAACTGTTATAACAGGCTCCTTTTCAGTCCTATTCCTGGTGGTAAATAAATTCCTTTATCTGAATTTAATAATTTTACTAATTTAAAGAACCAACCAGTGAATTTCTTGACACTCTACTATACATTTGTGTTGTATTTGATTAATTCCAATCTTATATTTATCATGTACATCCATCTATAATTTAAAAGTTTGTTTTTTCAGTTTTTTCTAATTGCTAAGATACATATAAATATGTCCTTATTCCAGCCTTTATATTCTTTTCTCAAATTTGTACTGCCTCTCAGTTTCCTTCTAAGTCACTACTCCACCAGCTCTCAGTTACGTGAGCTGCTTCCCAGTTTGTGCAAGTTGTACTTTCACTGTTGTTCAGGATTCCCAAGGGGGAAGAAGGGGGACCACTGAAGACAGAACAGCTGAGAACCTTCCACGATCAAGTAACGACTCAAGGGTAAGCGGCTCCAGAAGCAGAAATGAACCAAAACCCGGCGTGGACGCGAGTGGCGGGGGACGGTGGCCGCGGGGAACGTGGCAGGTGGCGAGTGTGGAGTGCGACACCGCTCCCGCCCCGGGTTCCGTGTCCACACCCAGGTGGGGACGTGGGCAAAACCGAGGCATTTTTCCCGCAAGTTTCCCGTAAGCGAGTGTTTCTAGACCGCTGCCCTCGCGGGACCCAGCGAGGAGTCCAGGGGCGAGAGGCTGAGGGGCCGGAGCTGGTGGGCCCGGGACCTGCTGCAGCGGGTGGCAGGAGGGACACGCCCCGTCCCCGCCCTCAGGCCCCTGTCTGGCAGCAGCTGCTGAGTAAGCGCGGCCACGCATCCCAGCCACGCGGTGCGGTCTGACCCACGGGCGCGGCGGGGCTTCCGGAGGCGGCGGTGTGACAAGGACAGAGTGGTGTCGCTGAGCACGTCCCTGCGAGCCTGGAGCCAGCGGCCTCTGCAGCCCCCAGGGGCCCGGGTCCCAGGCTGTCTGAGGGCGGAGCGTGGGGGGAGGCAGAGGCCAGCACTCAGGCCGCAGCGCCCCTCCCGTGGTGACAGCGGGCCTCACTGGGCCGTCTGTCCAGCCCCAAGGCCACCAGCGCTAGGAGAGAAGAGGACTGACCCCGCCTGTGTCCTGGTGACACGAAGCCGATAAAACAGATGCTGGACGTGCCGGCTCTTTCTGGGACTTTTATTTCTTTAAAATAATTCATACAAATGGTTACGGTCACAAACATGATTTTAACCAAAATATTGCTAGCCTACCACATCAGCAGGACGGCACCGCGCGGCCAGGCGCCGCGGCCCCGCCGCCCGGGACGGAGGCCCACGCGCTCCTCTCTGCTCCGCTAGCGACGCCGTCTTCGTTTGGAACAGGGGGGTTCATGCCAAAGTTAGGAAAGACAGCCTTTGTTTTGTTTTTCTAAATTATTCTAAAAATAAGACAAGCAGGTAGAAAAAACAATGCACCGTGTGGCGTAAAAAGAAAACGGGGAGGATTCACTGTCCTGAGAAGTTTGCCAACTGCTTGGTTCGGGATGCGATCCACACACAAAAGGGAAAACGTCTGAAGCAGACCCGCTGAGCCCTGCCTCGGGCTTCTCCTGCCGACAGCTAAGCAAACAAATCCTTTGTGATGTTCTAAAGACTGTACACAGACGGGGACATTCATGATAGAACTACTGACTTCCGCTGCTGAACGAGGACGCAAAGGACACGGCAGCGGCCGGCCCTCGGGACGGGACAACTACAGCTGACGCAGGCAGAGGGTGCCACCTCTCACCCCTGGCGCCCGGACTGTCCCGGAGGCCGTGGCCACCTGCGGCGCCGCCCCTGCACACGCCTGTCCGAGGGCTTGGCCGGTGCCCAGACTGCGGAGCTCCGCCCGGGCTACAACTGGTCACTCGCATGGTCTCTATCCGCCTCGGGCTTGACGGTTTGGCCAGGAGAAGGCGCGTGGGGTGGGTGGGACACGGGGGGCAGGCCGTGGGACAGGGACATGGCGCTGGGGACGATGCCTTCGACGGCGGCGGGGATGCCGCTGGGGGCCACGCCCACGACGCCTGGGGGGTACCTGCTGGGAGAGGAAGGAGGCAGGTGAGGCCAGCGGGGCGGGACCCCAGGCTGCTCCTGAAGGCCGCCTGCTGAGGGACGCCGTCCCACTCCCTGTGTGGCCGCCACCCAGACGGTCTCATGTCCACCAGGCCCTGAAGGTCGCCCCTGCTCGGGCGCGTAAGCCCCAACCGCCCGTGTCCACAGGGGCCGCGTGAGCACACGTCCAGGCCGAGAGCCCCCGCTCACCTGTAGGCGGCCCCGTTGAGCTCGGGGTGCACCACGGCCGGGTCCACACTGGCCCAGTGGGTGGCAGCTGCCAGGTGGTCTTTGTTCACGCAGTTCTTCAGACTGTCGGGGATCCGGCCTGGGGGAGGCCGGGGAGACGGGAGGGATGGTGCCTGCGTTAGGCGGCTGCCACCAAAGGGACCCCAGAGGCAGGGGCTCCACTGGGGACGTGGGCAGTCTCCAGACTCGCTCCCCTTAGGCACAGCGGGGTCCTGTCTGGGCAGTGTCGCCCTCAAGGCTCGGGGACCCCCAGCCCCGAGCAACTGATCTCGGCTCAGCAGTGCCCCCAACCCCATCTGCTCGGCCCGGGGATTTCAGAGAGAAGCTGACAGGGCCCAGCCCGGAAGGCTTACACGTATAAATGACTCTTTAAAAGGTGGGGGAAAAACCCCATGAGCTGGCACCCCAAGCAGAATAGCAAGCGAGCGTCACAAAGGTTGACACGAGGGCCTGGGCCGCGCTCGGCCTCCTCTTGTGTTTGGGGTCTGCCGCGCCAGGCCCTGGGTGGGTCCGTCTCCCTACCCACCCCAGCAGAAGATGCCCGTGGCCTCAGGGCCCCCGCCCGGCCCACCTGTGATGGCTCTCCGGATCTCCCGGGCCGCCTCCTCACGCATCTCAATGGAGGCCTGCTCGCTGTACCAGGCCGCGTGTGGGGTGCAGATCAGGTTGGGCGCGTCCTTCAGCGGGCCCTGGCTAAAGCTACACGGCACACAGGAGGTCAGAGGCCCCGCCCCTGCCCGGAGCCACACCCCACCCTCCGTCAGACTTGGTGGCTCCCCCTGAAAGACAAACCTGCCCACGGGCTCCTGACTCCAGTGGGGAGGGGCCTTCACTGGGGGGGGAACGCGGCCCGCCCCCCCGGCAAGCGGCTGTGAGCTCTAGACCCCAGGCCCTCCGGACACCGTTCTGTCCCGGAAGGGTGAAGACCCACCTGGAGCCGTCCTGCTGCCCCAGACGGGCATTTCGGCCATGAGGCCTCTGACGTGGCCACATGGGGGCCAGCCGCCTCGTGCCCCCGGGCACTCAGCAGGGCGCCTGGTCTGAGCCCTTCCCACCAGGCGCAGGGGACTGGGTCGTCCTGGCCCACGGCGGTGGCCTCCCCTCGCGCTGAGATTTGGCCAGGGAGGAAGGTCTGCCCAACGGGGGATCTCAGGCTCCCTTGTCCTCGGACCCTCAGTTGCCTGAGGCCGGGGCCTGGAGACCGTGCGTGGGCATTGGGGCCCCACTCCCTCGCGGCGCCGTGGCCACCGGGTCAGACGCAGGCTAGCGTGGGGCCTAAGCTGGGCGAGCGCCGTCTCGGGGACCCCAGGGCACCACCGGGAGGCACCTGAATGGCTCCGACTCGTGCACGTCCAGGGCCGCACCGCGGATCCGCCCCTCCTTCAGGGCCTGGGCCAGTGCCTTCTCGTCCACAAGGCCGCCCCGGGCCGTGTTCACCAGGAAGGCCCCTTGTCTCATCTGGGAAGACACGGGACAGTGCGGCCTGAAGACACCCCCCCGCCGGTTCAGGGAAGCGGCTGCCCCCGCTCCCAGGTGAGGGACTCCTTGTGACCCCCACTTCACCCCAACTAAGCCCACCCCGTCGTGGGGCTCAGGTGGCTGTCCATCAGCTTGGGGCTCGTGCCTGTCCGGGCCTCACTGAGTCCTCGGGGACCACACAGCTCTGATCAGCGCCCCCGGCCACGCCCTGTCCCCCAGAGGCCCAGACCCACTGGGTGAGAACCAAGGTGCCCGGCCTCACTCTCTACGGGGCTTCAGGAGCCCGGGGCAGACAGCAGTTGAGGCCCCAGGTGGGCACACAGAATGTACACGCACGCCCACCCTCACGTACACGTGCACACACGGACATGTACGTAACCACACGTGCATGTGTGCACACACACCTATGTGCACACATCAATGCAAACGGCCACCCCACTTAAATACGTGTACACACACGTGTGCGTACAAGCCCACATGCACACACACGTGTATGTAACCACACGTGCACATGTGCGCGCACACCTACGTGCACACATCAATGTAAACGGCCACCCCACACTTAAATACAGGTATACACACGTGTGTACAAGGCCACGTATACACACACACACGTGGGGGGGGCACTGTCGTCGGAACTGACCCACCCCCACGTATATACACTGTGCACGCTTGCGACACAGGCCTCTGCACACACGGGCACTTGAAAGGCCCGAAGCCGCGGTTCGGGGAAGAAAAGGCCCCGCGGGAGGGCCCGCGTGGTGGCCGGTGACCGGCAGGAGTGGCGGGCAGGCGGCGGTTTGGGCCCCGCCGCCCAGACCCCGCCGCCCCCCGGGGCCCCTGGCCGCTGTCCCGAGGGAGGTGCCGGCGGGCCGCACACCTGTTTGACGGTGAAGTCGTTGATGAGGTGGTGGTTGTGCTCGTTGAGGCCGCAGTGCAGGGTCACGCAGTCGCTGTGGAAGAGCAGGTCCTGCAGGGTGCTGACCCGCTGCAGCCCCAGCGCCCGCTCCGTGCCATCCGCCAGGTAGGGGTCGTAGAACAGCACGTTGAAGCCAAAGGCCTTGGCCCGCAGCGCCACCGCCTGCCCCACGCGACCTGGGGGGCGACAAGGTGTCACCACGGCACCTCTCCGGCCGCCCTGCCTCGGTTCCCCGTCTGCCCGGGGTGACCCTGAGACGTCTGCTCCCAGAGGCCGAGCGGCAGGACGTGCACAGGACGGGGCTTTGCAGAGAAGGGACGGGGCTCGGGGAGCTGGGGAGTGCCGACGGGGGCTCCGCGGATGCACGGGGGGCGAGGCAGGGGCTGCGGTGTCAGGACAGGCCCAGGTGCCCCGGAGGCTGAAGCCCTCTGTCCTCGGCTCCCGAGAAGACAAAGCAGGGGAGCAGCGCAGGCCAGGAGCTGGTGGGGGGAAGGCACGCCAGGGCCCTGCGCTCGGGGCCACGGGACGCCGTGGAGGCTGGTGAGACGCCAGCGCAGAGGGCCCGGGGAGGACAGGCACCCAGCGGTCCTGCCGACCAGCCACAGTGCCAGCGCCCCGGAGCAGTCACTCACACTGCCCGCTGGGCGACGCTGGCACGGGAGCCCCCGCTCGGCTGGCCTCGCTTTAAGCCACTTCACCTACGCCGTCAGTCCCCAGTTCCAGGAACCAAAAGAAACCCGAAGAGGATTTTCACTTTTATGAAAAAAGGCAAAAGCGAAATTGCATTCAGTGTGTCTGGCAGGTGCCATTACAGAGCCCCTTCTGCCCCCGGGAACCGCACACCGTGTCTCAGTGTGGAGGTGCTGTGACCTTGGCCTCCACGAGCGACGTGGATCCAAAGGTCGCTGCTTCTCCCCTTTACACCACTTGGGCCACAGAAGGTTTCGGGGGACCACTCTGCTTTTGGGCAGTGGGGAACCAGAACAGAGGCTCTCGGAGTCCCGAGGGGCGCGGGGAGGGCCGGAGCAGATGACCAAGGGCCGTGGTCCCCGGGGCCGCCGGGCGCTGGCTGAGATGCAGCCTCCGGGGCGTCCCCACCCCACTGAGTGTGTTGACCAACACCGCCTAGAGGTGGCCGCCCCAAGTCCACTTGGCCAGGCACACCCAGCTCCTCCTCCCCACCGGCCCCCCGGCCTTGCTCCTTCCTCCCGTCCTTCATCACGCCGCATGGGCCAGGCCATCCCTGCCCCCGGACTGGCTGAGGGCGCTGGGGGCCTAGGTGCCGGGAGCAGGGCGCTCACAGGGCTACGGGGCTCTGGCCAGCCCTGGCGTCTGCGTGTGCACAGCCAGCAGGACAGCGAGTCGTGTTGGGGAGGGACACCCCTGTGTCCCACGGACGCCCACGACCCTGACCCCCTGCACTAATGCAGGCGCGTCTCTGCCCTGCAATTCCCCCACAGCTGCATGAGGCGGTGCCTTTGCCGTAGAGAACCTTGGTGAGACAGCTGATGGGGCCGCAGGGAGCTACGGTCCCGCCCATGCTGGGTGGCCCAGGTGGACCAGCGCAGGCCCCTCCCACCACACTGCCCTCCCCTGCTTCCCCAACCCCTAAGGCCCGCACCACCCCGGCACCTCTGCCCCCCGGACCCTGCCTGCCGCCCCACGTCTCCGTTCCCTGGTTGGCTGTCTGAGTGCCAGGGGCCCAGGGCTGGCCCGGGACACCGGCCTGCAGGGCGTGCGAGCGAGCGGGCGAGTGGCGTGGGCGGCCTCCGTCCACCCAGAGCACGGCCCAGGGCAGCCTGCCCGGCCATCACCCGAAGGCCTTGTGCGCTCAGCTGCGGGGTAGGGGAACGGCAGAGTGAGCACGCGTGAGTGTGCGTGACCACACGAGCACGTGTGACCCCAGGAGCACCTGTTTAACACCTGTGTGCGTGCGCGGGCCCCACTAGGTGCTCCCGGGGCAGATAAGGGCCAGCGCAGTCTCTGGGGCAAAGGCCCCTCAACCCTGCGCTGCCCCCTGGCTGGGCAGCCATGCCAGGTGGGGGCACCTGCCAGCAGCACAGCGCAGCCCCAGCCTCAGGGTCCACAGAGCCTGTGCACGGGGGCAAAAGCCATCGCACCTAGTCCGATGATGCCCAAGGTCTCCCCGCGGATCCTGGCGGCTCCAGAAGCCACCTCTCGGATCTGCTCAACACTCTGGACCCGCGTGCCTTCCCGTAGCGCCTGGTGCAGCCACGTGGTCCTGCGGTACAGGTTGAGGATGTGGCACATGGTGGAGTCGGCGGTCTCCTCCACGGACGCGGCCGGCACGTTGCAGACGGCGATGCCTGAGGACACGAGACATGTGGGGCAGTCACTAGAACGGTCCTGGTCTCACCTGGGACAGGCCGGCGGACACGTCCCTGCCCCAGGATGCTAGGAGACAAATGCAGGTCACCTGCCCCGTGCCGCGTGGGAAAGCCACCCATGGGTCCCGTGGGCAGACAGGGTGGGGGACAGGAAGAGAGGCCGCCTGGGCGGATGCCCACACCTGCTTCTGCCCCTCCTGGACCACCTGCCACTGGACCTTCTGGAAAGGGATCTTGGCCAGGCCACACCTCCCCAGGCCCTGCCCTCCCCACCCCCTCACCAGCTCGGCTTGAGACAAAACCTAAGACGGGATCAGGAGGTCATGCAGGGGAGGCTGAGCGAGAACAGAGCTGGAGGCCCCGTCAGACTCGGGAGCAAGGCTGCCGCCGGACAGGACCAGGCCGTGCGCAGGTCTGGCAGGGATGACCGCACGGCACGCCCCAGACTGTCCCTGGACGAAGGACGGAGCCCCAGCCCGTGTAATCGCGAGGCAATGAGGACCCGCCCCGCGAACAGGGACGAGGCCCGGAGGACGTCCTGGCTCGAAAATTGCCCAGACCGCAGCCTGACACTGCGGTGCCTTCCTGGGGACAGGTGATAGCGGGGTGAGAGAGCTGGGCTGGCAGAGCAGAATGAACCCTGGGACGCGTGGCAGCCGACAGCGGGGGCCGTTTTCACGCTGCAGGTCTGAGGCCGCCGTCGGTGACCAGGGGCCGTGGCCGGGTGTGTCCTCACCTGCCCTTAAGCCGTGACCAACACAAACAAAGGATAAGGAGAGACTAGACCAGAACGTCACAAGAGGCGGAAGACTGTACCTGGAGGAGCACGCTGAGGTCTGTTTCCGTGAGTGTGAGCCACACACCTGTGTGTACACACTCCCACGTGTCCTACGTCACCACACAAACCAAGGCTCGTGCACAGGGCTGCGCAAACCCCGACACGGATGTGCTGGCCGCCCCCCCGGGCTGACGTCCCTCCCCCACGGTCCCCAGGAGGCAGTGCGGCAGGGCGGCGGACACGCCGCCCACAATGGCCAGGCTTTCTGAGGGCCGCTGCTGCCACCCTGCGCCTGCCTGAGGGGAGCTGGCGTGGGGCCCACACGCTGCCGGCCCCCAGGCCACCCCCGGACAGGCAGGCAGCTGCAGCGGGACTCTCCTCTTCCCGGTAAAACCAACGGACAAAATGTGATGAGATCGCGCCAAGGGAGCAGTGCACAAAGTTGCAGAGAGAAGAATCCAAGACCGTCCTACCTAAGTCCCCAGCTGACTTGATGTCGATGTTGTCAAAGCCGCTGCCGATCCGGACGATTATCCGAAGGGCCTTGAACTTCTCCAGGTCCTCCCTGGTCAGCGTGATGGTGTGATACATCAGCGCCCCAACGGCCTCGTTCAGCACCTGCAGTGAAGGAGGCACGTGAGCCGCTGCCGCTGCGGGAGAAGCCACGCGGGCACTGCCCCCAAGTGCGGCCCCCGCTAGGCGAGTCCCAGGGCTCCGGCAGGGTCCCACCCGAGCAGCCTTCTCTCCGGTGCGCATGGCGGGTCCTCTCGGGGCGGAAGCTGCCCAATCCCCGTGTGAGCGGTCTGCAGTGACCCGAGTGTGACGGATCAGCAAACTCGTGAAGCACACCGCGGGTCCCTGCCCCGCTTGACACGGGGGACAGCGCTCTGCCTGCCTGACGCAGGGGGGTGCGCGGGGGCTGCCTTCTCCTTGGGCACCAGACGCTACGATAGACGGGAAACGCCGGGCGCGGGGAGGACCCGGCACACCTGAAACCTCCAGACCCTGCCGATAGGGTGAGAAGCCAGCGGCCACCTTGACAGACCGCTCGCAGAACAGGAGCAGCCGCAAGGCCGCAACGCGCTCGGAGCGGCGGATAAGTCCCCGGGGGCAGTGAACGTGCTGCAGTGAGCAGGGCACCCCTTTCAGACGGGGAGGGGGCTGACGTGCCGACCCCCACCGCCACTGCGCACAAGGCCAGGCCTCCAGGTCAGCCTGCACGGCCCCGGGTTGGAGGGTCACTCCCCCAGGGAGAGGCAGGGGGCAGCCGCTGCCCCTGCGCACCGTCCACGGCACCGCAGACCCGGGGGGCCGCCTCCCCCCGCCCCGCCACTGGGAGGGCTGTCAAGGGCGCGTCAAGGTGGGGCACGCGCTCCGGGCGCGCTTGCGCCTGAGGTGGGCCTCGCCAGCTGCAGCCCCCAGGAGGGGCCCGCCGGCTCTGTCTCTGCACCCTTCGGAGCGTGGCCGGGGCCGTCGTCCCCAAGTGCGGGACTCCAGGACACCTGGGGGCGGCCCGCGTGTCTCGGCGAGTCTGTTCCAGGTGAGGCCCACGCGGGCAGGTTGGTGCCAAGCGCACAGACCTCCCCGTGGGCGAGGTCCACCCACCATCGTGCCCCACGCAGAGCCCCGCCCCCCACCCGCCAGCTTAAGTCCATGAGCTCTGCCAGCGCCGGGCCCACCCACGTGCGACGCACCTCGCTCCTGGGGGGTGGGGGTGGGGGTGGGGGCGGGGAGCGCGGGTCGAGGAGGGCGGGGCCACAGCCCAGGACCGAGAGCCGGGTCCGCACCGGGACGCAGTCTGGCCAAGGCCAGGGACGTGTGATCTGCCATCTCTGGGCCCAAGGGCAGGGGCTGCGGAGCGGGCCCACCCCGTTCCAACACATCATGTAATTCAAAACCTGCCATACTTGGGGACGAGGTTTATTCCTCCCTAACGGGACGTCATAATCAATGACGTCTCAAATTCAGTGAAACAGAGTCCACTGGGAACCTGTGGTGATGTGTCTGCGGCCCTCTCTGGACCGAGCTTCCAGGGCTGACCCTGGGTGCCCCGGGGCGACAGAGGCTGCTGGACCACAAGGGGCCGCATGCGAGCTGAGGAAGCAGCTGGCCCGTGGCTGATGGCGTAAGCAGAGTGGAGTGGGCTCTGAGCGTGGGGCGCAGGGCAGGGGACTGCAGCCTCGGGGAGACCGCTAACGGCCCCGGGCTCGCCCCTTCTACGATGACTGAGCCCTGGTCCCAGCCGGACACACGGCCACCCGGAACGCAGTTTCCTCTGAGGCTGGCCTGGCCTCCCTTCCCCTCCTGCTGCCTGAGGCGGCCTGGAGGACACGGCCACAGGGGACCTCACAGAAAGGACCAAGGCAAGGACAGCTGGGCAGCAGGGCAGAGGGGTCCTGGGTTCCTGATCCTGCAAGGAAGGGACGGGGTGCTGCCAGCCCTGCTCTGGCCCCAGCTCGGAAGATCTAGGAATCTCAGCTCCGGGAGCGGGAGCTGCCAGCGGGCGCGTGAATGGGCCGGCTGCATCATGCCCGAGTCCTGACAGCTTCCCCGGCCTCCTGGGAGGGCCAGAGACGCAGGCGCTGACTTCCGGTGCCATGACTCAACGGGACCCGGTGTGGACGGGGTGAGGCCCGGCGTGTGACAGCAGAGCGACAGCAGAGGGGATTAACCGAGAGCACATGGGGAGGGTGGGCAGGAAGAGACAGGGCAGTGGACATGGCGAAGGCCACGGGGAGGTGCAGGGGAGAGGGGAGGCCCCTCTGGCCGCCCTGTGCTGTGCGGACAAGAGCTGGTGAGGAGGGCCCCCGGGGGCAGGCGGGCAGGAGCTGGGGGGCAGGCTGCACGTAGACAGAGATCTGTCGGTGCCCACGGTGTCCGGCACGGCTGGGTGCTAGAACCAGAGAGATGGACACGTCCCTGCCAGCATTGGGAGGCGCAGCCCCGGACGCAGAGGCAGGTGGATGGGCTGGACGCCTGCGGGGCCCTCGGCTACAACGGGCGTGCGGATGGGCTGTGGGCGGGCGGGACGGGGCAGGTGGTCCTCGTGGCTCAGGCGCATGCGCAGGGGCAGCTTTTTTCCTGAGCATCGCACCCAGCTGTGGTCCTTAAGTGTCCCGGGCTGCACTTCTAAGCAGGGATGGCCCACGATGGTCTGAACGTTTCTAAATCTGGAGAGACTGTGTGGCTTCCAGCGCCAGCTGTGCTGCAGCAAAAACCCACGTGTTTGCTTGTTTCCTTGAGGTGAGAAGGGAGCGGATCCCTGCAAACCCCCTGCAGGCTCCAGGCCTGCTGCCACTGCCCGTCAGCACCGACCGCCCAGCACCAGGCATTCCCAACTGCCAAATGCTCCGTGTGGCGCACGCAGGCTGGAACCGTTACTGTAGCTTTCATTTGCATTTCTGGGTGTGGCTCAGTCACCAGGTGCGTTTCTGGGTAAATTACTTTTTCCACGCCGGGCCCTTTTTCTACTGAGCATCTCTCGAATCCCAGGGTACCAGGCGAAGTGTCCTCAGAGGGGAGCCCGGGCTCCTCTCAGAGCAGCGCCCACCCTGTACCGGCTACAGGATGAGACCACTGCAGGGGCACCACACTGCCCTGTCCAGACTCCAGGTCCATGCTCCTGCTGGCTCCTCATGACCCCTTCCCTGGTTGCACAGTGGCCGTGACACCCCGGGTATGGCGCCGACCTCCCAGCGTCCACTCCTGCCAGCCTCTACCTGCCGGGTACCCAGCTAGTCGCTGACCTGGTGTCCTCAGGTCCACGGGGGCAACGCGGCCCACCTGGCCAGGCGCTCAGAGCAGAGGGCCTGAGGGGTACTCACTGGGCACCACACCAGAGGCAGGCCCCCGGTCAGGGCACCTCCTCGCCCCGAGTGTCCCCTCCCAGCATCTCACACACACACACACACACACACACACCCTCAGTGACTTCTTATCTTTCCAGATGGGCGTCTTCTGTGGGATTTCCCGATGACAGATGGCCCAGGCGGAGGGACAGCGGGCTGAAGACCGCAGACCAGATTCTCACAGGCCTGCCGGAGCCCCACCCAGCCCTGCGAGCTGACGGCCCGGCTGCCCCTGGGTGTCTGTGAGTCCCTGGGGGGGGGGCAGTGTCACCTGCTCCGCGGTCGCTATTTTGTCCACACACCCCCTCGCTCGCCCACTGTCTACTGGGATTTGTCCTTTTCCTGTTGGTTGAGAAGTCTGAGTATTTCAGCTGTTCACCCCCCGACTGTTAACACACACTGCGGGCACGTCTCCTTCGCCCCCCTACTTTCCTGTTTTGTGTGATTTCTCTTGCAGGGAGATTGTTTTGATTGCCTTGTACTCAGATGACCCCTCCTTTCCACGCCGTGCTTTCTGCAGAACTGCCCACGTTTGGTTCTGTCCTGACCAGGGGCGAACACGCTCCCTGCAGACGCCCCTCTCACTCTTGGTGACGGCGGGTGTGCACGAGGGCACCGGCCAGCGTCCCCAGGGCTCGTGGGCTGACCAGTCATTTCCGCCTCCAGGGTCCTCAGGTCCCACCGACCGGGAGCCACCCCACCACTGGCTACAGTGCCTGTTACTGCGTTTTCCCCGGATTTTATTTCATGTCTTACCCGGCCTCGGCGCATCCCTCCTGGGACTGGGCGTTTCACTCCAAAGGCCCCTGCTGGTGCCCTTGGAACCCCAGGCGCGTCCCGCGTCTCTCCCACCCTGGCCCAGCCCCTCAACGGGACCCCAGGTCTTCCTTTTCCACGGCTGCCCCCACCTCACGGGCACCTGACTTTGTCTGAGGAGCTTCAGAGAGAGCGGCAGGGGGGAGAAATGCCTGCGCCGGCCCCGCGTGTGGGCGCGTGAGCGAGCCTGGTAAAACCCCTCCTCTCAGGAGCTTTGATGCGCCCAGCTGGGGCCACTCTGGCTCTTGTCCCCTGCCCCGGCGCTGGTGAACTCTGGATCCTGAACGGCAGGGCCTCCCGGGCCCCCGACGCTCGTCCTGGGTCTGCGGCAGGAGCGCGGGAGCCGCCGTCCAGCTTTGGTTGTTTTCCTTGTGTGGTGGCGAAAACGTCAGTCTCTCCTCCTTAACGCTCAAATAACGTCGGACGGACGTCCAACCAGCTGTGAGGAGGCAGAAACCCCTGATCAGATGTGACACGTAAGACAGGCTGATATTTCCCTTCTAGGCCAAAGCCTGCAGCCACGTGGTCCATGGACCCCATGTCAGCTCCAGAGCCATCGGGGTCCTGGGCTCCTGACTTGCTGCCCCGCCATTCCCAGGCTCCCCTGGCTCCACATGGCTTCCTTCTGTGGTCTGGGTGGCTGCCCAGGCTCCAGCCATCACATCTGGTTTCCAGCCAGCAGAAAGAGGGAAGGTGGCTCTGCACACAAAGGCTGCTGTCCTCTCCCTGGCTGGACTTAGTCATTTGGCCACCCCTGGCAGCAAAGAGGGAGGAAGGAAGTGCTTGTCCAGGATGGGAAACATGAGGCTCCTGAGAGCGGCTGCACTGGCCAGCTGGGCATGGCACCCCTGGGGAGTTTGCGAATCTCTCCTCGTTCCTCGTCGCTTCCGTCTTTCCTCTGGGCTTCCCTTGACTGCATCTTCTGAGCTTCCTATTCAAGTTTAAACCTTCCACTCCCGTCCAGTCTCCAGGGGCGCCCTCTGGTTCTCCTGTGATTCCTTTCTCGCCGCGTCCTGCTCGGTGTACAGTCAGGCGCTACCTCAGCTCTAAGGACACCAATTACATAGTCCGAACGTCTCTTCTGTCAGGAGCATAAAATTCTGTCCCCAGGACACTTTTTCTACCTGTTCTCCTCTGGCAGGCAAGGCCTTGCCTGTGGCTTCCCGTGGGTGTCAGGAGGCATAGGGCTCGGGGGGGGGGGGAAACGCCGCCTGCCCGTCGGGTGGGGCTCTGAGGGCCCTATCCCCCTCCCCAGGGGTCTGTCAACTTGTTTATTTGGGTTTTTGGTTTTTTTAAAAAAATTTTATTTATTTATTTATTTATTTATGGCTGTGTTGGGCCTGCGTTTCTGTGCGAGGGCTTTCTCCAGTTGCGGCGAGCGGGGGCCACTCTTCATCGCGGTGCGCGGGCCTCTCACTATCGCGGCCTCTCCCGTTGCGGAGCACAGGCTCCAGACGCGCAGGCTCAGTAGTTGTGGCTCACGGGCCTAGTCGCTCCGCGGCATGTGGGATCTTCCCAGACCAGGGCTCGAACCCGTGTCCCCTGCATTGGCAGGCAGACTCTCAACCACTGCGCCACCAGGGAAGCCCTGGGTTTTATATTAACTTGTTGAAATAGTTTTGGTAAGTTACAGTTCTGGAAAAAAACACGTTTTGTCTTAGTTTTCAAATTTACTGGCAAAACTTGTTTTAGTACTGCTTATAATTTTTAAAAATTTCTCTCGGTATGTCTCTTTTTCATTCCACTACTGGTTTTTTAAAAAGTATCATTTTAGTTGGAAACAGTTTAAGATTCACAAGAAGTTGCCAACGAGAGGGATCCCGTGTCCCCTGGCCCGGCCGCTGTGGTGGGCAATGAGCTCGTGCCCGGTGAGGTCCATCTGTGCACCCAAGTCCCCTTGGCCGTCTTGTCCTTGCTCGTGTGTGCTGTTCGGTGTAACTTTACTGTGAGTCTGTTCGAGTAGCCGCCTCACAACAGGACACAGAATGCAGGACTGCCGTCACCACAAAGAAACACCCCCATGTTAGCAGCACCTGAACCCGGCACCTCCGTCTCCTTCGCTGTCCCCGTCATGGTGGCTGGCCAGAGTGACAATGCACGTGACCCTCACGAGCTGGCTGCTCTGGCCCGGCCGACGCCGATGCTCGTGGCTCATCCTTCCTTCTCTTGCCCAGTGGGGCTCCTCGGTACCCGTGCCCTGGCTGAAGGCCACCTGGTTCCCTCTGGCTCCGGCCACGAGGAACAAAGCTGCTGGGGGGCTCGTGGGCAGGTTTCTGTGTGGACGCGTGTTTTGCTTCTCTGGGAGAAATACCAGCGCTGCGACGGCCAGGCAGGTGGCCCGAGCCTGCTCGGCTGTGGGAAACCGCCGGCCCCAGTTCCCGGAGGGGCCGCCCGGGCGTGCACGCTGCCGCACTTTTCTCACCCGCTTATTGCTGCCTTCCCTTGGCTCTGGACCATCGTCAGCCTTTTTCTCATCAAATTTCGCTCGTGGCCCATCCCCTCCCCTCGTTCCCTGAGATTTCTGTCGGAGACTGGCTCCCCACCGTGGCCCCCTCACCCCAAGCCTCCATCCTGCCACTGACCCGAGTGGCTGGCGAGTCTGCCCAGTGAGTTCTCACTTTCAGCTTTGCTCTGTTTCAGCTCCTAGATCTTCTAAAAACTCCCCCGAAGCCTGCCGTCGTCACGTCTTCTGCGCTCGGCTCCTTCTGAAGTGCTCAGGCTTGGTTTTCACGTGGTGGTTGTAGCAGCAGACACCCGCCCCCGGCCCCGTGGGCCCCTCTAGTCCTTTGTCTCTGCTGGTTTTCGCTCAGTTCTTTCTTCTCCTACTATCTTGTTATCTTCGACTGTGCGATGAACATTGTGCTAGGAGGTGATCTGCAGAAACAACTTGGGGCCCAGGCCTACGGTCTCTTCCCGTAAGTGTACTGTTCTCCCTTGTTTCTGCCAGCCACCTGAGCATAGGGCACAGGGTTGCCTATAATCCAAGTTCAAGGCTTGATGTGGACGTTGCTGGGCCGGTTGGTGGACAGGTGAGGGTGCATCTGGTTCCAGCTCGTCCTTTCTCCAAGGGTCCAGCCCAGAGCCAGGGTCCAGCAGGGCTCCAACCTCACCGGCCCACGAGGCTGCCAAAGCTGCCCCGGCCTCTCAGCCGCCTCTTCCAGCACAGCCGATGCCCCAGCCCGGCGGGCACGACCTGTGCACCCCTGTGGCATCTGCGCCTCTCCTGACCCTGTTGGCTCTCCGAAGCACCTAGGTTTTATAAACCTTGGCCCAGCTTCCTCAGCTGACTCAGGGGAAAGGTGGTTCTGAAGCACCCGGTTGGCTGTGACTACAGACAGAAACCAGATGAACATACTTCCGGTCCCAGGGCGCCCGAGAGCTGCAAACCGCGTGGCACAGGCTCGGGGTGTCCTGGCGACCGCCGTGGCCTGAGTCATCCGGTGACGGAGATGCAGGCTGCCCGCCCCCAGCACCGTCCACTGCAGCCACATCCCCAAATGCCACTTTCTGGGAAAGAACTGGTTGTAATGGAGACGTCCCACCCCCGCCTCCCGGCCGGCCAGGTGGTAAAGGCAGCTCCGCACCTGCCCACTCCGGCAGGAACCCTGGGACGCCTGCCTCAGCGCTGGCGAGGCCACGGCTCCCCGCCTCCCCGCCCCGCCCGTGGTACCTTCTCGTGGATCTCCTGTGTGGACTGTGCGTCACAGAAGGCCACTGTGGCCACGTCCTTCAGGATGGGCATCTCCACCGTGCAGTCCCGGCCGTCCAGCAGTGCCACCAGGGGCCGGGGGTGCAGGGGCCCGTTCATGATCGGAGGTCGGACGCCTGCAACGACAGGGCCGGACGCTCAGCTTCCCGCGGCAGCACGGCCCCCGCGGAAACCTCAGCCCACCCCAAGGGCTTCCAACTCTACGTGTCCAGCCACCAGGATCTTTGTCAAAAATACGTTAAAAATCAGGAAGGAAAACGCACTGGTGTTTGCCACGGCTCACTGCCGCCTGAGTGGACACCGACGGTGGTGACTACCCCCCCCCACCCCCGGATCAGGACCTCAGGGGTGCAGAGCCCCAGGCAGCCCCGCGCTCCAGCTGGCGGCCAGACACGCGGGTTGGAACGACGGGCTCGGGGACGCACCCGATGTTTCTCTTCCACTCGACGCTGTGGTGTTGCCACCCAAAAACCCGACAGGGACCCACCCGGCACCAGCCTCGCCTCTGCTTGTAGGTTTGAGGAGCAGGAAACAGCGCAAAGGTAGAAGAGGGTTAAAACACCAGAAAAAGGCCAGAACCCCTCACCTTCCCAAAACGAGACAGCAAAGAATTATTAAAAACTCGCTCCTTCCACACGAGGCCCAGGTGGAGACGGGAGGGCTTCACAGGTGACACGCGAGACAGCGGTGGCTGCATCGGCCCACCCCCTCACCACGGCCCCGCCAGGCTTGCCCTGGGACGTGGCAGCCGGCGCGCGGGGCGCAGGACGAGAACCGGGAGCGGCCCGCCAGTGCCCACCACTCCCGAGAGCGCACGGCCGTCAGGACCGGCGGCAAAGGCGCCAGGACCGCCGGGAGGGCTCCTGGCCTGGGGTCCAAAGGCTAGGGCCACTCTGGTCACCTCCCCCCGCATCATGAGCAGAGCGTCCGGGCCCCCTCTGTCTGTGGTGCGACGGCAGGAGCCCTGTGCAGACGGTGCCCTGGTCTCTCCAGCTCCACTGGGAGAACAGCGCCGTGTCACTTAAAGACATTACTCATTTCAGCGTGTGACAAACACCCGCTCCCGGCCTCACTCAGCCTGAACTCTGCCCAACATCGATCCACGCGACCGCAAGAAACCGAGCCCTCCGGGTCTGCGAAGGTGTCTTAGCTGAAAGGTGCCTGCAGAGCCTTGTCTGGAGCGCCCAGCGGTCAGAGAGGACGGGCACCCCCCACGGAGGACACCGCGACCGGGAGGGCGCCCCACCGCGAGTCCACGGGAACATCCAGAGAAACCCCGCGCCGACCCGCGGCCTGGCCGGGCACCCCTCCCTCGAGACCCTCGACAGAAGCAAACCCCACGGCAAATGTGGGGCCCGGGCGACGCGCCCGCTGGGGACGTCCCTGTCCTAACCCCGCCACGCGCAGGGAGCCCGGAGGCAGCTCCTTCTCCGCGGCCGCGGGGACACCGGCCTCGGGCAGCCTCACTCTCCCGAGCCCCGACCAACCTGACATCTCTTAATATGGGCTCGGCTTCCACGACCATGAATCCGACTGTTCAAAGCGTCTATCTTCAGAACCCCTGCGGAACTGCGTCCTGTCACTGGATCCTCATCCCACGTCTTTAATTGTCTCGAACCAAAGCTCCTAGGCTCCCGTCCACGGCGACCACTGAAGCCCACGCCGGGTCAAAGTCTGACTAAAAATTAAACACAAGAGACACGTTAAACACCACTGAGGGTCAACTAGACTCACGAACCTCAGGTCCGTGGAGGAGGGGCTTCCCTGCACCTTGACCCCAGGCCCGTGGCTGCCGGGCCGGGACCTACCTGGAATCAGGCCCGGCCCTGCGTGGGAGTGACCGGCGGGGCCACGGCTCGGACGCAGAGGCAAGAGGCTCACCCCGAAGGTCGCCGCCACGTGCCCGGGACCCCGCCCGGATGCCACCAAGTGCACCAGCTGGGAGGCCTGGCGACAGGACAGCCCAGGGAGCGGGCTGTGGCCAGTTCCGCAAGCTCCTATCTCATGGGGCCCGTCGCTTCCTGAGTCCACGACGGGGCAAGGAGACTGGACTTCCGACAGGCCGCTGGGGGAAAGGGCCCTGGGACACAGACCCCGACCTGGACGCTTCCTGCATCCCAGCTGCGGGCCCCGCGGGCGGTGTCCCGGGGCCGGGGCTAGATTCAGGTGCAGTCCCTCCCCAGAGAGCTGCCCAGCCCTTCCCGGGGGGCAGGACGACCCGGTCATGACCCAAACCTCGGGCGCACCCGAGCCCTCCCTGATCCGGCTCAACTGCGGGGACTGGCCAGCCGCTCCTGAAAAGCTCCAGCCAGCCAGGCACAGCCCACGACCCCAGGACACGGGCGGCAGGGCCAGGGGGCAGCCTGCAGCCACGGGCCGTCCGCGGCCCTCAGTGCCTGCCACCGGTGGGTGTCCAGCACCCGAACTGACCTCACTGCCGGCTCCCAGGCGGCCTCGGCCCCCTCAGCCCCACGCGGCCACGTGCGCCGAGGCCCCCCACGGTCCCACAGGTAGGGGCATGACGCCCCGGCCCAGGTCCCCGTCCCGCCGCACCAGCTCCGCCTCCCGGGCCACGCAGCGTGGACAGCAGCCCCGCCGCGAAGGGGCTCCGTGCCCGAGGGGCCGCGCTACCAGAGCTCCCGCAACTCGCGCCGGGCCCCCCCCCCGCCCATGCAGCCACGCTCCTCTCCGGAATCACCAAGCACGAGGAATCGGAACGCTTCCACGCTGCAAACCGCGGACGCTCCTTTGATCTAACTTTCTCCGGTGAAAAACGTACTCAACGAGCCGTAGGCAGCAGGTGTCACCCCACACCCCAGACACGCCCCGGGGGCGGCCCCAGGACAGGACGACACCCCCAGAACCTCAGGGAGCCTCAGTGCCGGTCCTTAGGCCCCCGTCTCACTCCAGGCCGACCTGGAGGCCAGCCTCACCCTCCTACCCTGATCCTCACAAGAGGGGCTCGGGGACAGCAACGGGGGTGGGGTGCCCGGGCCGGGCGGCAAGGACGCTGGCCTCGCTCGGGGTCTCGCTGGCTCTGGGGCCCCAGCCTCGCTCCCGCTGACCGACCACACCGCAGCCGGGGTGGGTGCTGCCGACCGCGAGTGGGCCCCCCCGCCGTGGCCCCGACTGGGCAGAGGCAGGAGAGCGAGCTCCAGGACCTCAAACACCTGCAACCCAGGTCCCACTGATGCCATCGTCTCTTCCAAAGTTGGCCCCAAACTCATTCCAAACTGCAGCGGCAGCACCGGGCAAAGCACCCCAGTAGTCACCTCCGCACGGCCGAGTCAGGCCGACCCGGGTGCCCTGCCCTCCTACCCGAGGGTCCCCGGGAACCACATGTGAGGAGATCAGTGTGTGCAGGTGAGGGAGACCCCGGACGAGTAACAGCCGGCCGTCTGGTCACGAGGCTTTCTTCAGTCCCCTCCCTAAACCCTGGAGGAACCAGGGCCAGCTGCACCGGGAAGCAGGGCAGCGCCCAGCCGGGCCTTCCCTGGCTCACTCGCGGTCCCATCCGTCAGCAGCGTCCCTACATGCCCGCTACATGCCGACGGCCAAGACGGTTCCCTGTCCCCCGAAGGCCCGGGGCTCACGCGCCTCAAGTGCGGCCCAGTACTGCGTCTTCCCAGCCCTGGTGAAACAACCTGGACCCCTGGGCTCTCCCGTGTCCACCGCCCACCAATCCTTTTGTGAAAATGGTCTCAAAAGGAAGCTTTGCTTTGCCAATGCTGAGCAGCCTAAAAGGAGCCAGGTGCATCCCCGCTAGCCCATGGGGGTGGTGGGCGCCCGCCCAGAGGAGCGGCTGGCGGGCCTCGGGCCTCGGAGGCCAGCCTGGACAGACGGAGGGCCCTGGGCAGGTCTCAGGCCCAACGTGCAGACGGGAGGCGACCTCTGCTGGGCACTGCAGACAGACAGGGTGAGTCTGGCTCTCCCCTCCCCGGCCCCAGTGCCCTGTGCGCAGGACGGCAGCGTCCAGCAGTGGCCGAGACACAGGGATTCAACCGTCCAATTGTGCTTGAAATAACAGCAAGACCACAGTCGCAAGAAGCTTCTGGGCTCGTGCTGGGGACGCTCACGGGTGAAAACGCTAAGCTGCACCTTGTTTCTAGAAATAAACCAAACAGAAGCCCCGTAAGTGACTTCACTACTCAAGACACCGATGGGAGAGCCCCTGGACGCACAGGGCAGCAGGGGGTGCGCTGAAGGGTTGACAAGGTCAGGCCAGGGGAGGGGAAGGTCATGGTCAAGCCCAAAGCAGGCCAGCAGGTAGCCCCAGGGACCTCAGGGCCACCAAGCCACCTCCTACAGCCACCGCTACCCCAAACACCCTGCACAGGAACCTACAGGAGGCCTTCTGCCCTCCGGGGGAACAGCCCCGTGTTTAAAGAGTGAAGGATGGGTGGAGAGAGCAAGGCCCGTGGCCAGCAGGCGTGGACCCTGGGGGTGGCACGCAGGCCATGTCCCACGCGCCCGGTGGGTGCAGTGCCGCCAGCCTGGCCCCCCCACCCTGTGCTGACTGGACGAGTCTCAGAGGCTCCTGCCCTCTACTCACCCGCCTGTCTCTTGGGAGCCACAAGGGTGTGCACCCCTCCCCCACCAGGTGAGCCAGGGGCTCGGTTCGTGGTCGGGGGCATGGCAGGGATGGGGTCTTGGCCGGAAGCCCCCCGGCCAGATTCCAGACACCCCTGCCCCTCCCCCTTACCAGAAACTGGACCCCATCTGGGAGGGTGGGACACAGGGCCGGCTCCTTGCAAAGAAACTCTGGGGACCAGATACGACAGGGACGGCCCCAGCCCCTTGGTGGCCTCTGAGACCGTGGCGAGGGGCCGCCCTGGGGAGCGGGTGGCTGGCAGCCAGGACACCTGTCAGGGCGGAGCCTCTGTCCCCTCAGCGATGGCACAGCCAGGGAGCAGACGGGTCATCTCCCGGTGGCGTGAGGCTGGCCCCAGGTTCCCGGGTGTCCAGACGCCCTCCCTGGTCAGCCCCAGACCCGGGGCTCTGGGCGCAGGAGGGCCCGTCCCGTCCTCACGCGGGCCCCTCTCCAGCACGCCCCGCGCTCCCCGCACCTGCTCACCACGCGGAAGTGCTGGCGGGGTGAGTGTGCCTGCCGGGGGCCACAGCCCTGCACTTCCAACACGTGACACTCCCAGGCTCCCTTCTCCTCCGGGCCTCACCTCCGCCCACCACCCCCGCTTCCCTGCTCCCCTCCCGCCCGCCTGGTTTCTGCTCAGGGATGGACGTGGTGCCACTGGGGCCCTACGGCCAGAACACGAGCTCTGCCAGGACGGGCTTCCGGGGGCACCCGGCCAGCACGTGGGGAGGGAGGGATTTCTGACGACCAGCCTGACGCACAGACGGCTCTATCCCACGTCACAGAGGCGCCAGGTGCCCGCCATGGGGAGAGGCAGTGCGTGCCCGCATCCCAGCGGCTCAGTAAAGGGGGGAGGGGAACGCAGGGGCCAGCGCGGCTGCTGAGAGAGGAAGCCCGTGCCAAGAGCTGGCAGCGCCGCGGCCCTGGGCTGCCCCGGCTCCCGGGCAAACGCGGGGAGCGGGCGGTGGCCAGACCTGCGGGGCCGAAGTGGACGTCCCTGCCAGCCGCCGCCCAGCTCGGGCCCAACAGGAGGGCGCTCGATGAAGGCCCGGCAGACGGCTGTCCTAACACCCCACCCAGACCCTAGGACCGGTAGATGGTTCCCTTGAGCCGTGCCACGCAGCAGCAAGAGGAGACGGCGGAACGGGAGGGAACAAGAGGGGACAGGAAAGGACGAAAGGGGACTTGGGCTGCGACTTGCATTCCACGCTAAGGGAAGATGCCAACGACGGGGAGCCGCACGGGGGGACGTGGACACTCCGGCACTGTCTTTGCGCTCCCTCCTGCCCAGCTCCACACACTGGCCGTGCGGCCCTCCTGCCGGGCGGCCACTCCTCCCCTCCCCACCCCCCACCACGCACCTAAGACGCGTCCTCGGCCACGGCTCCCCAGTGTGGGGCTACCCTCGGAGGGTCCAGGGGCTGCAGCTGGCACGCTCTGGGGTCACCCGAGTCGCTGAGCCCCCCAGACTGATCACAGCGCATCCCTGGTACCAGGGCCTGCAGGAAGCCTGGGCTTCCCGAGAACCCGGCCCTCGGCCACACCACGCCCTGAGCACCAGGTCAGGGTCCCGGGCCAGCTCCCACCTCCTTCTGCAGCACCGATGAGCATCTCAAGCTCAGCGCACCCAGAACTCGCCCCCAAAAGGGTCTCTGCTCCTCTCCAGCCCCAGTAACTGCCCCCCCCAACCCAGGCCCCAAACGCAGCAGCCACGGACAGGGTCTCTGGCCCCACGGCCCGTCCAACGGCCAGCCTCCCCGGGCCCACGGCGAGGGTGTGCTCTCCTCACTCCACCAGGCCTCTGGCCCGCACGCCGCAGAGCCCCAGTCACCGCAGCCGGAGCCCGTCACGCGCGCCGCTCAGCAACAGGAAAGGAAACTCCTTGGCACCACTGGCGGCCGCTGCCCCTGCCACCTCCCCACCCTCCTGCGTGAAGCCAGCCCCTCTGCCAGCACCGGCCCTCCAGCTTGACCACCAGGCATGCCCTCCGGAAAGCCACCTCCCGAGACAGGACTCTGACGACCCGAGGGCGGCCCCGCGCCTGCCCCCGCGTCACTCTTCCTGAAGAGCCAGCAGCAGCCAGCCTTCTCCAGCTCGCCCCACTGCCCCGCAGCCCAGCCGTCTGGCCGGGGTCCGCCGTGCTGCCCCAGGCCGAGTGTGGCTGGGGTGGGCGCTGAGCCCCTGCAGCCAAGGCCAGGGCGCTCCGGCAGGCAACACGTGGCCGCGTAAAAGCTCCAGCAGGACCACCGGCCAGAGTCAGCCTCAACTTCTCAACTCCTTGGAAACCAAAAGACGCCCCACACACGTGCTGGATAAAAACTGTGACAAAAAGTGAGGATGCGTCACCAAGACTTCCCCACGCGTGTTCACCTCTCACCATCTTCACTTACGCCCACGTGTGTGCATGTGTTCTGCTACCTTCGTGATACTCAGAATCCCGGAAACAAGAACATGATCCACGTCGAAAGAACGCAGGTTGGGGCGGGTTCATCGTGATGCCACCCGTAACTTAGGGAATGTCACCTTCCTACCTTCCAGAGTGATGTTTCACAGCTGCTGCGTGGAGACCCTGTCCCTCAGCCCTGCCCCCGGCCCTGTCCCTGTCCTCAGCCCTGTCCCTCCATCCCCAACGCCTGGCACACGCTCACTCATGTGATCCCACCTCTTCACACGCTCCATCCCCACTTTACAGACATGACACAGAAGGGGCCCATAACCATGCATTGGTCAGGGGCTCAGCCGGGATTTCCCCAGGGACAATTCTGTGCTCTTGGCTGCTGTGGTCACTCCCCCAGAGGCTGAGGAATGCTGCCCCATTCAAGAGTAGACAGGCTACACTGACCCACAGGGCACCCCAGATGTCCACACTGCTGGGAGCTGGCTTTCTCCTGAATATTTGCCTGTGTATGTTTTTATAGAAATAAAGTTGCTTCTCTTGAAAAGCGGGGGGGTCCTGGAGAGGTGGAGGACGCCCGCATGGGATATGACCGGCAGTCCCAGCTCTGGACCCCCTTTGTGCAAGCCAACTCTCCAGCCACCCAGAGAAGTGGAAGCTGGGTGAGGGGCTTACCCTCGTGACTACTCATCTCAGAGCACCTGGAAGAAAACCTACCCCATCCCACTTCCCGAGAGCAAACCTGTCCTAACCAACCACGAAGAAGAGCATCACCAGAAAGGGGCTGCCCGGGCCAGGTTCCCGGCTTAAGAGGCTGCCAGCTAAAGGCCGTCCTCCCGGCAAGCCCAGGGCCGGTGCACCCTTCCGGGACAGGCAGGCACCAGCCAGAGGAAGCTCCGTCCAAACCCGCGGCTCAGGTGCCATGGCAGCTCCTCCCTCCACAGGCCTCGGAGCCTGGGGCCCCGATCTGCAGGCCCAAGGGGCAGGGTGGTGGCGTTGGAAGCTGAGGGTGGGGCCCCTCCCGGGTGGGGCCCCTTCCCTGCCGACAGGATGAGCCCCTACCATGAGGAGGCCCCAGCCCGGTGGCTGGAAGCCCGAAGAAGCTGGGGCTGTGCAAGAGTGGAAAGACAGGTGGGCGTGACACGGAAGTGGCCTGACGGGGGCGTAGGGCAGCGGCTGGCAAACCAACACCACCCGTGGCGCCCCCCGCCCGGCCTGCGCCCCCCAGCCCCAGGCTCAGGGCCCCCAGAGCTACCCGGGGCACGGAGAATGCCTGTTCCTGACACCTTTCAAAACAGGAAGGGCACAAGGTGCCTGGGGACAAACAGAAGCGGGTCACACCTGTCCCGTTACTCAGGTGGAAACGGACTGAGAGAGAGACGGGCGCCCTGCCGCCACCTCTGCCGGGTGAGCGGGAACGGCGCGCCTCCCAGCTGACGCATCACTTCGGTCATTTCAAAAACGAGTAAAGATCTCAAAACGGTCATTTCATTTCAAAAACGTCATTTCAAAAACGAGTAAAGATCGCCTGCGGGAAGACCCGGCGCCGCGGACCCGCAGACAGGCCGGTTCGGGTCCGAGGCTGCGGCCCCGCACGTCCCCCGGCAGCGGTCCGAGGTCCGGCCCCGAAGGACGTGGGGTCACCGGCGCGCCCGGCCTCGCTGCAGGGCCCCGTCAACGGTGACCCGGCCAGCCCGGCCCGCAGGACGGACGGGCCGGCGGGGCTTGCGCACCGAGTGCGAGGTCCCGGCTGCGGGGGTCCCGAGGTCCCCGCGCCCCTTTGTGTCACCTGCGCGGGCGGGCGGGGCGGCGGCGCACGCGCACGCAGCAGCACGCGCACGCGCACGACGCTCCCGCGGTCCCGCCCCCCCAGCCCCGCCCACGGGCGCCGGCGCGCGGGCGCCGGCGCGCACGCGCACTCGCACACAAAGCCGGGCCCCGCGCCCGCCCCGCCCGCCCCCGCGGCCCCGCCCCGCCCCGCCCCCGCGGCCGGAAATGCGCGCGCGCGGCCTTACCGAGCGGCAGGCCCTTGTTGAGCAAGTGCGAGCTGCCCATTGAAAGGCGCGGGCGGCCGCGGGCCCCGACGAGTCCGGCGCGCTCCGCCGCGAGCCCGGCGCGTGGGGCGGCCTGGGCGCCGTCCGCTGCTCCGCCCGCTCGCCTGCGCCCGGGCGCCGCCGTGCCGAGCCGCCGCGCCGCGCCAGCAGCCGCTCCACCGGGCGGGGACAGGGCGCGCGCGCGGGCGGGGCTTCCGGCGCGGCGGCCTCCTGTTTCCAGGCGCGGGCGCCGCGCAGGACCACGCGGGCGGCTGCGAGCCGCGCCCGCCCGCCCCGCCCGGCCGCTAGGCTCCCCCGCCCCCGCTGGCCGCGCCTTCCCGGCAACCGCACAGGCACCTGCCCGCACACACCAGGCCCCTCCTGCCCGAATGACCACACGCACTTGCTGAGAACCCCCAAGGCCCCACTTGCCCTACACATGCACACGCACCTGCCCTGAACCTGCCAGGCCCCACCTGCCTGGAACCCACTGGGCATTGACTGCTGGGCTGAACCGGCCCCTCATCCTCACCCTCCGGCCGCACCCATCCCGCACCTACCCGCCGGCCGCCGAGCGGGCTCCTGGGCACCGGTGGTTTAAATGTCCGGGCGGCCGCAAGGTCGGGGGAGGCAGCGGCGCAAACCCCGGAGGGTTTTTCTGGGAAAACCCGCCCTTATGCTGGGCGGGGTGGCCTACACCGGAGTCCCCAGGACAGCTTCCCGAAGCCAGCGGCAGGGACTTCCCTGGGCCTGGGGCGGTGCAGGTGGTCCCTGGGAGGTGGCCAGGTGTGGCTGAAGTGGGTGTCCGTCTGACCACCGCCGCAGCCCCAGAGACAGCACCTGTGCTTAGTTCCAGAAGTCCAGAGGGCACTTGGCACCCGAGGGTCATGAGGGCTCTCCAGGGTGGGAGCTAGCCAGGCCTCAAGGGCAAGGTGATCCGGTTATGGGGAAGGGCCAAGGCCAGCCCTGGGAGAACCTGATCCCCAGAGCAGGGATGTCCTGGGAGTCGGAACGCTGTCAGGTGACCCTGAGGATGGGCGATGTAACTGTCCTCTTAGGTAAAAAGCACATCATTAAACACGACAGCAGTGGGTACCACTAAACTGTTGGTACGGTTTGGTGAAACATGATGGACCATCCTGAAATCAATTGTGTTATCTATATATCCTTAAAATCCATAAATCAGTGAGAAAGTGTGGGTGGGTTCAATAAAGGATGATAGGGAACTTGGTGTCTATTTGCAAAACAAATGCTTTTAAATTCTCACTTGGTACTCACCTGTGAAAATACCTCCCAAACTGGATTAGTTAGAACATATGGGGAAAATGAGAAAATGGGTTGTAAATGAGCATTCAGCAAATCTCTTAGAGACCTTTCCTAAACACAGACGCAAAACCAGTCACAAGGGAAAGATCAAAATTCCGGACCTGGGCGCGTATCTTGCCCACACACCCCTCTCATGTTCTTAGTTAACGTTGTCCAGGAACAGAACCCCTGACGTGGCCTGGACCAGCTCCTCCAGCCCCCTTCCTGTCCTGTCTTGGCATCTCGAGTGCTGAGACCCGAGGTGCCCCTTGATACCTGCTCCCTCCCCCACCCAGCCCCCAGCCCAGGGTCACCTGCCTCACTCCATCCCTGTGAGTGGCACAGTGAGTGGTAGAACAGAAATCGGATTCAATTGAGTCCTGCTCAAAGCCTGCAGGCTTGTCATTGCACTGGGCCAGTCAGAGAGCCCTGGGCCCGGGCCACCTGCATCTCCCCCAGCCTCCCTTCCATTCCCTGGCCAGGCGCCCCTCCCTCCCCCACCCCCCATGCTCCAGCGCGTGCCCTTCTTCCCACCTGCCGCAGGCCTCTGCACGGCTGTTTCTGCTGCCTTCCCCAGCTCTTCCCGTGGCCACTTTCTCCTCCTTACCCCGTACCTGCTCCAGGGTTTACCTTTCTGTCTGGGCGGCCTTCCCGTTGTGCGGTCAGCTCCCTGAGGGCAGGGCATCTGCTCCCCCGCCCTCGTGCACTCGAGGTGGGAACCGCTCCGTGGAGGTGTGGGAGGACTGCCCCGCCTTCCGAATGTGCCTGTCCCACGCTTGCCCCCTCCATCCTCGGGACCGGTCAGAGGCGCCCAGGCCACGGGCTCCCGCCTCTGCTGCCCTCCACGCCCCCTCACCCACCCCCGCCTTCGCACATGGCTCTGAAGACCCTGAATCACCCTCAGGGAACTCCTGGCCTGCAGACCAGGGCTGGGCGGGCAGAGGAGCGGCCCAGAGAAGCTCATCCCCGTCTCCCCACAGCCCGGGGGAGGCGGGGGCCTGCACTAGGACAGAGCTGCCCACCCCGCCCGGCCAGCTATGCTGCCGCCTCCCGGCGAAGCCCCCTCCCAGGAGGACTCGCCACCCAGAAGGAAGGACTGGAGGAACCCCAGCCCTCGCTCTTGGGCTGGACCCGCGTTTGTACCCAAAGTACGTCCTGGGAACTCAGCCTAACTCTGCGGACGGCAGCACGTGGCCCTGAGCCCAGGAAGACCAGAATACGTTGCTCCCTTCGGGAGGAGACCAGGCCCCCCGCCAGGTCACCAGAGGTGTTGCCCCCGAAGCACAGGCTTCTTGAGGAATGCGAGAATTTTTTCTAACGCCAGAAGTTAATGTTTTACTTTTCTCTCCATGGACAAGAAAAGATCCTTTGTCTTTATTCTGAAACGGTGTTCAGATACCTGCATAATTTGTGAAGCAATGGTCAGTGCGGGCATCCAGCGATGTCCCGGGTCTCATCCGTTGCTGTGGGACAGTCACTCTCCCTGTGTTTAGCGGTCCCTGAGGGCGCAACGTGGGCGCCCCCAGGAAAGCTGTCTCTCCTACTGGCATTGAGAGGTGGCCTCGGGATCCAGCTTCTGGCTGAACAAAGTGGCTCTGAGGCTCTCCCCGCTTTCACACCACTGGGGCTGGTGTGCCGAGGGTCTGCTGGCTGCCCCGTGCCAGTGGGCTGCGCAGAGGGGAGAACCTGGGGGCTGATGGGCCCACGGTGGGCTCAGTGGGGTCCCGGAGGAGGGGACAGGCGCAGTGTCCTGATGCGGGGAAGGGGCAGCCCTGCAGAGATCTGGGAAAAGAGCATTCCAGAAAAGGGAGAAGCAAACTCTAAGGCCTGGAGGAGATAGGGGGACAGAGGGCCGAGGCCAGGAGAGGTGGGAGACCGTGGGCTCGTAAGGGCAGGGACTTGGGTTCTATTCCCACTGCTGGACGGTGGGGTGCACAGGGCAGGGACCCCACGTGGCAATCCAGGGGAAGGCCTGGACGGCTCTCACACTCTGAGTCGGACTTTGGACTCCACCAGGGACCACCCAGAAGCAGGCCATCCCAGGCAGAGTTAAAGTTTCTTTCTAGGCTCCCTTTCACCTGCAGTTTCATTTTGTACCAAAAGCAAGTGCCAGGGACTTCACAGGTACAACTGAGACTGAGCGAATCTCCCCCAGCCCAGCGCCGCAGCTGCGTCGGTGCTTTCCCATGGCTCCTGTTTGGCCCTGACCCCCGTCCCGGTGTCCCCAAACACCATCTTCTGGCACTGGGGCTCTAGCCACAAAGTTCTGTTGGCTCCCCGCACGTGCTCCCAGATGTGACCGCGCGGCCCGCGAGGGCGTACCTGCTTCCTGCGGTGCAGCTCTGCTCCGGCTCTCCCGCTGCGTCCTTCCCTCCATCCCCCCTTCTGGCCTGGTACTAGCGGATGCCGTGTGTGTGTGCGCGCACGCGTGTGTGTGCGCGTGTGTGTGCACGGGGCGTGCGTGCCGGCCGCCTTGGCCCCCCTTCCCTTCTCCTGTGCCTGGGCCCGCCACGTGCCTGAGCATAGGAGGCCCTGGAGAGTCACCTGAGTGGGGAAGTCATAACCAGGGAACAGTAGGGTTCGGGGAAACTGCATCCATAAGGAGCCAGAAGCGAACGTTTTGGTTAAACAAATGTTCCCGGTGGGGCCCCGCGTCTGTGGCCTTGAATTCAGTTTAAATACTCGTGCCGGCCATGTGTGGGAGCCGTGCTCCGTTCCAAGTCATTTCACGCTGGAACCAGCCAGGAGGGACGCTGCATCCACCGCTCTTGCTGCCCGAGCACACTTCTGAGGCCGAGGGTCAGCGCCTTACCCAGTGCCCATCACTCAACCCCAGGCTTCAGGTTTCCTGGTCAGTAAAGTCTCAGCACCTTGTCGTGGTCCACAAATGCAGGGCCTGGAAACTCTGACGAGGTGCTGAAGGAGAGCACCGGCTGCCAGCCGGACGCACGGCCAGAAACGGCTGGTCAACAAAACCACCCGCAGGTGCACTTGAAACAGAAATGGACAAATACCTACAACAATTGTTATCCAGACTGAAAACTGCCACACAACTTATATAACTTCTGTGACACTCAGGATTTCAGCCATAAGATGAGAAGAATAATGACATCTACCTTCAAGGTGATTGCAGACTGTGAAGTGCTCCAAGGGTGGGGAGGTGGAGGGGGGCTGCGGCGGCTGAGTGGGTATTCTCCCGCCCTCCCCCACCCCAGGTCCCAGTCTCCTCGATCATAAAGAGGGAATAAAAAGTCGCCTGTCCGGCAGGCTGGCTAGGACTCGATGAAACACGTTACCCGAAGGCTGCTTCTTACGCCCTGGTGTGTGGGGCTGGGGAACGCGTGGAGGGCCCTGGCCAGCCCCCCGGCCCAGCTCCCAGCCCTGAGAAGGCTCTCCTGGTGAGCGTGTGGATGTGACCTTGGACGTTCAGGGAGAAAGTGTCCCGCCGGTGCTGAGTTCCTCTTGAGACAGGTCACGTCGGTGAGTTCAGCAAAAACATGGAACTTGTGAGTCATTCGTTGAGTGCCAGGTAATAGAGACTGTATGGGTTGACTCGTGCCCCCAGTACCTCAAATGTGACCTTATTTGGAGAGAGGGGCTTTGCAGGTAATCACATTAAGATGAGGTCAGTAAGGTGGGCCCTAATCCAATGACTGGTGTCCTTATAAGAGGGGGAAAGAGATATTGGGACAGGGAGAAGGCTGGGTGAAGATGGGGGCAGAGATCAGGGTGAGGCCAGCAACCACCAGAGCGAGGGGAGAGGCCTGGACAGATTCTGCTCAGAGCCTCAGAAGGAACCACCCTACTACCATCTTGAACTTGGACTTCTGGCCTCCAGAACTGAGACAGTAAACTTCTGTTGTACAAGCCACCCAGTCTGTGGTGCTTTGATATGGCAGCCCTAGAAAATCGACACAGAGGGGAATGGCAAATGTTCTGAAGACGAGACCAGAAAATGATCTTAGAAACAAAGCAAAAGGAGACTTCCCCCTCTGGCGTTACCCATGACGGCAGAGCCCTAGGCCCCTCCCACTTCGAACTTGCAAAGACAAGATGGAAGCAGCAACCTTTCCATGTGGAACCAGCTCATGAGGAAGCCGGGATACTCCAGCAGCCGGACACAAGCCGAGTGAGAGCAGACGGGTGGCACCCAGGAGAGCTGGTCTCAGAATCTCAGGGTGTCCGTCTTGACACCCACATCAGCCCTCACGAGGCAAGGGCCCTTGCAGGGAGGAACGTGAAGCAGGAGGCCTGTGTGCCCGGGCTGCTCAGACACAGCGCTCAGAGCCTCGCTGGAGCTGAGGTGCTGCGTCTTCACGGGTCTCCCAGCTCAGGCCCCGTCACCCCTGCAGCAGATAAACTGACACGGAGCTTGGGCCTCGGCCAACGACACCCGCGGGGCCCAGGACAGAGGCGAACGTGTCATCACTGCGGGGAGAAGCTCTCCTTCCAGCACCGCTGGATTGTGACCAGCGAAGGTGAGCTCACAGGCGGAAGCGGGAGAGCGAGGCCGGGGGCAGCAGGTGCAGTCTCCAGAGGGCCGGCCAGTCAACACGGTGGCGCACTGCAAGGGCTAAGGGAACAAGAGGGCAGGCGAGCAAGCGGGGACGAGACCCCCGGGGGGAGAATGAAGCCTCCACCAGGAAGCCACACTCACTGGAGGGAACCGGCCGGTGGGTGAGCGGCCGGGAACCCCCCCCGGACGTTGAGTTTGCCAGGTGTGTGCACGCCACCCGGGACGCGGCGTGGAGTGTGGGGGACACAGAGGGGCAGGCGGAGCGTCCACAGGGCTGCCATTCAGGGAGACTGAGAGGCTGAGGAAGGAACGGTAATGCCTGAGGACTTTCCCCCGGCTGAGAGATGCAGCCCTCGGACTCCGGAGCACCTGAGTCTAGAGCTGGAAAAAAGGAACCTGCGCTTGTACGTGTGGGAGAGAAACCATAGAGCACAAAAGACAAACAGTTCAGGAGAGAAAAGCACCCCAGATACCTCAAAAGTAGTTATGACGACAGCAGACTTATTAAGATGATAAAAGCAAACAATAATTATGTACCTAGTTTTTCAAAGTCTCGAGATAAAATAACTATCGACTTGGGATTTTACACATAGCATGGTTCTCTGCTGTGGTGTAAAAAAATTACCCCAAAACTTAACGAGTTAGAACAAAGCACATCTAGTATCTCAGCTTCTGCCGGTCAGGGACACAGGCGTGGCCGAGGTTGGCCGGATGGTCTCACGAGGCTGCAGTCAAGGCGCTGGCCCGGCTCGGGGTCCCGCTTGAAGGCGTCCCTGGGGAAGGGTCTGCTGCCGGGCTCACTCGGCGCTCGGCTCCCCCTGGCTGTTGGTCTGAGGCACCTCACTTGCTGGCCTCACGGGCTTCTCCCAAATGGCATCTTGCTTTCCCGAAGCACGCGAGCCAACGAGGTGACAGGAGTCTTCCGGCAAGGTGGAGGTCACAGGCGTTTGTAACCAGATAGTGGATGTGAACCCCGTTTGCCACATTCTGTTGGTTACCAGTTACCAGGTTACTATGTTAACACTGTTACTAGGTAACAGTGTGGGGGGGAATTCCACGAGGAGCCGGGGATCGTGAAGGTCTCGGCAGAAGTCGGTCTAACTCAATAGTCAGATTATCACTTGAGAGAGAGGGCTTAAACCAAAACATCTTCCAACACGCGTGACTAAAGAGTTTATCAGTGACAGGTCCTTGCCGAAGACACTGCTAGAGGAAGCGCTTCAGGAAGAAAGAAGTGGGGCTGAGAAGGAAAGGCTGTGAGCAAGAAGCAACTGCGAGCTACTCACACAAGGTAATAATGACAAAACTTTGGGGAAGAAAGGCAGAGAGGAGGTGAGATATTGAAGAATCAGAATGGAACTTAAAACATGGAGAACTTGGCAATAAAGAAAAGGCTTAGGATGCAGCTAAACACATACTTGGAAGGGAGTTTCTGTTCTGAAACTGCACATGTGGGAAAAGAAGAGAAGTGGAGAAGCAGGGACCTAAGTGTCCAGCTCAGGAGGTTAGACGTGGATAGCAGAGCAAAGCCATGGAGAGAAGAAGGAGGAGAACAGTCAGGACTAGAGAAGCGATTCATAGGACTACAGATCAGAAAGCAAGCAAACATTAGGCAGGATGAACAAAACCAAAACCTGCCTGGACTACCTGATGGTTCCACAGACTAGAATACCGCAGACGCGATGGGATGTCGCCTCCAAGGTGAAGCTACAAGAGGCTGTGGCTCCTGTTTCTCTCTCCCTCCTTCTCCAGCCCTACCTCCATCCCCATCTCCACCTCCACCTCCACCTCCATCTCCATCATCTCCATCCCCATCCCCATCTCCATCTCCCTCTCCATCTGCATCTTTATCTCTATCTCCATCTCCCTCTATCTCTCTCGAGCTCCTTGCTCTGGGAAAAGTGGTTGCTCTGTTGTGAGCTGTCCCGTGGAGGGGCCCCATGTGGAGACACTGACGTCTCCAGTCAACGGCCCTGTGAGTGAGCTGGGACGTGGCTGTGACCCCACTTGAGCCCTCAGATGACTGCAGCCCGAGTCGACACATTGATGGCAGACTTGTGAGACCCTGAGGAAGAAGCCCCAAGCTCATCACATCTGGTCCCTAACACTGGGAAACTGTGAGGTGATACATGTTTGTGGTCTTCAATCACTAAGTTTCCATGTAACCTGTTACACAGCAATCAATAACTAATATAAACTACAAAAGTCATAATGTGGCAGGACTGAAGAAGAAAGGAGGAAAGATGGCTTTACTAAACAATATTAGTAATGAACAGTGAAATATAACCACAGATAGAACAGAGGTTTTAAAATCAAAAGAAGATATTATAACCAATTTTACCAAGAAATTCAAAGCTTAAATAAAATAAACAATATTCTGTTAAAAATTAAGCTAATCAAAACTCACTCAAGAAACAATAGAATACCCAAATAACCCAATAACCACAAAGAAAATGAATCGCTAGTTTAAAGATGGACCCCCTGCAAAAATGCAGATGATTTAAAGAAAAGTTCTGTCAAATATTTAAAGAGCAGGTAATCCAGATCTTATAAAAGTGTTTCAGGTAATTAAGAAGTAGGAAAGCTACGCAAATAATCTTGAGACATCAAACTCAGATGTTACAATGAAAAATTTTAAGATATAGACTAGTCATATTTAGAAACAGAAATACAAGATTATCAAATAAAATATCAGCAAACCAAATCCATCAATATGTATAAAAATAATGACACCAAATTAGGTTAATTTCAGGGATGTAAAGATGATTTATCATTAGAAAATATATTAACATTTAACACATTAAAAATCAATGGAGGGGCTTCCCTGGTGGCGCAGTGGTTAAGAATCCACCTGCCAATGCCGGGGACACAGGTTCAAGCCCTGGTCCGAGAAGATCCCACATGCCGCGGAGCAACTAAGCCCGTGCGCCACAACTACCAAAGCCCGCGTGCCTGGAGCCCGTGCTCTGCAACAAGAGAAGCCACCGCAAGGAGAAGCCCGTGCACCGCAACAAAGAGTAGGCCCCACTCGCCACAACTAGAGAAAGCCTGCACACAGCAACAAAGACCCAATGCAGCCAAAAATGAATAAATTTTAAAAAATCAATGGAACTTTTTCATTGAATCATTGCAATAAATACAAGAAAAATATTTGGTAAAATCTGGTAAAAAATTATTTTTTCATCAAGGTGAAATTGACATAACATAAAATTCAATTATTTTTAACTGGACAATTCAGTGGCTTTTAGTATATTCACAGTGTTATGCAACCATCACCACTATATAATTCCAGACCATTTTCATCAACCCCCAAAGAAACCCTGTGTCCATTTAGCAGTCACTCCCTATTTCCCCCTCTCCTCAGACCCTGACAACCATTAAGCTGCAGATTAACGTCCCCATGAATTTGCCTATAATTACATTTAAATTGAATCATGCAATATGTAGATTTTTGTGTCTGATTTCTTTCACTTAGTGTAATGTTTTCAAGGTTCATCCATGTTGTAGCATGTATCAGTACATCATTCTTTTTTATGGCTCGATAAAATTCCATTGTATAGATATACATTTTGTTAGTCCATTCATCATTTGATAGACATTTGAGTGTCTTCCACTTTTTTGCCTGCCTTTTTATCAGAGAGTTCAACCCACTTATATTTAGTGTAATTACTGATGAAGAGGGACTTACTTCTGCTATTTTGCTACTTGTTTTCTATTTGTCTTACATATTTTTTGTTCCCGGAAAAATATATATATATTTGTTAATTTCTTAGTGGTTGTTCTGTGGATTACAAGTAACATCTTAATTTATAATAATCTCGTCTGAATTAATACACACTTAGTTTCAGTAGTTTAAAAACTTTGTTCCTATTTAGTTCCATCCCCACCCCCTTCTGTTGTTTTTGTCACAAATCACACTTTTATACATTGTACGCCCATCGATATCATTTATAATTATTGTTTTATGTAACCGTCTTTTAAATCAATAGGAAATAAAAGTGGACTTAGAAACCAAAGCACAATGATACTGGCTTTTACATTTACCTGTTCTCTTTACTTCTTTGAATGGATTTGAGTTACTGTCTAGTGTCCTTTCATTTCAACCTGAAGGAGTCTCTTTAGCATTTCTTGCAGGGCAGGTCTACAAGTGACAGATTCTCTCAGTTTTTGTTTATCTGAGAATGCCTTAATTTCTTCTTAGATTTTGAAGGATAGTTCCGTGGGTGTTGAATTCTTAGTTGATAGATACTTCGAATGTAATTATCATCCCACTGCCTCCTGGCCTCCATGATCTCTGACGAGAAATCAGCTGTTATTGTTATAGAGGTTCCCTCATACGAGTCAGGATTCTCACTTTGTATTTGGTTTTCAGCAGCTTGATTATTATGTGTCTTAATGGGGATCTCTTTGAGTTTATCCTACTTGGAATTTGTTAAGCTTCTTGGATGAGTACATTCATTATTTTCATCATATTTGGAAAGATTTTAGCCATTGTTTCTTCAAATATTCTTTCTGCCCCTTTCCCTCTATCTTCTCCTTCTGTGACTCCCATTATGCATATGTTGGTTCACTTGGTGGTATTCCACAAGTCTCAGGCTCTTTTCATTATTCCTTTTTCTTTCTGCTTCTCAGATGGTCTAATGCCTATTGACTTATTTTCAAGTATACTGATTCTTTTGTCTGTTCAAATCTTCTGTTGAAACACCTCTAGTGAATATTTCCTTTCAGTTACTGTACTTTTCAACACCAGAATTACTTTTTGGTTCATTTTGATCATTTCTATATTTTTATTGATAGTCTCCATTTGGTTAGACATTGTTCTCATGGTTTCCTTTGGTTATTTGTACATGTTTCTTTAGCTCTTTGAGCATATTTAAATAGTGTATTTAAAGCCTTCATATAATAAGTCTAATGTCTAAGCTTTCTCAGGGGCAGCTTCTGTATATTTATTTTGTATGAACCATACTCTCTCATTTCTTTGCATGCCTCATAACAATTTTTGCTGTTGGAAACTGGACATTTTGAATATTATAATGTGGCAACTTTGGAAATCAGATTCTCCTCCTTCTCCAGGATTTGTTGTCATGTCTTGTGGTTACTGTTGTTTTCTTTAGTGACTTTTCTGAACTAAATTTGTAAAGTCTGTGTCCTTTGTCATGTGGCCACTGAAACCTCTGTTCAGCTAGCTTCATGGTTAGTTAGTGATTTGACAAAGACTTTTTTAAAAGCCTGGAATAAACAAACAGATAAGTAACAGAAACACCAAAAACCCTCCAGTCTTTGCAGAGGGGCTGTGTGTGTGAGCTCAGTGCCTTCAACTCTCACCCAAGGAGCTGACAGCTCTGCCTTAGCCTTCACCTCCATTTACATGGAGCCCAAAGGTCACACAGAGGTGAGAGATTAGGGCCTCTCAAGTCTTTTCTGAGGATGTGCCCAGCCCTGGGTATGCACATGCACCTCTAGATTCCCAAGGATATGTGGGAGGTTTTCAAAACCTTATTCCCCAAAGTACCTCACTGCCCAGCTTTTCCTCCCAAGCTTTTTAGTGTGTCTGTTGTTTGCCCCAGTAGCAACAGCTAATACATTTGCCTTTAAATGTTTTTGATAAATGTTTTGACAAAAATCAGCCCCTTAGGTAGCTACTTCTCCATGCCAGGAGAGTTCCTAGTTAGGTAAAATAAAGGCAAGCCCCTTGCAACAGTCCTTCAGGGAGCCACCAGAAGGTCAAAACAAAGAACCACAATTCCTTGGGAAGAAGGTCCACTCTGCTGCCTCTGGCACCAGACACCCACACCTGGCACACAGGCTGCCATTGTCAAGACTGCCAAGTCAAGCCAAGCCAGGGATGGGGGCGGTAGGCCAAGCGTGAGAAAAATGACACGAAGCCCTCATGCTGAGAGTGAGCTGCCTTTTTCTTGATTATTCATTCACCTTGTTTCCTTAAATCTTTGACTGTATTCCAGAGTTTTGATAAAGTTTATTCTGATATTTTCTGCCAGAGTATTTGCTAGCTTTTGGAGTCCCTTACTCCACCATTTTCACTGATGTCACTCCTTAACAAACATTTCTGATGAAACCCTGTGAGAAAACTATGAGTAGCTGGGAAATTCCTTAACTGGATAAAGAGTATTAACCACAAGTCAACCGCAAGTATTGTAAGCAATGGTGTGGCAATGATTACACAACAATATGAGTGTTCTTTTTTCTTTTCTTTTTAAATTTATTTATTTATTTATTTATTTATGGCTGCATTGGGTCCTCATTGCTGTGCGTGGGCTTTCTCTAGTTGTGGCGAGCGGGGACTACTCTTCGTTGCAGTGTGTGGGCTTTTCATTGTGGTGGCTTCTCTTGTTGCAGAGCATGGGCTCTAGGCACGCAGGCTTCAGTAGTTGTGGTTTGTGGGCTCAGTAGTTGTGGCACGCGGGCTCTAGAGCGCAGGCTCAGTAGTTGTGGTGCACGGCCCTGGTTGCTCCGAGGTATGTGGGATCTTCCCAGACCAGGGATCGAACCCGTGTCCCCTGCACTGGCAGGCGGATTCTTTACCACTGCGCCCCCAGGGAAGTCCCAGCCTAATTATTATTGGAAAATGATAAAGGATATTGTGCACTTGAAGGAAGTGTGGGGCTAGTGATGGGAGAGCTGAAGGGTGAGGGAGGCAGTCCCTGTGGCCACAGGGGGAGCTGCCGGGAGAGTCCCTCTGGACAGAGGCCATGGCCTTTGTGCAAGGACACGGCCAGCCTCAGGTAACCCAGCTGCCCCTTAACCTGATGCCCTGCCTGGATCCTGAGGGTCCAACTCAGCCAAGTGCATGGGCCATGGGGTCCTCCCGGGGCTGGGGGCACGGTGAGGAAGGGGAGAAGGGGTGCTGTCTGATGCATCTCCTTAGTCATCTGACACCAAATCTCGACCCCACAAAGGGTCACACAAGTCCGGGGCAGACTCAGCCTGTGCCAAAAAGAAGATGGAGCAAAGCCAGAGCCACCCTCCCCCCCACCCTCCACCAAGGACCAAAAGCCCTAATGGTTGCTTGTTTCTTCTCTCTGTTAACCAGAACAAAGACCTGGTTGTAATAAAGAGGCGCTTATTTGGGGTTTGTTAGGACCACAGCCCAGATCCAAGCACTGGAATTGTGTTCCACCAGCCTACAAGATGGAGGGCTTAGAAAGGCGACACACGGCCCGGTGACATAAATTGCTTTTCAAGAATCAGGATGGGAGCTGGAAGAAGTTAAGCGAGAATGGGTTGGGGAACTTTGAAGCTACAAGGTTGCAGCCGGCAGCTGCTTGCAGATGTTGTTTTGAAAAGGGCTGGTGGAGGCGTTCGCTGCGCAGTGGTTAAGAATCCGCCCGCCAATGCAGGGGACACGGGTTCAAGCCCTGGTCTGGGAAGACCCCACATGCCGTGGAGCAACTCAGCCCTCAAGCCACAGCTACTGAGCCCGCGTGCCACAGCTACTGAGCCCGCGTGCCCCAGCTACTGAAGCCCACGTACCTAGAGCCCGTGCTCCGCAACAAAAGAAGCCACCACAATGAGAAGCCCGCGCACCACAACAAAGAGTAGCCCCTGCTCGCCGCAACTAGAGAAAGCCTGCACGCAGCAACGAAGACCCAATGCAGCCAAAAATAAATAGATAAATAAATGAAGAAAGAAAGAAAGAAACAAAGAATGAAAAAAGAAAAGGGCTGGTGGAGTTTGATACAGTTCAGAGAAAATCCAAGTTCTCAGTGATGCAGGAAGTGTCTGAAAGCACATCCGCACTGGCCCCCTAGCTCCATTTTGGAGCCTGAAACACAGTTACTCCATTTTGATTTTTTTTAAAAAATCATCCTAAATATGTCATCACCTCCCACCCCTCCTCCCCCTTTGCCTCCCTCCTTCCCTCCCTCCCTCTGTGACAGGAGCTTGGGGCGTAAGAGCAGCGCAGCACTGCGGCTCTGGAGACACAGTTTAGCAATCTCTCGGGCGGTCCTGCCTGCAGGGTGGAGGTCAAACCGTGAACGAGAGAGAGAAGCATCACCACGGCAGCAGCTGATGTCTCCACCAGCAGGACAAATCCCAACAGCTCGGCAGAGGTACTTTAGGCCATCTATGAAAGGAAAGGCTGCATTCCAGACTTTGGGTTGTGTTTGCAGGAAACGGGGCCGTGGCAGCCCGAGGCGAGGACCCCCTTCTCAGAGCGCGGCCGATTCGTGATGCCATTGCTCCTTCACCAGCACAGGCACGCCCGGAACCCCCTCAGACCCGCTGGAAGCAGAGCACCGGTTCTCCCCGGGTCGGGCAGCACCGTGGCCCCCAGGCCTGGCTCGGCTCAGGATCTCAGGGCCCAGGAGTCATGGAGAGCAGGCGGTGGTGAGACCAAACCCTCACACACAGAACCAGAGGCAAAGAGCTGTCAAGTCGCGGCTGCAGAACAGGCCGCAGATGCCCCGAAGCTGGCAAATGAGAAAGAGCAAACCACACGAGGGGCGGAGGGGGGACGACACACAGGAAGGGGCTGCAGGCTCCAGGTAGCACAGAAGACCCTCGCTCACGACCGCCCATGGCAGAAATTCGTCTGTAAGAAAAGTCCAGAATGATTGGTGTGCATTGAACTGTGTCTCCCCCAAAAGACACGTTCAAGCCCCAATGCCCAGGCCTGCGGAGGCAACCTTGTTCAGAAACAGGGTCTTTGCAGATGTCATCAAGGTAAAATGAGGTCGTTAGGTGGGCCTTGATCCAACCTGACAAGTGTCCTTATAAGAAGGGGGAAATTCAGACACAGACACACAGAGAAGCCCATGTGACGATGGGGGCAGAGATGGGAGGGGTGTGGCCGCAAGCCGGGAATGCCACACCCTGCTGGGCACCCCGGAAGCTGGAAGGGGCAGGAAGGACCTTCCCCAGGAGCCTCCGAGGGAGTGTGACCCTCTTGACCTTGACTTGTGGCCTCCTGGACTGAGAATGCACGCCCCCGCCGCGGGGCTTTGCTGCAGGGCTTTGCTGCGGGGGCTTTGCTGCGGGAAGCTGACAGACACCTCACCCTCCTATTGGCTTTCATCATCTTTTTTCTTAATTTAGAAACAAATATCTCTGGTAGTAAAAAACCCACATCTGACTTTCACAAGTCCATTCCATTTCCCTTGCTTCTTTTCCTTCTGTTAAATTGATGGAAAACGAAAATGAACACTATTAAAATAGCACCTGCCTTACCGCTGTGCTACGATGGAGTTGCTTCTGTGTTTATCTGTCCCCCCATCCCTCCGTTTCCCAGCATCTCTCGCCCCCTGAACGTGTGCTCAAGTGACATCGAAAAGGACGGTCACCAGATGGTCTGGTGAGAGATGGATGGCAGGATAGGGACTGGTTTGTCGCTTTTGCAAGTTTTGTACTTTTCTCTGTTTCCTGGGCTGTCATAAGATTGTATTCTTTTTACTAAGAACAATACTGCTTAGGCAGATTTGAAAAACCCGAACAGACTTGGGAGCTACAAGTACGGAACATGATACTGGGAAAGACAGGTCATTCGGGAGCCAGCTCCCATGGAAGCCCCTCTTTCTCCCTGGTAAGTGTTGTTTTGTAACATTTCTTTGATTCAAGAATCTTGAGAGAAAACCACCTTTACCTGGTGTACTGCTTTCCTAGTGTAACCGAGCAGGATCCTGCAGGGCCTTCCTGGGGTGGTGTGTGGGGGGGGCTATCCCCCGCCTCTTGTTTGTAGAAAAGCTTTAGCCTCCTAGGCCTTCCCTGAGTTCCAAAGAGCAAATGTAATCAGAGAAGTGATACATTTCAGAAACAAAGGAAAACAGTCAAGCAAGGCAAAATCATAATAGTTTAGCCATAAAACAAAGTCAAGGACCCCTAGTTCCTCCTCAAGAGCCATGTCCTTGAGCTGTTCTGCAGATACTGAAACCCTCACCGGGTGGAAGAAGTTATGCAGGCTGCCCACCAGCTAGAAGACCCCAGACCAGGTGGAGCGAGGAAACTGATCACTGAGATTCCCGAAACGTCACCCAGTTACCTCACCACCAACCAATCAGAGAATTGTGCACAAGCTGATCGGGCACCCTGCAACCCACACCCCTCACCTTGCCTTTAAAACCTCTTCCCTGAAAGCCACTGGGGAGTTTGGGTCTTTTGAGAATGAACTGCCTGTTCTCCTTGCTGGGCCCCATGCTGGGCACCTTGCAATAAATGCTGTACTTTCCTTCACCACAACTGGGTGCCAGTAGATTGGCTTTACCGCACACGAGCTAGAGGACCCAAGTTTGCTTCTGTAAGTCTAGGGCCACCATAACAAAGTACCCACAAACCAGGTGGCTTAAGAAAATAGAAATTGGGACTTCCCTGGTGGTCCAGTGGGTAAGACTCCGCACTCCTAATGCAGGGGGCCCAGGTTTGATCCCTGGTAGGGGAACTAGATCCCGCATGCATGCCGCAACTAAGAGTCTGCATGTCGCAGCTAAGGAGTTCATGTGCCACAACTAAGAGCCCACGTGCTGCAACTAAGGAGTCCATGTGCTGCAACTAGGACCCAGAGCAGTCAAAGTAAATAAATAAATATTAAAAAAAAAGAAGAAGAAAACAGAAACATGTTTTCTTGCAGTTATGGAGGACAGAAGCCTGAGATCAAGGTGTCTGCAGGGCTGCACTCCCTCCTGCTCCCGGGCAGGACCCTTCCTGCTCCCTCCAGCTTGAGAGCCTTAGGGGCTCCTTGGCTCGAAGCTGCAGCCTCCAATCTCTGCCCCCATTGCCACATGGTGTCCTCTCTCATCTTCCTGTAAGGACACCAGTCATATTGGACTAAAGGCCCACCCTAGTCTCATGTGACTGCATCTTAACTAATTTTATCTTCAACAACCCTATCTCCAATTAAGGTCACTTTCTGAGTTCCTGGACGTTAGAATGCCAACATATCTTATTGCTGGGTACAATTCAAGTCCCAATACCTGGGTGGGGCCACATATGTCAGACAGCCTTCTTGCTTCCTCAGCTATAACCCGTCTTCCTCCAGAGCTGCCCATCAGAGCTGGTGGAGGTGAGCATAGGCCCCCAGCCTGCAATGCTGGGTGTGGAAAAAGCTAAGGGCAGGCACTGACCAGGTGACCCAATCGCTGCTCAGCCTCAGCACTACAGGACGTCAGTGCGGTCCACTCCTTGTGGGCGCCTTCTGTGCTAAAGGGAGGTTGCCCACATGACCTTTGCTCACGTGCCCCTTCTGTGTCATCTACAGTTATCATCATTATTAAAGTCAAACTCATTATTATTAAAAGCATAGATAATTGTTTAAAAACTTATTTTTAAAACCCTCCAGCTCACCATTGAACCCTTAAACGCAACTGTAAACTTCAGTAGTTTCTTTGCTCACCATCTCTCCTTGTATCCCAGATTTGGTTTTCTTCTTGCTTTAGCAGTTCTTTCAGAAATCATGAGCATAAACTTTTGGAATCCTTATGTCAGGAAATAAGTCACCTCCCAGTCACTCTTGAATGGTCATTTGGCTGGGTATAGAATTCTAGCTGCATGTTCTTTTCCTCAGCTCTTGGAGATACTGTTCAGTATCTAAGGATAGATAGTAGCTAAGTAGCTGCTATCTAAGGTAGCTAAGGAGAAGTCTGCTGTCAATGAGATTCCTGTTCATTTGTGGGCAATGCAACTTTGATGTCTAGTGGCTTTTTTTGATGGAATATGTAACCTCAGTTCATTCATTTAAAAACATTTACTGGGCATCTACTGTGTGCTGGGACGGCTCCCGGTGCTGGGCACGCAGCTGCAAACAAGGAAGACAAAGCCCTGCTCGTGGAACTGCCAGGCCTTGGGGAACAGACAGTGGGCCAAACCAATAGCCCCTATAATGCCAGGTGGTGACAACGGCTGTGAAGAAAGAACAGGAGGGAGAGGTTCCAGCAGGAGGTCAGGTGGTGCAGGAACGTCCCTCCGAGGAACGCCCTTGATGAAGGGAGCGGCGGAGCCTTGCAGGAGCTGACGAAGCTCGTGGAGGAGGGCTCACGGCACCACGTGGGGTGAGGGCCTGCTCCCGTTCCCTTTGCTCTGTTGCGCTTTGTCCGGCACAGTCAGCGGGCCCTTCCAGCCTGATGATCCAGGTGTGAGAAGCTCAGAGGATCCCGCTCCTTTGGTCCTGACCCTCCGTGCCGCCCAGCCCCCAGCAGTGTGCCTGGGGCGTGGATGCTGGCGCCACTTCGGTTTGTCTTTCTTACCTTCCACCTCTTTATCCCCACGTCCTAGAAAAATTTCTCCGTGCGATTGTCCAGGTAACTACTCTGTCCCTCAGCTACATTTTCCAATCAGCCCAGCTTAAAAGAAGATAATTTCCATAGGTAATGGATTCTTCACCGTGCCAAGCTGCTCTTACCTTGCAGACATAACTCCTCCTGCACAGTGTCTGGGGCGTGCAGGTCAAGTGGGATGCCAGGTAGCACCCAGATAACTGGCCCTTGTGGCACGGGTGCCCCCACGACCCCAAGGGTCCCCAGCTGCTGCGTTCTGACCATCCCTCCAACCCTGGCTCCTTCTGGCCCCTTGAAGGGAGATCCCTCACTGCTGGTCTCAGCTGGGGGAAGGCACACAGAGATCAGCTGACCTGGCTCTCGGTCGGTGACCCTGACCTTCCTCAGGCCCTTCCTGCTCCAGGCTCCACCTTCGCCCACCCCTGGCACAGACACCCTCTGAGCTGCCCCCACCACCTTGGCTGACTCACACGATTCTGGGCTTTGCCTCCTTATAGTGGTCTCCCTCTGCAGTTTCTGTTGGCTTCCTGGTCTTCCTTGGAGTTGGCGCTTCACAGAAAATGGACCATCCTCTTTCCTGATACAGTCCTTTCAGAGCGGGGGCCCAGACGGGCTGAGAAGCACAGGGTTGAGGACACAGTGGCACTGCCCAGTGGAGAGCCAACTTCTGGAGCCTGGTGGATGGCAGATCAGGATTTGGCCGAAATAGAAGAGGGTGGAGGGGGCCTCCAGGACCTCTGGGTGCCACTGAGGTTGTGCTGGTGGAGGTATAAGGGGGTCGGGGAAGCCCTTTCTCACTGAGCAAAAATCGCTGCTCACCCTCCAACAAGAAGTGTGGGGAAGCAGTGCGTGCGAATGGCTGTGGCCATGGTTACCGGTCTGAACAGGAAGCAGACAGCCCTGGGTTCCCCGACGTCAGGCAAAGAAGTGAATCCACAGACTCAGGAGAGACGATGTCTCCAGCCCATAAAAACCTGCTGGAAGTGTTGAAGAAGCTTCCCCAGGCCGCTTAAATCCTCACTTTCCCATTTCAAGCTTAGATTGTTAAGTGAGATAATATCTGAGCCTTCTGTGCAGTAGTGAGTACCAATGCTACCAAGGTCACCAAAAAGGATGCTTAAATACAGGGAGCGCTGATGATGCCAAAATCTCCAAAGAAAGGCCCTGGAGGGGTGTGGCCACCAGTGAGCAGTGGGGCTTAGGAGAGGGTATCTGCCTTGGGTGGACTTAAGGGTCCAGGGCTGATGGGGACGTAGCCAACCCCGGGGCCCACCTTCAACAGATGAGCCAGGGTCCACGAGCCTCTCACACCAGAGCCCACATCAAATGAAACCCTTGGAAAGCGCTCTCCTCTGTATGTTCCCCGCTTGGCCATGAGGTCTTTAAACTGTTACTTCCGATCTCTGCTCCCAGCTCCTAGGTTTTGCTCAGATAAACTTCCACTTTCTTGTCCAGATTATCATTAGATATTTTTGACAGCACATTGATGTCTGTTTTCTTTTTTTTTTTTAACTTTATTTATTTACTTATTTATTGGCTGCGTTGGGTCTTAGTTGTGGCATGCAGGATCTTTCGTTGCGGTGCGTGGGCTTCTCTCTAGTTGTGGTACATGGGCTCCAGAGCACATGGGCTCTGTAGTTGCGGCACGTGGGCTCTCTAGTTGTGGCGCATGGATTTAGTTGCCCCACAGCATGTGGGATCTTGGTTCCCCGACCAGGGATCGAACCGGCGTCCCCTGCATTGCAAGACTGATTCTTAACCACTGGACCACCAGGGAAGTCCCCAGATGTCCATTTCCTTTAGTCACACGGAGAACTGCTGTCATCACAAGGCTGTGGGACATGGATCCCAGGGCTCAATGCCAGGTTTGGTCCTTGAGCCGCTACTCACCAGCAGGGCTCCCATGGCCAGGAGTTCATCTTCTCTGAGCCTGCTTTTCCTCACTTGGCAAATGTAGACTGGATAGCACCTTCCGCATGGGCAGCTAGAAATGAAGAGAATTGATGTAAACTGGAGACCATGCTCTGCCTTCCTCAGGGATTTTGAGAGGTGGGATAGTGTTGATTTAAACTGAGATTATGATATGCCTTCTTCATGGGTGATTGGGAGGGTGAAATCAGTTGATGAGAAATGGAGATTATGACAATCTCTTTCCCACAGATAATTGGGAGAGTAAAGCGGATTGATGGAAAATGAGATGATTACCATGGCTTCCCATGGGGGAACGGGAGGAGGAAATGGTTGATGGAAAGTTGAGATTATTACGTGTATTTTCTGTGAGTGCTTGGGTGGAAGAAATAGGTTGATGGGTAACTGAGATTGTGGTATACCTGCCCTGTGTGAGGTTGGCAGGTTAAACTAGATGGATGGGATGATGGAATTATAACTTGCTGTCTGGGAGGTTGGGAAGATGACACATGTGGATGGAAAGTGGAGATTATGACATACCTCTTCGAGGGTTTTTGTTGTTGTTGTTTGTTTGTTTATTTGTTTTTGGCTGCTCTACGCTACGTGCAGCATGCAGGATCTTAGTTCCCCGACCAGGGATGGAACCCGTGCCCCCTGCAGTGGAAGCGTGGAGTCCTAACCACTGGACCGCCAGGGACGTCTCCTCTTCAATGGTTGTTGGGAGGATAAAGAGGGTTGAGAGAATATGGGTATTTGAAAAGGCCTTCTTTTGGTTGGTTGGAAGGTTAAAGTGGGTTGATGGGAAATGGAGCACCTCACAAACTCTTCCCCAGGGGGGCTGGGTGAAATTGTTGATGGAAAATGGAGGTTATGGCAACGCGGATTATGCTGCTTTCCTCTTGGGTGAAGGAGATGGTGGGGGGGTGGGGGTTGAAGGAAAATGAAGGTTATGACCCCTGCCTCTCCCCACACAGCCAGGGGGCGGCAGTAATGAACAGAATGTGGTGAGTTGACCCCACAAGGCCCGAAGTGGGGTCTACACAGGACCGGATTGACATACTCAGAAGGCACAGCATTGGGAGGACAGGGAGGAGGGCTGCCTGCATTGGGATGTGAAATATCAGCAGGAGTACTTACAGGGCAGACTTGGAAAGGGCTTAATACCGAGGAGAGCCTCACCTATGCCCTGAATGCTTGGCCCTTGAGGCTGCCCCTCTTCTGCCTTTGGCTGGTCCCAGCTGAATCCCAGGGCTTGTACCCAGCCCCTCCAGCGCTGCCCAGTGACCCTCGCCAGTCTGTCTCCTAGGGTGCACCCACACCAGCAGCATTTGAGGCCACCTACCAATCCCTGCTGTCTCCCCCACCCACTGGCTAGCTGTGGGCAAGCCAACTGGGGTAGACCTCAGGCCCCTCATGGTTCCCCTGGGTCTACATATCCTTGGGCTCTGCCTATGGCTTGTCCCACTCGGGAACCTCTTCCTTGCTACTTCATCCTCTCCACTTGCCCTCAGTCATCTCTGCCCACATCAGATTTTGCTGATTAGAAAGTGGAATCAGCACAAGAAATATTTGATAAGATATTTAGATAATTCTGGGAATGAAATGGATCAGCTAGAGTGCCTTCAATTTCATATAACAGAATTTTTAGCTTCAGTGCAGGTGGTTATGATCTCACCAACGAGGAGTCCAGAGTCAGGAAGCTCCAGGGTTGATTAATTCATCTGGTCCCAAGGGCAGGCCTTTGCATCAGCTCCTCTGGGATTCTCTTCACCTCTTTCCTCATGGTCTCACTTTGACTACTACAGCTCCTAACATCACACATTCACCCTACCAGGTCAAAGGCAAAATGTGATGACTGATGTCTACCACCTGCCTTTCTTTAGTTAAAGAAATAAGCCTTTCCCAAACACCACCTGCCTCCTAATCAGGCACCCTCTTGGGCCCTAGTGGCCAGAACTGTGTCAAATGCCCTCCCCACCCCCAACCAATCCTAGCAAAGAGGAAGGGGAGGAGCATGATTGGTTTCCTCCAGTCATGATTCATTCCCTGGGAATGGGCCTACTTTCTGTGAGCCCATTGCATCAGGAGACCAGAACAACTTACATTTTATTTATTAGTATTTATTGTATTTGGCACAGAAGAAATGGCTGCTAGGGAAAATACCAACAATGTTCACAACAGGAGGCAAGGAGGTCAAGGACCAGAAGTCCAGGTATAGAACAGATGGTCCTTGTGGATGTAGAAGTTACCAAAAATAAAGACAGGGGTGTAGGACTTCCCTGGTGGTGCAGTGGCTAAGAATCCACCTGCCAATGCAGGGGACATGGGTTTGAGCCCTGGTGCAGGAAGACCCCAGGTGCCACGGAGCAACCAAGCCCGTGTGCCACAACTACTGAGCCCACGTGCGTAGAGCCCGTGCTCTGCAACAAGAGAAGCCACCGTAATGAGAAACCTGTGCACAGCAACAAAGAGTAGCCCCCGTTCGCCACAACTAGAGAAAGCCCACGTGCAGCAACGAAGACCCAATGCAGCCAAAAATAAATAAATTCATTAAAAAAAAAAGACAGGGGTATAGCGGTACCAGCAGCAAGTGGGGCTGTCTTCAATGATGAACACAATGACAGAGAAGGGACAAACAACTGTGTACCAGGCAACCGTTATGAGGCAACTATTATGCGAGACCGCCAATACCCGACAGTTACAGCGAGACCACTAGGCAGTTAAGGGTCCCATTAGGCTAACGGTCGGGGGAGTGGTGGTCGTCAGGTGGAGAGTGAGGTAAGAGGCGGATCCCGGCCTTCTCCCCAGGGCCCTCCAACTCACCCAGCCTCGGGCCAGCGGGTGAGCTGGGGGTGCCCAGGAAACAGGCTGGGGGGCTGTGTCCTGCAGGGCTCCAGAGCCCTCACCAAGGCTGCCCACTGGCCAGGCCCAGGCCCTGAGGCAGCAGTGAACCTCTGCCCCGTCCCTGCCTCTGTGACCTAATGGCAGCGGCAATCTGCAAGTGTGGCAGTCCATGGGACCTGGTCCCCACTGCTTAGGTGGCCTGAGGAGCCTGAGGACCAGGTGGGTCCTCGGTGCCTGGCTCCCTCAGTGATGACGGCTGGGCAGGGTCTGGGAACCTGGCCCTGAGGGCACCACCAGCTGAGATCTGCCTCTTTAGCTGGGCCTGGGCACTGGCGGGAGGACGCAGCCTGGGTGCTGGATGAACACCCCCAAGCAGGGTAACTGGCCCCCCGCAGGGACCCCCTCCTCTTAGCCAGGACCTGGACCTCAGAGGGTGACAGTTGTGCCTTGGGACCTTGCCCTTTCCTGTCAGAAGAGAGAATAACATTTATTTGGTGGAGGTTTACAGGAACATTGTGACCTGACCATGACCTGACCTCAAGAACAAAGGCTCTGACACCAAGAAGTTTGCAGCAACTAACCACGCCTCTCCCTCACCTTCCCCATAAAAGGGCTTTGCTGAAAGCTTTCAGGGAGTTTGGGGTTTTTAAGGCATGAGCCACCCGTCTCCTTGCATGGCCCTGCAATGAACCTCTCTCTGTTCCAAACTCTGATGTTTTGGTGTTGTCTGGCCTCACTGTGCATCAGGCACACGGACTTGTGTTTGGTAACAACTGCACAGGAGTGATGGGGTGCTATCTAGGAAGGATACATCCACCTTACCACATGGGTGGCCCACTCCCTCTGTTGTCCTGGACCTTGCGGTATGAAGGCCCTTCTTCTTCTTAGAGTCTCACCTCCCCTGTCCTTGCCCCACGCCACCTGTAGCCCATCCACCCCGTACTCCATCTCCCTTTCTCTGAGGGCCTGTCTTCTGAACCAGCTATCAGACGGCAGAAGCTGAGGAACAAAAGCGAGCAGTTGCAGCGTCAGGATCCAGGCAGGTTTACTGTCACCATGGAAACCCCTGGGCGGAGCTTACTCGAGGGGCGGGGCGGGCGGACCCGCACCGCGGAAGGAATACCCGCCACTTACTGGCTCTGCGATCAGCCTGCTCCGGGATGAGGGATGGCGTCTGGGCCGGAAGTCACGAAGGATACGGTGAGAGACGCCTGGCGATTGGCCGGGGGCGCTGCGGGACGTCACAGGGAGGCATTGTGATGCACGGGGCTGCTATAAAAGCCCGGCGCGGCCGTGGTCTCCCAGAGGTGGTGGCGCTTGGAGCCGTGCATGGCGTGGTTCCCTGGAAGGGTCACTGTGCCGAGGTGCTGATGGGCCCCTGGCCTGGAACCAGATTCAAGCCACTGTTCTGGTGGTATATCACCTGGGGAGTCTTCGTCTTCTGGGGAGGGCTTAGAACAGGACAAGGACAGGATTGCTGTCCACAGGCAGGAAACTCGTGGATAAAGCTTTGGAGGAATTTGACAGAAAGCTTAACTTTATGAAGACAGTTTTTCACAGAAAGAGGGAAATTAATAAAAATCTATCCAAGAAAGTGTCTGAACTGAAGGAATTGCTCGGAATGTCTGAAGAAAACCAAAGGAGGAAAAATCTATTTCACTTGTCACAGAAGGACACCATTTAAAGAACTCGCCAGAAGAACAGGCGTCCCTGGACGTGGCTGGAGATGAGAGAGCCTGCGAGCACGTCCCAGGGGGCGCCCCGGGCCCTGAGCACAGAGGGGTCCTTGGCTGAGCTCCTCCAGGTCCAGGACAGGTTCTCCCGCCTGGAAGGGGAGAGGGAGGCATTACAAGAACAAGCCGAGCGTTGGGGTCGGAAGGAGGCCGAGGTCTGAGAGCTGGAGAGCTTCTTCCTCAAGATGCTAGGGCCCCTGGTAGGGGGCCTAGAAGGGGGGTAGAGGTGCTTCACCATGTATAGGAGTTTTGAACAAATCGTGTTGGAAGGTGACGCAAGTGTTCCTGGTGATTGGGACACCAGGGGTCGCGGTCGCTCCGCCCACACGCGTGCTCACAGCCTCCAGCTGGTTGGGTCCCAACTGGGTCTGAGCTGCAGACCCACCAACACTCAAAGCCAGCGCCGAGCCGGGTGCTGTTCTGAGGGGAAGCAGACCAAGCAGAGGGGCCGCATCCAGGTGTTCCAACAAAGACCGTTTCTGGCCCAAGGCCTCCCAGCCAGTTTGTGGCAAAACTTGGGTTTGGACCTTGGCGTTACGGCAGCAGGTGCCGGTCTGATGCAGGCCTCTGGTGAGCGAATGTGAGGGGTGAGAGCAGGGTGGAGAGAGGCCAGGGGCGTGGGGTGAGGGGTGAGGGGTGAGGGCGGCAGGTGGCAGACTGGAGAGGGGGCTGGGCTGGTGGGCTGCGTGCGCGGAGCCAGGGGGGCAGGTGGGAAGAGGTGCATCTGGGAGATGAGGGAGGTGGCCGCTTCCACGAGGCAGAGCTGAGAATGCGCTGGATGCCGGCGGCTGGGGGGAGCTCAGGTGAGCTGGGGCGCAGGGCGGTGCTGCTTTCTCCCTCTCCTCCCTCGGCCACAGGCTGCAGCCCAGCACCTGCACTGCCCAGAACCCTCTTACCTCCCCGCTGCCGCTCGCCGCCGCCCCTCACCTCGGGGCTCGGGGCGCGCAGGGAAGCTTTGAGCTCCAGGGAGCTGGGCTGGGACGGCTGGCTTGAGGCAGTGTTGACAGATGTGGCATTAGAACATACGTATATGTTCTGAAATACGTATAGGTTCACAGGAAGGTGCAGATAGGGCCGAAAGGTCCCGGGCACACTTCACCCATTTTGCCCCGGTGGTGACATCTTACATCACCGTAAGACAACATTCCCTAGGGAGCCGGTGTCAGTGTGGCGTGCGCATAGGGTCTGTCCGGTCGCCCTGCCCCCACCCCTCCCGCCCGCGGCCGTGGCCTTGTGAGATACTGGTCGGGCTTCTGTCTAGCTTTTCAGGAACCTGTCAAGCTGTCTTAGCAGTGTGTCTTAGCACTCACCTTCCCACCAGCCGTGTGAGACCTGCGTTTCTTCCAGTCTGTTGTCTTCTGGCAGGTGGGCAGTGGTGTCCTTCAGGTTTTCCTTTGCATTTGCCTTGGGACTAGTGATACCGAACATTTTTTCATGTGCTTATTTGCCACCTGTATAGTCTCTTTGGTGAATGTCTGTTCATGTCTTTTGCCCATTTTCTATTTAGGTAGCTTGTGTTTTTTTACCGTTGAGTTTGAGAGTTCCTTTGTCAGATGTGCGGTTTGCAAGTATGTCCTCCTAGTCTGTAGCTTGTCTTTTCATCCTAATAGGATCTTTAGTAGAGAAAAAATTAGCAAGTGTTTTATTTTATGGACTGTGCTTTTAGTGTCGTGTCTAAGGTCCTGAAGATTTTCTCCTGTGCTTCCTTCTGATAGTTTTACATCTTACTTTTAAATCTATGTCCACTTTTGTATAAGGGGTGAAGCTTAGGTCGTGGTATTTTTGTTCATTTGTTTTGTCCTTGTTTCATGGCCTGTGGATGTCTAGTTGCTCTGGTACCATTTGTTGCAAAGACCATCCTTCTATGTTAAATCGACTTTTCATCTTTGTCAAAAATCCGCCACGTGAGTGTGGTCTACTTCTGGGTCCTCTGTTCTGCTCGTTGGTCCTGGGTCTTTGCCTCCACCCATACCAGTCTTGAGATGGAGTGTACTGACTTCATTCTCCCATTTTGTTCCTTTTCAAGTTGTTTTGGCTGTCCTAGTTCCTCTGCATTTCCATATAAACTTTAGAATAATCTTGTCAGTGTCTATAAAATAAAACTTTCTGGGATTTCTGTAGGAATGTGTTAAACCAGGAGATCAGTCTGGGAGACGAGACATCTTGACTGTGGTGTGTGTCTGCCTTCGGGGGGATCATTGACCTCTTCCACAGCCCTGCCGTGGAGTCCCACTGCTGCCTCTGCACCCCTACTTGTCCTGCTGCTGGAAGGACGGGGTCTCGGCGGAAGTCAGAGGCTCACACACCGAGGGCCTGGCTGGTGGTGGTGGAGGCGCCCCTCCACCTTCCTGCCCCTGAGCAGAGCTGTGGGACCCCTGGAGCCCCAGGGCCTCCGTGTCAGCGCGGCCGGGACTCGGGCACAGCAGCTGGGGGTGTCCGGCCCTCAGAGCGGGTTTGGAGATGGAGGGTGGTGGCAGCAGCTGACCCGTCCACTTGGCCCGGAGCCTCCATGCCTGGGCTCGAAGGTGCCCAGGAGCCCGTGGCGCCCTCGGGGCGCAGCTGGAGCAGAGCCCAGGCCTGGCGTCCATGTGGAGAAGGAGCGTGGCGCTCCTCGGCCTGAGGGCTCGCCCTCCGCCGAGGGGTCTCTGTGCTGGAGGCACAGGGCCTGCATGCCTGTGCAGTTATGACTGTGACCATCTTGGCAGCAACAGCAAAGCGTCTTGACGTGTTGAATTGTCATTTTGTGCACCAGGTTCCGACTTGCCGAGAAGGGGCCGGGAGGTCTGGTTACCCCGCCGTCCGGCCCGGCAACCCTCCAGGTCTCATCTGCTACAACACGGCTCACCGGGACCAAGCTGAAGCGCGTTCTCCAGGAAGCGTTCGTCTGAACGCCTGCTGTAAGTTCTCCGGGGTTTCTCCCTAGGAGTGGGACTCTGGGTCCCGGGTGTCACTTTCCCAGGAGCCACCAGCATGGTGTCCACAGCAGTGTCACCGTTTTCATCCCTACTTGCAAAGTGGGAGGGTCCCTGCTTCTCCACACCCTCACTAACACTTGCTATTTTCTGTTTGGGGATTATTTTGTTGTTTGAAGTGGCATCTCACTGTGGTTTTGATTTGCGTTTTCCTAGTGACTGAGGTGGGAGGTAAGACTTCTCCTTTATCCCCTTCTCCTTCTTCAGCGGGAGAAAAGCAGACACATTTTATTTAATAAAATTTTATGTGTACGTGGGAGTCCTCACAGGACAAGGACGCCCCGAGAGGTGGTGAGGACCAGGTGTTTATAAAGTAGGTTGAACAAAGAGTGGCAATTGTGGGACAGAAGGGGGACTATCTGGGGGGATGGAAGGAAAATACGAGAGATTTAACGAGGTCTGCGGGCAACCCGCCTCTGGTGACAAGTGTTTCTTCTTGGTGCAGGAGGACGTCCTCCACGTCGAGTCTCACCTCTGCTGTCAGGAGGAAAAGGGGAGGTCAGAGCACCCTTCCTGCACCTGCTGTTTTTCAAGCGCCTTTAACACAAAGTAACTAATATGCCAAAGCAGCACAGCACGGAGCGGCACGTCCTGGGCCCCTGCCCTAGCAAAGCTGAGCATCCTTTCACGAGCTTATCGCCATTCGTGTGTTCTGTGGGGAAATGTCTGTTCAGGTGCTTTGTCCATTTTTTTTTTTTTAGCTACTTTATTTATTTATTTATTTATTTATTTTTGGCTGTGTTGGGTCTTCGTTTCTGCGCGAGGGCTTTCTCCAGTTGCGGAGAGTGGAGGCCATTCTTCATCGCGGTGCGCAGGCCTCTCACTATCGTGGCCCCTCCCGTTGCGGGGCACAGGCTCCAGACGCGCAGGCTCAGTAATTGTGGCTCACGGGCCTAGTTGCTCCGTGGCCTGTGGGATCTTCCCAGACCAGGGCTCGAACCCGTGTCCCCTGCAATTAGCAGGCAGATTCTCAACCACTGCGCCACCAGGGAAGCCCTTTGTCCATTTTTAAATAGGGTCGTCTGTCTTTTTGTTGTTGAGTTGCAAGAGTTCTTTTGTATTCTAGGTACTAGATCCTTATCCGATACATGGTTTGCAGATATCTTCTCCCATCCTGTTGGTTGTTTTCTCACTTTCTTTCTTTCTTTTTTTGGCCACGCTGAGAGGCATGCGGGATCTTAGTTCCCCAACCAGGGATGGAACCTGCGCCCCCTGCAGTGGAAGCGCGGAGTCCTAACCCCTGGACCAGCAGGGACGTCCTTCTTCTCACTTTCTTGATGGTGTCCTTTGATGCACAAAAATTTTTCATTTTGATGAAGTGCAACCTTCACATTCTTAAATTTTGCTGCTTGTGCTTTTGGTGTCATATCTCAGAAGCCATTACCAAACTGAGCCCTAGGTTTCTTGAGGGCAGTTGTGCCCTGGCCTCCGTCCCCTCCTCTCCCTGCTCGTGCTGCACCCTGGTGTCTATGTGCGCTGTCATGCGGCGGGCACCCTGACGCCCGGCAACCGCGCACCTGCATCCTTTCTTCCTGGTTCCGGTTACATGGCCACCCCTGCACTCCTCCTCCACCGCCTGCCTCTCAGCCGTCCCTGCAGCTTGTAGGGTCCAGGGAGGGGGAAGGGGCAGGGGGGGTGCGGTCTGAGCTGGACACCAAGCACAGCGCTGCTTCTGATGTGCAAACCACGCTGGACACAGTGTCGCCCTCCCCTTAGGAAAAGGGCTTTATATGCGGAAATTAACCACGAGTATAGGAGGGCTTACACCTCCGCGAGAGAGGGAGTCCTGGGAGACTTAGTTCGTCAACTCAACTCTTTCCTACTTTGTTACATTATATTTTCTACAAAGGAATTTAAAACTACTATTAGTGCTCTAAAGGGATTTTCTCAGTAAAATTCTTTCTGATTATATTTTCTACAAAGGAATTTAAAACTACTATTAGTGCTCTAAAGGGATTTTCTCAGTAAAATTCTTCCTGTGAGCTTAAGTGAATAAAATAAAACAAACCTGTGTCAGAGGGCATTGGCGATTTAGCATGAAAGTGTCATCAGAAATCAAGGAGTTGGGCTTCCCTGGTGGCGCAGTGGTTGAGAATCTGCCTGCCAATGCAGGGGACACGGGTTCGAGCCCTGGTCTGGGAAGATCCCACATGCCGCAGAGCAACTAGGCCCGTGAGCCACAACTACTGAGCCTGCGCGTCTGGAGCCTGTGCTCCGCAACAAGAGAGGCCACGATAGTGAGAGGCCCGCGCACCGCGATGAAGAGTGGCCCCCGCTTGCCGCAACTAGAGAAAGCCCTCGCGCAGAGACGAAGACCCAACACAGCCAAAAATTAATTAATTAATTAATTAAATTAATTAAAAAAAAAAAAGAAATCAAGGAGTTACAGTGTGAAATGTGGAAAATCCAGAATGAATAATTATCCTTAGAAAGCAAAAGGGGCACCCAACTGCAGATGATAATAAACCTATTATTTTTTATTGTATTAAAAATTATTAAAACCAAAGTCTCTGAAAGAACCAAGCAGAATATTATTCTTTCTAAACGTGTCGAACGGGGCAGGGCTCCGGCATCACAGCTCCCAGTGGAGGGAATCCCGGGTCCAAGCCCTTCACCCTGTGCGTCTCCTTGGCATTCACATCGACCTTCGGTGGGGGCGGGGGGGGGGTGGAGCTCCTGCTGCCGCGGACGGGCACTATTGCTCAGCCTGTCACTGAGAGGTCACTGGGTTTGCTGTGACATCATCCTTGTTTTGTTTGTTTTTTTCCACTTCGTCAGAGCGCTAAGGATGGGAGGGATAAACCAAATTCCAGAAAATAATGGGCCTTCCCTGGAGAAAAGAGAGCACTGCTGCTTTCTCTGCCACATAGGTGAGAGGAGGGACACGCCGCCCCCCCAGAGAGGACGACACTGGTGGGACTTTGGTGAGAGCTTACTACTGCTCGTGGTCTGGTGACTGTGACCTTTGCTGAGCGCAGGCGGCAGCTCCCGGAGTTGGGGACGGGACGCAGGGCAGAGAGGGACATCCCACGGACAGGAAAGCTGGCACCAGGCGTAAAGCCTGGACCTGGAAAAGCTCAGCAGGGCTCAGACCCCAGGTCCTGCTGCCAACCCACGTCCTCACTTCCAAAATATTGAAAGCTGCTGTGAACTGAGTCTGATTCAAGTTACGAGAGAACTCAGACTCAGCTCAGCTGCGGATTAGACTAGATCACCCTCCACACAAAGAGGGAGACTGCCCTTCTTTACTGTAAAATACACGTAACATAAACTTTACCATCTTCATTATTTTAAATGCACAGTTCAGTGGTAAGTGGTATTAAATACATTCACAAAGTTGTGCTACCATGACCACCATCCACCTCCAGAAAGCTTTCGTCCAGTAAAAGTGAAACTCGGTCCCATTAAACACTCGCTCCCTATCCCTCTCCCCCAGCCCCTGGCGCCCACCCGTCTACTTTCTGTCTCCATGATTCTGACGGCTCTCGGGACCTCATATAAGTGGAATCGTGCAGTATCTGTCTTTTGTGACTGGCTTATTTCACTCAGCATAATGTCCTCAAGGTTCATCCATGGCGTAGCAGGTGTCAGAATCTCCTTCCTGGTTAAGGCTGAATCATATTCCATTGCACGGATGGACCACATTTTGCTTATCCGTTCATTTGTCAAGGGACACTTGGGTTGCTCATGCTTTAGCTGTTGTGGACATGGTGCTGTGAGTACAAGTGTGCAAGTAGCTCTTTGAGATCCTGCTTTCAATTCATTTAAGAATATACCCAGAGGTGGGATTGCTGGATCATATGGTAGCTCCATTTTTAATTTTTTGAGGAACCTCCATAGTGTTTTCCATAGTAGCTGCACCAATTTACATTCCCACCAATAGTGCACAGGGTTCTAATTTCCCCACATCCCTGTCAACAAGATTTTTTGATAGTAGTCATCCTAATGGGGGTGAGGTGGTATCTCATGGTGGTTTTGCTTTGTGTTTCTCTAATAATTAGTGATGTATTAGCTATTCTTATATCTTCTTCAGAGAAATGTCTATTCAAGTTTTGCTCATTCTTGAATCGGGTTGTTTGTTTTTTTGTGGTTGAGTTTTAGGAGGTCTCTGTATATTCTGGATATTAATTCTTTATTGGGTATATGGTTTGCAAATATTTTCTCCCATTGTGGGTTGCCTTTTTACTCTGTTGATAGTGTCTTTTGATGCACAAATTTTTAAAATTTTGATGAAGTCCAATTTGACTGTTTTTTCTTTTGTTGCCTGTGCCTTTGGTGTCATATCCAAGAAACTATGATGAATGTGTCAGACAATGTAGTAGAAAAGGTGGGTAGGGAATTCCCTGGTGGTTCAGTGGTTAGGATTCCATGATTCCACTGCAGGGAGAATGGGTTCGATCCCTGGTTGGGGAACTAAGATCCTGCGTGCTGCGTAGCGCGGCCAAAAAAAAGAAAGAAAGAAAGAAAAGAAAAGGTGGATAGTATAGTATGCATCAACAGATGGGAAATTTCAGCTGAATAAGGACACTCAGCTAAGTGTTCATTCCCAGCTGACCTGCAGCACAAGAAATGCCACAAGGAGCTCTTCAGTGAAAGAAACTCAGTACTTGGAAGTCTGGACTTGTATGAAGGGACGAGAGACTGAAAGGCCAAACATGTGGTGAATATATAGTCATAACATCTTTCTCTACAGGTGGCGAGAGATTATCTCTATCTATCAAGAAAGACTTTTTTCTCTGACAGCTTAGAGCACAGGTAATAACAATGTTCTGTTGGGTTTATAGTGTAATAAAATGGGGAAAAAAAGGATGACAAGCATGAAGGATGGGGAGGGATTAAAGGCAACTTCCTCCATAAATTCTTGTTGTGTTATGTTGTGTTTAGTGTGAATACTAAAACCCAAACCAAACCCACCAATTCCAGCAGCCCCCGGCCCACGTCGTGATTAATCTCCGGAAGTTTTGAGCTCTCAGTGGTGAGGTCCTGCACGTCTACTGTGATGGCGTTTTAAAGTTTTTGGTCCCAGTACCCGTTGCTCAAATATAAGAAATACAGTCGATTTTCAAGTTCTGGCTGTACTACAAATGGCCCGCAAACAGAGCATCGTTCTTTAGTTTCCGATGCCCTGAGTGGAGAGATGTCAAGGCCAGGCCCAGGGTCGCTGTCCGTGGCCAGAGCCCAGGTCCCAGGTACAGCCTCTTCTTGGGGACGTGGGATAGGAGTTGGGGTCCCTTCCTACCACCCCCGGGTGTCTCAGTGGGTCTGGAGCCCCTGTCGCCACACCAGTGGGTGCAGAGAACAGGAGCCACAGCCCAGGCCTCCCCACTTTCCCCAGGACCCCCTCACCTGGGTGGGTGGAGGAGCCCACTGTCACCCTGCTGCCCCCTCTGCACCACCCCCCGCCGGGCCCGCCCACCGCAGGAACCACCAGGGTGGCGGGGAGGGAACTGGGATACGACGCCGGGGGAGAAGCAGCCTGTTCTGTGGGCAGTTTGGCCAACAGTGCGAGGACGCCTGTGCCGTGAGCAATGGTCTGTGCGTGCCCAGCCTTTTCCAGGCCGTCCTGTGGCTAAAGGCACATCACCATGAATTCGGCGGGTAAACAGTTACGTTACTGCTGCAGGAACATCCAGGATCCCTCGTTCATTGCATTACAGAAACAAGGCCAGAAATTCAAACAAAAGAATTTCACTTTCGAATCCACCGTCTCTTTTGAGCCAAAAAGGTAGAAGCTGATCTTTCAGAACCGCAGGGCTCAGCTCGTGCAGAATTCGGTCCGCCCTCGAGACAGCACACGTGGAGCCCCAGCCGGTGAACACGGAAACCGAGTTTGCTCAGACAGCCCTGACTCGCCCTTCCACCGGGAGGCAGGCGCTGCTCCCCGGCGGGTCTCCCCACTGGGGGCGCCCCTGCTGGGGGCCAGATGACCCCCTGTGAATTATCCCAGGACCGAAGGCACTTGTCTGCAAAGATGTCTCATTACAATTATTTACACGTTGATACATGCTGATGACACCGTCGTTAACTGGCAGTTCCAGGTATTTTCCTCTGTATTCCAAGACGCACGTTTCTGTGAGGTACAGGTTAAGATCTGTGCCACGAGGTGACCAAATGCCGGTGCCGGCCGACAACTGTGGCAAATGACATTCCTGGCATCCGTGGTGACGGGTGAGACGATGTACCAAATTAAGAAAACAGAGCATACGTTTTTATTGGAGAAAAGTTTTGTGATAAGCAAGTAACGTGCAAGCCTGCAAGCGTAAGACAGAGCTGCCGCTGAGCAGATCCGCCTTTGTGGTCAACTGTGAAATTGGGCTTTTTCCCCCTGGTGCCGTGAAGGACCGCAAGGACGGAGTGTCCCGGGCTTTAGAGCCACCAAGTAATGGAGACGGCGGCGCGAACGGGATCTGTGCCTTCACCCAAACCCCCGCCTTCTTAGACCCTCTGCGGGCAAGAAGCGATTTTCACTAATGGGTCTGCTGCTCACGCTGGAATCTCATCTTTATTATAATTCATATCATAGGGAATTATTACACAACAGTTAAACCCCCATTTTGACTTCCTGAAGATACATTATTGTGGGTTTAAGTAGCTTTTTCTATAGTATCTACAGAATTGGAAACATTTTAAAGTAGAGAATCCATACTTGTGACCCACATGCCAAATGTGTATTCATTTTTACAGCGTATCAAAATGCACTGCCATTCCAAGCATCTAAGAGGGATTTGAGCGCTAGCCACTCAGATCGGGATCTGTCCCCGCCGTTGTGCTGACCCAGGAGGCCACGGCCCGTGCCTCAAGTTCCCCTGATGGAGCCGGCGGGTCCTGCAGGCGGCCGTGAAACTACCACAGGCGTCGCTGAACGGCGCCGCGCCCACCGCGGGGGTGTGTTTGCTGCGGACACGACGCTGTGCAGCCCTGGAGCCTCTCCAGGAGGACAGAGTTGCCGTTCGGGGGGAGTCTTGCCCGGGGCGGGGCGCACGCTGTTGCGCTCTCCCCGGAACCTCAGACTGGCCCTCTGAGGATGATGCGCTAGCTTTCTAGGGCTGCCAGCAAAATACCACAAACTGGGGGGCTTAAACCCCGGCTCTGGGGGCCAGAAGCCTGCGAGCCAGGCATCAGCGGGATTGGTTTCCTCTGGGGGCTGCGAGCAAGGAGCTGCTCCAGGCCTCCCGGATTCCGGGGTTGCCGGCCCTCCTTGGGGCTCCTTGGCTTGTAGACACATCACCCCGTCCCTGCCTTTGTCTTCACACGTGCAGGGCTGTGTCCAAATGTCCCCTTTATAAGGACACCGGCTGTAGTCGATGAGGGCCCGCCCTGATGACCGCGACTTAACTTGCTCGTCAGCAAAGGCTCTGTTTCCAAATCAGGTCGTTACGAGGTACTTGGTGTTAGGACCCCAACATGCGAGTTTGGGGAGGACACAGTCCAACTCACAGCAGGTGATTTAGGACGAGGAAGTGAGGGTAGGGATTGGGAGCCTTGGTAAGAAACACGAGCTTCAGAGCAGAGACAAACTCACGGAGACCAGGGCCACCGCGTCAGAGAGGTCCCCGGGGCCCGGGGCAAGCGGGGGTGTCCCCTTCAGAGAGAAGGAGTAACGTGCCCCTCATACTTCCCGCCCTGAGACAGGGGTGGCCTCCAGGCTCTGGGGGCAGCACGTCCTCGGACACCGGCCCACCCAGTCACCGAGGAGACCCCTGAGCCAGGCCAGGCCAAGGGCAGCAGCCCTGCCCACCCCTCAGCGGCCCAGGCACCTAGAGGAAAATGATCCCGTGTAAAGTGTCCGGCGGCCCCGCAGGACGGTCAGAACTGCCCGCCTGGGCTCGGCCACAGAAGATGACCTGGTCAGCCGTCTGCGCTGCAGGCCTCCGACGGGGGACGGGGACATCGGGGACGTCTGCAGCCAGGCCCCTGGCCCCGAGCTGAGCCCCGCCCCGGCTCTCAGCACAGCCAGGACTGGCTGCGGCTCAGAGATTTGGCCGCGTTTTCTGACTTTCTTCGTCTCCCCGGGAGGTGTCGCTGAGTCTGCGTCTTTGTCCTGACTGCAAGGGAAAGTCTTCCCTTTTATTTCCCTCCGGTCGTTTTTCGCAAGAACTGCAGCTTCGGGCAACATCCTTCTTGGACTTGGCATGTCCTGGAGCTGAGTCATATGAGAAGCAGCCGGCGGCGGGGCGGTCGTGTCCGGGAGCATTGACAGTGTGACAGAGGCGCTCGTGTCAGGTCCGTCCTGGCCCCGGGGAAGTGGCATCTTTCCAGGAGCCCCGCCACCTCCGCATGACCTCCCGCGACCCCCGCTTTCCAGGGCCGCTGGTGTCTGCGAAGGACACGGACGGCGGGCGGAGGGACAGCCTTCTGGAGGGGAGTGGCCGCGAGGCCTGGGCCCGGCTCCCGCGTCCTGCGGGGGACGAGGCTTCCCGGCATGTCGTCCCTGCCAGATGTCTCCGGGGACCTGCGCCCCTGGCCCACCTGCTTCTGCTGAGGGCGGGAGAAGCCCAGGTCCCCTCGCGAGGGAAGGGCCGCCCCTCCGCCTGCCTCCGGGGACCCCGGGCCACCCGCCACCCTGCCCTTCGCCCCGCTCGCTGTGGACGCCTTCCGGCAGGCTGGGTCTCTGCGCCGTCCCTCGCCTGGTCCCACGTCCTCCCAGCGGCCACCGCCGTGGTTATTCTCTCCTCTGAGCCCCCACGTCATGAAGGGCATGTCACGTCTGGCACCCCCAAGCCCGGAGTCCCTGCAGCCCGGCCTCCCGGGCTCCGGCCACTCGCTTCCACCCTATTTCCAAGCAGGGCCGCGTGCACAGGTGTAGGGGGTCCGGGCTGAACGAGTCCTTCTGGGGACCCGTTCAGCCCACTGCACACACTGGGCAGAATGACAAGCACCTTCCTCCCACCTGCTAATATATTTTGGATAGTTTTTTGTGCCAGCACCTGCATCTCTACCATATTTCTCTGCAGGTTCTGAACACCACCCCCAATTTGGGCACCCCCTTCACGCGAGTGGCAGGGTGACCAGCGACCCCGCAGTTGGCGCTCTTGTCCACGTTTCTCTGTGAACCCGTGGGGCGCAGCTGCGGAAAGAGCCGGAAAGCGTGTCCGTGGGGCAAAGGGTATCGACGCCTACAGGTTCAGCTGTTACTGGTAAAGTAGGAAGGAATAGTTACTATAGATAATATCCAATAGAGTAACTGGAAAGTGAAAAAGTAAAACTAAAGGCACCAGCCATGAAAGAAAGAATCGATGGTTGGACTTCATTAAAATCACACTTTTTTTTCTTTTGACCATTTTCACCTGTTTCCCCCAACTCCTCCCCCCAACCTCTGGCAACCACCAATCTGTTCTGTTTCTATGAGTTCAGTGTTTTAGATTCCACACATAAGTGAGATCACACAGCACTTGTCTTTCCCTGTCTGACTTATTTCCCTTTAGCATAATGCCCTCAAAGTCCATCCATGTTGCTCCAAATGGAAGGGTTTCATTTTTCATGGCTGAATAATATTCCAGTGTGTGTGTGTATGTGTGTGTGTACACACCACATGTTCTTTTCCCATTTATCTATTGATGGGCATTTAGGTTGTTTCCATGTCTTGGCTATTATAAATAATGCTGCAGTGAACATAAGGGTGCATGTGTCTTTTCAAATTAGTGTTTTCATTTTCTTCAGATAAATACCCAGAGATAGAATTGCTGGATCATATGATAGTTCTATTTTTAATTTTTTGAGGAACCTCCATACTGTTCTCCATAGCGGCTGCACTAATTTACATTCACACCAATGGGGTACAAGGATTCCAATTTCTCCATATCCTCACCAATCCTTTTTTTGGGGGGGGTCGTGCTGTGCAGTACGTGGGATCTTAGTTCCCCGACCAGGGATTGAATCCGTGTCCCCTACAGTGGAAGTGCAGAGTCTTAACCACTGGACCGCCAGGGAAGTCCCTCATTGCGGTTTTGATTTGCATTTCCCTGATGATCAGTGATGTTGAGCACCTTTTCATGTAACTGTTGACCATCTGTATATCTTCTTTAGAAAAATGTCTGTTCAGTTCCTCTGCGCATTTTTAATCAGATTGCTTTTTTGAAAATTAAACATTTCATTTCTTTGAAAGACACTGTCAAGAGAATGAAAAGACAAGCTACAGACTGGGAGGAAATATTTGCAAATCACACATCTGATAAAGGACTGTTATCCAAAACACAGAAAGAACTCTTAAAACTCAACGATAAGAAACAACCCAATTAAAAAATGGGCCAAAGACCTTAACAGACACCTCACTGAAGAAGACATACGGATGGCAAATAAGCACATGAAAAGATGCTCTACATCATATGTCATCAGAAAAATGCAAATTAACACAAGATCCCACTCCACACCTGTCAGAATGGCCAGAATCCACAACGCTGACAGCGCCACGTGCTGGCGAGGAGGCGGAGCAGGAGGAACTCGCATCGCTGCCGCTGGGAATGCAGAATGCTGCAGCCACGATGGAAGACAGGTTGGTGGCTTCTCACAAAACTAAACATGCTCTCACCATACAACCCAGCAATCATGCTCCTTGGTAATCGTGCAAAGGAGTCTGAAACTTATGTCCTGCGCACAGAGATTTAGAGCAGCTTTATTCATAATTTCCCGAGCTTGGAAGCAACCAAGGTGTCCTTCAGAAAGTGAGTGGATAAATAAACTGTGTACCTCCAGACAATGGAATATTACTCAGCCCTAAAAAGAAATGAGCTATCAAGCCATGAAAAGACATGGAAGAACCTTAAATGCATATAACTGAGTGAAAGAGGCCGATTTGAAAAGGCTGCAGATTGTGTGATTCCAACTATATGACATTCTGGAAAAGGAAAAACTATGGAGACAGAAAAAGATCAGTGGTTGGAGGGTAGGAAGGATGAACAGGTGAAACACAGGGGATTGTTAGGGCAGCGAAACTACTCTGTGTTGACGCTATAATGGAGGACACACATCATCATACATTCATCCAGACCCACAGAACGTACAGCACCGAGACTGAACCGCAGTATAAACCTGGGGTGGTGATGACGTGTCAGCGGAGGCTCGTGAGTTGTAACAAACGTACCCCCTGGTGCGGGGTGTTGACGGCGGGGAAGACAGGGCGTAGATGGAAGAGCCTCTTCCTTCCTCTCAATTTTGCTGTGAACCTAAAGCTGCTCTAAAAAAAAAAAAAGTACTTTTTTAAAGTAAAAGTGATGTTAGGTTGAACTCCCAAGGAAATTATTAATATTTTTCAATTTTTGATCTATAAAAGCAGTAGATTCATATAATTTAACCGATTAAAATAGTTTGGTCTTTAAAAAAAATACACAAGCTTCTGGCAAGTCTGTCCATTTCTGTTTGTTTGTTTGTCTTAATGAAAAACGCGAACAATAACTATTTGGAATGAGAAGGGCGTTAACAGTAGTTACGGATTGTGAGGGGTTCTGTGAGTACTCGTGTCCGTCTTGTTCTGGAAGCAGATTAAGGGAGTGACTGTCTAGGAAAGCAGGCCTCTGGGATGGAGTGTGCCCGAGAGACTCTGAGTCTCCACCTGGGCTGGGCACAGCAAGGCCACCCACCCCGGGGCAGCGAGACACCAGCAGGCCACACAAAGGGGCAGGGGTGATGTTCTGTGGCCCTGAGGCGGACTGACCTGAGGCAGGAGTGGCAGGTCAGGAGATTTCTGGAGACGGATGTGGGACCCGGCCCCTCCCCCCCCACCCCCACCCCCACCGCCAGCCCAGGACACAAACATTGAGTCTATAGCACCCGCAAAACTTCGGAGAGAAATTAAAGAAGACCTGAAAATTGGGAAAGCTATATCATATTCATGGTTTAGAAGACTCGGTATTGTTAAGATGTCAATTATCCCCCAAACTGATCTATAAATTCAATGCCATCTAAATCAAACCCCCGACAGGACCATTTTTTTTTTAGAAATTGACAAACTGACTCTAAAATTTAAATGGAAACGAAAAGGATCTAAAATAGCCAAGTCAATCTTAAAGAAAAAAGGAGGAAAGTCGGAGGGCCTACACTCTGTGCTTTCAGGACTTATTTATTATAAAGCTACAGAAATTAGGACAGCGTGGTTTGCTGTAGGGAACTCAATCAAGAGTCCAGAAATAGACCAACGCAAAAGCAAATCAATTGATATTACATAAGCTGCCAACGCAATTCAATGGGGAAAGGGAAACATTTTAAACACACAGTGCAGGACCCACTGGGATCTGTATGGAAATGAGCCCTGGCTGCCACCTCACAGTTTGCAAGTTAATTCAAGGTGGAACATAGGCCTTGATGTCAAAACTAAAGTTATCAAACTTCCAGAGGGAGAGAGTTTTATCTCCCAGGTAGTCAAAGGTTTCTAGATAAGAAACAAAAACCACGCCCCATACTAGAAAAAAATGGATACATTAGACTTCATTAAAATTAACATTATCTGCTCACCGAAAGGCAAATTCAGTAAATAAAAAGCTAAGCAGATTGGGAGGAAAATATCACAAAACATGTATCTGGGAAAAGACTTGTATCCAGAATATAGGAAGAGCTCAAAAGAACTCGTGAAATCAACGAGGAAAAGCCGAACAGCACAATTTAAACAGAAGCAAACCATTTAAGCAGACAATTCACAGAAGTACCTATATGAATAACCAATCATCACATGGACAGATGCTCAATATCACTAGTCAGGTGAAATGTAAATTGAAACCACATGCACTAAAACAGCTAAAATTGAAAAGGCAGGATGTTGGGAATGGGAACTGTCTCCGGCTGGTGGGAGTGGACGTCAGGACAGCCGCTTTGGAAAGCAGTTTAGCAGTTTCAGATAAAGTTAACCGCCCCCCCCCCCCCAACCCCAGCCATCACCCAGCAGTTCCATCCCAGACACATTCCCAGAGAACAGAGGGCTGGGCCACAGCAGTGCTCGGCAGGGATGTCCAACTGGAAACGGCCCAAACACCCGCCCCGCCAGGATGGATGGACAAACCAGGGCATCGGCACGAGCCGCCCACTCGCAGTGGAAAAGAATGACGTGCTGACTGATAAACGGGGTGGACCTCACTGGCTTGTTTAATGGGAGAAGCTGGGTGAGAAAGTCCACGTGTCGTGTGAGCCCATCTAATGGACCGACCGGGTACAAGGCAGGGCTCTGCTCATTTCCGGAAGCTTCTTCTCTTTTATGGTCCTGCAACTCCTTTTATTTCTTAGCGGTTTCCCTTGTAATTGTAAATTACAATTAGCAGTTGTAATTTGTTACTTTCCTTACTTCTGTCATCTTGCTTTTTAAGAAAAAATTGATCAGCTAGTGGGATTATCTATTTTATTTTTTGAACAACCATATTCTACATTTATATATTTCTTCTACCATTGTAAAAGTTTCTCACCTTTTAATTTTTTATTTTTATCTTTATTATTTCTTCTTTCTGCTTCCTTTTACTGTTATCTCCATAAATTAAAAAAATAGAGTATGTAGGTTATTATTTCTTTCTTCTATAATTAATGCAACTTTTTTATTGAATGAAAGATTCTTTAAATTCTATAGTACTTCACAATTTTCACAATTTCCCCACACATGATTTCATATAATCCCATAATAACCCTTTTTTCCCCCTGCCCCTATCTTGCCCCTCCCCCTTCCCTCTCCCCACTAGTAACAGCTAGTTTGTTCTCTATATCTGTGTGTCTGGTTCTGTTTTGTTATATATATTTGCTTGTTCTAGTTTGTAGATTCCACATATAAGTGATATCATATATTTGTCTTTCTCTGTCTGACTTATCAGCATAATGCCCTTCAAGTCCATCCATGTTGCTGCAAACAGCAAAATTTCATTCTTTTTTATGGCTGAGTAATATTCCATTGTGTATATATACCACATCTTCTTTATCTCTTCATCTGTTGATCGACACTTAGGTTGCTTCCATGTCTTGGCTATTGTGAATAATGTTGCTATGAACATTGGGGTGCACATATCTTTTCGACTTAGTGTGTTTGTTTTTTTCAGATATATACTCAGGAGTGGGATTGCTGGGTCATATGGTAGTTCTATTTTTAGTTTCTTAAGGACCCTCCATACTGTTTTCCACAGTGGCTGCACCAATTTACATTCCCACCGACAGTGCACAAGGGTTCCCTTTTCTCCACATCCTCACCAATGTCTGTGTTCTTTTTCATAACAGCCATTCTGATAGGTGTGCTGTGATATCTCATTGTGGTTTTGATTTTAATGCAACTTTTTAAAGCTGTGAATTTTACTGCACTCTTCTATTTTTACTGTTCTCTAGAAATTCTGTGCTCTGTACCTAGCTTCTCTTTGGCTCCAGAGAGAGGCTTTGCCATTTCTGGGCGGAAACACTTTTTTCTCCTAGTTTGGGTGCAACGTGATCAAGAAAGTCGCTTGTCCTGTTTCTGCTCTGCAGTGCCCTGCTGTCTCCTTTGCGGCCTGCTGGGTGGGCCGTCTTAGCACCTCTCCTGTGAGTGCCTGGATTATCTTCTGGGCTCGGTTGTTGATTATTTTCTGGGATTATCTTCTGGATTATCTTCTGGGCTCCGTTTTTGTTTTTTGTTTTTTTTTGCCTTACTCAACTTGCTCAGTTAGGAACAGGGTGGGTCCATTTCACTAACGTGACCCCAAGTAAGAAGAAAACTCGTTACACTGCCTGGGCGGCCTCATGCCACAGACGATCTACTCTCCGCCCCGGTTACTATTTTTTCCTTCCCAGCACCCATTTCCAAAATTAAACCATGGGGGTAGGGGTGTCTCCAGGCAGATCTCCCAAGACACCAACTGCGTCCTTTCAGGGGGGGGCCTCACATTGGGGAGGAGGGGCCGTACACACACACACACGTGCACACACGCACGTGCACACAGGTGCCTGATTGCTTTAGCGAGAGTCACAGGGACACCTGGACCCAGGCGGCCGGCCCCTCTCCCTGTAGCTTCCTCAGGTCTTAAGTCCCTGCCGGGCTGCACCTCTACCAGCGACACACACCAGCTAGGTCTTAACTCTGTCCTGTGTCCCAGCCTTCTTATTTTCAGGCTCATAGCACCTTTCCGAAGGAACGCTTACAACGCTGGGCCCTGACGGGAGCGCTCTTGAACACCGAGCACACGTTTGAGCCCCACTCAGGACCAGGGAGGGCCCAGCATTGTAAGAGAGTTTATCGGTGGGTGTTGTGAAATGACAGTCATGTAGTCTGGGTGGATTCAATCTCTACGGCTGATCATAGAAACTAATTATAGGTTGTTTTACTAAATGATTTCAGGAGAAAACCAAAAAATGTTATTTTCTTACCAATAAGCCAGCTAACTGTGTGTAAAGTCTTATCATCCTGTGTGGGGCACGTGTTTTATTCAACAATCAGTATTTTAAACAGAATTGGCAGGTGTCAGCCGCGTCCTGCGAGATCAAAATGCAGATCAAAATCACCGGAGGTCAGTTCTCGTTGGACAGTGGCCTGGGCAGCGTCCCTGAGCCCTGGGGGGTTACTGACGCCCTGGCTGTCCTGTGGGCGGCTGAGATGAAAGAAGGGCCCCCGGGGCCGGACAGGGCAGCCCCCATCCTGTAACAAACAGCCTCCCACCCTCATCTGCACAGCCCCGCCGGGACGTCCTCCCACTGACCTGTCCGGGAGCCGCCAGCCTCTCTTCTCTAGATCCCCCTGACCCACCGGGAAGGGGGTCTTGGTACTCACGCATGACCCACCCTCCGCCCCCAGCACAGCTGATGAGTTCGGATCCTAAGATGCTGGAAGTTTGAATGGAGAGGACCTGGCAGCTGGTGGGCGCTATGTAATAAGAAAAACAGATTTGGCCTTTGCTCCTCAAACCCCCGGGATTTCTTGGGTGATGAGTGTCTTCTGTGACTCATAACCAGCTCCTTCCGAGCGCAGCTGAGTTTATGCCAATGAGGCGACGCCGCTGGGGCCTGCGACAGCGTCAGGACAGGGGTCGGTCACTAGGAAAGCCAAGTGACCAGGGTGGGAACCCTCAGCCCCCCACCCCCGGACCGCCGGGGAGGGGACGGGGCTGGAGACAGGGTCAGAGCTCTTGAATGGTGAGACGGGAGAGCACCAGGTTGGTGAATGCGAGGGGACGCTGGGAGGGTCACGGCCGAGAGAGAGTGGAAGGAAGCCCCTCCATCCCTCCCCGGCAACCCCCCGCCCCATACTGGGCTCTTCCACTGGTCCTGAGCTGCGTCCTTTATCATTAACAAGTAAATACATTTTCCTGAGATCTGTGAATCGTTCTAGTGAATCGGTGAACCAGAGGAAGGGTGGGAACCACCGAATTTGTCACTGCCAGGAAGAAGTCCCACGTGGTAGCGGGGGCCCACGTACAGGTGGCGCTGGAGGGGGCAGCCCCGCGGGACTCAGCCCTACTGTGGGCGGCGCTGACTCGCGGGGAGGGGCATCCAGATGGTGGAGGACGCGCCGGGCACGTGACTGGTGGGGTCTGGGAGGGAAGCCCGGCTTCCGGGAGCCCCTGGTCTCCCCCAAGCGATGCCCAGCCTCCACGCCCCGTCTCCACCTCTCTCTCTGTCTCTCGCAGCCTCTTTCCATCTCTATCTCTGTCTCTGTGTCTCTCCCTCTCTCCTGTCTCTCCCGTTCACAGGGGCTTGAATTAACTCCCATTACTCAGGACTAGGGTCCTTTTTACCCCTCTGCTCTGGAGCTCGAGCGCGTCTTGCTTTGCGGCTTGGTCAGGCCCCAGCCTGCCCCGCCCCCAGAGCCCCCGCCCCGTGCCCGGTCCTGTGCCGGGCCCTGCCGACGGTGCCCTCAGGAGCTGCAGAGTGAGGGGACCCGCAGGCAGCCCCCCGCAGGCAGGAGGGACCCTGGGTGCGGCCCTCGGCCCAGCAGCCCGAGGCGTTTCCAGGATGCGAAGGTGTGGCTCACCTGAGCCGGAGGACCCGCCCCCCCAGCCCCGCCCCCCCACAGCGGGCGGGCATCCGCCGAAAACACTGCTCCGGATGTTTGTCCCAGATGTGCTTCCAGAACACAGAGGGGGCAGAGGCTTTGCACGGCCCGCAAGGAAGCGTTAGAGAGAAAACTGGGCGTGCGAACGCTGCTCCCACGTCGACAAAGGTAAGTGTACAAACACATAGATTTTAATAAGAGGTGTAAAATACAGAAAGATACACGTCTTATGAAAAGCTCTTCAGCCACACGTGCCCACGGGTTCCCACAGGCTCCAGAGCGTCTGGTGAACACAGACGGGCCAGAGACAAGCCGCCTCCCCCGAGACGGTTCCCTCACCTGTGATCCCGGATGCCCGAGCGACTCCGCGTGGCTGGGCCCTCGGGTCACTTGATGCCAGGGCCACGCGGGGACCCGGCAGGAGGTGGGGACGGGGCGCAGTGGCGGCCGGGAACCCACTCGTCTCTGTGTCCAGGGCAGATGCCGAGTCTTGCTGGCTCATAGCATCTGGGTTAGCGGGAAAGTGCGGCCTTTCAACTTGACCTTAAGCCCGCCAAGATCAGGCACCCTCCTCACTCTGACCCCAGTGCAACCCCGCAGGGTGAGTCGGGCTCGCCCGCAGACAACGGTCCCCCTCACCCAGCCTCCGCCTGTGACACAGACTTTCCACTTTGATTCTACTTTTGTTGAGGCTAAACCTTCCAGAACCAACTTCCAAAAGCATGGCTGTGCCCCCGAGTCAGGGGCGCCACGGGCGGGACGCTGTGGGCTGTGTGCTGTGGGCCCCCCGGGCGCCGGGCACCGCCGGCGTCCCAGAGGGAAGATCTGCCGGGGAAGCTGCATCCGAGGGCAGCACAGCGATGCCTGGTCCTGGGGCAAGAACAGAGGAGGCCCCCCCCCCAGCCCCCCAGCCCTGACGTCTGTGTTACATGAGCGCCACGCACTCTGCTAAAGCAAAAGGGGTAAGAACGTCCCTCAAGTCCAGGGCGCTCACAAAACAGATGGTAAGTGAAAAGCGTTTAAAAGAGGCAGTAACTTGGTTGCCTCAAAGAATGGGGTTGTGCAGCCCCAGGGCCCTCAGAGATGAAGGGGTGGCCATTCCCATAGAGCTGACCGGCCAGAGCACCAGCCCAAGGCCTGGCCAACCATCCACACACCCACGTGACCAACGTGGTTCCAGAAGCTGGGGTTGGGGCATGAGTCACCTTTACGGCAAGGGACACAGAGTAAATAACGTTTTTATACTAATGAAGGTTATTCAGAAAGGACCGAGTAATTCAAATGCAGTTTTATCTTCAAATACGTGGATTCCGAGAATGAATGCCGCAGATGAACTGTGAGGGTTTACGCGCTTCTGTGACATGCAAAACTCTGGGCTGAGTGTTTGCGTCCCCAAACTCTTATGTTGACATCCTACCTCCTGTATTTGGGGGTAATTGGAGGTGGGGCCCCTGGGAAGGGCTTGGGTGCTGCGGGCAGCGCCTCCCGAGACCAGACCAGTGCCGTCTCAAGAAGAGGGAGCAAGTTGGGACTTCCCTGGGGGTCCAGTGGCTAAGACACCGCAGGGGGCCCGGGTTCAATGCCTGGTTGGGGTACTAAGATCCCACAAGCTGAAAAAAGAAAAGAAAGGAGGGGACGAGCGTGGGAGGAAGTCTATCCACATTATCGTGCCAACACGCAAGGTCAGGTCTGTGCAAGTCCACTTCCATGAAGCTTGAGGAAGCTGATTTATGGGGTGAAGGGTCGGGAGGAGGGCAGCCCTCGGGGGCACAGACTGGGAAGGGGCAGGGAGCCAATACTCCCTGTGTGCCCTTGTGAGCCTGGTGTGTGCCCAGTGAGCGCATAAAGGATACTGGTCTGTAGTTTCCTTGTAGTGTCTTTGTGCAGCTTTGGTTTAGGGTAATGCTGGCCTCAAAGAATGTGTTAGGAAGTGTTTCCCCCCTCTTAAAATTTTTTGAAAAGTTTGAGAAGGATTGGTGTTAGTTCCTCTTTAAATGTTTGGTAGAATTCACCAGTGAAGCCATCGGGTCCAGTTTCTTTGTTGAGAGGTTTATTATTGTTGTTATAACTGATTCAATCTCCTTACTAGTCATATTTCTATTCTTATTTTCTATTTCTTCATGATCCAGTCCTGGTAGGTATTGTATTTCCAGGAATTTGTCCATTTCACCTAAATTATCAACTTTGTTGGTGTACAGTTGTTCATAGTGCTCTCTTATAATCCTTTTTATTTCTGTAGCATTAGTTTTAATGTTTCCACTTTCATTTCTGATTTTAGTAATTTGAGCTGTCTATTTTTCTTTGTTCATCTAGATAAGATTAATTATGTTGATGTTTCCAAATCACCAACTTTTGGCTTTACTGATTTTCTCTATTGTTTTCCTATTCCTTATTTCATTTATTTCTGCTCTAATCTTTTTTTATATATGAATTTATTTATTTATTTATTGTTGGCTGTGTTGGGTCTTTGTTGCTGGGCGCGACCTTTCTCTAGTTGCGGCGAGTGGGGGCTACTCTTCGTTGCAGTGCGCGGGCTTCTCATTGCGGTGGCTTCTCTTATCGCGGAGCACAGCCTCTAGGCGTGCGGGCTTCAGCAGTTGTGGCTCTCGGGCTCTAGAGCGCAGGCTCAGTAGTTGTGGTGCACGGGCTTAGTTGCTCCACGGCATGTGGTATCTTCCCGGACCAGGGCTCGAACCCGTGTCCCCTGCATTGGCAGGCGGATTCTCAACCACTGCGCCACCAGGGAAGCCCAGGAGATACTTTTTTATGGTATCTAGTTTTTAAATCTATTGAGACTTAATTTGTGGTTTAACATATGATCTATCCTGGGAAGTGCCTCATGTGCACTGGAGAAGGATGTGTATGTTGTTGTCATTGGGTGGAGTGTTCTGTGCACATCTGTTAGATCTGGTTGGTTGCTTATGTCCTCTGTTTCCTTATGTGTCTTCTGTCTGGTTGTTCTAGCCAATATTATGAGTGGGGTTCTACAACTATTATTTTAGAACTCTCTATTTCTCCCATCAATGTTGTCAGTTTTTGCCTCATATATATTTTTTATTGGAGTATAGTTGCTTTACAATGTTGTGTTCGTTTCTGCTGTACAAAGAAGTGAATCAGCTATATGTATACCTATATCCCCTCCCTCTCGGACCTCCCTCTCACCCCCCATCCCACGCATCTAGGTTGTCACAGAGCACCGAGCTGAGCTTCCTGTGCTTTATAGCATGTTCTTGCTAGCTATCTATTTTACGCATGGTAGTGTATAGATGTCAATCCTAATCTCCCAGTTTGTCCCAGCCTCCCCTTCCCCCCGTGTCCACATGCCCATTCTCTACATCTCTATTCCTGCCCTGCAAATAAGTTCATCTGTACCATTTTTCTAGATGCCACATATATGTGTTAATATATGATACTTGTTTTTCTCATTCTGGCTTACTTCACTCTGTATGACAGACTTTAGTCCCATCCACATCTCTACAAATGACCCAATTTCATTCCTTTTTATGGCTGAGTAATATTCCATTGTATATACGTACCACATCTTCTTTATCCATTCATCTGTTGTTGGACATTTAGGTTGTTTCCATGTCCTGGCTATTGTAAATAGTGCTGCAATGAACATTGGGGTACATGTGTAATTTTGAATTATGGTTTTCTCAAGGTATATGCCCAGTAGTGGGATTGCTGGGTCATATGGTAGTTCTATTTTTAGTTTTGTAAGGAACCTCCATACTGTTCTCTACAGTGGCTGTATCAGTTTACATTCCCACCAACTGTGCAAAAGGGTTCCCTTCTCTCCACACCCTCTCCAGCATTTATTGTTTGTAGATTTTCTGATGATGGCCACTCTGGTGTGAGGTGACGCCTTATTATAGTTTTGATTTGCATTTCTCTAATAATTAGTGCTGTTGAGCATCTTTTCATGTGCCTCTTGACCATCTGTATGTCTTCTTTGGTGAAATGTCTATTTAGGTCTTCCTCCCATTTTTTAATTGGGTTGTTTGTTTTTTTGATATTGAGCTCCATGAGCTGTTTATATATTTTGGAGATTTAATCCTTTGTCAGTTGCTTCGTTTGCAAATATTTTCTCCCATTCTGAGGGTTGTCTTTTTGTCTTGTTTATGGTTTCCTTTGTTGTGCAAAAGCTTTTTGTTTAATTAGGTCACATTTGTTTATTTTTGTTTTTATTTTCATTACTCTAGGAGGTGGGTCAAAAAAGATCTTGCTGTGGTGTATGTCAAAGAGTGTTTTTCCTATGTTTACCTCTAAGAATTTTATAGTGTCCAGCCTTACATTTAGGTCCTTAATCCATTTTGAGTTTATTTTTGTGTATGGTGTTAGGTAGTGTTCTAATTTCATTCTTTTACATGTAGTTGTCCAGTTTTTGCCTCATATATTTTGATGTTCTGTCATTAGGTGTGTAAATGTTTATATTTGTTATAAGTTCTTGCTGTATTGATCCTTTTATTAATATTTAATGTCCTTTTTTGATTTAAAGTCTATTTTTTTCTGATATTAATATAGCCATCCCAGCTCTCTTTTGGTTACTGTTTGCAAGGAATATCTTTTCTATCCTTTCAATTTCAATCTATTTGAGTCTTTGGATTTATAGCAAGTCTCTTGCAGACAGTGTATAGTTGGAGCATGTGTTTTTATCCATTCTGTCAATCTGTCTTTTTATTAGAAAAATTAATCCATTTACATATAAAGTAATTACTGATAGGGAGGGACTTACATCTGTCATTGTGCTATTTGTTTTCTTATAGCTTTCCCTGCTCATTTCCTGCATTACTGTCTTTTTTGTGTTTATTTGATTTTTTTGTAGTGAAATGTTTAAATTCCTTTCTCATTTCCTTTTGTATATATTCTATAGCTGTTTTATTTGTGGTTCCCATGGGGGTTACATTTAATACCCTAAAGCTATAACACTCTAATTTGAATTTCTACCAGGTTAACTTCAAGGACAACAAGACCTCTGCTCCTTTACAACTCCATATCCACCCCTTTTGGTTGTTGATGTTACAAAATGACATCTTTGCACATTGTGTGCACAAAACATAAACTAAACATTCTTTTAAATGCATCATTCTCTTAAATTATGTAGAAAACAAGATTTGGAATTATATATCAAAATTACAATAATACTAGCTTTTAAACTAATAATTTTTTAAATGTATTCATGTCTTAAATAATATAGAAAACAAAAAGTGCAATAACAAGCCATTGTTTCAATAACACTAGCTTTTATAATTGCCCATATATTTACCTTTCTTGAGATCTTTATTTCTCCATATGTTTTTTGTCTAGTGTCCTTTCATTTCACTTGCATGACTCCCTTGAGCATTTCTAGTGGTCATGACCTTCCACAGCTTGTTCATCTGGGAAGGTCTTATTTCTCCCTCACTTTTGAAGGAGTTTTGGCAGGTATAGTGTTCTTGGTTGGCTTTTTTTTTTTTCCTTTATCACTTTTAACATGTCAGCCCACTGCTTTCTGGCCTCTAATTTCTTTTTTTTTTTTTCACTTTACACACAAATGTTTATTTCTCCACATTTACCTTTTTTAAATTGAAGTATAGTTGATTTACAATGTTGTGTTAAGTTTCTGGTGTACAGCAAAGTGAGTCAGTTATACGTATATACATACTCCTTTTCATATTCATTTTCATTATAGTTTATTACAGGATATTGAATATAGTTCCCTATGCTATACAGTAGGTCCTTGTTGTTTCCCTACTTTATATATAGTAGTTTGTATCTGCTAATCCTAAACTCCTAATTTATCCCTCCCTCACTGCCTTTCCTATTTGGTAACCATAAGTTTGTTTTCTATATCTGTGAGTCTGTTTCTGTTTCCTAAATAAGTTCATTTGTGTCATATTTTAGATTCCACATATAAGTGATATCATATGGCGTTTGTCTTTGTCTTTCCAACTTACTTCACTTAGTATGATAATCTGAGTCCAACCATGTTGCTGCAAATGGCATTATTTCATTCTTTTTTTTATCACTGAGTAGTAGTCCACTGTGTATATATACACCACATCTTCTTCATCCATTCATCTGTAGATGGACATTTAGGTTGTTTCCGTATCTTGGCTACTGTAAATAGCACTGCTATGAACGCTGGGGTCCATGTATCTTTTCAAGTCATAGTTTTCTCTGGATACATGCCCAGGAGTGGGATTGCTGGATCATATGGCAACTCTACTTTTAGCTTTTAAGGAACTTCCATACTGTTTTCCATAGTGACTGCACCAATTTACTTTCCCACAAACAGTGGAGGAGGGTTCCCTTTTCTCCACACCCTCTCCAGCATTTATTATTTGTAGACTTTTTGAGGATAGCCATTCTGACTGTGAGGTGTGAGGTGATACCTCATGGTAGTTTTGATTTGCATTTCTCTGATAATTAGCAGTGTTGAGCATCATTTCATGTGCCTCTTAGCCATCTGTATATCTTTTTTGGAGAAATGTCTATTTAGGCCTTATGCCCATTTTTTGATTGGGTTGTTTGGCTTTTTGTTATTGAGTTGTATGAGCTGTTTGTATATTTTGGAAATTAAGCCCTTATTGGTTGCATCCTTTGCAAATATTTTCTCCCATTCTGTAGGTTGCCTTTTCAGTTTGTTTATGGTTTCCTTTGCTGTGCAAATGCTTCTAGGTTTGATTAGGTCCCATTTGTTATTTTTGCTTTTATTTCTATTGCCTTGGGATAGTGACCTAAGAAAACAAAAATTCTCTGATTTATGTTAGAGAATGTTTTCTGGCATCTAAAATTTCTGATAAGAAATCTGTCGATAATCTCATTCAGGATTGTGTATGATGATTTGCTTCTCACTTGTTGCTTCCAAGATTCTCTGTCTTTGTCTTTTGAAAGTTTGATTATAGTGTGTCTCAGTGTGGGTTTCTTTGAGTGCATCTTACGTGGATTTTGTTGAGCTTCTTGGATATTTATATTCATGTCTTTCATCAAATTTGGGACGTGTTCAGCCACTATTTCTTCAAATATTCTCCCTGACCTTTTTTCTCTCTCGTCTCCTCCTGGGACTCCCACAGTGTGAATGTTGCTCTGCTTGATGGTGTCCCACATGTCCCTTAGGCTCTGTTCACTTTTCTTCAATCTTTTTCTTTCTGTCCCACATACTCACTAATTTCCATTGTCTTATCTTCAAGTTCACTGATTCTTTCTTCTGCCAGCTCAAATCTGCCTTTGAATCCATGTGTTGAATTTTTATTTTAGTTATTGTATTTTTCAGCTCCAGAATATCTTTTTGGTTTCTTTTTTAGGTTTTCTATCTCTTTATTCATATTTCTATTTTATTTGTACATTGCTGTCTTGACTTTCTCCACAGGTTCTTTCAGTTCTTTGAGGATCTTTAAGGTGGTTGTTTTAAAGTCTTCATCTAGAAGATCTACCATCAGGTCTTTTCATTGGTAGTTTATGTTGATTTATTTTTTCCTTTGAATAAGCAATGCTTTCCTGTTTCTCTGTGTGCCTTGTGATTTGTTGTTGTTGTTGAACATTTAACACTGGACATTTGAATCTAATAATGTGATAACTCTGGAAATTAGATTATCCCCCTTCCCTTGGGTTTGCTACTTTGTGTTATTGTTGTTGTTTATCGTTATAGGCTGTCTCTGTGCTGAGGATAAGCCTAAGGTATAAACTTAAGGTCTTCTCAGATCATTTCTGATCCTTTCCCTGGGCATGCATGGTCACTTTCTGATTTCCCCATATATGCATTTGTTTTTGAATGTCTGGCTCCCAAAAGAGGAAAAAGAAAAAAGTGAACAGGGATGAAGGCTGCCAGCCTTTTAAAGCCCCTGGAAGTCACTTCAGCTGGAGGGGGAGGGTCTTGCAACAATGGGGGAGGTGCAACAAGGGCCACCAGCCTGTTCATCTGCACCTCTGTGATCAGAAACAGCAATCAGTGATCAGAGCACAGATCTCCAATATCTGCACAGGGTCTTTTTTCCCCACCCTGGTTTCCCCAAGCTGTGTGTAGGCTGCTCCAGAAACAAATGCACAGCTGTCTTCCATGAGCATAGGGGGTCCAGTGTAGGTAGCTGCTACTGTGTTAAAAACTAAAATTGACCAAGATTAACCACAATTTACCATCCAAGGCTTTTCCTGGATATTTCAAGCCTTCAACAGACTCCAGAGTACCCAGATGGTTACGGGGAAGATTCTGCCCCTGCATTTATTGTCCAGGTGGGAGATGGAGTCTCACCTCACAGGTGCTTCCTACTCTGCCATCTTCCCTGAATCCTCTCTTTAAAAAGTACTTGTTATAAGGACCCTATAAATAACACGAACATCCACTGAAATGCGGGATGTGTCACACCTCTGTGTGTGTGTGTATGTTTAAAAGCATTATTTCTTATTGATCACACGGTAATTACAAGAATGTCAGACATAATGACCTATGCAATCTAAACAAGACAGACCAATTCAAATTTTCCATAGTGGGAAAATATACATATTGAAACTTAGCCATGTGTATAGACAGATGCCTGCAGCAAGAGTAGGTGACGGGAGGTTAGGGTTGAAGGACCGTGTGCAGTAAGATTGCTTCCCCTCCATCATAGTAAATACCTTCCAGTAACACATAGATATTCCACAAACATCTGAATACACAGGAGTAAAGTATGACCTGCCACATGTGCAAAGTGTTCTCACTATGCTGTTTCTGTGATACTCCCACAAAAATAGTAAATAGTGAACCCCATGCAGGTAGTAGGAAGCATCAATCATTTATCCCAGGTTGGACTTGGAGGGTGTTTACCTGAACATTAATACTTGTAAAGAGCCTATTTCTCCTTTTGCTCTGTCTTCTTCACTATTGACATGCACAATTGACAACCAGTTGATGGTTGTTTGACCTAAAGGTGATAACTGAAATACTCTTAAACACATAAGAATTTTAATAACATATTTTAGTCACCCAGTTAACATAAAACGTGGATCATCTATAGCTTTAGATCAAAAGGTAGAGGGAGTGCATCTGAACATCAGTGCTTTTAGGTTCAGTGTTCTGTAGTTCCTACCATTGTCCTAAGGAATGAAACTAAGACAACTTTATCAAAGCAGGAACTAGTTTGAACTCTTAGATCAGAGAAAATCCAAAACAGAAGAAATGTCACTCAATTTTTTCTCTGGGCCTTTTAAGAAAGTAGGCCAAATTTATAAATTATTCAAGGTTCATGTTGAGCAGTGGTGTTTTTCTGTGTGTAACTGTCTAGAGAACAAACCCAAAAGAACCCCCTAATGTTGTGACAGTGTTGACCCCGCCTTCACTCATTAGGAATCAGGAACCTTGAACAGCAGTTCAGAGTGTTCTTATACACCCCCATTCACCTTGCTTTTTTGCCAACTATTATGGCCAGTGTGTTTGTGGGGCAGGCATGTTCAACAAATTAGGCTTAAAGACCTTCTCTGGTTGAGTAGAAACCCTTCTAGAAAGAGTTGGCTGTGATTTGAAGCTATACTATAAAGCTATAGTAATTAAAACAACATGGTCTTGGCATAAAAATAGACACATAGACCAACGGAACAGAATAGAGAGCCCAGAATTAAACCCCTGCTTATACAGTCAACTAATATTTGATAAGGAGCCAGGAACATCCAGTGGGGAAAGGATAGTCTCCTCAACAAACAGTGCTGGGAAAACTGGAAAACCACATGCGGACCATGATATTGGACTCCTGTCTTACACCACTCAAAAAAGTTAACTCAAAATGCATCAGATGTAAACGTAAGACCCAAAACCCTAAAATTCTTAGTAGAAAACATAGGGAAGAAGCTCCTTGACATTGGTTTTGGCAATGATTTTTTTTTTTTTGGTATGGCACCAAAACCACAGACAACAGAGGAAAAAAACCAACAAGTGGGACTATATCAAACTTAAAGTTTCTGCACAGCAAAGGAACCATCAACAAAATGAAAAGGCAACCTATGGACGGGGAGGAAATGTTTGCAAAACATAGATAAGGGGTTAATATCCAAAATCTATTTAAAAAAATTAATACCACTCAATAACAAAACAAAAAAACCCATTTAAAATGGGCAGAAAGACTAAACAGGCATTTTTGCAAAGAAGACACCCAAATGACCAACAGATACATGAAAAGATGCTCAACATCACTAATTATCATGGAAATGCAAATCAAAAGCACAATTAGATACCACCTCACACCTGTTATAATGGCTCTTATGAAAAAGATAAAAGATCACAATTGTTGGTGAGGATGTGGAGAAAAGGGAAACCTTGTGCAACAGGCTTTCTCTAGTTGCATCGAGCAGGGGCTACTCTTTGTTGTGGTGCGTGGGCTTCTCATTGCAGTGGCTTCTCTTGTTGCAGAGCATGGGCTCTAGGGGCGTGGGCTTCCGTAGTTGTGGCACATGGGCTCTAGAGCACAGGCTCAGTAGTTGTGGTTCATGGGCCTAGTTGCTTTGCGGCATGTGGGATCTTCCCAGACCAGGGATTGAACCTGTGTCCCCTTCATTGGCAGGCGGATTCTTAACCACAGTGCCACCAGGGAAGTCCCCGGAGTATTTTATTTTTATACTTCTGAAATTTGTAAACAAGACAGCCTAGGTTAAACAATACAGTTTTCCAAAGCTGCATGTGCTCATTTCATACTGTTGATGTGAAGAGTTTTTCTGCTTGAAGTACAAAAATAATTTCCTAAAGCTCCTAAGCAGGAACACTACTGTTCTTATGATCTGTGATTAGATGAACTGATCAATTTCAGTTGGTAACATCCCTTTTTTCCCTTGGCAAGTGTTTAACAAATTCTAGAACAGATGCATTTTTCTAGGCTTACACCAACAATTTCATTCCAAATGTCTCCTGAGAGGCACGTACCATACACAGGAATCCATCTCTATCCTTCTCACTTTCACACACTCCAGAAATTAGTATGGACAAGCTCACCATTCTGTGTCTGTTCACCAGCAGGAACAGGGTGTCAGAAGTGGGATCTGAAGGCATCAAATCCCGAGACGCAATGGCCCCCAGAATTGAGCAAGGTACTCACACTGAGCCCCTTGTGCTCATCACTTCCATGAATTGCCACCTGCTTTTGTTTTGGTGAATCTCTTCTTAGACTTCAAGTTTTGCTCTTTTTGCGTTTTGAGCTCTCCAACTTTATTTGGGATCTGGAAAGTCTTTGTCGTTTCAGGGGGAAAGTTTTGTCCATTCCAGTTCAAGACTTTATCTTTGGTGAGTACTCAGTTGTTGTCTGGAGCATGGAGTGACAAGATTCTTTTTGGGGGATTGAGCTGTGATCTAGGAATTCGTTTTATTCCTTTTGGAATCTGGGCTAGGACTCTAGCAACTTTATTGGGTTTCCAGGACAACTAAGGGAAATGGGATCCCAGTCACCTAAATGTTTTGAGGGCAGTCCTCCTTCAGGGACTCCAGCCAGTTTCATGTTTAAAAACTATGGATCCGGGCTTCCCTGGTGGCACAGTGGTTAAGAATTCACCTGCCAATGCAAGGTACATGGGTTCGAGCCCTGGTCTAGGAAGATCCCACATGCCACGGAGCAACTAAGCCCATGCGTCACAACTACTGAGCCTGCGCTCTAGAGCCAGCAAGCCACAACCACTGAGCCCACATGCCACAACTACTGAAGCCCGCGTGCCCTAGAGTCCGTGCTCCGCAACAAGAGAAGCTGCCACAATGAGAAGCCTGTGCACCACAATGAAGAGTAGCCCCTGCTCCCTGCAACTAGAGAAAGCCCGCACACAGCGACAAAGACCCAACGCAGTCAAAAATTAATTAATAAATAATAAAAAAAAAAAAACTATGGATCCCCCACATGCACATTTTTAGCTAAGTGGGCTGAACAAACCAAAAGTAATCTGGAATTACAGTGGCCATTATGGGGAACGTTCAGTCTCCCTAAACTTGTTTTCCTTAAGATTAAATTGGAGGACTGTGGTTCTAAAATTAAACAAAATGAATGGCATATTTGTTTTCACTGGTAACTGGAAGCTTCCAAACATGCACGAAACTGTAAAATTGCCTCTTTGCAAGATACCATTTCTAAATTGGCTCAAACAACCAAAAAAAAAAAAAAAAGAAAGAAAAAAAGGAGAACAAAATGGCTTCCAAAGCCTTGTGCTTCTTGTGTCCCCCCCTGCCCCCAATTTCTTTGTCTCAGGTAGGGTCTTGTGTGTCTTCCCACTCCCTTTGCCTCAGATTCTGCCCCTAGAAACTATCTTGTGCTCAGGCCCTGCCCCCAACACCACCTTCCTCTCTCCTCCTCCATGAAAACCTGCCTCTTTAAAATGAGAGCCTCTGAAGATCCAAATGCTGACCCTAATTACTGCTTTTAAGTTAACTGGGGCAAACCACTAGGTGAGGAGATCCTGACTCTTGATCAGTGATGCTTTCAAGGAAAGATCTTGAGCAAAAGGGGAAAATGTAGAATTAATTAAGGAGCAGTCCACTAACCTTTGGAGTCAGGACAGGCCCGTAGGGGGTGCTCTCACACCCACCATGCATGTCAATTACCCCAAACAGGAAGATGCCTCTACCTACTATCCAGCAGGAAGAAGAAAACTTCCCTCCAACCCCACCCCCCAGCAGTCCAGCCAATCAGAGACTGCAGCAGCTCAGCCAATGGGAAGCCTCCATGCTTTGCCCCCCCCCCCAGCTCCTCCAATGGACTCTTCCGTTATCACAGCCCCTCCCAACTCCTCCTTTTCCCTATAAAAGCAAGTCCCCATTTCTTGTTCTCTGGGTTTGCCTGTGGTCTGTCCTTGTTTGCATATTCCGAATCACAGTTCCTCCACTACTCCTGAGTAAACTCACTTTTGTTGGTGAAATAACTGGCTGTCATATTATTACAGTTGACAGAGGCTTGAGCTTAGCCTTGAGCTGCACAGGTTTTGATTGCCTTGATGCTGTTACTCTGGCTGATGTGATCAGGTTCCAGGAACTTGGTTTTATCCAGGACAGGAAGCTTCTCATCCTCCCGTGGTTCTGTTATCGCAGGGCATGGGGGCTGGTGGAGGTGAGGGTAGAGAGTCGAGTGGCTCCCATTGCGACAGTGGCTTTCTTGTGTCACGTTAGGTTTTTTTTTCAATGCTAAACTTAATATTTCTTTAAAAAATCGTTTCAGAAATGAGTGTGAGATGTGGCTTAATTTGAAAGTCTTCTCTTAACTAGTGAAACCTAATTTAATTTCTATTTTTAAAAGGAATAAAAGGGAATAAGAATGTGAAGTGGTTGAAAGGAAACTAGAGTCGGTGTGGATGCCAGGGATGCTGGATGCTCTCCCCGCACCGGGTCCTTGTTACACTGTGGGAGCCTCTTTCCTTAACCATTTCAGTTCTCCTCCTCCCCAGCGGGAACCTGCGGCTCCGTGTCAGGCTCCAGACGCATTCCTCTGCGGAGAGAGGCCCATGGAAAGTAGCCGGCTGACAGGCACCCGTGGCCTGCAGACATTCTGGCCACGACTACCACGCGGGGTCACTGCAAGGAGGGGTCCTAATCAGGAGGGAGGGGTCATTGCCTCCAGGGGCCCCCACGCGAGCCCAGTCATCCCCATAGCCGCGCTCCTCGCGGGACCCCGACCCCCCACCCCCACCCACGGGGGCGCTCTGGGAAGCCAGCACTGGGGCTAAGGCAGCAAGCGAGCGACGGGTGGAGAGAAGCCGCCCCGCCCCGCCTCAAGTTCAAGGAGAGACCGCGCCCAGCCGTGCTTCCCTCTGATTGGCTGAACGAGAGAAAGGCCGGCGATGATTGGGTGGAGCGGACGCCCCTCGGCGCCCATTCTCCGCCACGGGGTGGGGGCGGATGTGATTGGTGCAGGCATCGGCGCGCCCCGCCCCGCGACGTCACTACCCGGCGTGCCGCGCGCCGCGCTTCCGCTCCGCCCGCTAATGTTTTGGCCGGTCCAAGATGGCGGTGCAAGAGTCCGCGGCTCAGCTCTCCATGACCCTGAAGGTGCAGGAGTACCCGACCCTCAAGGTGGGGTCTGCGGCCGGGGGGCGCCCGCGCCTGGCCGGGCGGCGTCGGGGGGGAGGGGGAGGGGCGGGGCGAAGGCCAGGGCGCAGCATGGGGCGCCGGGCGGAGGCCGGGGGTCTGGGGGCCGGACTTCCCCGGGGCCGGGGGTCTGGGGGCTGGGCTCCCCGGGTGCCGGACTCTGGGGGCCGGGCTCCCCAGGGGCTGGGGGCCCGTCTCTCTGGGGGCCGGGGCTGGCGGCCGGGCTTCCCGGGGGCAGGGGACCTGAGGGCCGGGCGGGTGTGGCGTGTGGCCATCCATGCTCCCGCCTGCCTTCGTGACAGGGCGGGGAGCGCGTCTGCCTGGCGCCCCGCTTCTCCTTCCGGAGCCCGATTGTGGCCCCTTCGTTCTATAATACCGTGAACTGCATCAGCGACAGTCCTGGTCGCAGACAGGCTGGTGACTTTGGAGGCTGGGATCTCAGGGCTGTGGGGTCGCGGGCGCCCAGCCAGAGTGCCCACCGTGACTGGCGGTTGGTGTCCAGCTCTCCTCCCGGAAGCTCGTGTCAGACGGTGTTGATGGATGGCTTCCAGCCTCTAATTAGGGAACCTGTGAGGAGAGACCTCACGACCCAATGGGAACCCATTTGCGGGGCGTCACCAAACCTGAAATACAGCCCTTGCCACTCGGTCGCCAGTTGGGTGACCTTGGATGGTCGCTGAGGCAAGTCGACTTACGCTGGGATGAAATCGGTGTTCCCGGGAGAGGGGTCGGTGCTAGTTCTTATCTAGTTAGTAGAGGATTCGATGGTGATTGACTACAGTGAAGCACCTGGGAGTAAATTCCTTCAACGCTCAAGGTTATAACATTCCCAGGAGAGCTGCGGCCGAGCCTGCGTGCGTCTGAATTCCTTTCCCGGGGGCCACGTCGCATCTCTCCTCCCGGAGGACCCAGCATGCCTGTCCACGTCAGTGGTGGCAGAGGGTGGGTGCGGTGTGGCCAGCTTGCTGTGAGCCCTGTGTTCACTTCCTCGGAGACCTCGGGAGGGTCCTCACCGCCTCTGAGGTTGTTTACTCCTGTCAGACGAGCACGCCTGGGTGGGCTCAGGGTGAAGAGAGGGCTGTGGCTGTGGGAAGGTAGCTGAAGGGAAGGAAGGGAAGCGCTGCTGGCCTGAGCCAGATGCCTGTTTGCTGGACCGCAGGTGTAGGGCGTGCTGTTTTGACATTCCACTCCCGCAAGACCCTGCGGCTCGTAGGCCACGATTCTCTGCTGCCCGGGGCACCCAACCAAAACCAAGGGGCGTGAGTGGGAACCGCTGACTGTGAGCTTTGGTCTCACTCAGCCCCTGCCAGGCCTGCCTCTTGACTGACAGACAAGAAGGTTCAGAGATGAAAACCGTGGTGGTGAATGTGGGGAACACCAGACAGGCAGGATCCCTCCTCCGAGTCCTTCTCTCTCGTTTCATAATCGTGAACGGAGTCTGAGTTGCAGACTTATCAAACAGGCTTTGATTAACGTAGTTAGGCAGATACTCCTAGAGGTAAAGGATTTTGTTTTTGGTTCTTTTTTGGCTGCATTGGGTCTTTGTTGCTGCACGTGGGCTTTCTCTAGTTGCGGCGAGTGGGGGCTATTCTTTATTGCGGTGGCTTCTCTTGTTGCAGAGCACGGGCTCTAGGCGCGTGGGCTTCAGTAGTTGTGGCACGTGGGCTCAGTAGTTGTGGCTCGCGGGCTCTAGAGCGCAGGCTCAGTAGTTGTGCCGCACACGGGCTTAGTTGCTCTGCGGCATGTGGGATCTTCCCGGACCAGGGCTCGAACCCGTGTCCCCTGCACTGGCAGGCAGATTCTCAACCACTGCACCACCAGGGAAGTCCCAAGAAATATTATAGTATCATTTCAAGTGAGCTTGCCAAATAAAGACATTTCACTTCTTTTCTGGAATGATTTTAAAAAGTAGAATTTTTGCAAGGTACTCTCTCCATTTTCCCTCACAGATTATTTAGATCCCACAGGATAATTCCTCTGTTCTCTTGACATGTGTGTCACTGCTGAGTTAACATTTTTGTCAGGAGTAATTCCTACTGGATAATGAGGACGTTTCACGAGGAACATGGGAAGGGCTGTTGGCTCGGGAGCTGTGCTGTTCATGGTCTGGAGAGAGTCCAGAGGCAGGGGGTGCGGGGAGAGGGGGCGGGGGGACAGGGCAGGGGGCAGGGGTGACGGCTGAGGGTGGGCGTTCTGGAAGGCGTCGGTTGTGCTTCTCTAGCCCAAAGGCAGCTTCTCGCGCAGGGTGGCAGGGCCGAGCGTGCAGCGGGCGAGTGCCCTTCAGACTGTACGGGGCTTCCTCCCTGTTGGAGGGCGGAGCGGCCCTCCCCTCCCGGAGCCCCTGCTCCCCCCGGGGCGGGGCGGCCCAAGCCTGTGGACGTTTGGGTGCGTCTTGGCCTCGGCCCCCAGATGTGAGGAGCACGCCTCTGGGATGCCTCTAGCTTTGCCGCCTGTCCTGGGCCGGGGGCGCGGGTGGTCCCCATGAGAACCACTGGTCTGGACCTTGCTGTGGGGAACTTGTTCTTACCGCAGCGGGCGTTCCCGGGCGCCCTGTGCTCCGGCCCTGGCTGGCACCTTTCCCGGCAGTGTGTCGGGTTGTGGGTCGCGCCCCTCAGGCCTCAGGGAAGGAGAAGTGGAAACTCCAGGGCATGACCCACCATCGTCAACTGGAAACCCTGTTCTAATTATGTTTTTAGAAGTTTTTTCTGATTATAAAAGCAATTTGTGTTTATTCTCCAAATTACTTTGCTAATTATCCCATTAGTTTTTGGAGTTTTTACTTCTGTTTTTTTCCTTTGGATAACTGAAGGAAAATCATATTTTGGAGGCCTTCTTTGTCACCGTCCAGATCAGGTGGGAGTTCGCTCAGCCCAGGGGAGGGACCTGGCATCATCTCTGGAAACCTGCTTTGGACCCTGACTCCTCCCCTTGAGCTCACCTGGGCCCACCTCTGGGCTCACCTGGAGCCTCATGCTGGCTCCCCAGCCCCTCTCCCAGCTGTCCCCTCCTCGTCACATGTGACAGGCTGGGAGTGTGGCCGTTGCTCCCAGCTGGGTCTGGAGGCAGATTCTCCTGTGTCTTTGAAAAAATCTGCTGCTTTTAATGTGGTGACGGTTTTGTTGACCAAGTACTGCCCTGCAATTTCAAATCCTGGCTTTGTACTTGTAGAAAGTTTGTGTGCCAATTACATGCTAAAGTTATAACTTTCAGTGCGGTTTTCCAAACTTGGTCTCAGCCGGGCTTGGGGGATCACGTGTTCTCAAGTTTGAGAAACGCTGGTAGCATAAAGTGTTCAGACTTTTGAGACAAGTATCTGATTATGCTGTGTCCCAGGTGGTGGCCGTGGCTGGGGCCTGACCTCTTTTTACTTTAGGTTTTGTGATTTCCCGAGTGAGCCAGTCCCTCCCTCCGACGCTGGCCGTCTCTGGTCCGCAGCTGCTTGCATCATGATTGCCTTCTTCTCAGGCTGCAACCTTGTCACACCTTCAGGGCAGTGTTTGTTCTCAGCTGAAAGAGCCCGCACGTGGCCTTGGCTTCCAGAGCCCCACACACCCAGAGCTCGGCTGCGTGCCCCTCTCTGAAGCGTGTGCCTGCCCCGCGCGTCCTCCTGGCTTCGCGCTCCCCTGTCTCTCACTGTCACTGGCGGGATGTTTGACCACACGAAGGCGACCTGGTGGCGTGTCCTGTCCTTGCGTCCTCCGCGCCGGGCCCTCCCGGAGAGACGTGGGTTGTCGTGAGGGGTCCCTGCTCACTGCTTGTGTTTTTAAGTGTTGTTAGTGTTTTAAACAGATTTCAAGTCTGGAAAAGAAAGGGCTTTCTAATCTCCATTTCTCTGTAAGGAGTGGGCTGTTGGAGCCGGTGCTGACCCCCAGCCCTGGGCAGGTGGTGGCAGAGCTGTTGGGGGAGCCGTGTGGCTGCACACGCCTCAGGCGCCTGGCTTCCGGCCGGGTCTGTAACAACCATGATCCCTGAGCACGTGACATCTGCGCTCTTGGAACTCTCGGAACAAACCTGGGAGAGGGGGACCCGATGGTGCACGACAGCGGGGCGGCCTCAGGGAGAGACGGGTGAGGCCCCGTCCTGGTCACATACTTGGTGGCAGGAGGCATTAAACGAGGGACACAGAGTTTCAGCGCACCGGTTTGGGGGTGGCCGAGGAGGCGTGTTTTGGAGAGGAGCCATGTGCGCTGAGTTTAAGTCTTGGCAACCCTGACACCGAAGGCTCACGGTCCCACTGGAGCGAGGCAGCTCGGACGTCCCCAGAGCCCTGCAAAGGGGGCAGGGGCCACTGAGCGCCTGGCTGGCGACACGGGCCCGGGGGCGGGGACGCGGCGGGGCGGGAAGACGGGCCGGGAAGAGGCGGGCGGGCTGAGGCAGGATGTTTGATGCTGACCTGAACCTGGCCAAGCAGCTTCCGCCGGGGTAACAGTTGGTTATTTTCAGGTGTACGTTTCTTACAACCTTTTGAAAACCAGAATTATGCACTGTTTCAATCACTACTAACCAATAGTTAACAACTAAATATTGCTGAGTAGTTTGATAACTGGACTATGGCGCAGAATATGGCCGAGGGGAGAAAAGCCCCAGCTGGGCCGATGGCCTCGCTGTCCACAGAGCCAGCCTTCCCCTGCCACCACGCGCAGCCCCTGGGGCCTGGCCTCGTCCCCTTTCCGGTCATGACAGCGGCCCCCCTGCCCTGCCCCATCTGAGCCAGACCTCCCCCAGCTCCCCGCCCCATCCTGTGTCCCGCCCAGGTCTCTGCACGTGGGAGCCGGCGTCCTAGCGCTCCACCAGCCGGCTGGGCCAGGGCTCTGCCGACGTGACGTTGCCCACGTGGCCCCAGGCCACCACCCTGAGCCGGATCCGGCCCTGCGGCCCCTGCGCTCTGGCCCTCACCCTGGTGTTTTCTTTCTGGCTTCGGTCACCCTCTGGCGCTTTTTCTGTCAGATGCCCCCTTGGGACACTGGTCCTCAGTGAGGGGCCGTGTCTGGGCGGTTGTCGCCCTCCCAGCGCCTGGAAGAGCTCCTGCCCGTGGGGGGCACCGGCGGTAGCTGTTGGCCGAGGGAGCGTCGCCTCTGTCTGGGGGGAAATCCCTTAAACAGTCACATCCCACTCTTGTCCATGAGCGGCATTCCGGGTGGGACAGCCTTCGGAGTTTCCTTTCTCACCCCCCACCCCGGCCCGCACCCCTCTCTCCTTCCTTCAAGGCTCAGCTGCCGGGGAGGAGTGTCTGCGCCCTGCCCCTCTGTGCACTCACGGTGTGCATGCCGTGGCCTTCTAGGTGACAACTGGACAGCACCCTCGGGGCACCCCCTTCGAGATGGCCACCTCCCGGTCTCATGAGCGGCCTCCGGGCTGGTTTTGCCCCATCACTCCCTGGCAGGGCTCTGGCCAGGATCTCCAGGTGACCCCATGGTGCTGCCTGAGCCCCTGACAGCGTCTGGTGCTCGCCCCCACCTCTCACCACGTGTGCCACAGGCCGCCCTTCCTTCCCGGCGTAGGGTCCCAGGCGGCTTCCATGACGCCACCCACACCTGGCTCCTCCCAGGCTCACAGCCGCCCCTCATCCTCCTTGTTGGGACTGCTCGCTGCCTTGGTGACCTTGTTTGAGGACCGCCGTGTGTACCGATGACTCCCAGCTGGATCCCCTCGCCAGCCCCAGAGCCTTGGACCTGGGAGCCTGTCAGACGTCCCCTCTTGGGTCTGTAAGGTGTCCCAGCATGTGGAAGTCTGAACTCGTTGTCTTACCCAGCTCCTTCGCAAACCCGCTCCCCCATCTTCCCGGTCTCACTGGGGGACAGCGCTTCCATCCCATTTGGCTCAGGCTGGGACCCTGGAGGCAGCCTTGACCCCGCCGTCCTCAGAGCTCACATCCAGCCTGTCCTCACATCCTTTTCACTCTGCCACCGTGGCCTGAACCAGTCCGTCTCCGGGTGGTTGAAGGAGCCCCCGGCTGTCCCCGGCACTGCCCGTGCTTCTTCCTGGCTGCCTCCGTCTTACTCGGGGTAAAGTCCAGGGTTGCTAGAGTGGCCCTCCAGGGCCTCATGACTTGGCCCCCTCTTCCTCCTCCCCCACATCGTCCTCCTCCCCCTCCTCCCCCACCTCCTCGCCTCCCCCTCCCCCTCCCTCCCCGCCACCTCCACTCCTTTGGACACTGAGCCACAGTGGCCTCCCCGCTGCTACAGGATGTGCCAGCATGGGGGGCCTCAGAGTCTTTGCTCTTGTTTACTTTGTCCAGAATCCTTTCCCCCAGATGTCAGTCTGGCTTATTCCCTCACCTTCCCTGGTCTCTGCTCAGGTAACCACCTTCTCAGTGCGACCACCTTATTTAGACTGGGAGGCCCACCATCCCCTCTTCTGCTCTGTTTTTCTCCTTAGCTGCCGCTGCCATTTGACTTAACTGTGTTTTGCTTCTTTGTTTCTAACCACTGGGATTATAAACTCTTTGGAGGGCATAGAAGAAATAACTCTTCAAATAACAGATGAATTATTAAATATTATTTTGGCAATTCTATCCAGTGAAGTAAGATTGAAACAAGTAAATGTAGCTATTAGAACGAATGAGACAGAATATGTTTATGTACCCAGAAACACAAGCAAACTAACCAGAAAATGACTGCAATTAATTATAAAGGTCAACACAGTAACTGGGTACATGAAAAATAGACAAAAGTCAGTCACTTTTCTGCATCCCAGCAATAACCAGTAGAACATCTCCTGGGAAAATGCCAGGAGGGGTAAAACGTTAGGGTGACCGCAGCACGCCAGCAGTGGGCGCCAGTGGAGGCGCCGTGGCTGGCAGCGGCAGCGGGGGCTGGGTTTCTGTTTGCAGGTGCTAGCAGCAGCCGTAAAGACGCCATCTGACTTCTCTGTGTGCTCGATCAGACCTTTCTTATTTATCACGAGGGAAGCTCCAAGAAGGGTGTCTCTGCGGGACACCAGGGTTTGCTATGAAACTGCGGAAGTAAGAGCCCTGTTGCAAAATTGCTGGCTTTGGTTATACGTTGTATGGAAAAGGTGAGACGGTGTTTCCCTGGCGTCATGCATGCAGTCGGCACTGGTGCCTGCTCGGGCTCTGCGTGCCGTGTTTGGTGAGTGAGCCGTCCCGGGCCTGGAGACGCTCCTGTGGAGGCCTGGTGCCAGGCTGCCTGTGTTTGCGCCGGCGAACTGAGCATTTGCAGCGTGCACTGTTCTGCTCATACTGCCCTTGCTGAGATGGACCAGTGGCACGAAAGGATGCCTGTGAGTAACCAGCAGTCGCGGGTGAGAGGACCCTGCCCCCAGGAGGGAGAATATGGAGGTGCTGGCAGTGCCCTTCCCGCCTCCAGCTTTGTCCGCACTTCACGGAGTGAAAAGTCCATCTCATCGCGCCCCCCTAGAGGTGGACCAGCGACATGTCACTTTTCAAGAAGCCTATTTGAGAGAGGGGGCTTGAAGCACTGCTGTCCTTCGTGAGCCTCCCTCAGGTGTGTGCTGTGCCCGGGAAGGTCAGCCCAGGGGAGCGTGGGGCCACTGTGACTCGTGAGACTCCCGTGCCACACGCCGGAACACGAGGCGCGGCTCTCCAGGCCAGGCAGGGGCGTCTGCTGCCATTCAGGGCTCAGTCCAACACTTTACAAGATGTTGTTAGCTTTGTGATAAATATTTAGAAACCTCTTCTGAGGTTTCTTAATTGTGAAAGATAAAAGGCCTCATGCCATTGGGGAAATACTTCCTTCCTGTGCTGGTAAAAATGGCTGAAAACATTATGAGAACAAACTAAAATGCATCTCTTTGTCAGCAAATACTGTGAGAAAACCCACAGCAAACACTGGAGAAGGTTTGAAGAAACACGTACCAAAGCAGATGGCACGGTGTGGGAGGGCTGCTGTGGAACTGGGTGAGAGTACAGATGTTTCATACAGGTCTCGATTAGGGTGTTTGCCAGATTCTGTTTCAGTTAGGAAAACAGGAAGGATTACTTTTTGCGAGTCACTGAAGGGGAAAGAGGTACTGGAGGAAATATAATTTAACATTCAACTAATTAAATGGAGAAATTCTATGATCTTAAAAGCTGTAGTGAAACAAATTACCAAGGAAACATTAAGTAGATTTGATTAATACAAATTTAATTTTTTGGTATAACCAGATAAGATAAAACCAGAATTTAAAAGCAAGTAACAAACCTTAAAAAAATCCACCAAATGTGAACCATAAAAAGCTGGTTCAAATTGATGAGAAAGCTCCAATACCCTCTTCCTTGTTGAGTATTGGGTGAGGAATACAAACAGAAAATATGTAGAAGGAAAAATGTGTTGAGTTGAACCGCATAAAATCACCCTTTTGTAAAAATGATGGCTGAGTAGCCTATACCATGTAAAAAGATTAAAAAAAAAAAAAAAAAACTTCCCATAAAGAAAAACCCAGGACATGATGGCTTCACTGGTGAATTCTATTAAATGTTTAAAAAAGAGTTAACATTGCTCCCTCACAAACAGCCAAAAAATGGAAGCGGAAGGAAGTTTCCCAGCTTGTTCTGTGAGGTCAGTTTTACCCTGATACCAGAACCAGACAAACAATACCACAAGAAAACTACACACCAGTCCTTATGAATGAATATAGGTGCTAAAATCCTCAACAGCATGCCAGCAAACTGAATCTGACAACATATGAAAAGGATTATGTACCATGACTAAGTGGGATTTACCCCAGGAATGCAAGGTTGGTTCAACATGTAAAAGCCAACATAATGCCATACTAATAGTATAAAGGACAAAAACCACATGATCACCTCAGTAGACACAGATAAAAACACTTGACAAAATCCATCACCCTTTCATGATAAAAACACTCAACAAACTAGGAATAGGAGAGAACTTCCTCTACCTGATAAAGGGCATCTCTGAGAAAACCACAGCCGACATCGTGCTTCATGGTGAAACACCAAAAGCTTTCCCCTAAGATCAGCAAAAAGACAAGGACGTCCACTCACCATTTCCGTTCAGCATTGTCCTGGAGGTTCTGATTGGGGCAGCTGGGCAAGAAAAATAAATAGCAGGCATTCAGATTGGAGAGGAAGAAGTAAAACTCAATTTGCAGATGAAATCATCTTGTGTATGGAAAGTCCTAAGGAATACACATGTATACAACACACACACACAAACCTGTTAGAACTAATAATCTGGTTCAGCAAGGTTGCAGGATACAAGATCAGTTTATATAATAGAAATAATTTGTATTTCTGTATCCTAGAAATGAACAGTGAAAAGGGAAATGAAGAAAAGTTTTATTTACAATAACACTGATAAATTGGATTTCATTAAAGGGAAGAAGCTTGTGTTTCAAAGGTATGCTGTTAAGAAAGTGAAAAGACTAACAGAAGAGAGAGAAAATATTTGCAGATCATTTTTGATAAGGATCTATTATCCAGAATATGTAAAGAACTCTTACAGTTCAATAATATAAAGACAAATAACCCAATGTAAAAACGAGCAAATGGTTTGAGGAGACTCCTCTGAAGAAGAGATACAAATGGCTAATGAGCGTAAGAGGAGATGCACGACATAATTCGTCATGAGTGAAGTAACGAAAGCGTGATGAGGCACTGCTTTATGCCCATGGGAATGACTGTGAGCAGAAAGATGGGCAGTAACAAGTGCTGGAGGAGGGTGTGGAGAAGCTACAATCCTGACAGACGCTGAGGAATGTAAAACGGCACAGCTGCGGTGGAGAGCAGTCTGGTAGTTCTTCAGAAAGTTACACACAGTTACCATATGACCCAGCAGTTCCACTCCTAGATAATCTACCCAGGAGAAGTGAAAACGTGCCCATACAAACACCTGTGCAGGAATTTATAGCCTTATTATTCATAATAGCTCCAAAGTGGAAGCAACTAAAATGTCCATCAACTTATGAGTGCATAAACAAATGTGGTATTCGCATAATGGAATACTATTCAGCCAGAAAAAGGAATGAAGTACACGCTACATCACGGATGAGCCTTGGAAGCATTATGCTAAGTTTAAAAAAAAAGCCACACACAAAAGGCCACAGAATGTATGATTCCATTGATATGCAATGTCCAGAATAGGCAGGTCCATTCAAGTAGACAGTAGATTAGTGGCTGGTTGCTTGGCTATGGGGAGTACTTCTGTAGGCAACGGGTTTCTTTTTGGGGTGATGAAAATGTTCTGGAAGTAGATGGTGCTGATGGTTGCACAGCCTTGTGATTGTACTAAACACCACTAAGTTGTTTACTTGAATTAAAAGGGTGAATTTTATAGTATCTGAATTATATCTCAATTAGAAATTGGTAAAATAAAAAGTGATACAGGGGGACTTCCCTGGTGGCGCAGTGGTTAAGAATCCGCCTGCCAATGCAGGGGACACGGGTTTGAGCCCTGGTCCGGGAAGATCCCACATGCCATGGAGCAACTAAGCCCGTGCGCCACAACTACTGAGCCTGCACTCCAGAGCCTGTGAGCCACAGCTACTGAAGCCCACGTGCCTAGAGCCCGTGCTCCGCAACAAGAGAAGCCACCGCAGTGAGAAGCCTGCGCACCACCACGAAGAGTAGCCCCCACTTGCCGCAACTAGAGAAAAGCCCACACGCAGCAACGAAGACCCAATGCAGCCAAAAATAAAATTTAAAAAGGGGGGTGTGGTTTAAAAAAAAAAAAGTGGTGCAGCTTACCTTAAATTATCTTTCAAAGGGCGAAGGTTTTAGTTTTGATAAAGACTAATTTACTGATTCCTCTTTTACAGTTAGTGCATTTTGTATACCTGCAAGAAATCTTTGCCTATTTCAAGGTTGTGAAGATTCTCTCCTATGTTTACGTCGAGGATTTTTACAGTTTCAGCGTTTATGTTTAGGTGTGTGGTCCATTTCAAGGGAATCTGTGCAGATTGTATGGGGCACAGGTTGAGGTTTGTCCTTTTCCGACGTGCGGTCCAGTCCCGGCGCCTCTGTTGGGAGACGGCTGGTCCTCTCGGCCCTGAATTGCCCTGTCTCTCTGGCTGGCCACACTGACCGTGCACGCGGGTCCACCCCCAGGTCCCCCACCCTCCTTGGTCTCCGTGCCTTCCTGGACCAGTGCTTTGAATCAGGCACCATTGCCCGTATGTTACCAGTATCATTCAGGATATTTTTTTATCCAGGTAGAAAACAAATGAGCCGTCTCCATCATTTCTAAGTGTCCAGCAGTGCTGAGTCGCGCTCAGATCCCTAGGACTCTCTTAAGTCAGCTCGGGCCACTCTGACAGAACGCCCCACAGCACACACTGTTCCTGCCGGTCCTGGAGGCGGAGTCCCAGAGGAGGGGCCGGCACCCCCCAGCACAGCTGCTTCCTGTTCCCGCTGGGAGCGGCCCGAGGTGTGCGCTGCTCTCCTCGTGGTTGTGACTGGCGTTTCCCCGAGTCTTAGTGGTGCTGAGCGCCTGCCCACACGTGTCGGGGCCGCGTCCCTCTTCTCCGGAGAAATGTCAGTTGAGGTCCGTGGCCCGTTTCTCAGTTGGGTTATTTGTCTCTCCGTCGTGGAGCTTTCGGGGCTCCTTATGAAGCCTGGATAGTAACCCTTTATCAGGCGTGTGGTCTGCAAACATCTCTTCCCGTTCCCGGGTTGCCGTTGCGATCTGATGATTGCTCCCTTTGCTTTGCAGAAGTTTTAAACTTTAATGTAGTCCCATTTGTTACTCTTGTTTTTATTGCCTGTGCTTTTAGGAATGTATTAAAGAACACATATTTTTTCTCTTGGTCTGGCTCTTTGTTGGTTTCCCCCCTCACTGCCATTTCTCATATCTCTGTGATTTTGTTGTCTCACCAAGGACTGTCTCTGAGTAGTTTTCCTCCCAGAAGGGGTTTGGCTGCTAAGGGGTTTGGAGCCTTGCCTATCTGAAAGCATCTCAATTTTGCCTCGTTCTCAGTGATACCTTGGCATGGTGTAGAGTCTTCAGCATTTCTGAAATTCCACCCCTTCTTTTGGCAAAAGCCCCTTGGGAAGGAGGCTGAGGAGCTGTGGGTGACAGAACAGCAGGGGACAGTTGGGGAAAGGCGGGAGAGGCAAGGCCTGGGCGGCCCGGCGGCCCCGGGAAGGACGTCGATTCCAGGTGCTCGTACAGGGGGAGGGGGCACGGGCAGCAGAGGGTGGGACCCGAAAGCTCAGCCGTGCAGAACGCGTGGCCCAGCTGGCGTGGGCCCCGAGCATGTGGGCCGGCGGTCTGTGATGTGGGAGGATGGCCAGGGCCAGGAGCGGCGTGGGGCTGGTGCAGGTGCAGGGGGCGCCTCTGGGGGACGGGAGGGTCCGGAGCCATCAGGAGCGCAGGTGGGGCCGGGTGTGGGCCATGGGCGGGGGCGGCACCCTCGCCGCCGCCACCACCACCACCACCACCACCACCGGCCGGGCTGTGCCATGGTTCCGTTCCCGCACTGCGGACGTATGCCAGATCCTGAGTCGGCTTCTTTCCTCAGAAGAGAAATAGGTAAGCTTGAACTATCACCTTACGGTATAAATTGTTGGGACTGGATCCTGACAGTGGACTGAGGATGAGTGTGAGAGCGTCACCGGCATCTTTTTTGGATAAGAGTTAAAAGTCGGATCCCCAGCCCACGGAGCTTTCTTTGGAATCCCCCTGCCTCGGTGACGCTCACGGGTGTACCGGTGTGTGCCCGGCCCGTGCGGGCTCTCTGGCCCGGGACAGGGACCCGCGGACTCCTGGCCCGTGATCGCGCCCGTGCCTGTGCAGGCATGTGACTCTTTTCTTCTGTGTCGTGGTTGTTTTGATTACATTTATTGGAATAGAATTTTAACGTCTGGATGTGATAATAAAAAACAACTTAGGAGCTTTTGTTTATTGTGCATCGTGGGATTTGTTCAATTTGTTTTCTAGTAATTCCACTTTGTTTTCTTTTATGAATGTATCGGTCCAGCTCAGATTACAAATACACAGTGTGTTCACGCAGGCGGCCTGCGGGACCCGGGCAGGCTGCCTCCGCTCCTGGCCCTGGGTCCTGAGGGCACAGCCGGTGACCCACTTCCCAGTCGTTGTGGAACTGAGTGCTCACTCTTTCAAGCAGTAAAATTAACGCCTACACTCACTTGGGTTTAACCAACAGCCTGGAAGGGAGTTTGCAGTCATCAGTGACACCCCACCAGCCCTGACCTCAGCCCCCTGCGGGTGTCTCTCCCTGTCTGCGCACCATGGAGGCTGCCTGGGGGGGTCGTCGGGTCAGGATGGTGGCGTTGGGGGGCAGACCGACGGCAGCTGAGGACCCTGGGGCATCTTGCCCGGTGCTGGTGTCACACAATCTTGGGGTTGCTCTACGTGCCGCTCCCATTACAGAGACCCATCCCCCCCAGTCCTGGTCGTGGAGACCACGGGTGGTGGTTGAAGGCTGGGTCGTGCCTCCACCCTCCAGAAATCCCATCCTGTGGCAAGACACACCCTCCACAGGAGCTGGGGGGGATCCTTCACCACATGTGGTTTGCTGTCTGCCACAAGCCTGACACCGTGTTGGGTGCTGTGTGCAGTGGTCACTTTCTGACCAAGTGGACACCGAAGGAGTCCCTCCGTTTTTTCTTACAGGAAGTACTGAGTCCAGAGGAGGCGGCCAGTGTGGGGGGTGGACCACGGAGACCAGTCCGGTGGCCCGTGCAGGGGAACCCACGCCGCCCACCAGCAGTAGGTGGCCCCGAATGTCCTTGTGAGGCCGTCTCCCGTGTCCTGCTGGGCTTGGTCTCTTAGCTCGGTTGTGCTTTGATAGCCACCCCACAGCAGGTCATCAGCGAGCCCGAGTCCCAGCGGGGTGACCACCCCTCGCCGAGCGCACCCCATCACACATGGCAGATGTGGCTCGGCTCGTGGCATTCTGCCCCTCAGACTACTGATGAGACCCAAGGCGTGGACAGGCATGTTTACGCACTGCCGAGTGGGAGTGGTAGCTGAGGGCAAGGACAGTGCTGGCCTTGCTGGGTCTCCGGCGAAGAGTCCTGCTGTGGTGGCCCCTCCGTGGCTGGAGCCTGGCCCTGCCCATCTCTGCCATCACCCCGGGGTCTCTGCTGCTGGGAAGCCCAGGCTCTGAGCCAGGCCCAGGTCTCCTCCCTGCCAGGCACGGTACCTGGCACACGGCTGGTGCTTAGCAAGTGTCGGTGGAGCCAGCAGTGCCCCGGGAGTGGGTGCTTCCCTGCTGGGCAGGTCTGAAGACGAAGCGCTCACAGGGGCGGTTTGTGGCAGCCATCGCAGAATTCCACGGAGACCCGCCGTGTGAGCAGGGAGTCCCTGTCTTCGGTGGGTTTCCCTAGGGGTCCCTGGAGTGCGGTGCGGGACCCTGCCTGCTGCGCTGTGATGACCTCGGGGGCCGACGCGTGTGTGAGCAGCAGTTCTCCAGACGTCTCAGTGACGCTCTGTGGGTTTCCTATCTTCCCGTGCTCTGGAGGGAATGGGTGTGTTTTTAATGACTCGGGAATGGGCGTCCTCTTGTTGAGATCAGTTAAATGTGTGCCTGTGATCTCCCATGGGTGCTGATGCCGTCACCTTCCTAACCCTGAGGTGCACCTGAGGTGCTGCTTTCTGTCCGGCCTCAACCTGGTGCCCGCCGGGCTCATCAGCATCTCTGCTGCACATCGTGGGCTTTCACGTCCAACCGATTAAAGCCCGCAGTACTGCTCTCCTTTTTGGTCATTTCCTTAACTGTGTTATTCTAGATGAACTTGGTGATCTTTCTGTCCGCTGACTTGTGGAGGCTTCTGGGAAGAGTGGAGGCTGCACTACATCTTAGATGTGGGTCAGGGTGCATCTCAGCCTTTGTGTCCTTGTCTAGGAACACAGGTGACCCTCGCTCACATGGGCCTTTTGTGGGGCTCGGGCAGGTTTTAGAGGAGATGCATTTTTAGAGAATGAGAAGCCGAAGCCTCTTGCCTCAAAAGATGCCACAAAGGAGGCCCGCACATCCCGCGTGGACGATGGGTGGCGCCCACCCGCCGACAGTGTGGACTCAGTGGCCTTCTGTCTTCTGCAGGTGCCCTACGAAACGCTGAACAAGCGCTTCCGTGCCGCACAGAAGAACATTGACCGGGAGACGAGCCACGTCACTATGGTAGTGGCTGAGCTGGAGAAGACCCTGAGCAGCTGTCCGGCCGTGGACTCTGTGGTCAGCCTCCTGGATGGTGTGGTGGAGAAGCTCAGTGTCCTCAAGAGGAAGGTCAGTGCTGCTTCTGGCCATGCTGCCTACTCTGCCCCCAGGCTGCACGCACCCCATGGGCGCACCCTTCACCCAGCTGTCCTGAGAAGGGGCTGCCTCCTGGGGGAGCTGCGGTGGAGGGGCCCCCCTCCCCTGCTGTCTGCGCTCTGGAGTCTATGTCAGCTGTAAGGCCGGCTTCCCGGCCCACATTCCTGTTCCTGTAGGGCCAGCTTATCCTGACTCCAGAGGTCCCAGGGAGCCCAGGTGGGGGAGGCCAGGATGGGTAGTAGATTGATTTATTATTTTCACAATTTCACCTCAAAACAGCACATAGGGTATCTTGTTTCTGGGAGTGGTAGGTATGCCCACTGATAGGCCCTAAAAAGTGAGATAAAATATTTGAAAACATTTTATTCACCAGAATTGGAGAGCAGGGTGTCGGGGGGCTAGAAGGCAAGGGACCCCTGCTGCCTAGAGAGAGCCCCCAGCGAGGGCCTCTCTGGCCAGGGACTCAGGGCCATTAGAGTGGGGGGCCTGATGGCAGGACCCAGCAGCACTACACCTCAGGTGAGGGTGCCCAGAAGTGGACTTGCCGGGCGAAGCACTGCCGCCCACCCCCTCCTTCAACCTGGTCTGAGTGGTCCCAGCGGGTGCTGCCTCCAGGCTCCAGGTAGAGTAAATGCAGTTCTCTTGAGTGGAGGATGCCTTCTAGCTGAGCATCAGATTGTTCAACTACAGTAACCAGCACAGGTACACAAGACACCACGACTGCGACACCGCAGGACTAGAAAGAGATCTGCACAGACTTCAGGTACAGAAACTATCAAATACCGTACTTTACTGTGCTTAAAGGATGAAAAAAATAGCTTGAAAATATCTGCAGGGAATAGAAAGTATGTCATTTAAAGTTAAAAAGAACCAAGTAAAAATACAAGAAGTGAAAAATAGCAAATGAAAAACTCAAATGTTTGCTTACCACAAACATTTTAACACTTAACAATCAGACCAAGCTAAAGAGAGAGTTAGTGAGCTGGAAGGTGGGTCTGAGGAAATTACCTAGAATACAGCACAGGGATGAAAAGACGAGAGCACATGAGAGGGTGAGAGATTAGGGAACAGAGCAGGGCCTCTGCAGTGGGCCAGAGTCCAGCAGAGGCGGGCGGGAGCAGAGATGTGCAGGGAGAATGACGGGGAGACCTAAACAGGTTAAATAAAAGTAAACGTAACTAGGATTTTCACATAGTGAGACTGAAGAAAAGAGAGACAGAAAAATCTTAAAAGCAGGTAGAGGAAAATCCACTTGTCAAGGAGCAGCAAATATCCTGACAGCTGACTTCTTGATGGCAGTTGGAAGCCAAACCATAGTGGAATGTGCTGGAAGGAAACAAGGGCCGACCAGAATTCTGGACCTGCTGTCCAGTGTGTAGCCACCAGCCACCTGTGCCCATTAACATTTAAATGGAATAAAATCAAGAATTCACTGCTGGGGCTGCACGAGCTACACTTCAGGTGGTTGACAGTGGCTGCTATGTGACGCAGGTGTAGAACACTTCCACTTGGCTTTCTTAATTTTGAGCAAAATTGCCTGTAAGGGAAAGTATTATAAAAGATAGAAAGTCACGTTACAATGTAAAGTAGTTTCATTAACCAGGAAGCTATGACAAATTTAAAGTTCTACGCCTCTGGCAGCACAGCCCCAGCGTGTGTAAAGCAGTAACATCCCTGAGGAGGTGGACAGACCCTGCCGTCCCCTCGGTAGCAGCAGCCCCCACACTCTTGCTGCTCGTGGCCCTGGGCCCCAGCTCCCCTCTGACCTCCCTGCCTCCTGGTCCTCGGCGGTCAGGGTGGGGTGCCCGGTCGCTGCCCGTCCTGAGCGCCCCCTCTGTTCGCGTGTCACAGGCGGTGGAGTCCATCCAGGCAGAGGATGAGAGCGCCAAGCTGTGCAAGCGCAGGATCGAGCACCTCAAGGAGCACAGCAGCGACCAGCCAGCAGCGGCCAGCGTGTGGAAGAGGAAGCGCATGGACCGCATGATGGTGGAGCACTTGCTGCGCTGTGGCTACTACAACACGGCTGTGAAGCTGGCGCGCCAGAGTGGCATCGAGGTGGGCGCGGGGCTGCGGGTTCCCAGGGCCACGGGCTTCCCAGCCCTGCGTGGAGGCTCCACTCGGCCATTCGTGCGTCCTGAGCCGGGAGGGCCCCTCCTGCCCGTGACGGCTCTAGGGGTGTGTTGCACCTGCCGCAGTGGTTTGCACGCGTTGCGAGGAGCAAGAGTGTGGACAGGGACCCCTCCCCCCACCGCTGCCCGCTTTCCTGCCGCCAGGCGCGTCCTGTGACCGTTCTCCTGGGGGTGACGCCTTTCTCTGGGGTCAGGCACGTTTTCCATCTGTCCGTGTGTGGTGGCCCCGGGGGTGCAGGTGTGGAAGTGCTCAATACCCTAGGCTGCTGGCCAGTGGTGAAGGGGGCTGTCACCAACCCCCGCCAGGCCTCTGCAGGTCGGCCTGCACCTTTCTCTGGCCTTTGGGGCGGCGTGGCTGGGGGCAGTGGTACCCTGGTGTCCCGAGGGCAGCCTTCACTGGGGGGGGCAGGGGGGCAAGGAACAGTTGCTCGGGCTGCTCAGACCAGAGTGCGTGGCCACCCGACCCTGTCCGCGTCCTGTGTTGACTGGAGCCTCTGGCGGCAGAATCCGTGTGGACGGCGGTGTCTCCCTCGTCTCCACGTGGGGTCCCGTCTCAGCCTGCTCCTCTGCCACACGCTCGGGACCCCCTGGTTCTGCCCCTCCTCACCCTTAAGTTCTCAGTCTGAGCACTGCTGGCCACCTGGGGCCCACTTGCTCCCCCCCCCCCACCAGTCCCATCCCCTGGCATGGCTTAAATGTCACCTGTGTGTGCGTGGCTCCCACCCTGGGTCGAGGGGCTCAGCCCTGGCAGCTCGAAACCCCAGCCTGAGCCATGCCCCCTGTCCCGGCAGGTGGCCTTGGGTCCCTGGCAGCATCGTGCTGTCACCCCCACGCCGGCATCCACAGGTCCTGGCTGTGCGCCCTGGCCCCACTTCCTGCTGTGTCCACGTCCCTGTCTAGTTCCAGCCCCAGGCCTTTCCTTCGACGTGGCTGACACACTCGTGCAGCGGGGCTGGGGACGGGGGCTCCTCACTCTTGCACCCCAGCCCCGGGCAGCTCCCTGGAGCTGCGTGTGCCGCGTGCCCAGGCTCCTGCTGTGGACGGCAGGGCCACCGGTCTCAGCTCGGTGCCCAGTGGTCCCTGGTGCCTGCTCTCCCCACCCCTCCCTCCCCTGCCCAGCACGGCCAGCTTCTGACCGCTGGGCTCTCCTAGCCTCACATTCCTGGCCCGGCCCGTCCATCTGCGGCGGGCGTCAGGCTTCACTGCCGCGCGCCCCCTCCCCTGCACCTGCGAGGGTGTGGCCACGCACACCTGCGGTGGCTGGTGAGGCATGAGCTCCCCACGCCTCCTGGCCCCCAAACGTGCGCCTCGTAGAGGGGAGAAGCACGAAGCCAGACGAGATTTGGTGAAGGTGACGTGTCTGCAGAGGTGCCAAGAGGGATGGGAGGGCGGCGGGGGAGGGGCTGGCGGTCCTCAGAGGAAGGTCGCAGCCCCAGAAGGTTGGCATGCACCTCGTCGAGGAGACAGTCCTGGAAGGGGGTTGCCACAGGAGCCCCCAGCTTCACACAGAGCGCAGAAATCCAAGTCTCTTTCAGAAGCAGATGCAGGAGGACATCCTCGTGGCCTTGGGGTTGGGCGAGGCCTCCAAGGAAGAGGCTGCAGCTGGGGCTCCTTAATGTTAAGAACTTCTTTTCATCCAAAGACACCACGAGGAGGGGGAGTGCGGGCTACGCAGACGGCCCAGAAGGGAGGATCGCCCGGTGGGGTCCGCTGGTTCCTGCGTCAGCAGCTTCCATGCTTGCGCCTCCCGGGCGCGGACTGTGCGTGGCGCTCACTCTGGCCCACCTCCCGCCGGCTGGTTTAACATCTTCACTGTGGCTCCCATAACTGAGGGCCCGAGGATGTCAGAGGACCGTCAGCAGGAAAGGAAAGACCTGGAAAGACCCGGGATGCCGGGGGGTGCAGGCAGGAGAGGCCACTTCTTGGAATTTAGAGCAGAACTGGAAAAGATGGGAAATGGGAGAGAAGAAAGACTAGAATGTCGTCTGGGGGCCTGGCCTTTGCCCAGTCGGAAGGGTTCAGGAGAAAGAAGACAGTGGAGAAATGGCCAAGGAAGCGGCACGAGAAAGCAGCCCACCTCTCCAGTGAGGGCGGTGAGCAGAGAACTGGATTAGTGAGTCCTGGTTGCAGCAGCCACGGGGCATCTCCTCGTCAGAGCTCCCCGCGGGAGGGCAACGCCAGGTGGCAGCCGGGAGGAGCAGTGGCCGTGGCGCTCGGCCCGCCACACTCCCAGCCCTGTCTGACCGGGTCCTGTTCTGTAATCGGCAGTCAGGACGGGGAGGTTGGGGGCACTTCCTGCGGGCCCAGCCGCCGTCCCTACTGAGGACGCGAGTAGAGCCGCCCTTGCGTGGCCGCCCTGACCTGCCCGCTGTCTGGAGCGGCTGTGCAGGAGCTGGAAAGCTGACAGGGCATCTCCAGTGTGCCCCCCCCACCAACAGGAGCGCACCCCGGGCCCTCTGGTCAGCTGCTCTTCTGCCCTTGACCCATTTGGTTCCGCAGGAGATGCTTCTGGAGCTAGCTGGTCCATGGGCGCCGCCTTGTTGCCGAGTAACTGTACTCGATTATTTCTTCTTGTTAATTTTGCTGTAAGTGCCTGGTTTTCACTGCAACATCATTAGCTGTATGCATTCAGTGACTCTCTTGAAATAGAATAGGTGTCTCTTACTTAAAAGCTTGCACCTTAACGCTGCATCCACCAGTAGGACTCTGTCCTTTTGCAGCACAGCTCCCGCAGGGAGCTTGACGTGGCCCTGGTGCCTGGGTACGGAAGTTCGGTGGCGAGCTCCTGGCTTGCTTTGCCGTGGTAGACCTTGGTCGAGAGAGTGTGGGCGAGACAGCTCTCTGTCCTGTGCTCTGCAGGGCCCAGCAGCCCGTGAGGCCTGAGTGGGGACTCCGGAGACACGGGGTTCCAGGGGTGTTTGTGTTGGGCGTTTCACCTGGTAACTGAGAAAAGGATCTTCACTGACGTTTTCTGCTCGAGTCTGTTCCAGATGGAAGAGAGATTTACCTTTTGAAGTTTTCGTGTTCTTCTAACGACCCCCCTCCTTTTGTCGTGTCTCAGCACTCTTCGCCTTGCCGTGTGTGACCAGGGAGGTCCTTCTTGCTGGCAGTAACCCAGCCTCTTGCTGGGGGCCTTGCACTTCCTGGCACCACACAGAGCCCCCTTGACTGCAGCAGGTGTGCACTTGAGTTGGTGGGTTCGTTGCCGCGGGTCCCTGGCCCTACTGGGATCCTCCAGCCCAGCAGATGCAGCTGCACTTGGCCTGCCCTCCCAGATTGCCAGGCCTCAGGGACGGAGAGAGGAGAGCAGACAACGGAGGGCAGAGAGTTGCAGCCCCTAACCACCCTGCAGCCCCTTCTCAAAAATCTAAACTTGAAATCAATCTGCAGAGCAAAACACAGAAAGTGAGAGTATGGCCTGCTGGGGTCTCCGTGTCTGCCCTGAGAGGTGACGGGGGGCAGACCTCTGCCCTTCAGGGCCCCAGGTTCTGGCAGGGCCTGGGCTCTCGGGGGGCCTGGGAGCCAGCATCTAACTGGGGCGCAGGCCTGCCTGCTGTGCAGACCCGGCCCGCGGAGGGGCTGCCCCGGCAGGGGGCGGGGGTGCTCCTATAAGATGAGACTGCTGGGCAGCGGGTGCTGTGTCGGGCCGGCCTTGGGCGGGTCCAGGGTCCCGTGCTCTGAGCCAGTGCTTCCTTCCCTGCAGGACTTAGTGAACATTGAGATGTTCCTGACAGCCAAAGAGGTGGAGGAGTCCCTGGAGAGGCGCGAAACGGCCACCTGCCTGGCCTGGTGCCACGACAACAAGTCCCGGCTGCGAAAGATGAAGGTGTGCGGTGTGCGGGGCTGCGCCTGGGCGGGGCTCCTGGAGGGGCGGGGCTGCGCCTGGGCGGGGCTGCGCCTGGGCGGGGCTCCTGGAGGGGCGGGGCTGCACCTGACAGGGCTCTTGGAGGGGGCAGGGCGCGCCTGGGCAGAGCTTGCAGGGTGGGGAGGCAGCTTCACCACCTGCAGTAGAGCCAAAGTGCTTTCTTTCACCTGTCGGTTCAGAGTTCTGGGGTTCTGATTCATAGTGGAGGGTTATTGGGTTTGGTGTGGGTCTTGGGGTTTTATTGGGGGTGGCGTTTGGGTTTTAGGTAAAATCCCTGAAAAGTGCACCCCCTCTGCATTATGGTTTGGACAGAAGTTATGAGCACGAGGTTCTAAAGGCACGAGGTGTTGACCGGACTCGCGCTGCGCGTGGCCGCTGCGGGGGGTTGGCGCCGGGTCGGCCCCCACACACGTGGGGAAGCCGGTGGGAGCGGGTACCCACCTGCCAGGGTGCAGAGTTCCAGGCTGGGGTATTCTCCAATACAGCCTTTCTTGAGACCCACAAGCAGCTTCAAAAATAGGCACTTAAACATAAATTGCAGAATTTAAACATGCTTACTGAAAGGTGTCATTGCCTTAGGGCTTGCAGGAATGCTTGATTGTATTAACCTTTCCTGCCTCTGTCAGAAAAACGTTGTCTTCTGTGTTCTAAACTGAGTGCCGCTAACCCCGCCCCGCTGAGCTTGTCGTGTGCACGTAGTCACCAGCCAAGGGTGACACTCTCTGCCACTCAGGGCCGCCAAAGCGAGCACGACGCGAAGACGGGACGGAAAAGTAGAGTGGCCAGTGGCTCCCCTAAAGAGAGTGAGGACCTTGGTATGGAAAGCATAAAAGGAAAGCCAGAATTGGTATGTAACACGCGCCCGCTCTCCTGCTCCATCCCCACGGCTGTGCGCTCGCTGGGAACCCGGGCAGAAGGAAAATAGGCCTCGGTCGCGACAGGCGGTTTCTGCAAGCCCTGTTCCCTCCCAGAGAACACTGCTGCTTGGCCAGGGCACACCACGTGGGCCGGGTCAAAGCGGGGGCCTTGCAGCTACCAGGGGGTGGGCTGGCAGGGACCGAATCCACGGATGGCACAGGCCTGTGACCTCGCCATGTAACTTGAAGGAGCATACGTAGTCGTCCAGAAGTGCGTTTGGAGGACAAGCTGACGACACCAGAACGTGCTCAGTACAAAAGAGCGTCTGAACACGTCAGTACGCAGTCAGTGTACAGTTCGTACACGTGTTGGGCACACATGAGCTCCTGCACTTGATCACACTTGCAGGCCGCGGAGGGGAGGGAGCTGGGGCGGGGGGTCAGGGGTGCCCGTGCCAGATGCCAGGGATCCCTCAGATCAGTGATGAGATTCTAGACGAGAAAAGAAACTCAGACCCACGTTTCCCGCAGTTGAGAAAAACTTCCAAGGGTAGGCGCAGCAAGGAAAGTCTCCGGAGTTGACCTGGGTCTCTGGACACGTCAGGCTAACAGAGGCAGCAGCGTGTGTGCTGCGTGTCTGCCAACTCGGAAGGGGTCCTAAATGGGAGAACGCCACGCCTTTCTCAGACAGCACGGGGCGTGTTCAGCCAGCAGCACATGACGTCACCCAGATCGTAGCCGGCCGTCCACGGCGAGTGTGAACGCCTGCGTGTGTGCTTCCCTCTCAGCGGACTGTTTGAAGGTTAACCTGGAGAGCAAAGAGCCACCGTAAATAACGAAACACATTTCCACGTGTCAGTTGTGTAAAGCTGTGACCCAGCGTTTACCCGTAACGCTCCTCGGCTGCACATCCACCGGCGGCCCCAAGCAGAAGCAGTCACCGGGCCCCCGGAGGCAGGCGGGGCCTCTCCCCGCTGCTCCCCCTCTCGGCCCTGCGGGTCTGGCCTCTGAAGGGGCCGTGTCCTCTTCACTGGTTTGTGCGGCACCTGCCAGGCCGCCCGCGCCCTGCCCCACCCAGTCGGGGGTCAGGACAGACTGCTGCCCAGGGCTTAGTCCCCCGTGCAGAGGGCAGGGAGGGGGGCTCGGGCTGGGAGACCGCCTTCCCTGAGCACCTGTGGGGTGGATGTGTGGGCACCAGGTAAGTGGCTCTCTGCATCTCTGCCGTGCCTCGGACGCCCTGGGCAGCGCGGTCCGGCGGTCAAGTCAGCCCGGCCTCCACCCCGTGTCCCGGGGGCGGGGCTGGGGGCTCTGTGGAGGGTGTCCTCCCAGGGTCCGACCCAGGCGCTTCCCCAGAACGCAGTGTGCACGCCGGGGCTTGGGTGGGGAGTCGCGGGGTTGGCAGACTTGAGTTGAAGCGTCAGGCGTAGAGCACCGTTCCCGCCATCTTGCAACCTGGGCGCTGTGGCAGTGACAGTGAGGTTTGCGTCCTATTCTGTTAATTCCACGTATTCTGTCTCTGGTGGAAACCATGTTCAAGATGTGATCATCTAAATTACTTCTTTTGTAAAATAATCCAGGTTTTTCACCTTAGGTCACGAAATTCATTTTGCCTGCTCGCCCTCTACCCCCAACCGCAGGGGTTTTAGCCCCAATTGGATTGACATCGCTAAGATTTCAAAGTTAGTCTGGGCTTCCATACAAGCGACCCCCCTGGTTGGGGCCCTGTTAACCGCCCGCAGAGTCTCCCGTGGAGCTTTGGGACTGACGCCTCCCAGGTGACGCCTTTGGGAGACGGCCACCCCCTGGCACAGCAGCCCCAGCCCCAGCCCCCCCGCACCCTCGGCAAATGCTGGGGCTCCTGCCTCTTCCAGGACCCGGCCCCCGACCGGCTCTCACTACCTCTGCCTCCTTCACCTGGTCCTGGCCAGGCGCCCGGCCCCGCCCCCCAGGGCCTCTGAACTGGTTCATCCCTCTGCCTGGAGCGTTCTCCCGGAGCTCTCACAGCCCCCACCCTGAGGGTCCTCGCCCAGCGCTCCCTCCCACCCACCTGGCGCCCAGGCCTCACCGCGGCCTGGCTCCAGAGCCGCCTGGCGGTGGAAGGCGCCCCGTGTGGCCGGGGGCTGCTGGCCGGCGAGGCTGGGGGTCGAGGAGGGCGCGCGCTCGCTGACTTACAGGAGCCGGGCCGCTGTGTCTGTGCGGTTACCCGCCGCCCCCTGCGCTGCCGTCGGCCCACGCTGCTTCTCGCCCCCGGCGCCGCCTGCCGGCCCTCCCTGCCCTTCCCGGCCTGGCCCCAGGGACGCACTCGGGGGCACATTTGGCCGAGGCTGCGCTGGGAGGGGCCGGGCCCCAGCCCGTCAGAGCCCAGAAAGCCACGGCTGCGGATTGAGATCGCGGTTTCAGTGGCAGCCCTGCCTCCCTGGCGACTCGCAGCGGCTGTCGCTGTGCTCGTGGCCTCAAGCTGGCACGTGGCTCCGGTGACCCCGTCTAAGCTGCCCATTGTCTTGTCTTCACCCTCAGAGCTGCCTGGAGTTCAGCCTCAGGATCCAGGAGTTCATTGAGCTCATCCGGCAGAACAAGAGGCTGGATGCCGTCAGGTAGGCCTTCCTCCTGACTCCCGGGGCGGGCGTTTCGGGTCCCCTCCCGCCCGGTCTGGGTTGGGGCAGGCAGGGCGGGTGTCTGGCAGGTCTTCTCTGGCTGGCTGGGCCCTGCCCAGGGACGCACGGCCGCTTCTCTCCCATTGCTGAGCGGGGGTGAGGCCGCGGGCGCCCCCGACAGGGCCAGGCCTCCACCGCACTCTTCCCGTCGTGGCTCCTGGAGCAAATGGCCGTCCCAGGTCAGGCTGTGGGCAGCGGGGAGCGCAGCGTCCCCAGGGCAAGAGGGCCCTGGGCAGCTGTGTCGGTCCTCCCGCGGCTGCAGCTTCAGCCTCGCGCCCCGAGCTCCGTCTCCTGGAGGCATGGGGCGCCGGGCTGGGGGGCTCCCAGCCCAGGATGTGGTGGTTAGAGGGTGGGCGGGGCCAGTTTTGCTCTCCGCGGGGAGCCTCAGGGAAGGAGGCTGGGGTGCAGGCGTGGCGGCAGGGGTCCCCGCCCCCTCCTGCTGTTTCCACCCGCACAGCCAGGGCTCAGCGCCCGGGGTCTGATCGGTGGACGCGAGTGAGGCTGTTCTGGGGGTCACTGCAGAGCCGCGAGGCTGGACCCTCTCTGGAGCCCCAGGGGCTGTGCGGGAGGAGGGGCGGGTCGGATCCAGGTGCCATGGATGTCGTTGCGCCCGGTTCGTGGCACCCAGGGTCACCTGGAAGGGCTCGGGCAGGTACCGTTCGCGTTCAGGCACTGCCTCTGGGTGTTTTCTAGGTGGGATTCTGTACTTGGTGCCTCGCAGCCCGTCCCTTTCCCCTTGAGGAGGGGGTGCCTGAGTACCGAGGCTTTCCGCGTGTCTGGGTGGGGGCGGGGCCCAGGATCCCGCAGCTCCCGCGGAGCCGAGCTTCCCGGCGCTGGGAGCGCAGACTTCAACAGACCGCGCTGTCCTTTTCCAGACACGCGAGAAAGCACTTCAGTCAGGCCGAAGGGAGCCAGCTGGACGAGGTCCGCCAGGTCATGGGCATGCTGGCGTTCCCGCCGGACACGCACATCTCCCCCTACAAGGTAGGGTGCGCCTGGGGGCCCTGGGCGCTCGTAAGGTCTGGTCTGCGGTCACTGCCACAGTCGAGCGTGGCCCCTGCACGACTTGTTCCTTTCCCGTCTTGGGCCTGGATCGTGGGACCCAGGGTCACTTTTCCCGTCTTGTTCCCATTATGCTGGTAAAAAAAAAACTTAAATCAGAAAAGCTGCAAAGTGCAGCTCCAAGTGCCTGACCGCTCCCTTTCCCTCCCTGGGGGCGCCTCTCTCTCTGGAGTGCCTGGTCAGGGCTGGACAGGCCGGGGCCTCTGCGCGGCTCTGCCAGTGTCTTTCCCGACCTCGCTTGTTCCTGATCTGCCTTCTCTTCCCTGCGCCAGGATCACTGGGCACATCTGCCCTTGGTCCCTCCCCCTTGGGCGGCTCTCCTTGACCTTGAGGGTCCATGTGGGGTCTGGGCAGGGGCATACCCCCCACAGCTGTGGTCCTTTTGAAACCTGGGGGCCGCCCTAATGACCTTTGACCCTTCTCTTGGAAAAACACCGCAAGTCCCGTCCTGTAAAACCTAAGAAGTCTGACAGCCCCCCTTCATTCCTTCCTGTCTCCTTCCCCTGAGGTTCAAACTGGCTGTTTTCCCTGGGGGTGGCCCATTGAGTTCTGGGTGCCGCCCACCACTGGTCTCCTCTCCTCAACAGCCTTTCTCAGTGTTTACAATGTGAACAGGGTTTTGCAAATCCTGAAGTTGTGCTTCCTTTTGATGAACGATTCTGTCTTTAAGTCATTCCTCTCTTCTTGGTTTTTGTTATAAACACTCAAGAGAAGACAAGCTACACCTTCAGCACTTTGCTCAGAGGCAGCTCGTCACCCACAGCTCCACGCCCACGAGCACAGTTCGGCCAGGCTCGGCACACCTCGTAACAAGGAGCCCCCCCCTCCAGTTCCCACTAACATGATCCTCGTTCCGTCTGAGGCCTCATCACAGTGGCCTTGACGGTCCACAGCTCCTAGGTCTCTCTGCGGAGCCTGGGGCGCTCCCTGCCGCTCTCCCCTCCTCCTCCTGGGCCCACCTTTTAATGGTCCGTTCAGTCTGGCATCGCCTCCAAGCTTTTAGCTGCTGCCCACTGCCCAGTTCCAAAGCCACGCCCCCGTGTTTAGGTATTTGTTACCTAAGGCATCCACTTCCGGTGGCCGGTTTGTGTCTTAGTCCCTTCTGGCGGCTGCAACAACACACCACAGATGGGGGCTTGTGAACAGCAGAATGTATTGCTAACGGTTCTGGAGGCTAGAAGTCCAGGATCAGGTGCCAGCGGGGTCTGGTGAGGCCCTCATCCGAGTCCCAGACTTCTGCTGTGTCCTCCCGTGGCGGAAGGGTCGGGAGCCCCTTGGAAGCTCTTCTTAGAGGGGCACTAATCCCGTTCATGAGGCTCCACCCTCGTGACCTCATTCCCTCCCAGAGGGCCTCCCTGACCATCGCCTTGGGCCTCAGCATTTCAGCGTGTGCAGGGAGAGGGTAAAACCCCTTCTTTGTGTGGTGAACCAGCCCTGGGCTCCGGGCCTTGAAGCTGGTCTCTGTCCAAGGCCCTGAGTGTTTGCCCTGCAGCCCCGCCTGCCCCGCAGAGTTCTGTGGGGCCCTGGCAGACCCGGCCCCTGCCGCCCAGCGTGTGTGGCGCAGGCCTTCGGGAGGTGGCTGGAAGCTTCTCGCCCTGACTGAACTCACACCTTCTAAAGTGTTTGGGAATATAAGTCAGCAGGTCACAGAGATCTTCAGGTCTAAACTCAGGTTTTAAGTCACAGCGTTTGCTCTTCCTGCTCTGGAGATTTGTTAGAAGTGCAAGAAAGGCCCGCCTGCCCTTGGGGGCAAGATGTCCAGCTCAGGAGGGCGTGGAGCGCATCCCTTCCCTTCCCGATGTGGCCTTGCAGGGGCTGTAAAGAGCCAGGCGAGTGCTGCCATCATGGCCTTGTGGAACAGGAGGGGCCGAGCCTCAGAATGGGCTCCGGGCCAGGGCGGAAGCCACAGCCGCCAGGGCGGGCCACCCCTCCCCGGGGCAGAGCTCTCCACCTGGCGCCGACACAGCCTCCCACCTCTGAAGGTCGGTCAGACAGATTGAGCAGCACAACAGAGAAGACCGAGATGACACAGGAGAACCTCGGCTCAGAGCAAGCGGGGGATCTCGGGTGCGGGAAACTCAGAAACAGAGTTGGGACAGTGGAGTGTCCTGGAAGCAGGAGCAGGGGGCCAGATACTCCTGAAACGTGCTAGAGCAGCCTGGTTAAGGGAGCGAAACCCTCGTCCCTCGTGGTGGGAAGTCACAGGCGTGTCCCTACGGGTCACGGCGGGAACGGCACGAAGTGCTTTGAGAGGCGGCTGTAGCAGAGGCTGCGCAGGGCCTCGTAGTTGGCACTGGGCAGTGCCAGCCCCTGGGTGTGGACCTCATTCTCCGTGGACTTTGATAAAAGAAATATTAAAAGCATCTCTTAAACGTTGGAGTGTGATGTGTACCGTACGCCAGGACCCTTGAGGAGCTCACACAGAACCTCTGACTGTGCTTTTGTTTGTGTGTCTCCCCCTCCCTCCCTGCGCTCTCTTCTTGAGTCTAAACCTGGGTGGTTTTAGGGATGGACATGATTTAATCTTCTCTTCTAATAAGTGGTTTCCTGGAATAAGGCTTCTCCTTTCAGCCCTTAACGCTCTTAGCAAGAGGCTCTGGACCTCGCGCCATGCCGAGCTGTCCTTTCAGCCCCACGCCCTTGACGTGTCTCGAGGCCACAGGACACATGCTCCAGGGCGTCCGAGTCCCCTCCCAACAAGTCGGTGTCCCAGGAAGCGAGTCGGCAGTGGGCTCGCCGCGGGCCGGAAGTCGAGGCTGCCCTCCAGCCGCCCGCCTGCGGCTTAGTGGGGGGACTTCCTCCCGTCACCTTTCATCTGTAGAGAAGAAGATTCGCGTTTGTTTGCCGTTGTCACCCCAACTCTGCCCCGCTTCTTCCAGGACCTGCTGGACCCGGCCCGGTGGCGGATGCTGATCCAGCAGTTCCGGTACGACAACTACCGGCTGCACCAGCTGGGGAACAACTCCGTGTTCACCCTCACCCTGCAGGCCGGCCTCTCGGCCATAAAGACACCGTATCCTTCGCGCTGGGAGTGGCTCCCCGTGTGCCCCTCTTAGTGTGGGGCTGGCGTCCAAGACCCCGCTCCTTAGCACGCTCGTCCTCCACCTTGGAGCGGGCGCTGCATCCCCCGACTTCAGAGCCGTGCCTTAATTGGGCTGCAGCCCCACGGTGTTGAGACTGGGGGAGGGGGTGCCCAGTGGAAACCTGCCCTGAGCCGGGCCGCCTCCAGGTCCTGCCCAAACTCCAGGGATCGAGCCATCTGGAACAGCCTCCCCCGTGGTGCCCGGGGGACCCCCTAGAACCTCGGCCGGCCCCCGCCCTCCTTAACCCGCGCGCAGGCAGTGCTACAAGGAGGACGGCAGCTCGCGGAGCCCCGACTGCCCAGTGTGCAGCCGCTCCCTGAACAAGCTGGCGCAGCCCCTGCCCATGGCGCACTGCGCCAACTCGCGCCTGGTCTGCAAGATCTCGGGGGACGTCATGAACGAGAACAACCCGCCCATGATGCTGCCCAACGGCTACGTCTACGGCTACAACGTGAGGGCGGGGCCTGGGCTGCGGAGGGAGGGGCGAGGCCTGTAGGCAGAGCGGGCGGGGTCAGAGGGTGGGGCGGGGCTAGCAGGGCTGGGCCCTGAAGGCTTAGGGCTTCGTGGCAGGGGTACCTGCAGGAAGTAGCTTTTGCGAAATGCAGTGACTTGTTTCCCGAGACTTGGTTGTGTGGGTTTCTCTCACGGAAACGTTGATTTAAACCATATTGGCCCCTCTTAATGCGCTTGGTCTTTCTTTTCAGTCCCTGCTCTCTATCCGGCAGGATGATAAAGTCGTCTGCCCGAGAACCAAAGAGGTCTTCCACTTCTCCCAGGCCGAGAAGGTGTACATCATGTAGGCGGGTCGCCGCGCCCGGGCGGCTGCGGGCCCCTGCCTGCCTGCCTTTCTGTTTCTTGCGACCAAAGATCAGTGAGCAACGACAAACACTCTTGGGAAGAGAAGAAATAAGATTTAACAAGCTCGTACTTGATTTTGTAACAAGTCAGCTCTTCGACGCTTCTGAAGCGCTTTCACCTTTCAGAGAAACTTCTTTAAAGACTGACCACGCGGAGGGAGGCTAGAACCTTTCACCATAGGAACTGATTCCTTCCCCGTGTTCTCACAGTTCCCTCCCTTTTGCTAACGAGGAACCCCGGGGGACGGGCTAGTCCTCGGCCGTGGCCCGGGAGCGTTGGTGGCCATGCCAGACTGACCTGCGGCGACTCGGTGCCACGAGGGACCCTGTCACTTCTCTGTAGAGCTGCTGCCAAAACGCCAGCGCCGCGGGTGGGGCCGGCCTCCAGGACCGCCGCCTGCCTGCAACCGCGCCCACGGGGCTGTGTTAGGATGTGTGTAGGCTCAGTGTCATGTCACTCGTGCCGCCTTATCTCCTGCCTGAGAATGTATCCGTGGAAATCCACTGGACCGGGGTCTGCAGAGGCCTTGCCGACGGCTCCGTAACTTTAGCTCTAAACTCTATTCATTACAGAAGCCAATAGTTCAGTTGAAGTAACCACCGATGACTTTTCAAATCAAATGAACCATTGTAGTTTACACGAAACTGTATCGTAGAGGTTTGTATTCAACGCTTATTTTTGCATGTTGATGTTGATTAGCTAATAAAATGTAAATGTAAGACACGCGAATAAAAGCGTTTCTACTTCTTGTTCTGCGTGCACATCCCACCCCGCCGGCGGTGTCTGCCACCTGGCCGCTGGTCCAGGGTGGGGCCTGGGTTGGTGGAGAGCTGCACCCACGTGAGCTCCATCCCAGAGTCCTGCCCCAGGGCCCCTTCAGCCTCACCGCTGCCCCCCGAGCAGCACCTGGTAACTGGGGGTCCCTCGGGGGTCATTTGAGGCACCTGAAGCAGAGCGTGTCTCCTGCTGAGAAGGTGCCAGGCTGGGAGGAGGGGCCACTGCTCAGATCTCCCCGCTGAACTTCGGCAGGGATGGCGCGGCAAGGGGGCTCAGGGTTAGGATGCGGGCGACCACGTGAGCCCCTCTGCCTAGCAGGTCGTGCCTTGGTGGAGGGGCCTCCCGCTGCCCACTGCTTCGGCCCCCTGCGGTCCAGGAGCTGCCCAGTTCCCTTTGGCAAATTCCTCTTCTTAATTCGCACACCTTCTGTCACTGTGGCCAAACGGGGCTCAGAAGCAGCTGGAGGCCACTCCAGCTTGGTCGGGGCAGGGCCATCTGCTCCCCCAGGTCCCCAGCGCCTGGCCCCAGGCGTGCTCTGTGCTGCGAATCTCCCCCGTCGCTCCTGCAGACATTTCCTGCTAGGACCGACGCTGGGTTCTGTGGCCCCTGCTAACCACTCCCTCACGCCTGTTCTCTGCCATGTCGGCCGAGCCCTCTGGGTTCCTTGGCCTCCTTCCTGGCCTCACTGCTGTGCTTCCCCGACCCTTGGCCCGCCCGGGCTTCTTGCTGGGTGCTGGCCGCTGTGGCTTCCGGCCTTGGTCCCAGCTCTCTGCTCCTCTGCCAGGCGCCCACGCCGACCCCTGTGCCCTGGGTCCACATCCCAGAGACCACGGTCTCCAGGTCGTCGCTGTGTGCTCTGCTTAGTGGGGGCCAAGGATGGCAGCGCCGTCTGAGTGGGGTCTCCCCGTGCCCGTCTGCCACCAGTCAGGCCCGGCGCACACGTGAGCTCCCGGCTCCGCAGGGGTGCGGGGCAGAGCTGTCCGCGGGGCGATGGGCTCCTTGCCGCCGCCTGCACCCAGGGAGGGGGCAGCGGGGGTCTCTGCTGGCCCCATCCCCATCCTCTCTGCCTGCCTTCCTGCCCTTTCCTTTCTGTAGAAGTAGGTCTTAACTGAGCACACGCACGAGGATGAGTTTCTGCACGCGTGCTCGTGCGTGTGGCCCGAGGGCCAGCGGGCCCTCAGGGCTGCCCCCGGGTCCTTCCCAGGCGAGTGCTCCAGCAGCGGTGGCTCTTGGTGACAGTGGCTCAGCGGTTCTCAGACTCGGTGAAAACAACCCTACTGTCGGCTCCCCGGGTGGCTCGCCCACGGGCAGGCGCAGCCCATCCTTTCCACTGTGTGCAGCGTCCCACTGGACGTGTGGAGGGTGACTTCCCGTCCACACGCTGGTGGACACTTGGTTGTTTCCAGATAAACCTGCCCCGAGCGCTCTTGTACGTGGCTTTTGCTGAACACACACACGTGTTTTGTGGGAGGAGTGCCGGTCTTGTGTTACCTTTGCTAGACAGACGGCTGGCCGGCATGGGCCCCCCCCCCCCCGCCCCGCTCACACCGCCGCCGGCGCCCGGCCTTCCACGTGGGCTGCACGTGCTGCTGGCTGTGAGCACCGGCTCCCTGTGGGCTTGTTTAGTTGTGAAAATGGCACGTGTGGAAACACAGATCTTAAGTCAACAGCTGGATGAGTTTTGCTAAATAAATGTTCACACACATTAGCCAGCAGGCCCAGGTGGCCAGCGCCCCCGGCCCCTCCAGACTGTCTGCTTGCCCTGCGCACAGCCGTCGCTCCGGTTTTCATAACTCAGGTGAGTTTCGCCTTCACTAAAATCAAATCACGGACTGAGCTCTTGGTCCCTGACTCGTCTCACCCAGAAACTCCCGTGGTCTCTGTGGGCCGCTGCTTCTCTATGCGCACCTGGCCTGGCTGTCCACCCCGCCATGGACACGCGGGCGGTTCCCGGGACGTTGGCACCCCCGTCTCTGGACATTCCTTCTTCTCTCCTGGGTAAAAACCTGAAAGTAGAGTCCCTGTGTCCTGGTGTCGTCACGTGTTTAAGGTCGCAGCCACCAAGGACTTCCTGGAGCGGCCACACAGCCACACCCCTCCGCGCGCCCCACCTCATTCTTTTCTATGTGTGTTTGTGCTCTGCATTTCCTGGGCTGGGTCTGCCTCACTACCCGCTGACTGGTTAGTCATAACGCTGTCAAGCCTTCTGCCCCGTTTTCGTTGGATTACTTGTTATCTTAATTAGTAGGGATTCATTACATATTCTGGCTACCGACCCTTTGTCAGAAATATGTATATACACTTTATTGACACTGTCATTTGATCAGCCGAGGTTTTAATTTTAGTGAAGTTCAATTTATCAATTTCTTCTTTTATGGTGAGTGCCTTTTTGTATTCTGCGAAATACTTGCCTATCTCAACATCACAATGATATTCTCATATCTTCTAGAAGATTTAGTGTTAGCTTTTATGTTTAGGTCTGTGATGCATCACAAATTAACCTGTGTGTGTGGTATGAGGGAGAGGTTGAGGGTCATTTCTCCCCGGTGTGTTTATCCTGTTGTTCCAACATCAGAAGACTTTCTCCCCATTGATTGATGGTGGCTCCTTTGCTGGGAAAACCACCCCCCGACTCTCTCTGTCTGGGTCCACTTCTGGATGTCCTCACGCCACACTCCATCTCAGTCACTGGAACTTTAATGGAATTCTTGAACCCAGGGAGTGCGAGTCCCTTTTGTTCTACTTATTTTCTAGGTTTTCAAGATGGTGTCAGCTGCTCTACTTCCCTTGCACCCCCATGTAAATTTTAAAATCAGCTCCTAAAATTCTACCGGGAAAAAAAAAACAGTCTGCTAGGATTTAAACTGGAATTGTGTAGAATCTCAAGATCGATTTGAGGACAGTCTTAGTCTGCTCAAGCTGGGTGGCTGAGACAGGAGGATATTTCCTCACGGTCCTGGAGGCCAGAGGTCCAGGACTACGGTGCTGGCAGTTGGGTCCTAGTGATGGCAGTTGGGTCCTAGTGAGACCGCATCCGTCCAGCGCCTCCTCCGTGTCCTCCCAGGAGGACGCCGGTCCTGCTGCATCGGGGCCCCACCCTTATGACCTCATTTAACCTTAATTGCCTCCAAACAGTCACACAGAGATATGGGTTGCGGGGGGGGGGGGGGGGGCCTGATTCAGTCCATAACAGGGACTTGAAAATCGGCAGCTCTGAGTCTTCTAATCCATGAACACAGGCTGTCTCTCCACATATTTATTCAGATCTACTTTCATTTCTCTCATTTACATTTTGTAGTTTTCAGTGTACATACCTTGCATATATTTTGTTAATTTAACCCTAATTATCTCATGATCTTTAACGCTATTGTAAACTTAATCTTTAAATTTACCTTTCCAATATTTCCAATATGGTAACAGACAGACATAGAGTGATTTTGTATATTGACCTTGTATTCTGTGACCTTGCTAAACTGCCTCATTAATCTTAGTAGCTTTTTGGTAAATTTTAAGGAATTTTCTATGTACACAATTGTATCATCTGTAAATAAAGACAGTTTACTTCTTTCTTCCTAATCGCATGCCTTGCTTCTCTTTTTCTTCCCTTCTTGTACCAGCCAGAGCCGCCAGCTCAGGGCTAAACAGGAGGCTGGACATCATTGCCTTGTTTCCAATCTTGGGTGGAAAGCATTCTCTTTCACTGTTAAGGGTGATGCTTGCTGTAGGTTTTCCTGGGTGTTCTTTCTGAGGTTGAGGAGGTCTCCTGAAAATTATTACCATAAACTGATGTTGAACTTTGTCAAATGTTCTTTAGTTTGTCTAAGGAAATTACCATATGATATTTCTTCTTTATTCTGTCGTCATGGAGAATTACATTCTTCGATTTTGAGTGGTTAAACAAACCTTGCATTCCTGAGATAAATCCCACTTGGTACGTTATACTCGTAATGTATTGCTGGATTTGTTCTGCTAGACCTTTGCTAAGCACATCAACTATAACGTACTCTATTATTTTGTAATGTCTGTAGGACATGTAGTGATGTGCCCTCTCATGCCCGTTGTTGGTCATTTGCTTCTCCTTATTTTTTCCTTGATCAGTCTAGCTAGAGTCAGTTTTCTATCAATCAGAATTTCTATCAATTTTATAGATTATTACAAAGAAGCACCTTTTGGATTATTTTCCCCTGTTGTTTGACTGTTTTGTTTCATTGATTTCCGCTCTTTATTGTTTTCTCCCTTCTGCTGATTTTGGGTTTAAGTGTTCTTTTCCCAGCTTCTTGAGGGAAGATTAGATAACTGATTTGGGGCCTTTCATTTCTAACATAAACATCCCATACATTTTAATGTTGTTTTCATTTTCATGCAGTTCAAAACATTTTAGTTTCCCTTGTGATTTTTTTCTGTGACCCACACACCATTTATGTGTCTGTTGGCTAATTTCCAAATACGTGGAGATTTCCCAGATATTTTTATTATTAAATTCTGATTTAATTCTGAAGACCTTCCTGTAACATTTCTTCCACCACAGATCTGCTGGTGATGAATTCCCTCAGCTTTTATTTGTCTGAAAATGATTTTATTTCACCTTAGTTTAGTTTTGGGGGGACATTTCACTGTACATACAATTCAAGGTTAACAGTGTCTTCTTTTTTTACTGCTGCAAGGGTTTTGTTCCATTGTCTTGGAGCTTGTGTTGTTTCAGGCCAGAAATCTGCTGCTCTCTTATCTTCGCAACACGCCTTTTCTCTCAGACTGCTCTTAAGGTGCTTCTTTGCCCCTGGGTTTCCACAATTTGACTATGACGTGCCTTGAGTGGTTTTCTTCATGTTCACGCTGCTTGGGGTTTATTGTTTATCATCCTGAAAAATCCCGTTTGGTTGTTTTACAATATCTTTTTAGTTCTCACCACACTTCAGCTTGGCTAATTTTATTTACTGATTCAACATTCAACAAGTATGAAACACCTACTGTGTGCCTGGCATCATGATACAAGACAAAGAGCCCTGTTTTCATGGAGCATATGTCCTGAGAGCAGAAGAGGAAAAAACCCAATAACCTAGTAGTAAGATTACAAGCCTGTAATCCTGTGAGTGTGAGATAGAGCTGCAAGTACTGTGGGACAAAGTACAGGAGGTTAAGAAAAGGGCAGGCAGGCCGGGCGGGGGGCGCGGTGAGGGCGGCTTATCACAGCAAGGGAGGCGCGGGGCTGCAGGAGAAAGCGCTGGGGTGGCTCCAGGAAGCCTGACGTGGCTGCAGGAGTGAGCGGAGAGCAGGAGGGAGGAGGCGGGGCGGCCGGCACAGACCAGGAAGGCCCCGTGGGCTGATAAAGCCTTTTGCTTTGCTCTGGGATGGGAGCCACTGCAGGGGCGAAAGGGTGACGTGATCTGACCTTAGCCTCTAGAGGGTCCCTCTGGCTGCTGCAAGGTGAATGGACCCTAGGGGTCTGAGGGCGGAGTGGGCAGAGGTGACTGCAGTGACCCGCTGAGGGGGATGGTGGCAGGGACCTGGTGGTGGCCGTGGGTGACGGAAAGTGCTCGGGTTCTGAATACGTTCTGAAAGTGGGCCTGTCTGGACTTCCGAGTCGGGTGAGAGGAAGAGGGGTCCAGGGGGACTCCAAGGTCATTGGCCCGAGCGAGTGGAAGGACAGACGACCATCCATCAGCTGACACCAGAGGGCGGGGGGCAGGTGGCTCAGGTGGTGCGGGCACAAGGCTGGACTGGGCCACACAAGCATCTTGGGCAGCCTGGGTCGGGGCCCGCACAGCGCTGGGGAGGAGCTGGCAAGAGTCGGGGCTCGTTAGGTCAGGAAGCAGTTACCCTGTAGCTGCAGAAGGGAAACAGCTCTTGGTTGCTTGGAGCAAACCAGAGGCCTGAGGTCTGGGCACAGAGAGGGCGGGCGGCCACTTCCTCTCTCTTTTTTGTGTCGTTTTTTAATTCATTTTTGTCTTTTTCCTTCTTTCTTTTCCTTTCTCTTAATAGCTACTTATTGAGATGTAATTCACATACCACAAGAGCCACCCTTTCAAAATGTACAACTCAACGTTTTAATACAGTAAGGAGGCTGGGCAACCACCACCTCTAATTCTAGGTCACGTCTGTCGCCCCAAGAAAGAAGCCCTGTGCCCATCTGCAGGCGCTTCCCTTCCCTTCCCTCTGCTGTGGGTTTGCCTCTTCTGGACGTCTTGTCTAAGTGGCATCACACATTTGCTCTTTTTGACGGCCTCCTTTCACTCAGCGTCCTGCGTTTAAGGTCCCTCGTGTTGTGGCGTCTCAGCGCTTCACGCCGCTTTGAGGCTGGAGACAGGCGTCTGGTCACCGTCGGCCAGGGAGGGGCCCTGCCTGGGCTGTGCGCTAAGGCCGCGGCGCCCGCGCTCTGGGGCGGGCGGCCTCTAGCGCCGTCACCCGCTTCGGTCGCCACCCCGGCTCGCGGCACATCCCAGCTGCCGCCTGACGCCGCTCTGTGCCGGCGCCGCGGCACCCAGAGCCCGAGGGAGGCGGGCAAGAGCTGGGGAGGCCGCGGCGCCGCGGAGGGAGGGCCGGGCGCCCGGGGCCGGTGAGCGGGCGAGCGCCTCCCGAGGGCCTGGCTGCGGCGGGGGTCCGAGGACGCAGGCGCCGCCGGGGAGGGCGGCTGGGGTGCGGGGCCACCTGGCTGGGGGTGTCACCTGGCACCTGGGGTCCCCGGCCGCGTGAGGACCCAACGCCCAGCCCGGGGTGTCCCCGCCTCCGGGACGTTCGGCCACCGAGCGGGCGGGAGACGAACCAGGGAGGGTTTCCCGGGGAGGGTCCCCCGGACACGGCTCCCAGCGCTGCCATCGGACCCGGGAAGTGTAGCCGCCCAGGCGAGGCCCGTGCCGACAGCGGGGGCGCCACTCCTCGGGGAGGGTTGGGGGGTCATCTGCCGAGGCCCCCGGCCCCGGGGAGCCCGCGCCCCCTTCCGGGCCCTCCGAGCGGCGCCTGGGGAAGGGTCTCCGGAGCTCCCGGAGAAACGCGCAACGGCGCCCACTCGGGAGTCCCGTCGCAGGGGCGGGGCCGGGCCGGGGGACCGCAGTCCTCCCGGCGGCGACGCCGTGAACGCCGAGCTCGCGCCCCTCAGCCCGGCCCCGCCCCGTCCCCCGCGCACGCGGCTCCTTTAAGAACTTGCTGCGCCCGCCCGCCTCCTTTTTCTCGCGCGTTGCCCTCCCTGGCCGCCCCGCCCCTGCCGGGAGCGCGCCTGCGTCACCGCGCAGACCTCGGCCCTGACCCCACGTCCGCGCCTCGGGGGTCAGGGCGAGCCATTGCTTGCCGAGCTCGGGGGCGCGTGACAGGAGGCGGGCGGGGCCTCCTCCGGAAGGGGCGGGCTAACTTGAGAGCAGCCGCGTCGCGGTGGAGACGCTATCTTGGCCTGGCCGACCTTCGCCCCCGCGCCGCCCGGGCCAGGGCGAGCCAATGACTGTCGCGATCTGGTTGCATGTGACAGGGGGCGGGCCCTTCGCCGGAAGGGTGAGGTGAGGCGAGCGGCCGGTCGCGCGGTAGGTACAGTGGTCCTGCGCCGCCGGGTAGGGGCGACGGGGCGGGGGCGGGGGGCCGGAGGGCGAGCCCTCTCTGGGGGACGCCCCCTGCGTCCCCCCCGTGATGCCCCTACCGCACCCCTCACCGGACGCCCCTCCTCAGTCCGGCCGCTCCCCGGACTTCAGGACGGGGGCGGGGTCGGCCCAGACAGGGCTGTGGGCAGCCGGGTGCTGGCGTGTGCTCGGGAGAGCGGCTCCCGCCCCGGCCGCCGAGGGTCGCCGACGATAAACGTTACTGTTGGCGGGCGCGCCGGGAGAGGCTGCGCCCACCTTCCCGGCCTTTCGTTCCACTGGTGAAGCCGAGCCCTGCAGCCAGCCAGGCGTCCTCGGCGCCCCAGGCTCAGGGCGACCCCGGCCCCTTCCTTCCTGCGCAAGTGCTGCGCGGGCGCCCCGGCCTCCGGGCGGCTCCCCGCGCGCAGATCGAGTCGCAGCAGTTCGCTCCGGGTGTAGAGGCCGCCTTGTGGCCTTTGGATGGATAGTCGTGTTGGCGAAGGAAGAGAGGCGGCGGCGGTCCTGTGGGAAAGCTAATTTAACTAAGTGCAACTTAGACTGTTTGGATCCTTGCCTTAGCGCAGTGCGTGGCCAGAGGCGGAGAGCAGCCGGGGCTGCAGCCTCTGCCGCGCTGGTGGGGTCGGACCGTAGAGCTCCAGAGCTCACGTGCTGTAGTTGCTCCTTTCCTCGTTTCCACCGAAAAGGTCTTGTTGGGCTGACTCGGAACGTCACCTTGAATTGTATTTTGGCGTCGGGGGTCACCTCCCAGAGGCCAGGGGGCGAGGACCCAGCCTTGCGCCCACACCCCGATGCCCGGCACACGGTGGAGACCAGCACACGTTTGCTGATGGAACCCAGAGCCCTGAAGTACTGGGTGGTCATTTAGCGTGTCTGCGTTCCAGGTTTGTACATATGGACCAGAAACTTTCAGAGTTGGTGGAAGAGCTCACGACTTCAGGAGAGCCCCAAGTGAACCCCAAGAAAATGAAGGAGCTGAAGAAAATTTGCAAGTACGTCGTAAGCGTTCACGTTTTAGGTGACGGCTGCCTCAGCAAGCCCGTGACAGCCCTGGGAGATCGTGGGGCTCCCCCGGGGTCCGCCCTCCCCTGCCTGTCCCCACGATCGACCCTCTGCCAGGAAAGAACCAGCAAAGGGACACGCCCGGGACGTCTCCCCAGGGCCCTGCAGCGCCTGGTCGTGTTCTGGGTGGGGGTCCCAGGTGGGGGTGTGTGGCATGGGGAGAACCCAGCAGGGCTGTGGTTGGTGTCTGTTCACTCCCGTGTGTGTGTGTGTGTGTGTGTGTGTGTGCTTGAGCACACGTGTGTGACTTATGGATTAGTTACTGTTGGAACGTTTGATGGGTGGGAGGTTAGAGATCATAGCAGGTGGGCTCTGCAGGACCTGTTTTTCAACACCACCTCTTCTTTTCTTCCACTGCCGAGGGCCTCTCAGATGCTGGAAACATAAGCCAAGTAGATTTACTGATCATTCTCATTCTGTGTTTGCAAAACAGGAGAACCTAAGTGATTGTGTTAGTGATTTACGTTTTGATAAAAAGTAGTGGCTCAGATCAGGTTTCGCTGCACACCCCAGAATCCCCCCAAACAGCAGGGTGTGTTCAGGGGCAGGGATAGCCGGGAAGAGGAGCAACGAGGGGTCGGGGTGTGTGCCAGCCCCGCCAGGGCGGCTCCCAGAGGCCCACAGAGCTTTCTGGGGGTGCTGGGACGTGTGGTCTCCCCTTGGGGTGGGGTCTCTGCTACGCGAGTGCAGGGCCGGCAGACCTCTACCCGCGGGCCGGCCGGGCGGGGAGTCCTTCCGGCTCCGCAGGCGGTCAGGTCTGCTGTGGGCACTGGGCTGTGGAGGGGCGGTCAGCCGCTGAATGAATGAATGGGCCTGGCTGGGTCCCAGTAAAACTGGGCACCCACGCTGAATCTCACACGTCAGGAGGGGTTACTCTTTTGACTTGTCTTAACCAAAAAAAGGAAAAACTGTTCTTGATTTGTGGGCTATGCAGAAATAGGCAGGGGCTGGGTTTGGCCGGCGGGCGGTAGTTTGTCCACTTTGCCCTGGAGGAAGGGCAGAGGGCTGTGGGAGGGCCCGCGTCCCTGCCACCTGTGGGTGCGTCAGGCGCCTGATGAGGATGGCTGTGTCCCCAGGTCTTCAGAGGAGCAGCTTGGTCACACCTACCACCTGCTGATGGCCCAGCTGAGCCAGGAGCACGCCGAGGTCCGCCTCTCCGCTTTCCAGGTCCTGGATCAGCTCTTCGCCAGGTCTCACCACTTCAGGATGCTAGTCGTTTCCAACTTCCAGGAGTTCCTGGAGCTCACACTGGGCACCGACCACGAGCGGCCCCTGCCGCCCCCCAGGGAGGTGGCACAGAAGCTGAGGCGGGCCGCCACCCGGGCCGTCCGCGGCTGGAACGAGAAGTATGGTACAGCCTATAAGAAGCTGGCCCTGGGCTTCCACTTCTTAACGCACAACAAACAGGTGGGCAGGCCCCAAGCTGCACTGCCCCTCCCCGCGGGGAGACCTGCCTGGCCCCCGGGGGTACTGAAGGGGGCGGGCCTCAGGGGCTCCCAAGACAGGAGGAGCAGCTTTGGGGGAAGAGCCTCAGCTCGTCCCCGCGTGTAGGTGGTGCTGAGCCTTTGGACTTGGTTTCTAGGAAAGATGAAAAAGAAGGAGGAGGGAAGATTCAGCTGCTCAGACGCAGCCCTTTTCTGTGCTGGCCTCTGCGCTCGGGCTGTCCCCCGCTTTCACTGTGAGTTGCTGCCTGGGCTGCCACAGGCTCTGGCCGGCCCGGGTGGATGGTACCTACCAGTAGCGGTAGTGCCAGCCTCCCCCACGTGCCCGTGCTCCCGGCCTGTGGCTGTCGCCTTTCCTGCCGCTCCCTAGGGGTCCACTCGAGCGTTGTTCTCAAGCCCCTCGGTCCAGCCAGCAGCCTTCTTTCCCACTAATTGGAGCGAGCTTGTTGCCTGCCTGCCTGCAGCACGTGTGGGGCTGGAAGTCTTTTATGTCTTATTTTACTAGGAGATGCCGTTGGCTGTGTTCTTTCTGGGGGTTAAACATCGCAGCTGAGCGTGTCGCTGTGTGTGTTAAAGCAGTGCGTGTGAACTTGAGACCCGTAGAGATCATGGCTGTAGCTGGCACGGCTGTGTCTTCCCTTACACCAGTTTTTGTTGTTGTTTTTTTTTAAATTCAGTTATTTTATTTATTTATTTTTGGCTGCGTTGGGTCTTGGTTGCTGCGCGTGAGGTTTTCTCTAGTTGCGGCGAGTGGGGGCTACTCTTGGTTGCGGTGCGCGGGCTTCTCAGCGCGGTGGCTTCTCTTGCTGTGGAGCACGGGCTGTAGGCTTGCAGGTTTCAGTAGTTGTAGCACGTGGGCTCAGCAGTTGTGGCCTCACGAGCTCTAGAGCACAGGCTCAGTAGTTGTGGCGCGCGGGCTTAGTTACTCTGCGGCATGTGGGATCCTCCCAGACCAGGGCTCGAACCCGTGTGCCTTGTATTGGCAGGTGGATTCTTAACCACTGCACCACCAGGGAAGCTCCCTTAGACCCATTTTTGATTCTTGTTTTACTTGGGTTCATGATGGTCAGATCTGATCTTTACCTCAATTTCTCAGGTAGATTTCCAAGATGTGGACGCTAGGACTCTGGCGGAGAGAAAGCGAGCAGAGGAGAAACAGAAGCGCTTGGACAGAATCTACAAGGAGAGGTCTGAGCAGGCCGTGCGGGAGATGGAAGGTGAGCTGTGGGGACCGGGGGTGCCCCCGCACCCACCTGCTGCACCTTCCCAGGCAGAGCTCGGGTCTCCGCCCAGCTCTCCGTTCTCCCGTCCCGGGGTCTGGTCCCTGACGGGGGGCGGGGGGGTGGGGGAGGCAAGTGGGCAGGCTGGCTGGGTGGGGCTGGTTCAGGTTGAGGGCTGGAGGAGGCACTTAGCCACAGACCGCAGCCCTCCCCTCTGGAGGCCGGGCAGCAGGAGGCACCGTGCAGGCCATCCACGCCTCCCCCTTGGCCCCGGCGGCCGTGCTGGAGACGGGCACCCCGCAGTGGTCTGCGCACCCCTTCCGTCTGATGCTCCCCCACCCCCCAGCCGTGGTCTTGCCGGCCTCCTCCCCAGATCCCCACCATTGGCCAGCCCTTCCCATGAAGGGCAGCTGGGGTAGGAGCACCTGGGGAAGATGCCTGGCCTGGCCTCAGGACAGCCGCAGAGCAGGGAGAGGTGGTCGGCCCGGGGGAGATGCCGGGAGGGTGGGGGGCGGCCAGAGCGGGACGGTGGCGGTGTGCCCCCTCGGCTGGCTGCTGTCTTCCGGAAGTACTGCCCACGGAGGCTCTTGCTGGGTGTCCGTAGACGCTGCTGGGCGCCATCTCAGCATGAGTCAGGACTGAGGGTGGTACCCAGGACGTCCTGAAGGATGGTCTTGCCACCGGCCGGGTGGTCTCTGGAGCAGGGCGCCTGCCTGCCCCTGTGGAGGAAGTGGGGGGCGGGGCTGGCGGCTGGTTGCATCCCCACCCTCGACGGCCAAGTCCTGATGGGACTCAGTGAGCCCCGTCTCGTCCTCCCAGAAATGTCCGGGGAGATCCGGAGCTGCCTCATGGAGCTGGAGAGCTGCTTCCGACTGCTGGTGCCCTTTGACCTTGACCCGACCCCGGGGGCTGCCTTGCCCGCCATGGCCGAGGAGGGTGGCAGGGACGAGGAGCAGCCCTGCTGCAGCAAGACCCTGGCCATCTGCGCCCGCCGCCCGGGAGCCGCGGGTGCGGAGGGGCCGCCCTCGGAGGACAAGGACGAGGACAGCGACCCGGAAGGGTTTGTGCGGCACCACGGGCTGGGCTCCCGCGAGTACACGCTCGAGGTGGAGCTCTCCTCAGGTACGCGCTGCGCCCACGCCCTGGCCACGGCCCCGGGCGCTTCCCAGAGCTTGGGCTTCTCGAGCTGTGGGGTCAGGGGTGACTCAGGCTCGTGGGTCCTGTGGCCCCCGCCCCGCGGCCCTCATTGCGACACACAGGCCCGGCAGCGAGGGTGGGCCTGACGCGCCAGTGATGGGGCGCCCCTGGGGAGGGGTCAGACGGTGGCTGGGAGAAAGAAGTCATTGAGAAACAGCTTGTCACCACGTTTGTGACGACACAGGTGGTGACAGGCGGGCCCCACGTGGCTCCTGCTTTCCAGCCACCGGTGGGGCAGGGGCACTGACCCCCCGTCCGACCCCATGTGGCCCGGGCCCCTCGGGCGGGGCTGGAGGACATCCGGGCTGCAGGAAGAGCCCTGCAAGCCCCAAGGAACCGATGCCCTCTGGCCGGGGCCATGGAGGCAGGGCGTGCTGGAGGTTGGGGTGCCCGGCTGAGGCTTGCGGGCGTGGCAGAGCTCAGAGGGAGGACCCTGGGCCCCAGGGGTGGGTGCGGCCTCCACCCCGAGAGTAGTGCGGGGAGGGGTCTCCCGACCGCCTGGCGTGGAGGGAGGCCTTGGGGTCAGCCTAAATCCATCGTGGTCGAGATCACAAGGCAGTGAGTCTCCTTAGGGAGTCAGGTTTGGAGTCCCGGGTGATGCATGGCTGGAGCAGGGTGGGTGGCAGTGCGGGTGGCCCGTCGGGTGCCCGGTGACCTGCCCGGACGGTGGTCCCTCTGATGACCCGTGTGCTTGCTGCAGACAGCCTGAAGGTGCACGAGGATGAGGACAACCTGGTCGTCATCCACGTGGCTCAGGACACGCTCAGGCTCATCCAGAACAGGTTCCTGCCAGCCGTGTGCTCCTGGGTCCAGGTGGGCCCGGCGTGTGGGCAGAGGGTGCCAGGGCGACCCCGGGGGAGGGAGGGAGGGTGCCCGACCTGCTGAGTGATTCCCCGTCCTCGCAGCTGTTCACCCGCGCAGGGACACATGGCGGGCACTTGGAGGGTGCCATCGACCTGAAGGCCGAGCTGGAAACTGCCCTGCGGCGATCTCGGGAGCTGGATGTCATGCCCGAGGAGGGCTGCAGGAGAGAGGTGAGTGCCGCCGGCCCGTCTGCCCGTGAGGACAGCCAGGGGACCTTCCTCTGATAGCAGCTCGGCCTCCTAAGCAAGCAGGCGTCCCTGGGGCCCCAGCGTTGTTCCTCCTCTTCCTCCCTGGGAACCGACTTCCCCGAGCGGGAGCCCTGGACTGAGCACCAGAGGCCACAGCCAGGCCCCCGCCACACGTGGAGGGACTGGGACCGGGTCTTGGCAGAAGGGCGAGGGAGGTGGGCTGGGCAGCGGGCGGAAGGCTGTAGTTGGGGAGAGGGCTCCCAGGGCCCAGGCAAGGATGTGTGGGAGGCGGCCTCGCTGAGCTAGGCTGCCGCCTGGTCCGAGCACCTAGTAGGCCCCTTCCCGTGAACTCGGTAGCAACTTCCAGCCTCAGGCGTTTCTCCTGTCTGTGCGCTGGGGCCGAGGGTGGCTGCAGGACACGGAAAACCAGGATGTCTCTTACACACAGAGCAGTGTCTCAGCCTAGGGCGGCCAAGTGGGGTGGACGTGGGGACTGGTGCCCGGTTTTGGGAGGGTGCTCAAGGCCCGCCATCTGCTGGGCATACGGCGCCGCCTCCCAGGTGCCACGTCGTTCGGGGGCGGGGAGCTGATCTTTGATGGCTGTGTCTGCAGCAAGGCTTGTGGGGCGGGGGCAGGCGTGTGGCCCTGGTCCAGGGGCCCTGGGGACTGGGCAGGGGTAAAGCCACCTGCTCCCGGACACCAGGCCCCCGTGCGGTGACCCCAAGCCTCAGAGGTGGTGGCGTCCAGGCCCCCTCCCGTGGGCTCGCACCAGGAGCTGGACCTTCTTGCCTGAAAGGGACCGAGAGAGCTGGGTCCTCCGAGGGTGTCCCAGGGGACCGTGGGAGGGTGGGGAGCCGCTACGGCTGGAGGGTGTGTGTGGGGGGAGGTGACAGCCACAGCTGGACGTTGTCAGCGATCAGAGCCGAGAAGCCTCTGGTTGGAATCAACGAGAAAACAGGCAGCAGAGTGCACTGTGCCCCAGGGACACCCAGAGCCCGAACCCCACAGGGTTGAGCTGTGGCACCTGAAGGGGGAGGAGGGCGGGGGCAGGGGCAGGTCCCTCTCCCGGTTCCTGAGGAAGCCCTGGGGTTGGGAGAGCGCTGTTCTTTGCTGAGGAGAAGGTCAAGTTTGAAGCCCCTCAGACTTAGAGGGGAGAGTGGCCAGCACCCTGGGCCTTGGTGCCTCGTCCTTGCCCCCAGGGGCCCGCGGGGATGGGCCCTGCGAGAGTTTCTGAGAGTTTCCGAGCCAAGGGCCGTCCTCTGCCCTCCTCTTTGCGGGTGTGCAGCCCCCGGGGACCGGCAGAGGGCGATCTTGACCTTCTCCCGAGACACGCGGGCACGAGGCCTGGTCGTCAGCTGGGGGCCTGGCCCTGCTTCCGTGGCCGGTAGGGCTTTGCTCGGTGCATAACTGAACAGGAAATAAGTTCTGTGAATTTTGATCGAGATACTTGTTTCACAGTGAGAAAGGGTGCTTTCTGGGCCCGGGGGAGGAATTGGTCTGGTCCATGCATCCTCTCAGGTCGGGGGTGGTGGGGGGGGGGGCGTGTTTCTGAGCCTCAGCGGACTCGCGGCGTGGTGTCAGGGTGGAAGGCCGGGCCGAGAGCAGTGAGGGGTGTGGGGATCAGGGGTTGGCACCGTGTGTCCCCTTCACGGGCACCTGAGACCGGCCTGTCTTGCTCGTAGGCCGCCTTTCCCTCGCTGTGTCTGGCGGGGCTGGGGCAGCTCCCCCCTTTTCCGAGCAGCCGGCATCCTGGAGCAGCCCGGGCTTTGGGGGAGAGCCTCAAGGAGAGAGCGGGCAGCACAGTCTGGTCCCTCCGGGTCTGGGGCCAGCCTGCACTGCCCAGGCCGGCAAGACTCGGAGCCCAGAACTGGTAGCAGAACCTTCCGGATGTCTTTTTTTTTTTTTTTTTAATTAATTAATTAATTTATTTTTGGCTGTGTTGGGTCTTCGTTTCTGTGCGAGGGCTTTCTCTAGTTGTGGCAGGTGGGGGCCACTCTTCATCGCGGTGCGTGGGCCTCTCACTATCGTGGCCTCTCTTGTTGCGGAGCACAGGCTCCAGACGCGCAGGCTCAGTAGCTGTGGCTCACGGGCCTAGTTGCTCTGCGGCATGTGGGATCTTCCCAGACCAGGGCTCGAACCCGTGTCCCCTGCGTTAGCAGGCAGATTCTCAACCACTGCGCCACCAGGGAAGCCCCCTTCCGGATGTCTTGACACGGCTCCCTTGAGGGCCACTAGGTGAGGCCAGCTGCTGGGAGCGAGCCCTGAGCGGCCCACTGGGTCTGGTTCCAGCTTGAGCATCAACGCATCCTTGACTGTGGCCGGGCAGCCCCAGAGCCCGGGAGGCACGTGACGACACGGTCAGGTCAGAGTGCACTCCGTGCAGGGCGGCAGCTGAGGGCACGAGCTGGGGTGGCCGGGGTCTGTCGGGGTGGGCGCGTGGTCGGGTGTGGGAGTGGCGCTGCCCGGTCAGGCTCCTCCAGGAGTTGATTCCAAAGGCCCTGAGTCCTTGGAGAGCGTGCTCGCTGGTTCACTAGCAGCGGCGGCGGGCCTGTTGATGGAGTGATTGGGGCTTGGCCGCTGAGTGGCAGCGCCCCGCTCGCTCGGGCAGCCTGCTTCCCAGAATAGACACGGCTGCGGTCTCTGCACATCTGCGCCCGCTCCAGGCGGCCCAGTGGTGGTTAGGGTTACGGACCGGTGTTTCTCGCTCGCTCGTTTTCACGTAAAATGTCTGGAGCTTAAATCCTTTGCCTGGTGTTTCCCCACTTAGCGTGAGCCGAGCTGGGAGCGTGTGGTTAAATATTTGAGAATTTTAACAAACGTGGAAGAGACCGAAGCTGATGTGAAGGTCGTGCTGAAGCTTAGACGATGGCTCCGACCGTGGCAGGTGTGGGTCGTGCAGGGGCTTCTCCTGGGCAGCCTGACTGCAGCCAGGCCAAGGGCCTTTTTTTCAGATTTCCTGTTTCAGTCTGTGTGTTGCCGTATTGTTTTCCTTTTGATGTAGATGTTCTGTCTTTAAAGAATACTTAAGCCAGCTTAAATACGCGTAACCGTTTGTTTTATAGAGTGTCTGTCCCTGTTCCTTGTGGAAGCGGGCCGGGGATAAATCTCAAGTAGATCGATATGGAGCGTCGTTTGGTAGATTTAGTTTCCAGTCCTGCTGCTAGAGGAGAGGTCTCATAGTCCATGGCTGCTACATCCGTTAAACTGATAAAAATCCTTTGAAAACTTTTAAATTGCCTGCTGTTTAACTATGTAGCTACGATCGCCACTTAACTTTGTATTGTGTAATTAACAAAATATTAATCTTCCTCCAACCAGTAAGTCAGAAAAAAATAATTCCAAGCATCAGTCTGTTTAAGCTGTGGACTGTGGGTGTCTTCTCAGTTGTCGGGTTCCTCGCTTCCACGGCTGGAATGCCCGCGCGGATGCTCTCGTTCTCACCTGTTGGTGGTCTGAGGTGGCAGCCACAGGGTTTTAAGTCAGAAACACCCCGTCTCATCGCAGAAGTGGAGATCGCTCTCTTAACTCTGGGTGAGGTTTTCTTCCCGTTGTTCGCCCAGGCGGGTGTGCGGGCCAAGGCCAGGCTGCTGTCACGGCTGTGCTGTGCGCTGGAGGCGTTTCTCTGCTGCCGGAGCTGCGTGCTGGCTTCCTGCAGGTGAAAGGGAAAGAGCAGGGAACAAGGGGAGAGAATTGTTGACCGCGTCGGCGCCCCAGGGAAGCAGGGGAACTGAATCAGCCGGTAGTCAGGGCAGTCAGGGCAGTCAGGACCTTGTGTTCGGCAGGGCCAGTAAACAGCCTTCCTGGAGACGCGCCCTCTCCATCACCAGCGCGCTGGCGCTGAAGGCTGCTGCGTGAGGGCTGGAGCCGGGGGCGGGGGCTGCGCACATTCGCGAGGACCGGGAGCGTGTTAGCTGCTGGGGGGCGGGGTCAGCCGTCTCCCCCGCAGCCCCTGGGCCCTCCCAGCCCTGCAGCCCCTCCTCCCCAGCGCCCTCCAGGGTGGCCGCTCTCTTCCAAACACTTTTCACGGGTGGTCCCGTTAATTCCAAAATCAGCCCTATGAGGTCGATGCCATTTTCACCGTCCTCTGACAGATGGGAAGACTGAGTCTAGGGGGAGCCGCATGGGTCTTCTCGCCAAGGCCGAGGCGGCGTAGCCAGCGCCTCGCTCCTGCTAGGAGGGCGCGCTGAGGGAGGAGAGCGAGCATCGGGGCTGCGTCGGGGCTCCCGGGAGGAGGGCGCTGCCCATCTGCACGCGGAACAGGCTCAGGCCACCTGGCCTCGGCTTGGAGGTGGATGTCCAGGCGTTTGGTGGCCTCCTTGCGCACCCCCGGCAGGCTGGCCGAGGTGCCAGAGCAGCTCCCAGGGCTCGGCCGCGTGGGAGGGGGTGAGGAGGGGACAGTCGGTCTGACTGGTGGCCCTCAGGCCCCCGTGCAGGAGGTGAGCACACGCTGCACGCTCCGTCCGCCTCCTGTCCGCGGGCCCGTGGTGGTCACCGCGCGTCCTCTGCCCTCTGAGCTGCGTCCCGGCAGTGGAGATGCGCGTGAGATATTGGCCTGGCTGGGCAATTTGCACCGCGTCCAGGGAGGGCATTAGCATATAAATAGCAGATGTGATGACGACCATCACAGCTGAGCACGTTTAATTTTTAGTTTATAAGATAGAATGGGGTTTTAAATGCGTTGCCATCAAGCCGCAGAGACAAATGCAGCTTGGAGCTCACTTGTCTGACGAGGCCTTACATCATTTTTTTTTTAAAAAAAGGGAAACACACACATATGAAACTGAACAAAAGTGATTTCTTGGGTGAAAAGTAATGGAGATGGTGCCCCGAGTTAATTAGATCGCACAAAATTTATTTAATGGTCCAGCTGTATCTCGGGCATGCCTTGGGCGGGCAGACCTGGGAGGTGGCTCTTCCCATCCTTCTCAAGTAATTAGCAACCCGCTGCCCTACTTCTGTAAACGGATTACGTTGTATATCTTAGCTGTTTTTATTGCTTGTTTAATTATGATCGCAGAGCCTCATTTTTCTAAATCCTTTTAACTGTGGGCGAGAATCAATTTGTGTGAAACCAGAGGAAAGCCCGGGGCATCCTCCACACCTCCCTGCGGCCTTGGGAGGGTTCAGTTTGGGGCCTAGCCCTCACCCAGACTGTTGACCGCAGGGCTCGGACCGCCTGCCCGGGCCTCCGAGACCCTGGGACTTGACCTGTTAGGGAGGGTGGGCGCACCCCCGGGGGCGGCCTGGCATGGCCTCCTGGCCCCCAGACGAGGGCGGGCTGCTTTCTCAAGCATGTCTGGTGGTCTTTCTTCCTGATTGGGAAGCTCAGCTCCCAGTGAATGGCTCGAGAACCACTGGCGAGTCTGGCCCCGTTTTGAAGGCCACCCACCCTCAACCGATTCCTCCCTAGGGTGTGACCTCCTCCTAGGATCCTTGGGCCTGTCCTCACCCCTGCTCTGCCCGTAGTGCCTCTACCCGCACCCAGTGTGGCGTCGGACCTGATCTGTGACCTTTAACCTTGAGGGGAGGTTGCCACCGCGACTGCCTGGGACCCCTGGGCTGGCCCCTTGAGCACAGGTGGATGCTTTCTCTTGGGCCTCGGTGTCCCCAGCCATGTGCTTTTCGGAGGCCTGGAGAGGACTGTCCAGCCTGAGGGCAGGGGGTTTGCTTCCTCTGAACAGGCCCTTGGCCCCAGGTGTTCCGTCCGCAGGGATTGTGCCTCGGGACATCTTCACTGCTGTTCTCCCGTGTGGGTAGTGTGCCCAGAGCTGGACGCAGAAGGTCCTGCTGTGTGCCCAGGACATCAGAGCCCAGCCCAGCCCGTGTGAACTAGAACTCGAGAATGGGTTCATTCAAGCTTGAGGTCAGTGTCAGCAGCGAAGCCCTTGCTTCCTTCTGCAGGGCTGTGGTTTGAGGGTCACCCCAGCTGCTGAGGGGTTTAGGACGCGAGCGTGGCAGCGATGGCCAAGGTAGCTCTCGTACGAGGGCCCCGGGGCCGCTCATGGCAAAGCTGTGCCCGAGGACCTGGCCGGGGGCCCTAAGGAGGCAGCTCTTGAGGGCCAGACGGTCTTCCTGGGTGCCGTACGGCCTCATGGCCTCATCAGTGAGAATTTAAGAACAGGGGGAGCCAGGGCTTCGTGTTTAATCACGGGGATAAACAACTTTAGTTGGGGAGAAAGAAGGTATAATTCCTAATAGTTGGCTAAGCAGCTGAATATTTTTTAGGAAAGGAAAATGTAATAAAAGTCCCAGGTGAAATTCAAGGGTGTGAGCAATAAGCATAATATTTTCGGAAAATGAGCCCATGTTTAAAGTCTGGCACTGTGTGTTATGCATTGTAGCGCCCGGTCCGCATCTGCCGTTTAGAAAATTAAACCCCATAAATTCTGTTTAGTGTTTGATACGCACGGCACTAGCCGGGACCGTGATGCCCTAAAACCCTGGGCTGCTTTCCACCTTTCATAAATTCCTGGGTAGGTTCTATACAAAAATAATTTTCAGGTCCGCGGCTCATTGTTATTCAAACGTGATTGATCGTCGTCATTTGCTCAGCTCCGGAGTTAAGTGCCCCTGTCATTTCCAAAGAGTGTAATTGGGACGTTTCACAGGTCAGCGGCGGAGACAGGCTTCCCTTTTGATCAGTGTTAGACCGATAACAAAAATTACAGTTTCCGATGATTAATGTCTCCGTGCTTCCCAGACGCACGCTGCGGGTTGTGCCAAGCTCAGTGCATTTGCATCTGATCAGGCCTCGCGGGCAGCTCCTCCCTGGATTCCGGGTCCGCAGGGCGTGGGGCGTCCCGGTCCTGGCAGTGCCAAGGGCAGCCGCGCCCCGGCTGGCCTCCTGCCCTGGGGGTCGGCGGGCCGGGCCCTCCGTCCTTCTTCTGGCGTGCCTGTGTGCCCCTGAGGCGTTGCTGTCGAGATGGGCTCTGGAGGGGGGGGCAAGTCTGATGGATACAACCATTGGTTGCTATCACCCCGACAGCGGGCTGCCTCTCTGGACGTTTCCTTCGGGTGGGCCTGAGAGGCTGGAGGCAGGCAACGCCCCCAAGTGTTTCAGGATGGCGCTGGCAGCGGGGCCGGGCTTCTGGGCGCCTTCCTGCCGTGACCCTCTCAAGAAGGACAGGCCCCACGCCCTGTCCTGGAGTGCGGGGGGTCGTTGAGGATGGGTGAGGGAGAAGGGGAGCAGGAGGCTACTCTGGCCTCGGGGGGGGCTGCGCCTCCGGGTCTGAGCAGCATGGGCTGCCGACACCTCATTCATGCTGCACGTGGCCCCAGCACATTGGCACGTGTGCGAGGCCGTCGGTCATCCTGCTTTTTGGAGGGCCCTCTGGTCCCCACGAGATGAGCCCTCCGTGCTCAGGGTCCCTGCCGCTCCTACCCAGCTGGGCACTACCCAGGAGGGGGTGGGGGCAGAGGCGGAGGGGACGGATCTTGAACAGAACGCCCTGGGTGGTTCTTGGGTCCCTGGGCTTGAGGGGTGGGGGGGCTCCAGGCACAGCACAGTGACCCTGCCTCGCAGAGCAGCCGGGGAGGTTGGCCTTGTCCAGAGGAAGCTTCCTCTTCGGTGGTTTTTTAACAAGCCGTTTTGAGGGTAGAGTATTCCAGAAGTGCTGTGGTCACACCGGCACCACTGGATGCCCAGGTGGGGAGCCAGCCCGGGGCAGGACGAGGTGCTTTGGCCTGGCTGGAGCTGGATCAGGGCCGTCATCCAGGCCCTGCCTGTGCGGGTGAGACCTGCCACTCGTGGGGGCTCTGTGGGCCGAAGCAGTGCCCGTCCGTGCATCTCAGAGGGCCGGCCGGTGGAGGAGCGCATGTGGCTCGTGTGGCTATTTAGGGACGGGAGCGGACCTCAAACACGGCCGTCACGGTCGACACTAAACCCCAACCTGGAGAAAGTCCCCAGAAGCAGGACTGGGGTTGTCCGGGTCTCCGCCTGCGGTGTCCACTCACAGGTCTGGGGGTGTGTCCACAGGCGGCAGCCACGGGAGACAGGGACGAGGACGAGGACGACGAGGACTTTGTGGAGGTCCCGGAGAAGGAGGGCTATGAGGCCTGCATCTCTGAGCACCTGCAGCCTGAGTGTGGTGAGTGGCTGGGCGGAGGTCCCGCGCAGGACGCTGCCCTTCGGGGCAGACCTCACGTCCGGCCTGGGGCCCGCCAAGCAGGGAGCTGGCCGTGGCAGGCACCCCGAGTCTGTGCCGCCTGGTCCTGCGGTTCACTGCGTCCCCGCCCGTCGACCCTGCGGAGCCGCTTTCATTGAAAACCATGTGATTCTCATTTCCTGATCGGGGCGCTCACTGGCCTGGGCCCCGCCCTGGGTTCCCGCTGTCCCCTTGGTGGGCAGGCCCTGCTGCCACTTCCTCTGGGTGCAGCCAGGCTGTCCACACACGGAGGCCCCCGACCCACCCCACAGGCCCACGCTGAGCCCCCCGCCCTGCAGCTTCAGGCCCCACCACGGTGAGGGGCAGCCCTGCTTGGGGTCACAGAAGTCTCAGCCGTTGGGAGCGAGTCCAGGGTTGGAAGGGCACCCTCAGAGCAGAGAGCGCCTCCTGGGCTTGGGGGAGGGTGTTGGGGGCACGCGGTGTGGTTCCCGCGTCGGTAGGGCCCTTTGGGCTGGGAGGGAGTCGGGGGGAGGCCACTGCCTCGGTGGGTGGGGGGCAACCACCCCACGTTCTCTGGGCTCCCCTGCTGCCCAGTCTCCGTTTCTCAGGGGAGTCACAGGTCAGGCGGTGTCCTCCTTCCCGTTGATGGAGTCGCTGCCTGACGTCTGGCCCAGGAGCAGTGACACACCTTGAGAAGGCGTGCTACCCGTGACCTGTCTTTCCCGTGTAGCATTCTTTTCTTTTCCAAAAAATCTCCAAAAGCCTCGACTGCACAGGAGGCATCTCTTGTCCAAAGGAAGCTAATAAAACCAAGATCGCGTGTGGGTTTGTGGCGAAGTGGACAAGTTGATTTGAATCGGAGTGTGTGAGATGAGATGTGAATTTGTTAGTTTAGACGCTCAGGCAGTTGGAGTGTGAGGACATGACCCGTTAGGCGTGTCACACCAAGTTACCACACCAGCTTCACGGCCCTCCAGTGTTTGGGTCCTGCCGTCTGCGCCACGTGACCCGCCTCCTGCCCTCCCGGCCCCCGCCCCGCCCTCGGTCCCGGCTGCGCCCACCACGCCGTCCCAGCAGTGGGGCTCCTCTGACCACGGGGCCACTCCCCGTGCCCTCTGTTCTGCCTCGTCCTCCAGGTGCCTGGCCTGCCCCCCACGAGGCCTCGTCCCACACCCGTGAGGCTGCTAGGGGTGCTGGAGGCCCTGGGGTGCCATGACTGCCCTCCCGGGTCTCCCCTGGCCGCCCCGCCTCGAGGGAGCTGCAGCCCCGCCGGGAGGCTCCCAGGTCGCCAGGCACCACTGTGGGTGACCACCTCCAGCTGTCGCCGACCCGCCGCTTGTCTTCGCAGCGGGGCCCCAGGTGTGACAGAGCGGAGCTGAGCCATCCCCTGGTGGTTCGTGGGCCGGGCAGCCTGGGAGCCCTCGCACGACAGGACCTGCTGAGCTCCGGGTCTGTCCTGCGGCAGTGGGGGGTGGGTGCCGTCCCCCCGTTCCCTGGAGGGGTCTGGGCCCTGGTCTGGAGTGCAGAGCTCGGGGCCGCGGGGCCACTGCAGGAAGTGCTGGGCGCGCCAGTTCATAACTGTAGTCGATGGTCCGTCACTGGTTTTTCAATTAAACTCAGGTGACTCTGCAGTAGATTCGGTCTAAATCCACAGCTGAGGAGACGGGTGCCCGTTTTCTTTCTCATTTCTTTCTCTGAATTTTCACTGAGGGGCTTTTATCTTCCCGTTAATCCTACCATTTCTGTCAGGACGTAATCTCTTTCTCAAATTTACATTTTAATTACAAGGCCAGCTGAACTAGGTAAAATCAATAGTGTCAGGCTCGCAGCCGAACTCCACGCGGAGCCCCCGCCCCTCCATTTCCTGCCATCGATCCCGCCCGCCCCATCTGCTTTAGCGCTGCAGACACGGAGGTGCCACTTGGTCAGTTTAAACCAGCCCAGGGGCTTTGGGCGCTCTCATGACTCTTCCTCAGAGCCGCCGAGAGAGCACATTTGAGCTGAGATCTGTGTTTGAGGCAGACGCCCCACGCGGGTGGGTGGGGCTGGCGGGGTTCGCCGTGACCTGCGACCTCTGGTCTCCCCGGACTCAGTGTTCTCCCCGAAAGCACAGCACCCGGGGCCGGGGGACACGTCTGCTTTTCGGACTTTTACCTTGCAGGTGTGTTAGGGAGATTGAATTTCTATAGCAGTGTGAGAACGGTAGTGTTTTTTTAGTGCTCTGAGTGTTTACCCTGCTTCAACATGCTCACCCATCTTTTTAATGGTTTAAAACAACAAATCAATGGAAAATATATTTCATGCTTGTAACTCTTAGGAATTCTCGTATCGATCTTCGGGTTGCGATTGTAGCCACCTACGTGAGTGCCACAGCGGCCACTTGCCAGTCCCGCCTCCCCGTGTGTGCGCGCGCCCGTGTCGGGGTCTGCGCCAGCTGGGACCGCTGCATTGTCGGCATGCCGCGTGGGGGCGTCTGGAAGGCTTTGTGACCGGGCCGGCTCCCTGCCGGCCTCCGAGAGCACCCAGGCCTCAGAGCTCAGGGTGCTGCCGGCTGACCAAGGTGGACCCTGCCACGCCAAGTGCCCTGCGCCATGTCCTCCACTCTCAGCCACGGGCACCTGAGAAGCAGGGGTGGACCCCGTACTCTCAGGGCCATGCGCAAACTTGGAGGGCGTCTGGAGCAGGCAGGGCAGGCGTTTTGGTGAAGGGCCTGGGGTAAACGGTTTCGGATTTGTGGGCAGGACGAGGCCTCTGTCGCAGCGACTCCCCTGCCGTCATCTACAGAAGCACCAGACAGCACGCGGGCCGTGCACGCGGGCAGGCCACGTGCAGACACCGGGAGGACTTGGCCGCGAGGTCTGCCCGCCCTGCCGCGGAGAGCCCGGAGCTGATGGCGGCCGGAGCCAGCCTTCCCAACCCGTCCTGGTCGCCTTTCTCCCCTCCCACCCCCTCCCGCTTCCCCTTCCTCCCCCAGGAAGCACTTCCCCTGGCGTCCAGCTCTCAGTGCTGTGTCATTTCCCTTCTGGTTTCTCTCTCTAAGCGGGGGATGTTCTCGAGTCCGTGCACGTGGACGGAGGGATGGAGATGCGCCATCAGGAAGGCCAGGCTCATGGCGTCACGGGCAGTGCTTTGTGTCGGTGTTGGTGCTGCTCTGCTCCCGTGGCGGCTTTTTGGCCCCTGGAGCTGCCTGCCTGGCTGTCTTGTCAGTTTTCCACGTGTCCTGGGAAGGACTTCTTAGACGTGAGGCCCCAGGGTGTCTGTCGTAGAAGCCACGACCTCCCTGACCCTTCGTCCACCCCCACTGGCCGGGGTCTGGCCGGAACTCCCAGGGCGCTCATGAGGCAGAGCCATTCACATCCGTGACACCTTCACACACTCTTCTTATGCAGCTTTTTGATGTAGAACCCAGTTTTTCTTGTGGTGACATCGGCTCAGCTTCCTTCTAGTTCCCGTTGGCACAGCGAGTGTCTTTTCATTTTTATTTTCTTTTATTTTTAGTCTCTGTTAACCTTTTGTTTTAAGTGGTTCTTGCCAAAGTGGTAAATTGCTGATTGTTTTTAATTTCATCAGCGTGTCTTTTCGTTGACTTGAATCCATTGAGTTACTACTGTGTTCTCAGCTGGGGTTGCCAGTTTGCTGCACATCTGTTTGCCAGCCTTCCTCTTTGGTTTGCTATTGTTGCTACTGTTTTGTTTTTTTCTTTTCCCTACCTTTTATTTGCTGGGTAAACTTTTTTTCTGCTGGTTTTGAAAGTGTTCGTCCAGTATAAATGAAACGATGAGTATTTTTGCTTCTGATGGTGACGCTTGCTCGGGAGAGTTGCACTCACGCTTCCCCTCGCCATGCACCTCCCAGCACGTCCCTGTGCCCACATCCTGCACAGGATGGGGGACAATGCTGGCTCCTGCTCGCTCAGGCCCCCCAGCCCGGCACATTGGGTCGTCCAGGTACCAACTTACTTCTGATGGTTGTGGGTACTCGGGTTTCGGGAGAGGCGGGAGTGAATCTTACCAAGTCATTTCTTGGCCTTTACTCCCCGTATCCCGCAAACCCTCCTGAACCTCCAGGTGAGGCTGTGTCCTTCACCTGCATGTTGAAACCTAGCGTAGCTGGGTATAAAATTCCGAGTTTGATTGTTGTTTCCCAGACCTTACACTCACTGTTGTTTTAAAGACACTGGTGTCTGTGGGATGCTTATGGCTTCCGAAGGAAAGCTTCTCAGACCTTTCTGTTCATCTCTCGCGTTCCTGAACATCCTTGTAAGTGACTTGCACGTTCTTCCTTCTGTCTCCTTCCTGACACTCAGTGAGCCCCTCGGTCTTCCTCTGATTCCAGGAAGGTTGGGCTCTTTATTTCATCCACTCCAGTTATCTTTCCTCTTTCTGGGGTCCAGTAATGAGGAGGTTGATGCCTGTGTGAATGCCCTTCACGTCTCTGACCAGAGAGAGCTGCCCATGGGTGTGCAGCTGCCGTCCTGTCCTTCAGCCTGGCCTGGAGTCGTCCTCTCCTCTGCTTGCCCGCTGTCTTTGTCTTCCTGGCTCCCTCTCTGTGGGGCCCTGGGGGGGGGTCTCCAGCTCCTCTTTCTTTCTCATCTTCCAGATATTTTGTTTCTTGTTCACCTCTTTCTTGGCAGCGGTTCCCTGTCTGGAGGAGAGTTTGGGGAGGGAGGCACTGCCCTTGCTCTCGGGATGGAGTGCCTCTGAGGTCCTAACCCACACCCTGCCCTGTGCCTCCTGGGCAGCCCCTGGCCCAGGTGCCCAACTGGGAGGGGCTGGCAGGGGTCAGGGACAGCCCGGGAATTGGCACAGGTGGACCAGTAGGGCCCAGTAGTGTCAGAGAAGCTGCCTTCCCCCTGCCCTGGGGACCTGGGCACAGACCCTGGCCTGCAGAGGTGGCCTGGTGGCCTTGCCGGTGAGATGCTGGCGTTGGGGCCTCATCTGGCTGGTGGGGCAGGTGCTGTGCTGACGGAGGGTTCGGCGCCCTCACAGGTGCTGTGCCGTCACCGTGGGATGGGGACACGGCCTCCTCCAGGGGTCTGTCCGGGGTCTTGGGGATGGTGGCCAAGAGCAGATACGTCTCTGTCGCAGGGCTGAAGAAAGACCCGGCCACACTGGCCTCGCAGGCGAGGAAGAGAACAGGGAGCAGCGAGGAGGCCTGTGACCCCACCTCTGCGGCCGCCCAGCTGCATTGGCTCCAGCGCTACTTGCCCCCAGCCTTGCCCCCGAGCCCCAGGTGATGCCCGGACACCCGCCCCTGCCCAGGCGGCACCGCGTGTGCACCCCCGGCCGGGCAAGCGCCTGCCAACGTCCGTACTGGGGCGGGGGCTGCAGGGGCCGGGGGTCCTCAGCACTGGTGTGTAGGCCAGGCCATGGGGGCGGGCCAAGGTTCTGGGGTTCAAGGGGGCAGGCGTCAGGACACCCCTGGGCCCAGCGTGAGGACCGCAGATCTGAGGCCAGCTCCCCATGTGGTCTTGGGATGGCCAGCCTTTTCGTAGGGCTTCAGCGGCTGCCCTGGGTTCCAGGTCTGAGGTGGCAAAGGTCACAGCCCAGGTGTGTGACCGGAAGCTCCGGGGGGTGTGGAGAGGCGGGTGGCCGAGGCTGGCTTCCGGCACCACGTCACTGAATCCTCCTCTGCTGTCTCCAGGGTGCCGCTGGGTCCAGAGGAGGCCGAGAAGCTGGCGGCAGAGCGGGCCCGGGCGCCTGTCGTGCCCTTTGGGGTGGACTTGTGCTGCTGGGGCCGAGAGGAGCCGATGGCCGGGAAGATCCTCAAGTGAGTGCGGGCGTCCCGCGGGTCCTGTGGGCCACCCAGCCTGCCCCCGGCCTGGGCGCAGGGGACACACAGCTGGCGCCGAGCCCAGCTCTGCCATGCAGGCCCTCATGCGTCCCACCAAGCGCAGCTCTCGGGCTCTCATAGGCACGGTGCCCGGGGTCATACAGCCCTGCCCAGAGGCCTGTGGACCTTCTTTGAACCTCCTTGTTACTCCCTGGGGGGATGTCCCCTGATGTCTGCCCTGATGGTTGGGCGTCATGACAGACGGCATGAAGGCTTGTCTGCCTAGGACTGGGGTCCGGCCCGGCCCAGCCCACTGCTCCAGGCTCTCCACCCAGGCCCTCGTCACGACCACCCTCTGGTCCTCTGACTCGGATCTCCGCGGGCCGGGCCTGGGGCTCCGCAAAGAGTTTCCGGGAAGCCGTCCCTGTTGCTGCGCTGGACGCTTTCTCTCCAGAGTGGGCACAGGGTGGGGGGTGGGCGGATCTGTTCTCTGTTAACCTCCGTTAGGGAGCCCCTGCCCCGGGTCCAGGCCAGGCTAGGGCGGCGGGCCGCCGGGGTGGGGTGGCTGGCGGTGCCCCCGCCGTGCTAAGCGTCCCTGCTCGTCCTGGATGGACTCACAGGCCCAGGGGTGCCCCCTGCTTAGCCGCCCAGGCCGGCCTTGCTGCGGGTGCTGTGGTGGCCACCCCGTGACAGCGCTGAGCGTCCGGTCCGTGTGCAGGTCCGACTCTGAGCACCGCTTCTGGAAGCCCCGCGAGGTGGACGCGGAAGTAGAGAGCGCCGCTGTCTCTGAGTCTCTCCGGAGCCGCCAAATCACCTTTGCGGGGCGATTCGAGCCCGTGCAGCACCGGTGCCGTGCCCCCCGGCCCGACGGCCGGCTCTGCGAGCGCCAAGACCGCCTGAAGGTGAGGAGGGTGGAGGGCTGGGCAGTGGGGTGGCCACCTCGGCCAGGCCAGGATGGGGCCGGAGGGAGGCGCTGGGCTCCAGCCTGCTGGTGCCAGGACCTTCCCCCGGATGGGTGGTCTGACACGTGGGCACAGGGCTGGGTTGCTCTGCCCTGGTTCTTGCGTCCCCGCCCACATGTGTCTCCTGAGCGCGCTCTGTGCTGGGCCGGGGGTCCACGGAGGCGGCCCTGTGCACCAGGCGGGGCTTTGGCCAGACTGACACCAGATCACCCTCCGCTGCCTGGCTCTGTCACGGCTGCGCCCAAGGGCCCCTCCTTTGAGGCGTGTGTGGGCAGAGGGTGGTGTGGGCTGGCCGTCCCCAAGAGCCGTGAAGGTAGGGATGGCCAGTGACCCCCTCCCGCCTCAGAATTGCTCCGTTCTTTGCCTCAGTGCCCTTTCCATGGGAAGATCATCCCAAGAGATGACACGGGACGGCCCCTCCATCCGGAGGACAGGGCCCGCGAACAGAAGCAGCGGCTGCAGAGGCCGGCGGGGCGCCGAGGTAGGTCCGGGGGACGGGGTAAGGGCATCCACAGCGTGGGGGACACCCTGGACCCCGGCAGCGTACAGCGTGGCCCGTGGTTTCCACGGGTGGTCGCCTGCTGCCTCCCGCTCAGTCATAACTCACAAGCGTGCCCAGGACACACTGTCCTCGGGGCTAGCAGGACACTGAGCGCCAGCCTGACCACATTTTCACACGGCTCCTGACGGGCGATGTGGACACACCCACGGCCAGAAACCAGCTTGTCATCGTTTGTTTGGGTTCTGGGTTCTTAAACCTGTTTTTAAGCAAATGGAAAAACTGAGGCGTGAAAAGTTAACTGGCTGAGCCCCGAGGTGCCTCCAGGATGCCAGCTGCCCCCCTCCGTCATCTGCTGTCTTGCAGAGCCATGCACGAGGGGCCGGGCAGGAGGGCTGTGGCGTGTGTGGTGTGCGATTTGCGTGCACGTGGACTGTGTGTGCGCGTGTGTGGGCAGAAGGTGAGGGTCCTGCCCGGTGGTCCCAAGCATCCTTGCTGAGCCTCTGAGCCTGGGGCGCTCTCTTGGAGACCTCCTCAGGGCCCCCGTTTTCCGGCCTGTAGGCTGTTTCGTGCCAAACAGAGGGGCTTTCGTGCCAAAGCCACTGAGACGCTGTTCTCCGCCCGTCAGGGAGCTCATCTCATCCTGGCGTGTGAGCCGGTGCTGTGTTCTGGCGCGAGCCGCGGGTGGAGGCTGATTGGCCCCCAGAGGCCCCTGAACAGCGGGCAGGGTGGTGACCCGCAGAAGCGGCATCCCTGGCAGGGCAGCACCCGGGCACACTTGGGGGGTGGGGTGGGGGGGCCCACCAGGGCAGCCCTGACCTGTGTCGACGTCCCGTGGTTTGTCAGATCTGGGCTGGGGTCTGGAGGCCGTGCCGCCTCGGGCCCCTTTTCTTAAAAGAAAGGCCAGGCCCACGGCGCAGAGCCCCCCGAGGCAGAAGGCGACTGTGTCTGTAGGGGTGGTGCTAGTGTGGGTCTCAGCTGGGCCGTGTGTCCTCTTTAGCAGGGTTTTTCCCTTTGTCACGAGAGACAAATGTTAGATTTCGGCCTCACACGCAGGGTTGGCGCCTGGAGCCCTGGAGGGTGGCGGGGAGGGGCCCTGACCCATTAATCCGCGGGCGAGGCCTTCCCTGGTGGCCCACACTCGGGAGCAAATTAAGTGCCTATTTTTGTGTCAGCCCTGAAGAGTATCAGGTTCTGCAGCCCTCGGTGACTTGTTAACAACAGGTATCGGGCCGGGGCCGCGGGCCAGCGCTGGCCAGTCAGATGTGAAATAGCATCTCTTTACTAACTACAGTATCGATCCCCTCCTCCCTCACACGCCGGGCAATTTTCTTTTCCCTGGCGCTAACCTCGGTGACAATGCGCGCGGAGCTCCAGGGCCCGTCAGCACGCAGGACGGCCCCGCGGCCCGGCTCTTATTGATTTTTTTCAAAGGCTTTTAAATTGCTCCTTCATTTTACTGAGATGCTCATTTCATCTCTACTGGGTGCCAGCGTTTTTCCGTTGTGTTTAAACAATTGCTCCATTCACCGGGTTCCTAAACTGTGACGCCTTCTCATTACTGGGAGATAAACTGTTTGGACAGTTTTCCCTGGGCTTGGATTAATCGCTCCCGTATCTGCATTGTGCCGGCCCGTGTCCCTTCACTTCAGAAATCAGCTCGGGGAGGCCTCGCTACGTGTCTGGGTGCGCGGCTTCTCCCTGCTTGCCGCCCAGCCTCCCAAGGGGCTCTGGTTTGCGTGGTGGGCCCCATCGGGCTTTGGGGCGTCCAGCCCCCTTCTGCCAGCCAGGGCCTGGGTCCATAGGTCTGGGCACGTTGGGGGGCTGTGCTGTCACACTCCCGGCCAGGGCGGCCTTCCCGAGCCAGCGGGCTAGATGGGGCCTGAATGTCAGGGACCCCCCCCCGCCCCAGCAGAAGGAGACTGAGGCGGAAGTCGCTGCCAGGGTGGTGGTGGGTGGAGCTGGGACGCTGGCCTCTGACTCCGATGCCTGTGCCCGCCGCGTTGGGAGCCCCCACTTAGACAGTTAACGCTTCCCGTCTTGGCACACAGGCGCACTGACCTGTCTCTGTTGCAGCCGGGTCTGGTGAGACCAGGCCTTGGGGCTGGGTGACGTTTGTTTCCCTGCGGAGCACCGCCTTCTGACCTGAAGGGCCTGGGCCGTGGCGGGAGGAGCAGGGCCGCCTGCGTGAACCGACACCCTCGTCGCTGGGGCCTGGGGCCAAGTTATCTTTGGACCAGTAAAGAGGCCGTGGCCACCCTGCTGTGCACGGCCTCCGGCCAGCAGATGGGTCCGGAGGCCACGCCTGGGTTCTGGTGGGGCACCGTCAGCCTGGAGGCGGAAGCAGCCTGCGCGTGGCACTGCCCCTGGCCGCCAGCCTCGGTTGCCTTCCTGCCTAAGGGGTCAGTGGAGGCACCCACCTTGGCCTACGGGGGCCTTGCGCCCACTCCTCGGGCAGCCGGTGGCCCTCCCTGCCCCAGTGTCAGGGAGGACTCGGGGCTCAGGTGAGGTCGGCGCCGGGAGTTTTCTGCAGTGTCTGGTGTGTTTGCAGCCTGGCAGGACCCTGAGCTCATGAGGGACGTGGAGGCAGCCACTGGGGTGGATCTCGGCTCGTCCGGGCCCGGTGGGAAGGGCAGGCGGCGGCGGTCCGGCCTCACCGACCTCAAGCGGCAGGCGGACACAGCGCGTGCACGCATCGCCAAGAAGGTCTTCGCCAAGTAAGAGCTCCTCGCGGGGTCCCGCCCTCCACCCCAGGCCCGGTGTTGCTGGCGGCGAGAGTGGAGAGGCCGCCAGCCCGTGCCCCCACCGCCCACCCCCCACCCCACTGCTCTGGCGGCCAGAGGCGCTCCTCGCGGCACTGCCAGGTGCCCTAGAAGGCGCGAGGGTGTCTGCGCCCAGGCCCCATGGGCGCCGTCCACCCCGGGCAGAGGAGGCGGTGCCAGGGCCCTGCCCGAGTCGGGTGAGCAGGAGGGCGGCTTCCCGAGCACCCCCGCAGAGCCCCCACGGCTCCTCGCCGCCGGCCTGCCGTGTGCGTCTGCATCCAGGGGAGGGCTCGGCCCCCGGGCTCTGGGCGTGAGGCTGGCTCCCCGTGGCTCAGCCAGGGGTGCTGGCGCCCGGAGGAGCGGGGGCCGGGGGCGTCCTCCGTGGGGCCGGGAGCTGTGGCCGGAGCCTCTGTGATCTGTGAGGGAGGTCGTGCCTGACCCCTGGAGCAGTGCCCGTGTCCGGGGCTCCTCAGTGCCAGGCCCCAGCGGCTCCCTCCCAGGCTCAGGCGCTCCCTCGTCACGGCGGCCGGCCCGGGACCCGTGGCTGAGCCCAGCCAGGCTGCAGTCAGCAGGCCGGAGCCGCCCTGGCCGGAGCCCTGGCCACGCCTCGTTGTGCTTTCCCTGTAGGGCCGCTGTGCAGAGGGTGGTCGCAGCCATGAACCAGATGGACCGGAAGAAGCACGAGAAGTTTGCAAACCAGTTTAACTATGCGCTGCATTAGAGCGCCAGGCCGGGTCCACTCTGGTCGCCGGCTCCTCTTCTGCTGCTGGTGAGCTAGGATGGGAAGGCAGACCCGGGTCTGGGCTGTAACAACAGCCACAATTACAGTGTGTATTCAACGTGAAGAAATGGTGCACTTTCTGCTTAAAGCGCCCCAGAGGTGTGGACTCTGGCCTCCTGCGGGGCACCACGGCCATCGCTTACGCGTCTGACTGCCCAGTAGCCCGGGGTGAACTCGGGCAGCCGTGTCCACAGGGGGGTGTCTTGTACAGCCTGTGCCCTCTGTGGTGTGACTCAGGGCCGCTCATCATCCAGGACGCGTGCGCAGCCTCCGGCCCTGCCCGCCAGCCTTCTCCTGCTCGGAGGAAAGCCCACATCTCCCGTTGACTCGAAGGGGAGCCAGCTGTTTGCTCTCGGCGTTGCCAGCTCACAGGCACGCTGGCGGTGGTTCCGCGTCAGAACGCAGGGAACTTCCTCACCCTTCGTTCGTGTAAAATCCACTTTATTGAGACGGGACTCACGTACCGTGACGTTCACGCCTTTGAAGTGTGCGCTTCCGTGATGTGATGTGACACACACTCACAGTGTTGTACACTCTCCACCCCTGTCTAGTTCCAGGACTTCTCATCACCCTAAAAGAAGCCCTGCTCCCAGCCCCGGCCCCTCCGGCCCCCTGTATCTGGATTTGCCTTCGCTGGACGTTTCCTGTGAATGGGGTCATAGCAGCCTGCGGCCCTTTGTGTCTGGCTGCCTTCACTTAGCACAGCGTGTTCAGGGTTCTTCCCTGCTGGGGCCTCTGTCCGTGCTTCATGCCTTTTTATGAGCGGATAACTCACCCCTGTAGGAACATACTGCACTTTGTTTATCCGTTCATTGTGGGCATTTGGGTTGTCTGCACTTCGGGGTGATTGTGGATGATGTTGCTGTGGCCACTTGTGTACGGGTTTTTGCGGGGGCATATATTTTCCTTCCTTTTGGGTTTATACCTACAGGTGGAACGGCTGGGTCACGTGGTAACTCTGTGTTTAACTTACTGATTGAATTGCCAAAACATTTTCCAAAGCAGCTGCACCGTTTTCTATCCCCACCAGCAGTGTATTAGGGTTCTCGTTTCTCCATGTTCTTGCCAACATTTGCTTTTATCAGTCTTTTTAATTTTAGCCATCTTAGTGGGTATGGAGTGGTGTATCATTGTGGTTTTGATTTGACTAATGATATTGAACATCTTTTCATGTGCTTGTTGGCCATTTGTGTATTTTCTTTGGTGAAACATCTAGATCCTTTGCCCATTTTTTTTTTTTAAAGTCTCTTTATTCTTTTTTTTTTTTTTTAATTAATTAATTAATTAATTTATGGTTGTGTTGGGTCTTCGTTTCTGTGCGAGGGCTTCCTCTAGTTGCGGCAAGTGGGGGCCACTCTTCATTGCGGTGTGCGGGCCTCTCACTGTCGCGGCCTCTCTTGTTGCGGAGCACAGGCTCCAGGCGCGCAGGCTCAGCAATTGTGGCTCACGGGCCCAGTCGCTCCACGGCACGCGGGACCTTCCCAGACCAGGGCTCGAACCCGTGTCCCCTGCATTGGCAGGCAGACTCTCAACCACTGCGCCACCAGGGAAGCCCTGCCCATTTTAAATTGAATTGTTGTTTTGAGTTGTAAGAGTTCTTTATATATTCTGGATACTAGATCCTTATATGATTTGCAAATATTTTCTCCCATTCTGTGTTTTCACTTTCTTGATCGTATTCTTTGAAACACAAAAATTATGAATTTTGATGATACCGAATATATCTATTTTTCCTTTTGTCACTTGTGATTTTGGTGTCATATCCAAGCAGCTGTTGCTTACTCCAAGGTCATGAATATATACTCTTATGTTTTCTTCTAAGAGTTTTAAGATGTAGCTGTTCATTTTAGGTCTTTGGTCCATTTTGAGTTAATTTTTCTTTTTTAATTTTATTTATTTATCTTTTATTTATTTATTTTTGGCTGCGTCGGGTCTTCGTTGCTGCGCGTGGGTTTTCTCTGGTTGCGTCAAGCGGGGGCTACTCTTTGTTGCTGTGCGCGGGCTTTTCATTGTGGTGGCTTCTCTTGCTGTGGAGCACAGGCTCTAGGCGTGCTGGCTTCAGTAATTGTGGCTCGCAGGCTCTAGAGCGTAGGCTTGGTAGTTGTGGCTCGCGGGCTCTAGAGCACAGGCTCGGTAGCTGTGGCACACGGGCTTAGTTGCTCCGTGGCACGTGGGATCTTCCCGGACCAGGGCTCGAACCCGTGTCCCCTGCATTGGCAGGTGGATTCTTAACCACTGCACCACCAGGGGAGCCCCATTTTGAGTTAATTTTTGTCTGTGCTTCATTCGTGTGGATATTCAGTTGTCTCAGCGTCATTTGTCGAAAAGATTATTCTTTCTTCCATTAAATTGTCTGCACTTTTCTTGATCATCAGTTGACAATAAATGTGTGAATTTATTTCTGGACTCTCACTTCTATTCCCTTCACCTATATATCCTATGCTACTGCTACAATGTCTTGATTAATGTAGCTTTATGGTAAGTTTCGAAATCCTCCAACTTTGTTCTTTTTAAACATTGTTTTGGCCATTCGGGGTCTTTTGCATTTCCAAACAAATTTTTGAGCCACCTCACGTGTCTGTCGCTGTTGCTAAAAATAAAGGGTAATGGAATCTCAAAAATGAATGAATGAATGAATGAATGAATTTGTGCCACCAAAAAAAAAAAAAGGGGGGGGCATCTGAGATTTTAGGGATTGTGTCGACCCTAGAGATCACTTTGGAAAGTATAGCTGACCTTTGAAAAGCACAGGTTTGAACTACACACTACACAGGTCCACTTACACAAGGACTTTTTCAGCAGTAGATACTGCAGGGCCACGTGAGCCGTGGCTGGTTGACTCCTTGGAGGAGAACCACAGACGCAGGGGCTGACGGTGCAGTTACACGTGGATTTTTGACTACGTGGAGGGTAGGCTCCCCTAAACCCTGAAATGTTCAAGGGCCAAGTGTAATGTCATTTTAATATTAAATTTTCTAATTCGTGAACTTACTATCTTTCCATTTATTTAGGTTTTCTTTATATTTTCTCCGTGTTTTGTAGTTTTCAGTATACAAGTTTTGCATTTATTTTGTTAAATTTATTCTTAAATGTTTTATTCTGTTTGATGTCATTGTAAATGCAACTCTTCTCTGAATTTCATTTTTGGATTGTTCATTGCTAATGCATAGAAATACAACTACTTTTTTTATGTTGGTCTTATATCCTGAAACCTTGCTGAACTCACTTATTAGTTCTAATAGTTGTGTGTGTGTGTGTAGATTCCTTAGGATTTTCTATACACACTATCATGTCATCTGCAAGAGAAAGTTGTATTTCTTTCTTTGCAATTTGGATTCCTTTTATTTCTTTGTCTTGCCTAGGTGCTCTGGCTAGAGCCTCAGTACAGTGCCAGATAGAATTGGAGAGACCAGACATCCTCGTCTTGTCCCTGATCTGAGAGGAAAAGCTTTCAGTCTTTTACCATTGAGTGTAATGGTAGCTGGGTTTGTAGATGGCCTTGTATCAGATTGAGGAAGTTTCCTTATGTTCTTAGTTTGTTGAGTGTTTTTGTCGTGAAGGGAGTTGAATTTTTGTCAAATGCACTTTCTACATCTATTGAAATGATTGTGTGGTTTTGGTCCTTTATTCTTTTCGTATGGTGTGTTACATTAAGTGTTTTTCATATGTTGAACCACACTTGCATTCATGGGATAAATCCCACATGGTCAGTTTCAGTAGTCTGTATATTTCTAGGAATTTGTCCATTTCATCTAGGTTATTTGTTATCGTTTGTTGACATACAGTTGTTCATAGCATTACTTTTTAGTCATTTTTATTTCTGTAAGGTTGATAGTAATGTCTCTTCTATCATTCCTGATTTTAGAAATCTGAGTCTTCTCTCTCATTAATTTTCTTGGTTAGTCTAGCTAAAGGGTTATCAGTTTTACTGATCTATTCAAAGTTGTTTTTCTCTATTATTTTTCATTTTTTACTTAATTTCCACTCTAATCTTTATTATTTCCGTTGGGTTGCTTTGTGTTTAGTATTTTTCATTCTTTTTCTAGTTTCTTAAGTGGAAGTTTAGCTTACTGATTTGAGATCTATCTTCTTTGTAACGTAGGTGTTTACAGGTGTAAATTTTCATCTAAGGATTGCTTTAGCTTCATCCCATACGTTTTGGTGTGTTGTGTATCCATCTTTATTTATCTCAAAAGTATTTTCTAACTTCTCTTGTGATTTCTTATTTTACCCATTGTTTTTTTTTTAATTATTAGCACCTTTAATTATTATTTATTTATTTATTATTATTTTTTGGCTGTGTTGGGTCTTCATTTCTGTGCGAGGGCTTTCTCTAGTTGTGGCGAGCGGGGGCCACTCTTCATCGCGGTGCGAGGGCCTCTCACTATCGTGGCCTCTCTTGTTGCGGAGCACAGGCTCCAGACGCACAGGCTCAGTAGTTGTGGCTCACGGGCCCATTTGCTCTGCGGCATGTGGGATCTTCCCAGACCAGGGCCCGAACCCGTGTCCCCTGCATCAGCAGGCAGATTCTCAACCACTGCGCCACCAGGGAAGCCCCTTACCCATTGTTTATTTAGGAGTTTGTTGTTTAATTTCCACATACTTGTGAATTTCCCAAATTTCCTTCTGTTATTTGATTTCTCATGTCATTCTGTGTAGCCAAAGAACACATTTTGTGTGATTTCAGTTCTTTAAAATTTGAGACTTATGATCTATCCTGGAGAGTGTTTTATGTGCAGCTGAGAAGATGAGTATTCTGCTGTTGACGGGTGTTCTGTAGAGTCTGTTAGGTCTAGCTGGTTTATAGTGTTGTTTAAGTCTTCTTTTCCTTATTGATCTTTACCCCAGCAGTTAAATCCATTATTGAAAGTGGGGTATTGAAATCTCCAACTATTATTGTTAAATTATTTATTTCTCCCTTCTCTGTCAGTTTTTGCTTTGTGTATTTTAGGGCTCTGTTAAGTGCCTATATGTTTATACTTCTTATTTCTTCTCGATGGGTTGACCCTTTATAGCGCAGCCTTCTCTGTCTCTAGTACTAAACAGTTTTTGCCTTAAGGTCTCTTTTGTATGATGTTAGCGTAGGTTTTGGTTGTTTGCATGGTATATCCTTTTCCAGCCTTTCACTTTCATTGTATCTCTGAATCTAAAGTCTTCCTTATGGACAGCATATATTTGATCATGTTTTTAAATCTGTTCTACCAAGTCTCTGCTGCTTGAGTGGAGTGTTTAATCTATTTACCTTTAATGTAATTGCTGATGAGGTAAGATTTATGTCTGCCATTTTTCTATTTTTCTACATGTCTTTTTAAATCTTTCTTCCTCTGTTACCTTTTTTTCTTGTGGCTGTTTAATTCCCTTGTAATACTTTAATTCCCTTGTGTCTCTACCACTATTTTTTAAGTAATTTTTTTCAGTGGTTGCTTTGAGGACTACGATGAACAACTTAATACAATCTAGTTTGGATAAATAACAACTTAATTTCAGTAATGTACAAAAACTGCTCCATTAGAGCTCTGTTTCCTTCCAGCTCTTTTCTGCTGTTTTTGTCATACAAATTGCATCTTAATAGATTGTAAGCCCATCAACATAGTTTTGTAATTATTGCTTTATGTAGTTGTCTTTTAAATCAGATAGGAAAAGAAAAGGTTTACAAACATAAGCACATTTATACTATCTCTTATCTGGCTCTGTAGCTCCCTTTCCCAGTGCCCTAATTTCTCTTTGAGGATTTGAATCTGGTATCTTTCACTTCAACCTGAAGCACTCCCTTCAGTGTCTCTTGTAGGGCAGGTCTGCTAGCAGTGAAGTCTCTTCATTTTTGTCTCTCTGGGAATGTCTTCATTTCTCCTTCGTTTTGAGGAATAGTTTTGCTGGATGCAGAATTCTTGGTTTAACAGTCTTTTTCTTGCAACACTTTGAGTGTGTCATCCCACAGCCTCCTGGGCTGCAGGGTTTCTGGAGAGAAGCTAGCTGTTGTTAGTCTTTGGAAAGAAGCCTTGAACACGAGTTGGGTTTTTAATTGCTGCTTTCAAGATGCTCTGTTTGTCTTTATCCTCTGACTGTTCTAACCACGAAGTGTCTAGTTAAGGTCTCTGTGTGTGTCCTGTTTGGAATTTGTTGAGCTTCTTGGTTGTAGAGATTGTTTCTCATCAAACTTGGCTGCTATTTCTCCTAAGATTCTTTCTGCCTTGTTCCCTCTCTCCTCTCCTAGGACTCCCATCATGTATACACACTTGGTTGATGGTATCCATTGGCCTCTGAGGCCTGTTCATTTTTCTTCGTTCTTTTTTCTGTGTCTCAGACTGGACCTGTTGACTTATCTTCAAGGCAGCTTAGTGATTAGCTAATGATTGGACAGAGATTTCCTTAAATGCTTTGATCCAGTGAGTCTGGTGGTTTTCCGACTAGCTGTGTGTGCGTGTGTCCGTGTGTTGGGCACACCTTCAGTGCTCTGCCAGCCAGTTGCTGACTCTGCCTTGGCTCTCAATTGATGAATGTTTTGGTCTTTGCTCCATGAGAAAGTAGCATGTTATAGTTTTAATTGACGTTTCTCTTAGGAGTGAGAACAAGCATTTTTCATAATGTTAAAGCATTCATTGTTTATCCTTTTCTGTGAATTGTATTCCATACCCTTTGCCCATTTTTCTGTTAGCTTATTGGTTTCTTATTAAACTGTGGGAGCTCTTTATTCAGTAACAAGCTGTACGTGATGAGTCACAAATGTTTCCTCATTTTATCTTCTGACTTTGCTTATGTTGTTTTCCGCCATGTAGATTTTTTATGTAGTTGAATTTAACCAACCTTTCATGGCTTCTGAGTTTTGTATTCCTTCCCCACTCAAAGATTGTGTTAAAAAATTCTTCCATCTTTTCTTCTAGTAGTTTTATAGGTTGCATTTTCATGTTTAAGTCACTGATCTACTTACCATTTATTTTGATATAAAATATGGCTCTGGAAATTCAGTTTTTTATTTTAAATACCCATCCAGGTGTCCCAACACTAGTAATGAAATCATTTGTTTTTGCAAATTTAAAATACTGCCATCATCATTTGTTAAAGTCCCTACGTACAGTGGTTCTATTTCTGAACTTTGTTCTATCTCATCAGCTCGTCTGCCTATTTATATATCATCATACTGTTTTAATTACTGTGCCTTGGTAGTACATGCCTATGTCAAAGACCTCTTATATTTCTGTTCTCTTTTGTATAACTTCAGGTAAAGTTAGATAACTAGTGTTTTTATAAAATTTAATTCATGACCGATTTGTGACTGGTGCTCTTTGCATCGTATCTTTTAATGAATCTCCATGAGTGTTTATTAAGACAAACCCACAGGTCCACGTGTTTCTGGCTGGCGGGAGCAGCAGTGGGAGCTGGGCTGGCCCTTCTGGCCAGTGGGGCCCAGTGGACCGTACCTCGGGGAGCGGGCTCCACCACGCTGAGCCCAGGCCCCCAAGAAGTGACTTGGTGCCGAGGGGGTCCTGGGTGGGTCCCACTTTCCTCAGAGGCCCCAGAGGAAGCTGCACCCCCTCCCTCGGTGCCCTCAGTGCCCCCCCCTTCCCACCTGTCTTGTCACGTGCTGCTCGGGACCCCATGAGTCAGGGAGGGGCAGGGGGGCGTGGGACAGCCTGGGCAGTAGGTGGGTGTGGAGCCAGCAGGGGAAGGCTACACCCCGAGTGCCTTGAGGAGCCCATCTACATGTGGGAGAGCAGGGTGCCCCAGTGAGGACCTGGCAAGCAAGAGCGGGACTGCCTGGGGGGGGGGTGGGGTCCCAGGGCCTCCCAAGGCCGTGTAGCAGGGCAGCGTCAGTGCTGGCGTTTGGGCTCGGCAGGTTCTCGTCAGGAGGGCGGGAGCAGTGAGTGGGGAGTCCCTGTCAGCGCGGGTGGTGTGGGGCAGTGCGGGCAGGGCTGGTGGGAGCGGGTCCTCGTGTGGCGCTGAGGGCTCTGGCTCCAGCCTGGGACCACGGGGGCTGCCGTGGGGTGCGGGGTGGGATGGTGCTGTGCCCTGGTCCAAGGCAGACTGGCTGGGCCGGCCCAGGGAGTGGCGGAGGGACGGCAGGAGGGAGGACTGGCAGGGCTGTTACAGCGGCAGTCAGAGCTGGCTGCACAGAACGGAAAATGAGTGACAGTGGCTTGTGAACACAAGGCTTTAAATGTGCTTCTGTCCTAAGGTGGTGCCCAGGCTGGGGAGGAGGCCGCACGGAGCCATTGGGCCTCATCCCTTCCCAGTATCAGAGTACAGGGCCTGCATCCCCAAGGCTACCTCTTGGCCCAAGGTGGCTGCTGGAGCTCCAGCCATCACTGGGTCTGCAGAAGGGGGGCAGGGGGTGTGTGGCTTGGGCTCAGCCATTTCCTGTGAGGAGCCTCCCTGGGAACCCCTCCAGCAACATACACTCTGCTCATGCCAACTGGGCCAAACCTAGTACATGGCATTGTCCAGCTGCCCAGAAAGCAGGAAATGTTGTCTTTACTCTGGGGATGGGTGCCCAGCTGCCATCAGCCCTGTGTCCTGGCAAGAGGGAGAACAGGTCAGTGCCCAGAAGGGGCTTCTCCAAAAGGGGCCACCACACGGGTCTGGTGTGGGGTGGGACATGGCACCCGGAATTGTGGCCTGCCTACAGGGGATGTTGCCATGGAAGGGACGGGACTTCCCCCCGCTACCCCGTGGACCTGTGTGCCTCAGCTCTGCACCCTCCCCTTGAGTGACAGTTCCTGCGTCCCTGAGAATGACCTGTTTGACTCCTCCCCACCCCCGCCCTGCTACTACTCCCCTGCCTGCCCCCAGGTGCCCCGAGTTGTCTGTCCAGCCTTGCCCTTCCCCGTGGAAACATCACACCCTCCAGGAAGCCGCACATGGCCAGGGAAGGTCCGTCAGCTGAGTGACACTTAAGTGGCCCAGGATGGAGACCTGGGTGCCACCCTGGGATGGGGGATGTGGTAGGTCACGCTGGCTGACCTGGAGCAAGGGGTGGGAACGGGGGAGGGGCACAGGAGGCTGAGTGATGGGCCAGCACCACTGGCCCGGGGAGGGCTGGGGGCCCTGGAGAGGGGGCCACAGGAGAGCTGCCATGTGGAGGGGGGACAGAGCAGGAGTTCAGTGGGTCCTGGGAGGGGAGTGAGGTGCGGCTGGGGGCACGTATGAGATGGGGAAGAGCTGGGCTTGGCCCTTGGGGCTCATCCTTGCCTCTGCAGGACAGGGGTGGGCGCAGTGGGTCCCCCCGAGCTTTGAAAAGGAATCGGCAGCGTCTGTGGCAGGAAGAAGCAGCAGCAGACCTGGCAAGGGAGCAGGATGGGCTATGGGCGGGCAAGAGGGTGGTGTGATGGGTGGGGGGAGGGAAGCCAGCGTAGACAGCTCTTTTAGTAACTTTGGCTCTGAAAGGGGGCCACACTGCAGGCAACCGGGAAGCAATCCCGGGTCAGGTGGAGACACTAGAGCGTATTCGGACTCCAGTGCAGCCCGGCAAGGAGGGGTGGAGGTCGTGGGGCTGTGCCAGTCCTCATGGCCCTGACACCAAAGTGGGACCGTGGGGGGACAGGGATGAGGTGCCAGCAGGGCCACCATTGAAGGGGGCGGGGAGGGCTGCGGCAGGATGGGCAGGTGGCATGAGCCTGCCGTGGGGGTGGGGCGGTGGGCACTGGGGGTCCTGAGCAGGGAAGTGAGTACAGTGGGCCAGGGGCAGGCTGCAGTCCAGGTGAGTGTCCCCTGAGGGTGTGGCCGTGACTGGGTAAGGCTGAGGGTCCCCAACATGCCCAAACGGAACAAAGCTGGTTAAAGTTAAGTGGGGCAGGCAGGCAGGGAAACGGGTGGAGCTGCTAGGGTGCTCTGCAAGGGTGGCAGGTCTGCTAGCAGCCCCCGCACCCACTCCCCTTTTTACCAGGAATGAGAGCGCATCTGCTAGAAAAACTACATTTCCCAACCTCCCTCGGCTAGGAGTGGTCATGTGACCAAGTTCTGGCCAATGAGGTGTGAGCAGCTGTTACATGGGCTTCTGGAAATCGCCTTAAAAGGAGGCAGTTGTGCCCCTCTTCTCTCTTCCTGTTTGCTGCCTAGAATGTGGATGTGATGGCTGGAGCCTCACCCTCTATATGGGTCCATGAGGATGAGGGCCCAGCCCAGCCAGGATGAGGCAGTGGAGAGCTGGACAGAGCTGGTTCTCCAAGGACCCTGGGAAGGTGTCCTAGCTGCCCAGGGCTGCCAAAGGCCAGCATTCCCTCACACAAGAAAAAATAAACAATCTCCTTTCAACTTCTGTTCATTCAGATTTTCTCTTTCATGCAACCAAAGCCTAACTCACAGCAAGGGACCACAGCCAGCCAGCTGTGGGCTGGGCACAAGGAGGGGAGGAGGGCAGGGCTCAGCAGTCCCTGGACAGGAGACTGGGGGGCAGTGTGGGGAGGGGAGCCCCCCAGGGAGGGCTCTGGGTGCCTGTGCTTGTCCGGGCTCGTACCTGCAGGGGCTGTGTCTTGCTTGCTCCTTCCACATGATGGAAACTACTTCAATACCATTCTGGGATTGGGGGTGGATGCTGTCTGGGGCCAGGGCTGGTCCTAGGGGCTGGAGGAGGGCCTTCCCAGAGTACATGAAGATCCTGGGGCTGTGCCAGTCCTCATGGCACTGACACCAAAGTGGGACCATGGTGGGGGCAGGGATGAGGTGCCAGCAGGGCCACCACTCCCCTCTGCTTCCAGCTCAGGAACCCCAGGCTGAGAACTGGGCAGGCAGGGTCCTCTCATGGCCTATTGGGAGCAAGGGTGGCAGGGCCAGCTGGAGGGTCCCTGGGGAAGCAGCCAGAGGAGCCTGCACCCCCAAGTTCCCCAGGTACGTGGCGGATTCTGAGGACCTGATAGGAGAGTGAGCGGGAGGGCTGGGGTGGGAGCTGGGCCTGTGGGCACCTCCAGGAGGGAGCAAGGGCACCCAGGCCGGGGTCAGAGCCTGCTTCTTCCCATGTGACCATGTGCAGATACCCGTAGCTCAGATGCCACTTGGGTGTGGGGAGGCTCAGATGGGCTGACACAGGGCCCAGCACATGGTAGGCATGCACCAAAGAGAGACTGGAGGGGCCCAGGGAAGTGACAGGGAGCCGTCCCCGCTCCCGCAGCAGGGCCTGCACAGGTGCTCAGAGCGGCCCAGTGTATGCCTAGTGTGTGGGCCAATCACGGCTGTGGTATCAGCTCAGGGCTGAGTCTGCGAGCCTGGAGGTGGAGCCGGGCGGGCAGGGGGCGTTGATTCCCTGCCTCATGGCTTCCAACGGCCCCCTGCACCCATGTCCTGAGCCAGGGTTGATTGATGTTGAAGGGTCCAGCGGTGTGGCCGCCTTGTTTCTGGGCGACCTTGGTGAGTGAGGGCAGGATGCGGGATGGGGAGAGGGAGGAGGCCAGAGCTGTCGGGTCTCGAGTCGGAAACTCCCTCCCTCTTCCTCCCGCCCGCCCCACCGTGGACAGCGTTGCAGGACCAGGCCTCGTGGAGGGTCGGGAGCACCGGTCTTCCCTGACCTCTCCCTCTGTTCCAGCAGGTTCCGGCCCAGCAAGGTGGGCTTAGGGGAGGCAGGGGACCCCTGCAGGACAGGTCCGGCTCCTGCAAGGTCCTGATGGTTTGCCCTCCTCTGGCCTCTTCCCCCAGCTCCTGGAAGTGGAGGCTGTGGCTTCTTGCTTGGCAGCCCCTGGCATCCTGTTGGGGCTAAGTGCACAGTAATGCTGATGATTTGAGGCCAAGAGCCTTCTGGAACCTTCTGGAGCCTTCTGGGGCTCCTCTGTCAGCTGTCTACAGCCTGGAGGCCCAGGCCTCAGCAGTGAAACCAGGGCTGTCCTCACCCTTCTGCACCCCGGCCGCTTGGATTCGGGGACATTCCGGCTGCCCGCAGCTTGGGGGGAGGATTCGGATGGCGGCTAACCACCAGCAGCGAGAATACTCCGAGAATTTCAGCAGCACCAGCCCCGAGCTGCTGGCGAGGGCAGAGGCGGCGTGGTGCATGGCGGGGAACTCGGGGTGGGGGGGGTCTGAGGCAGGTGAGCAGCAGCCTGCGGGAGGCCAGAGGCCCAGGCGGCGGGGGCTGCAGCAGTGGGCGGGGCGGTTCCAGCTGCCTCCGCCCTCCCCCCTGCGCGGTGGTCGGGGGCTGCTCCTCCCCCACCCTTTGCCCACTGGTGATGGAGAGGACAACGTGGGGCGCCCTCTCGTAGGTGAAGGCGGTGCGTGCGCGCCGCGGCTTCCGGGACTTGGGCCTGGACGGCGGTGGCTGTCACTCACCCGCCGCAGGGCCGTCCTGCTCCCCGCCCCTGGCCTCAGCCCCAGCCCTGCCCGCGGTGGGTGACGGGCTGAACGGCGCAGGGGAGAGTCCCTCCGAGAGCTCGCTAGTCGCACACGGAGAGGGATGTCCCCTGTGCGGGCGCAGGGCTCGGCCGCCGAGCAGCCACAGGGCGGAGCAGGCGCGCGGCTTCACCGCGCCGGCGTCCAGCGACCGTGGACACCCACCTTGAGTACCGGCGGGGCTGCGGCGGGGCCCCCCTTCACCGCGCGGCAGTGCCCGCGTCCCCGAGCCTCGGCTCTCGCCTCGAGTCAGCCACCCGGCCCAGGCGCCGCCGCCTCTCGCCTCCCCTCGCTCCCCAGGGCTCCAGGAGCCCACGTGGGGACCGCGCGCAGAGCCGGGCTGCAGGTTGTCGGAGGAGAGGTGGCCGCACCGGACTCCCGCGGGCCGGGCTCGGGGTCCGGCTCAGGCGCCGCTGGGCAGGTGCTCCATCCCGGCCAGCCCCAGCTTTCCTCCACTGGGAAGCGGCGGGAGCCCCCTCCTCCTCAGGCCGGCCCGGTGCTCAGGGAAGGCCGCACGGATGCGCAGCGGGGCGGGGGCAGAGTCGGCGCCCAGCGCGAGCGCTGCCCCCAGGCCCCACCGCGCGGGCACTGTGCCGCTGGGCGTCCCTCACCCCCAAGCGTCCCGGGCGGAAGAAGGGGAAAGGGAAGGGAAGGAGCGGGGACCCGGGGCTCCTGGACCGGAGCCTCAGCGCACACAGCACCGAGGCCGCGCGCCTGTTCCCAAGCGCGTGGGGGGACCCGGGCGACGCAGGACGGGGCGAGCTTGGCCACGGGACGCCGGGCGGCAGGGAAACTGGGGCCCAAGGCCCGCGCAGGGTCGAGCACCCAGGAGCACCTCGGTCGCGCCGAAGTCTCCACCGAAGGGCGGCGAGGAGGACGGGGCGCGGGCGACGCGGGAGCCTGAGGGACTTGGGCGCGGCCTCCTGCGGTTTATTGATTGAGTAGAGTTCGGCAAAGTGCTTCCCAGCGGGCCGAGCTCGGCCCCGACGCGCGCGGACAGTCGTTTATAAATTTAAAACTCTTCTGTAGCAATCGGCTATATACAGAGTTAGCCTTACAAAAGGGCCGACCGGCGGGCGCCCTCGGGTCCTGGGCGCGGCCTCGGGGGCGCGAGGGCCGCCCGGCCCGGCGTCCCGTACTGTCCCGAGGCCGTGCTCAGAGGTGCGGCGCGTAGAAGGCGGGCGCGCCGTAGGTCTGCGAGCCCAGCACGAAGGGCGACAGCACCGCCGGGCTCGACAGGAAGGGCAGCTGCGCGGCGCACACCAGGCCGCCGGGGCCGTGCGCCGGGTACCCGGCCGGGCCGTGCATGGCGATCGGTGCGCCCATGGGCGGCGACGGGCTGAGCGGACTGAGGCCACCGGGCAGCCCCGCGCCCGGCCCGGAGCCCGGCCCCGGTCCCCCTCCGCCGCCGGTCGGCGCGCTGGTATCGGCGCCCGGGTTCTGCTTCTTCCACTTGGTGCGGCGGTTCTGGAACCAGATCTTCACCTGCGTCTCGGTGAGGCTCAGCGACAGCGCCAGGTTGAGGCGCTCGCACACCGACAGGTAGCGCGTCGCCTTGAACTTGTTCTCCAGCGCCACGAGCTGCTCGTAGGTGAAGGCGGTGCGCGCGCGCCGCGGCTTCCCGGACTTGGAGTCGGAGCCCGTGCGCTTCCGCTTGGGCTTCGTCGCCGTCGCCGCGCCCGGCGGGGTCGTCCCCGCGCCCCCGGGCGCCGCCGAGGCTCCCGGCGGGCCCGGGGTTCCGGGCGAGTTCCCACGGGGGCCGAGGACAGTGGCCTCATCGACAGCGCCTGGGGGCGCCTCGGCCTCGCCCTGGCAGCCCGACCCGCGGGCCCCGAGGCCACTACCGCCTCCCCGCACCTCCGCGCCGCACGCCGCTCCCGCCTCCGGCGCCTCGTCCTCGTCCTCGTCGTCGGGCGCCTCGTCCCCGCTGTCTGCGCTCGGGCTGCGGCCACCGCCGCTGCTGTAGCCGTTGGCCTCGGCCTCGTCCGCCTTGCAGGGGTCGCCGGCGTCTGCGGACGGGGAGGGAGGACAGCACAGTTAGGACCCGGCGCCCTCCCTTCCGCTCACTCGCCCCTCCGGCGCCCTGCTCCCCTTAACGAATCCCTTTTCCTGTTTCCGTTGCTTCTCTTCTTGCCTCCCTTTCCCCTTAGCGCATTCGTTTCCCTGCCCTCTTCCCTCCTTTCCTTCTCACCCTCCCGCGCTTTCTCTCTCCGTCCCCTGTGCATTCCTTCTCTCCAGAGGCCCCCCTTCCCGCCATCTCCCGAGCCCCGTGCCTTTGCCCCAGCAGGGCAGGACGGGGCCGCAAGGCTTATGGCAGAGGGAAAGATCCCATCGATCCATGGGGCAGATACAAACTTAAACTCATTTTGCGTAATGTACAAACTAGTTAACGGCCATTTAATTTATTTCAGCGTACATTACCCTCCAATTACCACAAGGCTCCAACAGAGCCAGCCAATTACTGGGCATTTAAGAGCGGGCCCGGCCAGAGTCCTGGGGTGAGGTTGGAGCCCGCTGTGGGGAGGCGATTTCCGGGGACCAAAAAAGTTGCCCTGGATCCATCCCTACCTCAAGACTTGGGGCCCTAGACCTTGGCCACCCTTGGCCCCTCGGCTGAGACTGCAGCAGGTCCAGGCTGGTTCCGACCAGGAGCGCCTGGCCTGGGCAGTGGGGGTCTAGAGCAGTGCTGAGACCAGCCGGGTTGGGAGTCCCCACTAGGTCAAGTCTGAGCAGCAGCTCCGGATCCTCCAGGCAGAGGCCCGCGCGGTGGCTGCAATCTGAATCTCAGAAATTTGGAGGAAAGCATCTGTCCTGGTCAGGGCCTGGCAGGGGTGGCGGGGAGGTGAGAGGAGGGGTGTTTCTATGCAGCCCCTGCTCCCACAGGTGGTCATACAACCAGGAGAGAAGCCAGGGCAGGCGCCCAACACCATGTCGCCCAGTCGGCACCAGGCCCCGGTCAGGTTGGCGTGGAGGACTGGAGAGTAAAGGACAAATTCAGTCCTGGAAGATTCCTCCAGGGTGACCACAGGGGCTGCTCGGAGGCCGGCAGGGCAGATATCCTGGCCCCCACCCATACCCCTTAGCAGGAGGAGAGACGGTCCCCCAGGTGACCCTGACAGCACTTTGCCATCCAGCTTCTGCCCTGTCCAGGGGTGGGCTGAGGAAGGAGGAACCCTGACCCAGCTCCCTCCCTAAACTACCAAGAAACTGGGCATTCCGACTGGGATGTCTTCCCCATTTGACGGATGCTCTGAGCGGAAACTCCCAGAACCCTGGCCAGGCCGAAAGCCTGAGGGGCTCCCCTCCAGCCTTCCCGCGATTGTTCCCCCTTCATCTCCGCCCAACCGGGAGGAAGCCCAGTGCAGGTGCCGGGAAGCCCCTCGCCTGAAGAGGCCCACCCGAGCCCTGCCGGCCCTGCGTGCCTCTCCCGGCGGGGCAGAGGGCCCGGGAAGTTGGAGGGAGGAAGGGCCGGCGGAGGGGGCACCAAAAGCAATCAGGAGCCGGTCGAATGCAATTCTCGATCAATAGCGGCCCCTAATAAGTGTAATAGGTTTTAATCGAGTAATTATCCGAATTTTGACCCTATAATTTAGATGTTCGGGGGGAGTTTGCAAGGTGCTTGAAAGAGATATGCATGCAGCCGTAATGGGATATCGACCAGGTCGGGGTTGCGGGCCGCCCCATTACCAGCCGCTTTCCGCCGCTAAGCACATTTCCCCTTAACTGTAATCGAAGGAATTTAATTGTTTTTCCAGAGATAACCAGCGTTTTGTCACAATTAGTCTGATTTGTCCAAAAAAAAAAAAGAGAGACAGAGAAAGAGGGGGGGGAAGGAAGTGAAAGAATAGAGAGAGGGAGGTCTCCGGAGGATGCGGTGGGAGTGGGGAGGTCACGGGCTAGCCGCCGCGCACGACTCCCCTTCCTCTGCCACCTACTGCCCTCCAATGCCGGGGGTGCGCGGTGGCCAAACCTGGGCCGGCCATGCAGCCCGTAGCCCTGGGCCCGGTCCGGGGGAGTCATCCCGGGAGGCACCGGGCGGTGCGGGCCCTGGAGTCCGGGTCGGACGCAGGCGGCGGGCGGGCTGGTGCGGGCCCCGCGCGCTGCGAACTTTCCACCGAGCCTTGGCGCCGGGCCGGCCAGGTTCGCCGAGGGGTCCCGGGAGCGCAAACGCGTAGACGCGGCCCGTCCCTCTACCCCCGCGACCCGGTGCCGGCCGTGCCCTACTCACGCGGCGGCTCAGCTCCGGTACCGGCTCCAGCTCCTCCGGCGGCGGCGAGGGCACGGCGCTCCAGCTCCTCGGAGCGCGGCGGGCGTCCCGGGTCGGCGGGGGCCGGGGCGCACGGGGCGCACGCCGCGGGCGCCACGGGGCCCAGCAGCACACAGCGGCGTCTTCTGCTGTTGAACTTGTTGGGGTCCAGGATGTCCAGCACCGAGAAGGAGGTGGGGCGCGGCGGGGGGCCGAGCCGGGCCGCCCCAGCCCCCTCGGGCGCCGCGGGCACCGTGTCGCTGGCGGCGAGCGGCGGGGCTCCGGCCCGCGGGAAGGCAGGCAGCTCAGCGCGCCCGTCCATGGCGTCCCGGGCGGCGGCGGCGGGCGCGGGCGGTGCGGGCCCCGGACCGGGCCCGGGCGGCGGCGGAGGCAGCGCGGGGCCGTCCCCGGTAGCCGCCGGGCCGCTCGCGCTCATGCTGGCCTCCCGCCGCTCCGGCCGCTCGGGCCCCTCCGGCTACTGGGCTCCCATCCCCGGCGGCCCGGGCGCCGCCGCACGGTCTCGCGCCGGCGGCCGCGGCCGCGGCTCGGCTCGCTCCCCGTGCCGCCCCGCGCTCGGCCGGTGCTGCCTGGCGCCGCCTCCGCCGCCGCCTCAGGCGCCCGCCGCGCCCGGCCCGCTCATTTATGGCGGCCCCGCCGGCGGCGCCCACGCGCCCACTCGCCGCACACACGTGCGCCCGCAGGCGGCCGCGGGCTCCGCCGCCCTCGTTAGCGCGCGCGCCTAATTGGCTGCGAACGGTCCCGGGCGGAGGAGGCGGGTCCCGCGCGGGACACACGGACTGCGCCCCGGGCCCGACCGACAGACCCACAGCCCGGAGCCGGAGTGCGGTCCGCGAGCGGCTGTCGCGGTTCGCGTCGTGCCGCTGCGCCTCCGCTCGTCCGGAAACGGCGCGCCGGCCTCCTGGGGGGAGGGGGCGGGGACAGCCCCGGCTCTTAAAGAATTGCGGGATTCGTCTGCGGAGGGGCCGCGGAGGCCCCCGGGCGCGCCTTAAGAGTTGGCTGGGGCATCCCGGCGGCCGGCCGGCCTCTCCCCCGGCTCACGGCGCTCGGGGCCCTGGCGCCCTGGCGGCTCCCGAGGCTCCGGCGCCCCTCGGCGGCTGGGCGAGGAGTGGGGTCCTCGCGGGCCGACTCCCGGGGTCTTCGCCGCGTCGTCAGCCCCCTCCCAGGCGTTCCGTGGACCTCGGTCCCGCCTCTCTCCGTCGCTCCGCTCGAGGTCTCCTCTCGTGTCTCGGGGCCTCCCTCGCTCAGGGTCTCCGGCCCTCTGTCTCCTCCCGCCCCCGCCCCCTTCGCGTCGTCAAATTAGGGCCTGGCCTCGAGTCCCCGCCGGGGGCGGGGCCGGCGGCCCCCAGGGTCGCTCATTAGACGTGGAATCGAAAATGGGGACGGCTGGAGGGGGGCCCTCCCGCCCCCGCCCCCGCCCCCGCCCCCGCCCCCGCCCCCGCCCCCGCCCCCCCAAAATGGGGACCGAAAAAATCGTACAGACGGCAGGAGGCCTACACAAAAATCGATAGCCTCAAGGAAGGAGAAACATCGCAGCAAACTCCCCCTTCCCACGCCCGGAGAAATAAGTCCTTCGGTCCGGGTCTTTATGTGTGCACATTTGTCTACAGCGGCGAGGTTTGCACCCCAGGGCCCTGCGGCCCTCGAGGTGGAGGGACCGGCTGGCGTCCGAGGGCGGAACCGCCGCTGCTCCCTCTTCCCTGCGCCCGCCAACGGGCACACCGGCCGACCGCGGGACCCAGGCGGGAGCCGGCGGTAGGAGCGCGCCTGCGAGTGTCTTCAGGGTGTGCGGCTGTGTGTGCGCGCGGGCGTGTGCACGAGCGGTGTGCGCCGCCTCACACTGCGGTCCCCGGAGCCTGCTCTGCGCACAAGGACGGGTCCTTTGCAATTACCGCGGGCAATGATCCTTTGGAAGCAGAAATTAAAAGTTGGGAGAAATAATGGGGGACCGATTGGCTGTAATTTGGGCCAAGCTCGGACATGCTGAGCCTCGAGGAGGCGGGAGGCGGGAGGCGGGGGCGGCGGGGGGGGGGGGCAGGCAAGGCCTCCCCTCCCCCAGCCGGTCCCCTCCCCCGCGTGCTGGTCGGTCCCAAGATTCTAATCAGACCCACAACACTGTGTCCTTCCTTGCCAGGACTTGATTATTCTTTATCTTTAAATTATAAATCACCTCTGGGGGAAGGAGGGTGGATAATCTCTCATCACAGAGAGGTAATTATCTCCTTCCCACCCCCACCTTCCTGGAGGGACTCTTAGGCTCTCTCCACCCCTCCCCCAGCAAAGTTTGAATATAGATGTGCACACGCATTCACACGCACTCACACACACACACACACAGTCATTCTCCAGCGCGCGCCACACACGAGCGCAAATCCACTCATGAGCACCCGGGCACCCCGTGTGGAGCTTGTGGCTCACAAATGCACCCACCAGCTCCGGGCTGGGCTTGGAGGAGGGGCACACAAGGTCCCCTGTCCCCTGAGCTGCTGCCTGATCCCCCGTGAGGCACAGCTACTGGGCACTCTAAGGGGCCAAGTCCCAAGGGCTGGGCCCTGACCTGGCTCTGGGTGGCCGAGTCTGTGTGACACAGTGTCACAAGCCCCTCAAAGGCATGCTCTCACTCCATGCCTGTCCCTCCGCAGGTCACCAGGCGAGGCACAAACGCAGCAGTCCAAACCGCCACACCTTGCTGGGTGGGCAGGGGGCGGGCAGGGGTCTGCTCTCACCCCCCTTATGCGCACACGTGAGGAAGAGAAACGTGAGCTCTCTTGGTACAACTTTCATTCAACATGAACACAAGCACATGTAAAATGGCGTTTTATATAATGTGGATGTAGTATAATGTATGGGGATTACCACTAAAGCATAGTAAGTAGAATACAATATGTTAAGTACGATATGTAATAAGCATAGTGGAATACTACACTGTAATACACAGCCACACTGCGCTCCTCGCCAAAGCACATGCCCACACTCAGCACAGCAAAGTGCTCTCCCTGCCGAGAGGTGTGGGCTGATCCAGGGCTGAGCGCTACTTGGATGAAAGCACTGTGCCTGTCCTGGAGTTTGGAGGTCCTTCCCTCCCCTTTCTTCCCTGCCCCTAAACATTCTGCTGGGAGCTTCGGCAGGCAGGGAATGAATTGCAAAGTCTGCAGTCTGCAGTCTGGAGCAGGGGCAGGGCAGTGGGGTGTGAGGGGGACCTCCAGAGCCACACAGCAGACCTCGGGTCGCTTTCCCATGGGAAGCGGGGGTGCCGTGTATGGACGGGGATCAGGAAGATCGTGGCATCCTCTACTGCCCCACCCCTCTCCCATCTCTAAGGAACAACCTGCCGTGGAGATGCACAGCACCCCTCTTCCTCTCCCAGATACCTGGAAACAACCTCCCATCTCCCCAACTTCAACCTAGAGCATCTGGGTCTATAAAGACGTCCTTTTGCTCCTAATCACAATTGATTGTCAATTAGACCGTCATTTGTGCAATCTCTGCCCATCTGCCATATCAGGTTATCTCCAAGCCACCAGCTTCACTTGTGGGGCCCCAGGTGGGCAATGACAGGTGAAATCAGTGCTTAAGTTGGGGATGCCTCCACCCACCCAGCGGGCAGGAAACCCCCCTTCGCTGCTAAGCCCACACACCCTGCACATCGGTCAGGGCCAGATGGGGTCACTGGTGGGCTGGCGGGGGGAGGGTGTCAAGGCAGGAACCGACATGGACAAGGGTAGAAATCTGGGGAGAGACTGGTGATAAAAGGCCTTCAAAGTGGACCCGGGAACATGAGTGAGTGGGGGCTGAGATTATGCAGAAGAGGGGAGGGAGGGGAGGTGTTGGAAGGGGAGGGGAGGAGGAGAGCGGAGCACGCAATCTCTTCAACCCATCGCCAGTATCCTCTCCTCAGCAACGAGTTTTGGGAGGTTTTGGAGCAGGAGCAGGAGGGAGATCCCACCATCTCTGCCATTAACTCACCATGTGTTTGTGAGCCCCCTCCTCAATTTTTCATCTGTGAATTATGGGGGTTGGATTCCATATGACCTCTAAGGTCCCCGTATCCTCCGCTCGAAGGTCGAAGGGTGACGAGATTACAGCCTTCACTGTACATGGTGGTGGGGTGAGGGGCTTCCCTTCTCGTCTTGCTCCTGGAAGGGCAGCGGTGCTAGGTGTCCCCAGGGCGCATAGATAAGTAACCCCCAATGTGAATGATGTTTGATTCATGCAAAGCTCACCCCACTCCAGACCGCCCAGGGTCCTCTCAACATCGCTGTGAAATACGCAGGGCAGGGGTCACCATCCCCTCTACAAATGAATGCTTCGGCTCCCCCAGCCCGCCTGGGTCCCGCGGCCGACGCTGTGCTCTCTGAACGGGCTACTGTCCTGTGCACGTGTGGGAGGGGGCAGAAGGTGGAGGCAGAGCCTGGAGACAGAAGCCCCCATGCTCCCTCCTCTTGCCTCTCCACCCCCAAACGACCCACACGACCGCTTTCTCACCTGGAGTTTGGCAAGTGAAAGGGGAACTTTCTGCTTATTTGTTTCCTCATCTTCTCTAACCTATACCTCTCCTGGGGTCTCCTGACTACTCGAGAAAGGGTACCCCACACTCAGAACACCAGAGAAGGGAGAGAATACGGGCTGCTGCGCTGCAGCTCTGGGGACAAGAGGGCCCCAGCCCCGCGCAGCCCGGGCGTCGGGTCGTCTTCAGAACCATGGGCAGCGCGCGCGGAGCCCACGTTCAACACCGCGGACAGCGCCCCAGGCCCCAGGCGCCTTCGCCTCCCGGCACCGTCAACGCGCCGTCAGCAGCCCATTCACCAAGACCAAACCACGACCTACCAAAGGGCAGGGGTTTTCACTGCCTGGGTTTGAATCCGCCTGCTTGTAAGCTGCATGAGTTCAGAGATAAAGAGCATGTAGCGCTGGGCCTGGCTGGAGGCAAGGAATCAGTCAGATACAAAGGTGAGGTTTAAACCCTTCAAACAGGGCTTCCCTGGTGGCGCAGTGGTTAAGAATCTGCCTGCCAGTGCAGGGGACACGGGTTTGAGCCCTGGCCCGGGAGGATGTCGCGGAGCAACTAAGCCCGTGCGCCACAACTGCTGAGCCTGCGCTCTAGAGCCCGTGCGCCACAACTACTGAACCCGAGTGCCACAGCTGCTGAGGCCCGCGTGCCTAGAGCCCGTGCTCTGCAATAAGAGAAGCCGCCACAGTGAGAAGCCCGCGCACCACAACGAAGAGTAGCCCCCGCTTGCCCAAGCCTGTGTGCAGCAATGAAGACCCAACGCAGCCAAAAATACAATAAATTTTTAAAAAAAATCTATAAACCCTTTAAAACAAACAAAAATCAACAACTGGGAGTGATGTCAGGCTGTGGGGGACCAAGGGTGCTGTGTGTGGAGGGCAGGGGCACCTGGCTTCGGCGCCCGGGCTGTACAGGCAGCGGCCAGCTCCCTCTCCCGGCCTCAGAGGGCACCCTGGCTCCAAAAGGCGTTCTGACCAGAGGGCAGGCCAGGGGTGGGAGCCACCACCTTGCAGACGAGCGAACGGAGGCCGGAGAGGATGGATGATGTGCTCACGATCACCCAGCCGGCACGTGGAGGAGCTCTGATGTGAATGCCGGGCCCTTCTGGTGCCAGCATCTTTAATGTGCACAAACAGGTGCCACAGGGAAGGCAGTTCAGGTGGGGTGCCCGGTGGGGGGGGGAGGTCCCTGCCTCTGCAGGCCTTGTCCCTCCTTGTCCCCCTTGTGGCCCCTTTGCGTGTCACTGTCCATCTCTGAGGGGCAGCAGGGGTGTCCAGGTTTGACCCTGCCCAACGTGGCCACCTTCCCTCCTGTCCCTCAGGGTCCTGCCAGCACCCAGAGCTCCAAGCTTAGGCATTTTCACCGTCAGTGATCACTAGAGTTATTTGGGGTTTCTATGGATTATTTTTCCCCAGGGTAATGCCCCTCTGTCACCCCTCTGTCTGGAGGTGAATGGTGAGGAGACCCTCCCGAGTGGAGGGTCTGGGGTGCCTTTGGCCCTGGGTATCAGGATCTTCTGCTGGTGACCGCCTCTCCTGCCCCTGCCACAGCCCAGCCCTCCAGTGTATCCCCATCATTCTAAAACACAAATGCAGTCTCACTCCTCCTCTTCCAGAAACTCCTTAAGGCTGCCATGGCCCAGGGCCGACTCTGGGCTCTGCAGCCTGGCATCAAGGCCTTCCTGACTGGGTCCTGTGGGATGTGCTGCCTAGCTCCTAAGTCTGCATCCTGCGTCCAGGGCTCCTGATGAGCCTGGAGGGTCTGGCTGCCGAGTGCCTCTGTTGGCGGTGCCCTTGGCCGTTGTCTACACAGATCCTTCCTACTCACCTTAGCGGCAGCTCCACGTGGAGGGAGGCGCCGTCTTAGGTGCCCATCCAAACCCCGAGCTTCACTCCGTCATGTCTTAACATGTCGTGGGACCTTTATGTGTTCACTTCTGGCTCTGGCTCCAGACTGTGGGCTCTTGGACATTATGTGTGTGTCTCACTCAACTCCGTGTCCCCCATCAAAGCAGATGCAGGATGCAAAATGCAAAAGCATGTTTACACTGATGAGGAAGATTGGAAGGAGCAGTGTGGGGGGCGGAGCATGCGGCCCGAAGCTCGCACTCCCACCCCCGTAGCGCTCTGCCCCCCTGGTCTGTCTGTCCTGCCCTAGCCACCTTGGCTCTGTCCTCCACTGACAGTGTGACCTGGCACTGATCAGTTTTCTGCCTGGTGCAGTGGATGCAGGTGGCGCCCCTCCCAGACCCCCAGTTCTAGCTGCTGAGTGTGGTGGGTCAAGCTCACACCATAAGCTGCTTGGGAGAACTGGCCCTGACACGAGGTGCCTGTCCCCGGGGACCACCCTTCCTCCAGGGGCAGGGCTACAAGAGGGCATCCTTGCTCTGTTCTGTCCCTGCCTTTCCTGCACTCCCTGCTGGATTTCTCCTGCCTCAGTGAATCCCCGGCGCCTGAATCGCTGCCGCTGGCTCTGCTCAGGCCTCCCCGGGGATCAGTGGTCAGGAGACAGACCTGGGGAGTCTTTGTACAGGGAGGAATTACCACCCCTGCTGTGCCGAGTGCGTGTGTGTACATTTACAGTAATGCGTCTCCCCTACCCCCAGCCCCATGCAACTGGAAAAGCTCCAGTTAAATCAGAAATGTCATCGATTGGATAATTTAGCCCCCAGCTTTCCCTTCCCTTCATTCTTCCTCCCCTCCAAGGCCTTCCAACGGGGAAAGGATGCTTCCCACCTGCTGAAGCTGGGCTTGGCCACGTGACCTGCACGGGCAGGAGTGACCAGGCCTTCAGGGGCCTCTGAGTTTCTGCCCCTTGCAGCTTCCAATCTCTTCCATCAGAACCTGCTCCAGGGCACTGATGGTCCCTCAGCTGGGAATGGGAATGAAAGTGTGGAGCCTGCCTGAACCCCACCTGATGAATCCGGCGGGGGAGGGGGTGCCAATTGGCAACTGATCCTGGTCTGCCAACAGGAAAGGACCATTGCTGTGGACCACTGAGAGCTTTGGGGCCATTTGTTACACAGCAGGATTGCAGCAGAACCCTGACTGATACAGTCCACGCAGCAGGGCTGAGAAAACGTGGCCTTGTCAGCACCCACCCACTTGTCTGTTGGGTTCCCGGCTCACGTGGCTCTCCCATCCATTTCTCCCTCTGTGACCAGAACTCCACCTGTCCACCAGCTGGCTCAGCCACCACGGTCACAGTGTGTCCCTCCCGTATGCCCATGCTTCTGCACTCCCCACCACAGGCCTGACAGGGTGAGCGCTAGCTGGGTCTGGAGGCAGCAGAGAGCAAGATGGGCAGGTCTGCCCTCCAGGAGCCTGGGCACTCACCCAGCCACCAGGGAGGGCAGGTGGAGACCACCCACCCCACACCGCCTGAGGGAGGGCGGGTGGGAGGTGAAGGTCAGGGAGGTGAGAAGGTGCCCTTTCTGGCCCAGAGGAGAGCGAGCAGGGAGCTGGGTGGGTGCTGGGAGGAAGGGGTGGGGCGGGTAGGGAGCGTGGAGCTTAGAGACGGTGGGACCGGAGCTTCCAGCGGGGTCTGAGGGTGCGGGGAGGGCGCGAAGGCCGGGTACATAGGAGGCGCTCAGTAAATGAATGCACAGAAGTCGTAGGCGCCCAGCGGCCCTACCACACTCACCGGGCCTGCGGCCGCGGGTCGGGAGGGCACGTGGGGGGGCAGTCAGGCAGCGTAATGAGCTTAATTGAGGTTAATGCCTCCTGCGCGGCTCCCTGATTATTAAATTATTATTATCACACGCATGAATCATAATTAGAAGTTTGAATAAGGCTCCGGGAAGCCTCCGAGCAGCGACTCTGGCGCGCAGGGGCCTCCTGGGGTCCCCGGGGCGGGGTCCGCGGTGGGGAGGGGCGTGTGCACGTGGGGGGTTGTGGGGGGTTGTGGGCGGGCGGGCGGGGAGGAGGGGAGACTGCGTGCCCAAGAGGAAGTGTCCGCGGGGTGGGGAGCCTTGTCTGCGGCGGTGGGGTGGGCGCGTGTCCGAGGACGGCTGCGCGATCACCCCGGGACGACGTGCGCGCCCCTGGGCCGCTGCGCCGCAGGACGGGACTGGAGACGCGGGTGGCGGTGGGGGGCATGGGGAGGCTGGGCCCCCGCGGCCCCGCCCTGCGCCTTCCCCACTCGCAGCTGCCCTCCTGGCCCGAAGCCGGCGAAGGGGAGGCTTTGGGGTGGCGGGCTGGGAGGAGCTCACGCTTCTCCATTCGCTCCTCTCCCGAGGCCCCCCTCCCACGTGTGTGACTGCACCTCCCCTCCCCCCTCCACGGTCCCCTCATGGGTGAGATTCATCCCTCCCCCCTTCTATGTCCGCACCCAGGAGGCCCGCAGTGAGTCGACACGGTTGAGGATGTGTCCCTGTGGTCCACGCACAGGTGCCAGTGTGTCCATTCACACGTGTGGCTCTGCGTGTGTGTGTTTGGGTGTCCACGTGTTTGCGTGTGTCCATCCATGTTGTGTGACATGTGCCCAGAGTGGACCTGTGTGTGTGTGTGTGTGTGTGTGTGTGTCTGGGTGTATACGTGTGTGTGGTGTGGGTCTGACTCTCCATCTCTGTAACCTGTGTGGGTTTGGGGAGCTCTTTGGGGTGCAGACCAGGCGGAGGCCTCCCTGAGGGGCCCCAGTGGGCTCTCCCTCTCCAGGCCAAGCTGCAGCATGTCTTGTCCGTGTGTTTGATTGTAACCCCTCAGCCCTGTCCTTCAGCCCCTCCCCCTGCACAGCTCAGCCCGGAGAATCCCTGAGAAGATGTGCTAGGGGAGGGTGGGGGGAGCCAGGGGTCCCCAGGGGAAGAGGCAAATCGGTCCTCCCTCCCCTGCCCTGAGAGCACCCTCCCCCTCCCTCCCCCTCCCTCCCCCTCCCTCCCCGCCTCCCTCCCCCGCCCTCTCTCTCCGCTTCTCTATTTATTTTCCTCTGCTGCTGAAACATATTGAAGGGGGAGAAAAAGGAAACATTAAGAGCCACTGTGAGCCGCACAGCGGTTTAACGATTTCAAATGAGCCCCGGCTTGGGTGAGGACCTGACAATTCGCCGTCAGGATGGCAGATGACGGCTAAAATTACCCGGAATCAATATTCTCACCGGGTGTCCCGGGCTGATAAGCGCCACCAAGACAATGTTGACTATTAAAGTCGACAGCTTGAGATATTACACTATTAGTTATGCTATTTTTAATAATCTATAATATTTGGGCTATAATTAATTAATTATACGGGTCAGATAATATCTCGGGCTGGAATGAGGTCTGAAGGACCTATTACGGTGGTAATGAGAAAGGAGGAATCTAATCTGGGGACAGGTGCAGGAGGGCCGCGTGCAGGCCGAGGACGCCGCCGCCCGCCGCGCTGGCCTTCCCCGGCTGCCCGGGCCCCGAGCCCAGCCCGACACAGCCGGCTCCCTCGAACCGGGGGTCCGCGGGGTCACGGGCTGTGGGGCTGCCGTGAAGCGGGTCTCTGCCTCTGAGCGGCTGGGGGAGAGGGAGGGTCTGCAGGCCCTGCAGGGATGTCCCGGTCCCCGCCCGCCCCCACTGCTTCCCCATCCCTCTGCGAAGTGACGGCCTGGACCAGAGGGTTCCCGGCTCCGCGGTGCTTGGGGCATGGCTCACAGGCCTCACCTCGTGCTCGTCCAACCTCTTCCCGACACAGAGAACAAAACCCAAGCCTGCCGTCTTGGTCTGGGGGGCCTGCTCCACCTGCCCAGCCCACCGCCTCTCGTCTCCCTTCCTTGGGCTCCCACAGCCCTGCCAGGAGGCCTTCCTGCTGCTGCTGCAGGGCCTTTGCACTGGCTGTTCCCTTGTTCCATCTCCCAACCCCCATCTTCTCGCTGACACTCGTGTCCAGCGGAACCTGCCTGAAGACGCTGTCTCAGCTGCTCCACCGTGTCTGCCCAGAATGGTGCTTATCTGTGTGCTGGCGGCAGGGAGGAATGACAGGCTGGTGCCGCTGCTCCCGAGTGGAGTGGCCTTCGGCGAGCAAAGCTGACCTGTGAGCAAAGCCAGGACCCAATGGCCTGGACGAGGGCCACGTGCAGGTGCATCGCCCACAGGTGTGCTCAGCGACGCTGCTCCTTCCCTGGCCCATCCCCCCGTGGCAGGAGGCCACCCTGCTCTCCCTGGGATCCTCCCCTAAAACCGTGGTGTCAGCTGCTTCTCAGGAGTCGGCCCGAGAGGATGGGCCGCCGGAAGGGTGGGGCGGCCCTGGGCCTCAGAGGAGCCCAGGGACCGGACCCTCTGTGGACGCCCTGAGGGGGCAAGGACCTCTGCAGGACTGTCACCCTTCACGGCTGGTGCCTCCCCTTCCCCGTCAGCCCCCGGGCCTCTGCCCAGCTGGCCCTCTCCTGCCCCCTTCCTCACGGCCGGGCTGCTGCTGTGTGGGGCGGTGGGAGGAGGGCACCGTCTGCAGGGATTTTAAAACACAAATAAAGCCAGCTAGCAGGCTGTCCTCTTCCTGCTGTCACCAGCGCAGTGATTCTAAACAATGTCAGTGATAAATACTCCGACCCAGAAAAAAGTGTTTTGTCGGTCCAAGTTCTAGACAGTAGCTGCGGCAACTGTACAGTTTGTAGGGACGCCTGTAAACCCCCGACTCCGCGTTACCCACTTCCGCTTTGTAAGCGTCATCTCACACGAAGCCAGTTAGGAATCCGGGGTCTCCAGGCCCCGGACCAGCCAGGCGTGAGCACCGCGTTCCTTCGGGCCACGCCTGTCTCCACCCTTGTGTTCTACCCGTGACCACGTGTGAACAGCAGGCCACAGATAAAAAGCCACAGAGACGGAGACGCAGGACGTGGTGACCTCACTGTGTCGTTCTAGGCGCCATCCCCACGGCTCCCGGAGCGGACCCCACGGCGCCCTCCGGTGCCCCGTGATGTCCTGCCCCGGATCCTGGAGCAGGGAAAGGACGTTAGTGGGAGAAAGTTGATGAAACCCCATCTGGGTTTTCCTTACTAGGTTCCCAGCCCTGCTGTCTCCAGGGACACGCATGCAGTGGGCGGTGGGGAGGTGCTGAGCCCGGGGGGTGAGTAGGAGGAAATCAGAGCTCTTTGCCCTACTTTGCAACTCTTCTTTGGACCTAAAATTATTCCCAGATTAACAGTTTACTAAATACGGTAATATGATCTAAAAGTACCAACGCATTACCTTGTCCTTTTTTGCATGGTGGTATTAAATTGGTTAATTTCTTACTGATGATATAAAAATTCAGTAAAAGAAAATTCTCACCATCGGCACCTCCTGTCTGTTGGTTGCCTCGTTTCCCGATGATTGCTGGGAAGGGCTCTGTCCACGTGCTCCTGGTCGCAAATATTGGGCTGGCCAAAAACTTCGTTTGGGTTTTTCTGTGGCATCTTAATGCGCTTTCTGGCCCACCCAGTACCAGAGGCGGAGCCCGGTGCTGCCTCTTCGAGCCCCAGGGCAGACGCCCCTGTTGTGCCCCCCGGGACTCCTCCCCGCACGGATGGCACAGGTGAGCGTTGGGGTCCCCTCCCGCCTCTAGGGGGCAGGCGGCACAGCCGGGCCTGCCAGGTGGAGGCCAGCGGGGGCGAAGGGCCCGGAGCGATGGTTTGGGGGCCACGGCTCCCAGCTGAAGAAGGGGGCCCCGTGGCCCCCTGCTGACCCGGCCCGGCCGTGCCGCGTTCTTCTCTGACTGCACAGGGGACGTGTGCTGACGGCAGTGCAGAGAAGCCGAAACGTCTCCATGATCCCACAGCACAGCCGTGGCCCCGCTCGCATCTCGCCTGTTTCTCTCTTACCCTGTTTCCTGCTTTTTGGAAGCACACACGTTGGTGCTGTGTGTCCAGCTGTGGCAGCCGCTCTTCTACCCCACGTTACGTCACAAGCCAAGACGGCGCCATCTGCAGCCACTGCCGGGCCCACTCCATCCCAAGGCCAGAGTTCATCATCACTGGGTGGCCTCGGGGTGCTCTGTGCGCGGTGGTGGGGGCCCTGGTTTAGGTGTGATCCCCTCTGTAAGAGGAAACAGACACGAGCTGCTGGGTTAAAGGGAAGGAACTGGACGATGCCTCCAGCAAGGCCCCGCTTGGCCGGAGCTCCCAGGCTCGACGTGGGCAGATCTGCTGTCTTGCTGTGATTTTTGTTCTGCGGACACTGGTGAGGACACTGGTCCTGTGTTCGCCTTTCATGAACTGCCTTTTGCCCTTTTTCTATTTGTTCAGCTGTTGGGGTTATTGTGTTGTAATAGATTTTTAAAAATTCTTTATTATAAAATATTTCAAACACACGCAGAAAAACAGAGAAGAGTACAATCAACTCCCTTGTACTGTCACTCAGATTCAACAATTATCGACGTTTTGTCCCTGTGACTTCATCCATTCACAGCCACACTTTTCTTTCTGGAATATTTTAAAGTGTATCAGATATCAAGTCCCTTCACCTGTAAATATTTCAGGCAAGAAAAACAAGCCAAAACAGGGTATCCAGATTGGGAAGGAAAAATGAAACTACCCCACGTACAGATGACACCATTACCCACACAGAAAATCCCAAGGACTGACGTCCCGGGACTCAGAATCTAGGAGGCTCAGAGGATATGACCCCAAAAAGTCAATCACATTTCTATCTACTAGCAATCGACCACTGGAAACTGAAATTTAAAAAATTTACAATAGCCGTGGGTTTAGGAGTTCCTTCCTATTCCTAGTTTTCTGAGTTTTTATCATGAATGGATGTTGCATTTTATCAAATGCTTTTCTGCATCTACTGGTGTGATCATGTGGTTTCTTTGGTCTGTTCCTGTGGTCAATGGTGATAATTGGTGTTGCAATGTTGAACCAGTCTTGCATTCTTGGGATAAACCCCACTTGGTCATAACGTTTTTGTTTTGTTTTTATATGCTGCTAGATTCGACTTGCTAGTATTTTGCTGAAGATTTTTGCATGGTTGTTCATGAGAGGTATTGTTCTGTAGCTTCTTATCTGGTTCTGTCTCTGTCCGCTGTTGGAGTTGGGATAATGCTGGCCTCATAAAATGGGAAAATGTTATCTCTTCTATTTTCTCAAAGAGATTAGGTAGAATTGGGGTTACTTTTATCTTTAGATATTGTGTAGAATTTGCCAGTGAAACTATCTGGGTTTGGAGTTTTCTCTTTTGAAAGGTCATTAACTATGGATTCAATTGCTTTAGTAGATAGAGGGATATTCAGGTTATTAGTTCTTGGGTAAGTTTTGATAGTTTGTGGATTTCAAGAAATTGGTCCATTCATTGAAACTGTTGAATCTGTGTGTGGAGTCATCCCTAATCGTCCTTTTAATGTCTGTGGGCTCCGTAGTGATGGCTGTCTTTTACCCCTCTTATTGGTAGTTTGTATCTTCTCTCTCTCTTTTTCTTTTTTTCCTTTTCAGTCTAGCTAAAGATTAGTCAATTTAATTGACTTTTCCAAAGAACCAATTATTGATTTCATTGATTTTATCTAAAGTTTCTCTGTTTTTAATGTCAATGATCTGGGCTTCATCTTTATTATTTCCTTTCTTCTGGTTGCTTTGGGTTTCTTTTGCTCTTATTTTTCTTGTTTTATAAGAGGGAAGCTTAGATCATTGATGCAGTCTTCCTTCTTTTCCAATACAAACACTTAATACTATAAATTTTCCTCTAAGCACTGCTTTAACTGCAATCCACAAGTAATTTTGATATTTAAAATTTTTCATTTTCATTTAGTTCAAAAATGTTTTCTAATTTCCCCTGAGATTTCTTCTCTGATCCATGAATTATTTAGAAGTTTGTTAACCACTAAGCATCTGGGGTTTTAAAGATATCTTACTGTTATTGATATCTAGTTTAATTCCATTGTGATCAAGAACATATTTTTATGTAAGTTGAATTCTTTCAGATCTCTTAGGTTGGTTTCATAGCCCAGGATGTGGTCTCTCTGGAGAGTGTTCCATGTGCATTTAAAAAGAATATGTATTCTGATGTCGCTGGATGGAGTGTTGTTCTATAATGTCATTTAGGAACATTGGTTGATGGTGTTGTTCAGGTCTTCTATTTCCTTGCTGATGATCTGTCTACTTGTTCCACTGATACTGAGAGAGGACCGTTGAGGTCCCTGCATAGTTGTGGGTTTGCAATTTCTCCTTCCAGTTCTGTGAGTTTTTGCTTCATGTGTTTTGAAGGTCATGTTGGTTATGTTGTTAAGTGAATACACATTTAGGCTTTTATGTCTTCTTGATTAATTGGTCCTTTTATCATTATGTAATATTTCTATTTACCCCTAATAGTTTTCCTTCATCTAAAATTATTATAGTCACTTCAGCTTTCTTCATTACTGTTTCCATGATCTTTGTTATGTTGAGGTATGTTCCCTCTATAACCACTTTTTTGAGAGGTTTTCTTTAAATCATAAATGAATGTTGAATATTTTTCAAAAGCTTTTTCTGCATCTATTGAGATGATCATGAGATTCTTATTCCCCTATTTGTTAATGTGGTGTATCACACTGATTGATATTGAACAATCCTCACATCCCTGGGATATATCCCACTTGATCATGGAGTATGATCCTTTTAATACATTGTTGAATTTGGATTGCTAATATTTTGTTGAGGATTTTGGCATCTATGTTCATCAGTGGTATTGGCCTGTAATTTCCTTTTTTTGATATTTTTGTCTGATTTTGGTAGCAGGGTGATGCTGGTTATAGAATGAGTTTGGAAGCATTCCTTCCTGTGAAGTGTTTTGGAATAGTTTGAGAAGGAAAGGTATTAACTCTTCTCTAAATGATTGTATAATTCACCTGTGAAGCCATTTGGTCCTAAACTTTTGTTTGTTGGAATTTTTAAAATACTGATTCAGTTTCATTACTGGTAATTGGTCTTTTCATGTTTTCTATTTCTGTCTGTTTAGTCTTGGGAGATTGTACATTTCTAGGAATTTGTCCATTTCTTCTAGGCTGTCCATTTCATTGACATATAGTTGTTCACAGTAATCTTTTATGATCCTCTGTATTTCTGTGGTGTTAACTGTAACTTCTTTTTCTTTTTTGGCTGTGCTGCATGGCTTGTGAGATCTTACTTCCCTGACCAGGGATCAGTCGAACCCACACCACCTGCATTGGAAGTGTGAAGTCTTAACCACTGGACCGCCAGGGAAGTCCCTCCTTTTTCATTTCTGATTTTATTGATTTGAGCCCTATTTTTCTCTTAATAAGTCTAGCTAAAGGTTTATCAATTTTGTTTATCTTTTCAAGAAACAGCTCTTCGTTTCATTGACATTTTCTATATTTTTTAGTCTTTATTTCATTTGTTTCTGCCCTGATCTTTATGATTTCTTTCCTCTACTAACTTTGGGTTTTGTTTATTCTCTTTCTACTTCCTTTAGGTGTAAGATTAGATTGTTTATTTGAGATTTTTCTTATTTCCTGAGGTGAGATTTTATTACTATAAACTTCCCTCATTGAACTGCTTTTGCCATGCCCATAGATTTTATTGTTGCTTTTTGGTTTTTTGGGGGTTTTTTTGGCCATGCCGCACAGCATGTGGGATATTAGTTCCCCAACCAGGGATCGAACCTGTGCCCCCTGCAGTGGAAGCACAGAGTCCTGACTACTGGACCACCAGGGAATTCCAGATTTTGGATCGTTGTGTTTTGGTTTTCATTTGTCTCCAGGTATTTTTTATTTCTCCTCTGACTTCTTCAGTGATCCACTTGTTGTTTACTAGCATATTGTTTAACCTCCACATGTTTGTGTTTTTGTTGTTTTTTTTCCCCTTATAGTCGATTTCTCGTCTCATAGCATTGTGGTCAGAAAATATATGATTTGATATGATTGCTATGATTTCAGTCTTCTTAAATTTGTTGAGATTTGTTTTGTGGCCTACCATGTGATGTGTCCTGGAGAATGTTCCATGTGCGCTTAAAAAGAATATGTATTCTGCTGCTTTGGATGGAATGTTTTGTATATCTCTATTAAGTTCATCTAATCTAATGTGACATTTAAGGCCAGTGTTTCCTTATAGATTTTCTGTGTGGATGATTTGTCCATTGATGTAAGTGGGAAGTAAAAGTCCGCTATTCTTATTGTGTTACTGTCAATTTCTCCCTTCAGATTTGTTAGTATTTGCTTTATGTATTTAGGTGCTCCTATGTTGGATATATATATATATATATATATATATATATATATATATATATATATATATATATATATATATATATCTATCTCATGGAAACCACAAACCAAAAATCTATAATAGATATACACACAAAAAAGAAAAAAAGAGTCCAGACATAACACTAATGATAGTCATCAAATCACAAAGGCAGAGAGCAAAAAAAAAAGGAACAAAAAATAATTTTATATATATATATATATATATTTTTTTTTTTTTTTTACTCCCCCCCAACCCATTTAATGTTTTTTACATCATATTTTACATTATTTTGTTTTATGTATCCCTTAACTACTTGTTGTGGTTATAGATGATTTTTACTGCTTTTGTCTTTTAACCTTCTTACTAGCTTTGTAACTGGTTGATCTATTGCCTTTACTGTATATTTGCCTTTACCAATGAGATTTTTCCTTTCATAACTTTCATATTTCTAATTGTGGCCTTTTTTTTTCTGCTTAAGGAAGTCCCATGAACATTTCTTGTAAAGCTGGTTTTATGGTACTGAACTCTTTAACTTTTGCTTATCTGTAAAACTTTTCATCTCTCCATCAAGTCTGAGTGAAAGCCTGCCAGGTAGAATATTCTTGGTTGTATGTTTTCCCTTTCATCACTTTAAATATATTATGTCACTCCTTTCTGTTCTGCAGAGTTTCAGCTGAAAAGTCAGCTTACAGCCTAATGGGAGTTCCCTTGTATGTAACTTGTTGCTTTTCCCTTGCTGCTTTTAATATTCTCTCTTTATTGTTAAGTTTTGCCATTTTAACTACAATGTGTCTTGGTGTGAATGTGTTTGTGTTCATCTTGTTTGGGACTCTCTGTGCTTCCTGGACTTGGATGTCTGTTTTCTTTCCCAGGTTAGGGAAGTTTTCTGATATTATGTCTTCAAATATGTTCTCTGTCCCTTTCTCTCTCCCCCTATAATGCAAATATTAGTACACTTGATGTTTTCCCAGAGGTATTTTAAACTGTCCTCATTTATTATTTTTTTTCTTTTTTCTGTTTGCTTCAGCGATATCCACTACTCTGTCTTCCAGCTCACTGATCCATTCATCTGTATCATCTAATCTACTGTTGGTTCCTTCTAGTGTATTTTTTATTTTAGTTATTTTATTCTTCATCTCTGTTTGGTTCTTCTGTTTTCTAACTCTTTGTTTAAAACTTCTATCTTCTCACTCTGTTCATCCAATCTTCTCCCAAGTTCTTTGAGCATCTTTACAACCATTACCCTGAATTTTTTCTCAGGTAGATTGCTTACCTCCACTTCACTTAGTTTTTCTTCTGGGATCTTATCTGTTCTTTCATTTGGAACATGTTCCTCTGTTGCCTCATTTTGCCTAATTTGCTCTTTTTATTTCTATGTATTTGGTAGGTTGGTTCCATTTCCCAACCTTGGAAGAGTGGCCTTTTGTAGGAGATTCCTCTGGGGTTCAACAGGACCCTCGCCTCTGATCACTAGAGATATAAGCTCTAGGGGTGCCCCCTATGTGGGCTGTGTGGGTCTTTCCATAGTGGCAGGCTGACTACTGTGGGTAGCCTGGTAGGCTTGGCTGGCTCCTGGTCCAGTTGGTTGCTAGACCCAGCCTGTGCGAAGTCTGCTGGCCACCGGTGGGTGGAGCTGTGTCAAAGATACAGTGTCAGCCTGCTGGTGGTCAGGGCTTGTTCCTGATGTGGCTGGCTGTGGAGCCCAGGTGTCCCAAAGCTGGTGCCGGCCCTCTGATGAGTGGTGCTGGATCCTGGGGTGGCTGGCTGAGGGCCCAACGTGTCCCAGAGCTGGTGTTGGCCTGCTGGTGGGCAGTGCTAGGATCCAGGGAATCCTGGGACTGGTGCCTGCCCACTGGTGGGTAAGGCTGGCCCCAGGGCGGTGCACTGGTGTGTAAAGCCAGGTCCTGGGCCCTCTGGTGGGCAGGGCTGTGCTCAGGGGTGTCTGTGGGCCCAGGGGTCTGTTGGTGGGTGGGGCTGGGCCCCAGTGCTAATAAGCTAGATGGAGGATTCCAAACGGGCGCTTGCCAGCCCCGGTGCCCTCGTGGTGGAAGGAGCTCCTCCCAAGTGGCCGCCACCAGTGTCTGTAACCCCAGGGTGAGCTCCAGGTGCCACCCTGCCTCTCTGGGAGGCTCTCCTAGATCAGCAGGTGGCTCTGACCCAGGGTCCTTTCAAATCACTGCTTCTGTCCTGGGTCCCAGAGCATGTAAGATGTTGTGTGCACCCTTTAAGAGTGGAGTCTCTATTTCCCACAGCCCTCTGGCTCTCCTGAAAGCCAGCCTGTCTGACCTTCACAGCCAAATGTTCTGGGGCTCTTCTTCCTGGCAGGACACCTAGGCTGGGGAGCCCAGTGTGGGGTCAGACCCATTGCTCCTTGGGGAGAACTTCTGCAATTGTAATTATCCTCGCATTTGTGACTATCCCTCCTACATGTCTTGTTGTAGTTCCTTCTTTATATCTTTAAATGTGGAAGATATTTTCTGCTAGTCTTCAGGTCTTTCTCATCAATAGTTACTCTGTAAATAGCTGTAATTTTGGTGCACCCTTGTGGGGAGGTGGGCTCAGGTTCTTCCTACTCCACCATCTTGGCCACTCCTCTCACAGCCTTTAACTTTTAATTTAATTCTATAGCTATATTGAAAGTGGATTTTGTGTAGATAGCATGTAGTTGGATTTTTCTTAATCCAGTGTAAAAATCTCTGTCTGTTAATTGGTGGTTAGACCGTTGACATTTAATGCAATTACTTATGTGTTAGGATTCAGGGCTAACACTTTATTATTCCTGCATGTTCATCTCATTTTTGTTCCTCTGTTTTCCCTTTCCTGTCTTCTTTATGATTATTTCTATTTTTTTTTAGTATCCCACTTTATCTATTTTTTTTTTTTACTATGTCTCCTTGTATAATTATAATTTTTAATGATTGTTCTGGAGATTACAATATAGATACCGAACCTGTCGCAGGCTATTTAGAATTAATATTTTTCCACTTCTAGTGGGATGTAGAAAACTTTGTACCAAACCACCTTTACCTCTCTTTTTAGTTGTAGTTGTCTCATTATTACAACCACATAGATTCAAAATTCTCTCAGACAATGTTATAATTTTCACTCTCAACTATCATATATATTTTAAAGAAGTAAGAAGAAAAATAGGGTTTTACCCAGATGTTTATGTTTTCTCTTGCTTCATTTCTAAAGTTCCAAGTTCCATTCTGGTATCATTTTCACTCTGCCTGAGGAACCCCCCTTTAGCATTTCTTTCAGAGCAGATCTGCTGGTGACAAATTCTCTTAGTTCTCCTTTGTCTGAGAATGTCTTTATTTCGCCTTAATATCTGAAGGACATTTTTGCTGGATATAGAACTCTGGGTTGACAGTGCATTTCTGTCAGCATTTAGAACATCTTGTTCCATTGCCTTCTTGTTTCCATGGTCTCTGACAAGAAATTCACAGTCTCTTGTATTATTGTTTCCCTATATGTAATTACTTTCCTCTAGCTGATTTCAAGGTTTTTTCTTTGTCTCTGGTTTTCAGTGGTTTGATTATGATATTTCTGGGCATGGATTTATTTGAGTTTATCTTCTTTGGAGTTCATTGGGCTTCTTGAATCTGTAAATGTATGTCTTTCAGCAGATTTTAGAAGTTTTGGGTCACTATTTCTTCAAATATTTTTCTATACTTTCTCTTCTTCTTCTGGGACTCCATGTTGTGGCATATATCAGGTCTTCATTCCTTTTTATTGCCTAATAGTATTCCATTGTACAGATATACCACATTTTGTTTATCCACTCATCTGTTGATGGACATTTAGATAGTTTCCATTTTTTGGCTCTTGTGAATAAGGCTACAATGAACATTCATGTACAAGTTTTTGTGTGGACATACGTTTTCATTTCTCTTGGGTCTATACCTAGGAGTGGAATTGCTGGGTCATAGGTAACTCTACGTTTAATCATTGGAGGAACTGCCAAACTGTTTTGAAAGTGGCTGCACCATTTTACATACCCTGTAGCACTGTAGGAGGGTTTCAATTTCTCCACGTCCTTGTCAGCACTCATTAAAAATAAATTACCTGACCTTTTGATTCTAACCATCAGTAAATTACCTGACATTACTGAATTTAGTCAGTAAATTTACTGAATTTAGTCAGTAAATTTACTGAATTTAGTCAGTAAATTACCTGACTTTTTGATTCTAACCATCCAAGGGGTGTGAGATAATATCTTGTTGTGGTTTTGATTTGCATTTCTCTGATGACCAATGACATTGAGCATCTTTTTTATGTGTTTATTGGCCATTTGTATATGTTCCTTGAAGAAATGTCTATTCAGATTGTTTGCCTATTTTTAAACAATTGTTTGGTCTTTTTGTTATTGAATTTTAAGAGTTCTTTATATAGTGAATATACAAGTTCCTTATCAGATATATGATTTGAAAATATTGTCTCCCATTCTCTGGGATGTCATTTCACTTTCCTGATAGTGTCCTTTGAAGCACAGATATTGTTAACTTTGATTAAGTGTAGTTCATCTATTTTTCCTTTTGTTGCTGGTGCTTTTGGTATCATATCTAAGAAGCCATTGCCAAATTTGAGACTATGAAGATTTATCCCTATCTTTTTTTCTGGGTTATATAGTTTTGGTTCTTACATGGCTTTCAATCCATTTGGGTTAATCCTTGTATTTGGTGTGAGGTAAGAGTCAAGCTTCATTCTTTTGTGTGTGGATATCTGGTCTTCTCAGCACTGTTTGTTAAAAAGACTATTCCTTACCCATTGAATGGTCTTAGCAGCCTTGTCAAAAACCCGTTGACCATAGACACATGCTCTGTTTCTGGACTCTATTCTAGTTCACTGGTCTCTGTGTCTGTCCTTGTGCCAGGACCATGCCATCTGAATTACCATTGCTTAATAGGCTTTGAAATTGTGGAGAGTGATTCCTTCTACTTTATCCTTCTTTTTCAGGATTGTTTTGCTTATCCTGAGTCCCCTGCAATTCCACAGAAATTTTAGAATCAGCTTGTCAATTTGTACAAAGAAGTCAGTTGGGATTCTGAAAGGGATTTCAGTGAATCTGAAGATCAATTTGGGGAGTAATGTCATCTTAAAACAATATTAAGTCTTTGAAAACACGAACACAGGGTATATTTCTGTCTCTTCGGGTCTTCATTTCTCTCAACAATGTTTTGTAGTGTTCACTGTACCCGTCTTGCTCCTTCTTGGTTAAATTTATTCTTACGTATTTTTTAATGGGATTTTAAATGGAATTGTTTTCTCAGTTTCATTTTCAGATGGTTTATTAAGATTACAGTTTTGAATTTCATTTCTTTGATTTGTAATTTCATTTTTTTCTCTTATGCTAAAAATCCTGTCTCCTAATGACATTGCCATGACTACTTACATGCCTCATCCTACAATATAGCTACAATAATTTCAGAGTGACAGTGCCCATGTCTGTGTCAGCAGTAGGTCACCAAGTGTAGTTTAAGGTTTAGATGCAGCTCTTCTGTTTGTCCTTAGGCTACAATTCACTAAGTGGACACATCAAACACTGGGTGTTGCAGTCACGTGGAGTGACTCCTTTTCCTGTGTTAGGTCCACTGGCTCCATTTTGCTTTAAAATTTTGTGGATTGATGTTTTCCTTTTTTATTCAAATTTTTATTATGTAAAACCTTTACATAGTTCCAATGTCAAAATCATATGACCCAGCAATCTTACCTCCGTCTCAGCCTCCACCCTGTTCTCTCTGCTTTAATTCATTGTCAGTTTACCTTCTCATCATTCCTTTCTGAAAATACAAGCAGGCAAGCGTAGCTGTTCATATTCTCCCCTCTCTTCCCCCAAAGAGGGGTACCACCCACCCTGCTCTGCACGGACCCACATCACGTGGGGTCTTTCACCCTCACACCCTCTCACTCCCCACAGCTCCCCCTCCTGGTAAGTCTGCTTGGCTGGGCAGCCCCTGGGGTGAAGGGAGAGTGCCATCGTATTTGGCTTTTAAATGACCCCCCAATGCCCATTCGTCCTGTGAGAGGCCCGCATTTTAAGGCTGCTGCATTGGCCCTTGAGGTTGGTGGTTGAAGCCACCACATACAGCTACCGCTAAAGCACCACCAGTACCACCTGCCGTTTGCTGGGCCTCTTCTGTGCCGTACACCGGGCCGGCCACTCCCTCCACACCCATCACTTTGCAGGTCTTGGAAAACTCCGTGTGGCGGCATGTTTGGTCTCATGGCAATGTTTTCAGTCCATCTATTCATTTGACACACAAATCTGAAGCACAGTGGTGAGCGCTGCAGGGCCTGGGCACCCGTACAGGGATGACTGAACCAGGGCAGAGTTGCAGAGGCTGCGGAGAGAGCTCGGGAGATGTGACGCTGCCGTGGCCCTTACCCAGCCCCTGGGGAGCCCACGGTGGGAGGGGAGGTGGTCTGGGATGGGTGGTCTGACAGTCCCCTGCAGTACCCGACTCCTCCAGTCTCCTCTCCTGGGGGTCCTTGTCCCCCCGCCTGTCTACCGTCTGCTGGATGGGGGTCCAGAAAGCAAGGAGACCACGGCTGTCCTGCTTCATGTCTGAGCAGGGCCACTGAGCCTAGATCTGGGCTGGCTGAGCCCCTGGAATGGGGGATGCCCGTCCACTGCAGCAGGTGAGGGTTCTGGAATCGTTTGGGTGTCCCTGCCAGGTCTTTGAGGCTTTCCTTCTTGTGAGTTGGTGAGAACTGAGTGGGCCTTTAACAAGTGGAATCCGTGACGACCACATAGGTCCCCAGTCTCAGTTTACCAATCTGAAAAGGGGGTGATGCAAGAATTAGAAGTGCTTCGTTCTGGCGGGCGTCCTGGAAGTGTGTCTGACACGGCTTGGCTTGTAGGAGGTGCCTGGGGCCTGACCTCCCCCGTTTCATCCTGGTCACCTCTCAGCTCCATCTGTCAGGCTGACCACAGTGTCCGAAGGCCGGAGCGCTGGTCCTGTGAGAACCTCCAGCCTCTCTTGGCATCAGGGCCGGAGTCCCAGCTCTGAGGCAGAAGGACCTTTGCAGGAGGAGGGTGTGAAGGGAGGCTCAGCGAACTGCAGAGCTGGCGTGAGCCCCTGGCGGGGGGGTGGGCTGTTCTGCCAGGCAGCTGGGCCGGAAGTCCCGCGCTGTCCATCTGTGGGACCACCCTGGTCACATGGCTTGAGAAGGTGTCATTTCTGGTTACCTTTCTTCCCTGAAGAAATCTGAGACCATTCCCGTGGCTTCTAATGCTGAGTGGTTTTGCTGACGTCGGCTGTTTTTCTCCCGTAGATGTGACTTGATTGTTTTCTTTTTTGGCTTGGGTGTCCTGGACCGTATTTTTCAAGATTCAGTGTTGATTGATCTCTATCCATGTTTTTCCTAGGGACTCTGTGTCCTTCCAAATCTTTCCTTCTGCAGTAATGTTTTCTTTAATTTTTAAAGTTTCCTGGAATTTTGGTGTCATGGTTGGTGTGGTTCACGCTCAGGTGTGCTGTCAGGCAAGTGCCAGTGTCCTTGCCTGTCTTGTGGGGGTCAGTTTCTCAGACCTGTCCCAGCAGCCCCGGCTCCATGGCCCTGGCTCTGCGGCGGGGCCGTCCTCTTTCGCTGCATCCAATGTGCCCTTGTTTGAATCAACAGGTCGGGCAGCTCACGTGCAGCTTGTGTTTTTCGCTCTCACGTCCTCCCTGAGATCCGTCAGCTCGTTAGTCATTCCCTTTCGTTGTCTTTCTTTCTTGAGCTTTTGTATTTCTGTTTTGAACTATTGATTCATCTCTTAAAGCCCCTTTTATCTGCAAATCCACTGCTTTTTACAGAGAACTGTTTGGTCAGATTTTTGTCTCTTCTTTGGCAAAATGTTCCTGGTGTTGTTTTGCTTCTATTTGTTCTCGGTCTGTCTCTCTGTCCGTCTGTCTCTGTCTCTGTCTCTCCCTCCCCTTCTGGCTCTGGCTCAGGCTGGCTGGCAGCCTTTCAAGGTAGATTCTGTCCTGGACCCCTCATCCCTTCCTGTCACTGCCACTTGTCTTTGAAGGAGGGAACCCCGCGGAGTCTGTTACCCGTGGCGCCTCCAAGAGCCTCTTCCTGCTGTGATTCCAGGTCTAGGAAGCAGGAGAACCCGCTCAACCTGCAGTGAAGCGCAGCGTGAGGCAGGCCATGTGTGCATGTGCGTGCATGTGTGTGTGTGTGTCCGTGTGTGCGTGCATGTGTGCGAGTGCATGTGCATGTGCGTGCGTGTGCGTGCGTGCGTGTGCATGTGCATGCATAGTGCGTGTGTGCATGTGCGTGCGTGCACGTGTCCATGTCCGTGTGTGCGTGTGTGTGTGCGAGCGCATGTGCACGTGTGCATGTGTGTGCATGCATGTGCGTGTGCGCGTGTACATGTGGTGTGCGCGTGCGCATGTGCGGGTGTGCATGTGTATGTGTGTGTGGTGTGCGCATGCGTGCATGTGTGCGTGTGCATGTGTGTGTGTGCGTGTGCATGTGCGCACGTGTGTGACTCCCAGTGGCTCAGGAGCCGTGGAGAAGACACTGCTTACCTACTGTTTTGCCCCCACCAGAGCCCACTGTCACCGCGGGGCCCCGTCCAGTCCAAGCAGAGGACGCTGGCCCACTTGGTGCTGCCCAGGAGCGGGTCCCATGGAGATGAGCAGTTGGGCGCCGATCTGCACATTCTGGGGAGCTGTTCGCAAGGCCCCCTGGCCCCTGGCCCCCAGCCCGCAGCCTGTGCCGGGGCAGGTTGACATAGGTGACAGGGCACAGGACATAGGTGACAATGCTGGGCTTGGGTCTCCAAAAGGACTCAGCACTCTGTGTGCCCTTGTGTCCCTCCATTTACCCTTGTGTCCCTCTGTCTGTCCTCGCCGTCCCCGGCTGGGTGCAGCTGCTGCCCTGGCCCTGCACTGTGCGACTCCCGCCCGTCCCCGGAGGCCCATCTCTCCTGTCCCCTCCGCTGTCCTCTGAAGGGGTTAACTCCGCGTGGTCTCCAGGCTGGCTGCTCCGCAGGGCGGCCCTGGGCTGTTCTCCGCCCCGTATCCCCGCAGGACCCCATCCAGCCTCTGCTGCACCACTGACCCTGTTCCTGGCATGGCCCTGCCATCGCGGCTCCCTGAGAGCGACACACAGGGTGGCCACCCGGGTGGCCCAGCAGAAGGGGCTTTGGAGAAAAGAGGGGGGCCAGGGTCACAACCTTCCCTCTCCCGCCCCTGCCTGTTGTGACGTCCCTTCGAGGAGCTGGGCCCATCGTCCAGGGCCCTCAAGGTGGGGATGGCTGAAGGGGCCAGGGCAGGTCTGGGCTCCTCCCCGCTCTCACTCCATATCGGCCACAGGACTCAGGCTGCACAGACAACTGGGCTCGAGTGACCGCTGGTTCCATTTGTCTCTGGAAGTGGTGGGCCCCTGTGGGGTGGAGGAGGCGAGAGGGGAGCAATGGGGGGGCGGGAGAGCGGGGAGGAGGGTGCGCTGGGCCTCCTGGCCGTCCCACGTGGGGCAGACCCTGGAGCGTGTCTGGGCGAGGCGATGGGGACCTTCCCGCAGGGCAGGAAGGGGCGGGCAGGCTCGCACCCCCGGGCTGACTGGCCGGACCCCTGCCCTGGGCCCAGCGCCCCCGGGCTGAGGCCGGAGGCCCCGACTGACTGACGGGCTTTCTTACCGAGTGGGGCTGCGGCTCACCCACGGCGAGCCCACCTCCTTGCACACTCATAACTATTGTTAATTAAGACTGTCTCCATTATAGGGCTAATTAACAATTAGCATAAACATAATTAGCCAGCGCTGACATTTAACTCATTACATTGTTTAAATAATTTTCAGAAATTACCCCAAGCGGCATTCTGTCAGCTTGCAATAATGGTGCCACTTTGTCATGTAAATTAAATAACATTTGTGTTACTGTCTCCCTGCCTTGTGGGAGACATTGGCCCCCGGGCGCCCTGTCCTGCGGCCACTGCCTGGGCCCTTCTACCCACACGTGGGGAGGGCAGGAGCCCAGGCCCGGCACCAGCGCCCCATGGCCACCTGGTGCAGGAAGTGTGGCTGGATTTTCCACCACCCTGTGGGCAGCGTTGGTCCTAGGCCCCAGGACTGAGGGAGGCCCCCACGGCGTCCTGGGCACTGAGGGTTCCGGGGCCTCAGCTTCCAGCAGGTTCCCGGGGACGACCCTGGCACCCAAAACTGAAGCCTGTCCCGTCCCATTGGCGCTGCCCCTCAGGCCCCTCCTGCAGGGGCACAGTCTTGTGTGTCCAGGAGTGGAGGGGACACATCCAGTCATCCCTGCTGCAACCGGCCAAGGCCATCCTCAGGACCGAAGCCCAGGACGCCTCGACACCAGGACCGCTGCAGCCCCTGCCTGGGGTCCCTCATCACCATCCCCTCCCCGATGGTCCTCACAGCCCTAGTTTGGGGGCACCATGGGGCATCTGGCCTGGAGCTGGGGACCTCCTCCTCATCATGAGGGACCCCCGACAGGGGCCCAAAGGGACCTGGCTGGACAAGGGGCCGTGCCTCTCTCTCAACCGCCGGCCCAGACCCCCACTTGGAGTCCTGCAGGGCTGGGGTCCGGGAGGAGTGACCCCGTGCCTTCACCATCATTATCACTGCCAGGCGGGTCCCCTGCGTCCTCCTGGGAGACCCTGAGCACAGCCCTGCGTCCAGCAGCCCCCTCCCCTCCCAGCCGGGCCGCCCCTTCCCCCTGCACTCCTGCCCCCTCCCCCTGCCCTGGCCTCTGGCACCCTACCTCTGGGCTCCGGCCCAGGCCCCTCGCCAGGGCAGAGGGAGGCTGGCCTGAGGTCCCCGCAGGGAGGAACGGGATGCCCTCCCAGGGTTCGCCTCAGCCCAGGCTGACCACCCTCCTCCCCACCCCTGCCCCCAAGCTCCCCCCCATCCTGACTAGGTGGGCTGGGGGGTCCCCCAACCTCCTCTACACGGCAGGCTCTGTGTTCACTCATTCGCTCGCTCATTCGCCTGTTCATTCGTTTGCTCATTCTTTTTGTTCAGACAGTGGGTTGTAGCTGCAGGCAGGGCTTAAAGCACGGCCCTGAACTCCCCACCCCATGCTGCCTGCCCTGGGGGTGAGCCTGGCCTCCGGAGCCCTGGTCCACCTGCCGGCCACAGACTCACACCTAGCGCCCTGCTGAGTTCACCCCCGGTGAGGCCCCTGGTCCTCACGGGTCAGGGGAAGGGGGGACGCTCCCGCTGGCTGACACTTCTGGCCGTTTGCTGTATGGGCCCCGCTGGGCCGGGCCAGGTGAGCCCCAGGGGCCCCCCGTCCCCCTGGAGGGCGTGCGGCCACTCAGTGCGCACCGCCCTTCCCTCTGGGCCCCTGGACGACAGCCCCACCGGGCAGGCCGCTCTGCTGCTCCCGGCGGGGTGGCAGGTGGGCGTCTCCGGCCCCGAGAATGACAAGAACAGACAAATGAAGACTGGGAGCCCACAAGTGACTGCCCATCAGCTCCTGCTCCTGAGGCAGAACGGAGTGGCCCGCGATGCCCGGGGAGCCTAAATCACATGGCCCCGAGAGTTGTTGGGGACCCGTTCTGGCTGTTAAGTGCTTGTCAGCGTCCACAGGCCTCTCCTGACTCTATAAAATTCCCGAGAATTATAGGAGCGCCGGGGTCACATAACTCATCGCACAGTAGATTTAACCTGGCGGCCAGTAATTCATATTTGTGGCGATAATATTGTTTCCCACTTTCCGAGAGTTATCGCCGTGTCTCCCTTCCAGGTCACTATGGAGATCAAAAATCAATTTGGAAAGATGGATACTGTCAGAGAATAAAGCATGAAGCCAGCGGCCTCCCCCTGTCGCTCCCGAACCTTGGCAGGGGCTCTGATTGCTCGCCGGCGGGACCTGACTCGGGAAATCATGGCTTGTTCGCTCTCACGGGTCAGCTTCTCCCCAGGCGTTCCCCCCCTTCCCCTGCTCCAGCTCCCTCCGGATCCAGCCTGGCTGAGGCTCATGGCTCCAAGGAGGCCCCGTTCTGGCGTCTCTGGATCCTGTTCCCGCGTGAGCACACACAGGGTGACCGGCTTTGGTGATGCGCCCCCGACCCCGGGCTGGGGAAGAAGCCCCACCGACCTGCTGCGCCCGCCCGCCCTGTGGCGGCCCAGGGGGTCCTGGACGCGGTGAAGGACCCTGAGATCTGCTCTCTAGGGAGGCCCTGCACACGCAGCACAGGGCTGGGCCCGGCTGGCTCTCGGGCCACCGAGAAAGGCACAAGAGCCCTCCTGCTGGGGAGAAGCTCCCTCAGGGGGAGTGGGTCCTGAACTGGCCTCAGGAGCCCAGAAAGCGAGGGGCCACCAGCCAGTGCGGTGAAGGGACGAAGATGGCCTGGGGTTTCAGCCCTGGGTGGGGATCAGGGAAGGAGCCCGAGGGGGAGTGGCTGACTGGGGTGTGGAGGGGTGGCCGGGAGCGGACAGGCCTGAGTGGAGTCATGTGCGAAGGCCACCGGCCCTGCGCCGGGGACGGGCCGGCAAAGGGAAGGACTGCAGGATGCCTGCTGGGATGGGGCTCTGCCCGCACCCCCCCTGTGCTGGGAGTTTGGGGTGCAGCCTGGTCCCAGCCTGGCCTGGGGCCGCCCTGGGAGCTCCGAGTGGCCCGTCCAGACGGAAGCACCAGAGCCCAGACCCCTCCACCAAGCGCTCTCCTCCGGCCAAGGGCCAGGGGTGGCATTTCGCTGGAGCGTGTTTCCCCCTGGATGAGGCCTACAGGTGAGGGCGCCTTCAGTCTGGGAGACAGCTTCCCGAGGGCGGCCATGGTCGTGCCCTCCGTCTTCCCCGTGACTGCTCCCAGCCCTCGGAGCCGCCTGGCTTCCCGTGCGGCACCCGTGGTCCCTGTTGTCACGTGAGGGTGCCTGGCGTGTGGGTCAGCAAGGGAGCGTGTGTCTGCAGCGTGACCCCTGTGTACCACGTGGCGGTAGCAGGCTGAGCGTGAGCTGGTACAGCTGCCGGAGCCGTGTGCGTGTGTGTGTCAGCACGCCTGTGTGCGTGTGCTCACGTGTGCACGTGTGTGCGCGTGCTGGCAAGGGTGACCCTTTGTGGGCTGGTGACCCGAGTGTGCTGCTGCGTGTCGCGAGTGTGAGCGTGTGCCGGTGGTTGTGTGTCAGTGTCGTGGTTGTGTTGGTGTCGTGAGCGTGTGTCTCCGCAGCCCTCCCGTGCGGCCCACCCACCCCGTCTCCTTCCCCGTCTGCCGTGGAAGCCTCTGTGTGCGGTCCCCCCTGCTTCACTCGGGGGTCCCGGGAGCAAGCTGTGGTCCAGGCAGCGCCTGCTGGTGGGCCCTGCGGACGAAGGCTCGTGGGAGCTGCGGCATTCCCAGCACGCCTGCCTGCCCTCCGGGGCCAGCAGGGCGGGGATTCAGGCGGCCCCTGGGACGTGGCCTGCAGAGCCTCCTAGGGCGGACCCCACGTCCATCGGAGCTCCGCCCCGCCCCTCCCGTGCCCACCCGGGGCCCCGCCTCACCCCCGCCCCTCCTGCCCTTCCTCTCCTCCCAGTCACGTGCTCCTCAGCTTTAGACCCCCTGACCTCCGGCCACCCTCCGGCCTGAGGACCTTGGCCTCAGTTCGGTGCTGCCTCTTCCGGGAGCCCCCCGCCACCTGCCCAGGCTGAAAGGGCGCCCCTCTATCTGCACGTGCCATCCACTTTCCCCACCAGACCTCTGCCCGGGAGGACGGGGACCCCGGCCGGCACAGGCCAGCACGCGGGAGTGGGCCTGGGTTCACATTCAGGGAGCTTTGTTGCAGGGAGTTTCTGGAGCCCCAGGGACGTTCACTGTGTAACCGACCCACTGCTGGCGCCTCCGGGCCCTTCACCTCGGCAGCCCCTGTCCCAGGGGCCAGCTGGGGTGCACGGCCCCCCACCTCCCAGGCGTGAACCTGGAAGCAGGTCCCGCTGTGCAGCGCAGGGCTGTGGCCAAGAGCCCCGGCTCCCCGCGAGAGGGCTTCCCCCCCCCCGGGCCCTCCTGCAGCCTCCCCCCGCCCCCTCCCACCTTGGGCGTCCCCTCCCCGGCCCTGGCCTCCCCAGAGGCCCCTTTCTCCTGCTGCGGCCTCGCAGGTGCGGACTTGACACAGGGACGCCCTGTGAGAACTGAAAGAATGACGGTGACGCGGTGGAATTTCTGGCGCCGGGGCTGGAGGGGACGCAGGCCTGAGGCGGGGGAGTGGGGACACGGACCCCGAATCAGCCCAGCAGAGCTTCAGAAGGAACGACGCCCCTCCCCCTCCCGGGGCCTCCTCGCTGGGGATGGGACAGCAGACAGTTAATTAAAAAGCAGCTAATGACTGCGCTGAGGTCAGCCGCCACACGGATGCAGGGACACCGGCGATATTGGTCCATGGATCACTGTCCTGCGAGGGCCGCCGGCCCGACGGGAGGAGGTGTCCCCCCAGCTGGTCAGCACCGCCCCCCGCCCCCCGCCCACTGAAAGCAATTCAATTCAGGTCGCCTTTAATTAAGCAGGACGGCGCAGAGAAGATGGTCCAGCTGACGCACCTTTTTAGTGCAGAGCTGAATCTCCCCGGCTCCCGTGTCAGGTGTCTGCAGGCGCTGGGTGAGGCCGCGGCTCTGTGGGAAGAAGAGTCGCCGGTCAGGCTCCCGGACGGCCCGGAGCGATCCCTGCTGAGCAGAGCCGAGCGCTGGGTGCCCAGCCGGAGCTGCGCTGGCCCTGGGCTCACCCCTCGGCCCTCTGGTTGGTGGGCTGGCCACCTGCGAGGAGGAGGTCGTCCTGGAGGTCGAGGTGACAGCAGTGTGGCCCTGGCACACCCTCTGCTCCCCGTGGGCCCCGCCGCACATGGGTGCAGACTTGGGGTGACACCGAGGGGGGTCTGAGCACGGCGCCGGGGCGCGGGAGGGGCCCTGCCAGGCCACTGTGAGAGCGCCTCTGCAGCCCCACGACCCCAGCCCGTCCTCGGGGAGCCCCCTGCTTCCACCTGCTCAGGCCCTGGGCTCTTCTCCCCGCCCCACCCCCAGGGTCGCTCCTGTCCCTTCTGTGTTTTGCCCGTACTCACTCCCGGGGGCACACCCCCCACGACGGGTCCCCTGATTCGCGTCTCCCACCTGCTCACTCGTTCAGGTCACTGTGTTCCCAGCGTCTCCTCTGGAATGTGCAGCAGCTCCCCTGGCCCCTCGGCCTCACGGCCACACTCTGTCTCTAGGCCGTTCCCAGGATGCCCCGCCCCCACGGCCACCCCGCCTCGTGCCCCGGCCTCTGGGGGTCTCCCTGCTGCCTGTGCTCTGTGCCAGCCCTTCTCAGCAGAGCCAGGAAACACGCACCCCAAGAGCCCAGGACAGGGCCCAGCGTGCAGAGGCCATGGGTGCCTGTCTGCTGAGAGCCGTCGGGAGACTGAGTGCACAGCCGTCCCAGTGCGCCACCCACCCCGGGGTTTACGGGTCCACAAACGTTGTAGGTAGGGTGGGGGAAGACAGTGGTCCCCAGACTGGGATGGGGAAGCCTTTTCTGGTCCTCCTCCTCACAGGCCCTGAGCCCCGGGAAGACCCCATTTGGAGGTCCTGCCGTTGATCGTCACTGGTCCCCCCTCACTGGCTGCACCCTCAGACACGGACCTCCGCGTCAGCTCTCTGGAACCCCCCTTCCACCACCTCTGGGACTGTGGCTGTTTCTGAAAGTCCCAGGGCCAGGGGAGGGCACAGGAGGCCCGGCCACCAGCGGGCGGGAAGGGGGCAAGTTTATTTGCTGGTCTGACGCCTGGCAGCCCCGAGCCTGAGCCTGGAGGAGGCTGAGGAGGTCTTCGAGGAAGAGCCTATTGATTTTAATTACCCACAAACAGCCCGCAGGGACAAAGGACTCTGGCTGCTTATGTAGCTGGCGTGTGCGCTACTGTGGAAGGAGAGATCCCGTCGTCTGCTCTCATTATGACTATAATAATAAGGCCAAAACGCTGCTCGGGGCTGAGGACATTTTTCTGAAGCAATAATCTCACCGATCCGCCCCTCACCACCCCTCCTAGGCAGGCTTGAGCAACAAGGAGCAATTACATGCTGTCGATATTAATTCAATTAAATCCAGGTTATTTATCAGGTATTATGGAAGAGGATTCTCTAGTCTTCTAGAGCCGGGGCATGACTGAGGGAGTGGCCAGGGTACAGGCCTCAAGCAAAATTGATTGTGGCACAGGCCAGAAAATCAGCAAGTGTCCAGGAGTGAGGAGGAAGGGGTGGGGGCAACACGGGGGCTGCTTGGGTGGGGTTTCTCCCGGGAAAGAAGAATAGAAGTCAGGCTGGAAGGTGTTTGAGTCCTGGCTTTTCTACAAACCGCTGGAGAGGCCTTGGGCAAGTCATCCAGTGCCGTGGCCTTTGACTTTGCAGCTGAAAATTGATTTTGGATGATGAAGTGGTGGGGACGATGTTGACAGTGGTGGTGATGATAGTGAGATGGCAAATGACATAAAGAGTTGACGGCAATGACAACAATGGTGATGGTGACAATGATGGTGACGATGGTGACGTGGTGGTGATGAGAATGATGGTGGCGATGATGGTGATAATGGTGATGATGGTAGTAGTCGTGGTGATGATGACGGTGGTGGCGGTGATGGTGATAACGGTTATGATGTTGACTATGGTGGTAATAAAGATGACAAGGAGGTGGTTATCGGGTTGATGACAGCAGTGGTGATGATGATGGTGGCGATGATGGTGGTATTAATTGAGGGTTGCTGTAACAAAGTACCAAAAACTGGGTGGCTTAAGACCATATAAAATTGATTCTCTCACAGTTCTGGAAGGTGGAAATCTGAAATCAAGGTGTTAGCAGAGCTAGGCTCTCTCTGAAGCCTGTAGAGAAGGCTCCTTCCTTGTATCTTCCAGGTTCTGGTGTTTGCTGTCAATTCTCGGCATTTCCTTGGCTTATAGATGCATCACTTCATCTCTGCCTCTGTCATCACGTGACTGTCTGCTCCCTGTGTGTCTGTGTGTCTTTGAGTGTCTGCATGGCCTCCTCTTCCTTGTGCCTCTGTTTTCTCTTATAAAGACATCAGTCATACTGGATCAGGGCCCACCCTAGTGACCTCACCTTAATTTGATTACATCTGCAAAGATCCTATTTCCAAAAAAGGTCACAGTCACAGACCCGGGGGTTAGGACTTCAACATTTCTTTGGGGGGATGCAATTCAAACTGTAACAATGGTGATGGTGGTGGTGGTGGTGGTGATGGTAGTGGTGATGGTGGCAGTGGCAGTGATGGTGATGGAGGTGTGGTGAAGATGGGTGGTGGTGGTGGTGGTGATGGTGGTGATGGTGGCGGTGATGGTGATGCAGGTGTGGTGATGATAGGTGGTGGTGGTGGTGCTGGTGATGGTGGTGACGGTGATAGTAGTGGTGATGGTGGCAGTGGCAGTGATGGTGATGGACGTGTGGTGATGATGGGTGGTGGTGGTGGTGATGGTGGTGATGGTGGCGGTGATGATAGGTGGTGGTGGTGGTGGTGGTGGTGATGGTGGCGATGGAGGTATGGTGATCATGATGAGTGAATATGGGTGGTGGATGATGGGAATGACAATGGGAGTAACGCCTGCCTTGCTGACCGTACTATGCTGCCATTAGATTAAATGGGATACTAGGTTTTTAATAACTTGGTAGAATGCAAGGGGCAGTTACTCAAGCGGGAGTCCCTCCCTATTTGGAGGGACACGGAAGAGCATCAGTGCCCGTGTAACATTTGGGGCGTGGTTGCAGGCAGAGAGCAGGCCACACGCGCTGGTGACACGTCCTGCTCCAGGCTCAGGTGCTCGGTCCTGCAGGAGGCCCCGCGCGGCTGCCGACACGGAGGGGCAGAGAGCAGTGTCTGCTGTGCGCCTGGGGCTGGGGGCTGTGCTAAGCGTGCTTTTGAAGGCCCCTGGGGTGGGAGTGGGGACCACAGGGGACCAGCCCTTGCTGGGTGGCCTGGCTGAGACTGGCAGGAGTGGCTGAGGGCTCTGGGCGGGTCGCGGTGGCTGGACCAGGAGGCCGGGCAGAGACAGGCTCCAGACAGCAGGGCGGGTGTGGGACGCGAGGGGCCACGGGAGAAAGGGGGGCTTTCGCCTGCACACTGGATACACTCATCGCCCCAGGCGTCGTAGCAAACACCGCAACCCGGTGGATTAAAAGGACAGAAATCTACTCTCTCCCAGCCTAGAGGCCAGGAGTCAGAAACCAAGGTGTCAGGTTCCAGAGCCGGGTTCCAGGGCAGGGCTCCCTCTGGAGGCTCTCAGGAAGCTCCCTCCTGCCTCTGCCCATGTCTGCTTGGTCTTCCTTCCCATCTCTGCTCCGTCTTCTCCCCATACGTGTCTCTTCTTTTCTTCTTATAATGACACCTGTCAGTGTATTCAGGGCCCTCCCGACTCCACCATGACCTCAGCTTGACTAACCACATTTGCGAAGACCCTGTTTGTGCAGGCAAGCCGCAGTCGTGGGTTCTGGATGGAAAGGAAGTTTGGAGGGATGGTCCTGTGGCACGGACTGCAGAGCTGTCAGGAAGCCTGGAGGTCCCAGGTGCTGGCGACCTTTCTAGACACCACCGGCCTCCTGTGCACGCCTGACCGTGCCCTGCACTCCCAGAGGATGCTCTCTGACCTGGCCTTGAACCGCAGCCAGAGCCGACCCCAGTGAGGAGCTGGGGTCCACCGCGCTCCCCGGGCCACGCTCGCTGCCGCTGGCTCCCGAGGCGGGCTGCCTGTGGTCTGGCGTCGGACACCGTGTCTAACCTGCTGAGATTGACCTGTTTGGGGCTCCTCACTGCAGCTGAGTGATTTGATCTGAGCCCCAGACAGCAGTCGGGGCAGTAATTGGATGTTATGAGATGGGAGGGCCGCTCTCCAAGGAGGGGGCAGCTCAGCAGTTGCTGGGCAATTGGGGGAGGGGCTCCGGCTGGCAGGCGGGGCGTGGGGCAGCCGCTGTCCGCTGGAGATAAGCCCCTCATCCTCAGCCCCCTAATCACCTGGCTGGGGTCACGGACAGAGCCTGAGGCGAGATGGAATGAACACAGCCGCTGTCCGGCGCTGCCTGGCCCGGCTGCCCCGGGGGCGCTGTACAATTAGTTTTAAATATCAATTTCACAGCTGCTCAGGGGAGGAGAGAAGTGGGCAGGCATGCCTGATGCAAACTGCGTGTTTCTTGCCGGCTTGAACTTTGTAAGAAAAGGCGGAAGCTGTCAACGACGCATCCAGCAGAGGGGATGCCAGCCCACCTCTTCTGGGGCCTTCCAGGATTTACCTGAGTCCCAGCGGTCCCATCCTGGTCCTGCTCCATCCTGACTGCAGGGCTGTCGGCCCCTCCCTTCCCCCTTCCAGCCCTACTTGGGGCTTCTGTGCCTCTGCACCCTGCCGATGCTAGTCCCTTCCCATTCCTTCCTCAGGGTTGGCTGAGAAAGCCCCCTCCTCCAGGAAGCCCTCAAGGAGAGCTCCTTCTCAGACCACTGGCCCTGCTGTGGCCAGGGCTCTAGGCCAGCGCTTGTGCCTTCTTTCAGAGACTGGGCATGCCCATGTCTCATCTGTCTCCCCAGACACCCCCCGACTTGGTGCAGCTGTAGCCAGCCAGGCTTTGATGTCAGGAAGCTGGAGGGAGTGAGGCTGTGCCTGGGAGGGTTTGTGGAATGGGTGGGGGACTGGCTGGGACCAATGCTGGGGATGGCTGGGGGACAGAGGGGACCCTGGGAGGGGGGCCAAGCCCTCCTCCAAAGACAGGTGCAGGAGAGTGAAGGGCAATGATGGGAACGGCCCTGGAGAGCAGGTGGGTGACGCAGTTGGGGGGGGTGTACCACGGGGAAGCCTCCATCGAGGAGAGGGCTTTGGCCCTGACCTTGAGATAAGAGCAAAGCCGGCTTGAAAGAGTTGAGAAAGTGGCACTCTTTGCGGGGACAGGGAAAGCCTGGTGAAGTTTCCCCCAGGCAGCCCACCGCGCCCCTCCCCCAGGCGCCTGACCCCACGTGATCAGGCACCCAGCCCACCCTCCAGCTGAGCAGTCCAGGCGGCTGCAGAGGCGGCTGTGGTCCTGGCTGGACCCCGAGTGCGTGCGGAGCCCCGCCACCACTTTCCACTCCGGGTGGTGGCGCGTCCGGGCAGGTGCCGCAGAGCAGGCGCTCGAGAAATGTCGCTGAACCTCGGGCTGCGAGGGCCCGGGGCCCGCGTTCCTTCCCTCCTTCCCTCCCCCGGGCTGGGCCCGGCTCGGAGCCCCAGTGAACGGGGCGGTGCCGGCGCCCGGAGCGCTCCCAGCTGCGGCAGACCGGGGAGGGCCCCGCGGGCGGAGCCGGTGTCCCCGGACGCGCTGCGGAAGCGCCAGGCTGCGACCCGCTGTCCGCGAGCCTCTCACCCGCGGCGCCGCCGCGCAGGCAATTTATCTCCGTCTCCCCTCTCTTAAAACACTTTTATCAAAATTGGCGGTCACACCGCGCTGAACCGTGGTGGCCTCAATCTTAAACGCCGCGCTGCAGATTTTAATTTGGGGAAGATTAATGCGCTCGTGGCGTCGGCGGCGCTGCGCCCGTTATCGGGCCTGACGGGTGTCAGCGTCCCCGCGCGCGTGTCCCCGTGTCCTGGGTCCCGCCGGGCCGCCGGCGCAGCGCCTATCGCGTTGGGGGCAGGGGGCGCAAGATGAAGCCCCGGGCCCCAGGTGTGTTGGGGGATGGGCGCCGGGTGGGAGCCGGGCCCCTGCGCCGCCGGGCCCCCTACCCAAACCCTGTGGCCGGTCCTCCTCCACCGCAGAGTCCAAGGCAGGACCTCCAGATGCGACCCCTGCGGTGCACACCCCCTCCTCCGGCCTCGGGACCTCCACCCTTTCTGAGCCCTGGGATCCGAGTATTGGTGCCGGGGCAGGGCCTGACCTTGAATTCCAGACTCCTAAATCCGAGGCCGGGAGTTCCCCGCCCCCCAAGTACCCGGCCTCACCCCGCCAATTGCCCCGCCCACTCACTCCACCCCACCTCTTGCCCACAGCCTCTCCTGGCTCCACCTCCAGGATTTCTCCAGAGCTGCCCCCTCCCCCTTCCAGGCGAGCCCCCTGCCCTCAGGGCCGTGGCCCTTGACCCCGTGCTCAGTTGGCTGCACAGAAGGGGGAGGGGCACGGTCAGCTCACGCCCTCTTCTGTTCCGCGCCCGCAAGGACGCCTGCTCCCCAGTGCCGGGCCAGCCCTGCCGCAGCCCACCTGTGCCCCCTCGCCCCTTCCCCCTCCCCCTCCCTTTCCCCCCTCCCTCCTCTCACCCCTGCCCCTGACCCCAGGCCCCGGATGCTGTCCTTGAATGCTGGCCTGCACCACGTTCTCCTGTCACCACTGCCTCTCCAGGCCTGGAACCCTCCTGCCAGGTACCCTGTCCTCCTCTCCAGACCCAACTCCCTCCTGCACCGTGACCCTCCCCTCGGCACTGTCTGTCCCCGGCAGCCACTGGCAGCTCATGGTGTCTGTCTGTCTTGGCCCCCTGCACACAGTAGGTGCTCAGTGAGTGTGTCCCTGGCCCCCCACCCCACCCGGCAGCACTGGCCCTGGAGAAGGGACTGGCCCAGACGTCCCGGACCCGAGGCGGCCCTGGAGGAAGGCCAGGAGCCGCCCAGGTGGAGGATGGCAGGGCCAGGGAGAGCCCAAGCACAGGGGTCAGTGAAGATGCCCTCTGACCCCAACACTCACTGGAGGTTCTGGGCCCACCTTTGAGGGGCTCCCAGGCAGTGGTGGGGTGGGACACCAGCCTGTAAATGGCTGTTCTTGGGACCCTGAACTCTGGGCTCCCTGACCTGCCGCCCAGCCCTACGCCTACCTTGCCCTTGCCCTGGACCAACCCCGCTGTCCTGAGGAAAGACTTCCATCCTCCCCACACCCACTTGGAGTTGGGCAGGGCTCCCCCCTCAGCCCTGGCCCTTCCTCACCGGCCGCTCTGGGCACGAGGCAGTTGCAGGTGCAGGACAGGGCTGGGTGGTCACCACGGGCTGGACCATCCGAGGCTGGACCGCTCTGTCCAGTGGCTCCACGTGGCCAAGCGTCTGCCTTCACTGGCACCGCAGAGTCTGCTCCCACAGGTCTTAGAATACGTGGCTGCTTTTTGTGTAAAATTAGTGGACAGGAGAAGTTTGAAACCACCGATTCCATTGATCAGCTGTGCGACATGCATTCATTCATTCAGTGCTATTCACTGGATTCTGGCTACGGGGTGTACTGAGGGGGCAGCAATGCTCCGTCCTGCTTGTGGGACACGTGTGACATCCCCAGTGACCGGAGCTGAGAGAGCGATGAGGGGGAGAAGGCCCCAAAGTCCAGTCGACAGCAGAGGGCACTGCGTGTGCGACGCTGGTGGTGTGCGGGGCTCCCGAGGCTGCCGGCTGGGCAGGAAGCTGAGGGCGTTGGGCAGAGTCTGGACCACAGGTGTGTGGGATGGGCAAGAGGGGCACTGTGCCATCCAAGCAAAAGCTGGGGGCCAGGCAGTGTGTGAGGTCAGAGGGCGTGGAAGGATGGGGCCGAGGGTGAGGGAGGGGTCCAGGAGGACCCCTGCTTGGGGCCTGAGCCCCAGGAGTGTGTGTTGGGGGGTGCTGAACTGAGATGGAAGGACCGGTGTCCAGTTTGGGTCCTCGGGGAGCGGGGGAGGGCAGGCAGCGGGGTCAGCAGGGTTTGACCCCAGCATCTGTAGAGCCGAAGAGGGCCCGTGGGAGAGCTGGGCAGGGGCCCTGGGGCTGCGTCCAGAGAGAAGGGAGGGGCATACTGTGTGTGTGCACACTGGGATCCGAGGTCTGGCACTTGTAGGCACTCGTAGCCCTGCGTGAGTGGTCAGGGAGGGCTTCCTGGGGGAGGGGAAGAACTGGGGAGAGGTGTCCAGGGCCAAGGACCTGGAAGGAGGGAAGCAGGAGGTCAGTGGTGGGGGAGATGAGGCAGGAGCTGCTGGGGTCTCAGAGGCCATGCAAGGGGCCGTGCAAGGGGCTCATGTCACCCTTGATCCCATGGGTGACATGAGCCACCTAGAGTGACTGTCATACTGGTGGGTGTAGGGGGATGGGTGGAGGGATGGGATGGGGGATGGAATGGATGGGTGGGTGGAGATGCATCTATTCCCAGGTTCCCTGAGCAGGTGCTGAGGGTCCATCCCTCCTTCCTGCCCAATTGGGAGCCAAGTTTTCCTCAATGAAGAGGAAGGACAGTCACAGCGGACCCCTCCCCAGACACATTGTGGCCTGGCCTCAGGGAAGAGGTGACAGTGAAGTAGGGTCTCCTGGCTCAGTTGGATGGAGAACCTTCAACCCCATCACAACTGCCCTGTCCGTAGCTTAGCTTGGTGGGGAGTACGGGCAGCTGGGACCCCTAACCAAGCTTCCCCCATGCCCCCCTCTAGACCGGATGGTGACTAGGTCAGTAGGAGTCCTTGTCACGAACTGTGGAATCCCCTCCAGCTCACTCCTGTGGTGGGCAGTGGAGGGCTTGGGCGGGCTGGAACCCCTGGCCACATCTCAGGGCCCATCTGTCCTGCCAGCTATGCTGCCCAGCTGCTGTTGCCATGGCACCCATACCTCCCAGCTTTTGAGATGGCCTGTAGGTTTGGGGTCCTGGGAGGGCGCATCTGATTGGCTGAGCCACGGTGCTGCCAGGGCACAGCTGGGGTGGGATCTCAAGGCCTCTCCACTCTCCCCCTTGCACAGGAGAGGTGCTTTCCCAGGGACCCTGGGAACCTGCTGGGAAGGTGACTGCCAGTGATGGCATCCGAGGGCTCCCTGGACCTGACATTTGATACCTGAGTCCAAGGTCTGGCACCTGGAATTCAGAGGGAGGTCCCCTCCCCACCCTCAAGGCCACCAGGACGCCCATGCTGGGAAAACAGTGTCCAGCACGTGCTGTGGGTGTCATTCATGGGCTTAATTTGGTGGAGAAAGCCCGTTTAGGTTTTCCGAGATTATTCATGAAATCCTCATGTACAATCTGGGAGCCTAATAACTCATCAGGAATTCATTAAATAATAGACCTATAAGCTCCTTGAAAGCCCTCGGGGGCTCCGCTCTCCCAGCCCTGCCAGAAGCGAGGTGCTGGGGCGGAGACAGGCCCCCAGCCCCCGTTAGAGGGCAAGGCAGCCTTCAGGGCGGAGAGTCACCGAGTGTGGCAGAAATGAACTCGGCATCTTTCAGGGAACAAAATCATTGAGCTTACAGACTAAATTTAACAGCCTAATAGAAATATGCAGGTGAAGGTACAATTAATTTTAATTACAAGACTATACACTGTTGGTTGCACAGCCATGAGTAAAATTAAAATGGCAATCACAATTAGGAAATTGCAACCTCATTGTGCCACAAATTAGTCACAAATTACAAGTGCGCCCAATGCTGCCTCTCCTGGAGCTTTACGGCCGTTCCTGCTCTGCGGCCTTCGTCCTCCCAGGGGGGAGCTGATCTCGTGGATCGGAGCCGCACTCAGGTGGCCGGGGCCCCGCTGGGTGTCCAGGCAGGCGAGCCAGACAAGGAAGCGGACCCTCTCAGGTTCCCCACCCTCAGGGAACCCAACCCGCCGGCTCGGCTCACCCTGCTCTCCCCGAGTCCACAGCAAGGCCCGCTCCATGGGCCTCTCAGTTTCCCGCCAGGAGCGGGCTCGCAGCTTCAGCAGGGTGGCCGTCAGCCCTGCAGAGGAGGCCAGGACGTCCAGCGACCCCCGCCCTGTCCTCCCAGGCTTGGGGCTGCCGCTGCGAGGGCACAGGTGGCCCTTCTCTTCCCTCCCTCCTCAGGCGAGCTTGACCCTGCCTCACCTCTGGCCATAGCCCACTGTCCAGTTGGTGTTTCCATCTGGGGTCCCCAGGTGCCCCAAACCCAACCCTGAGCACCGCAGGGTCCCTTGTCAAGCCCTTTCTCCCCGGGCGCCTGACTCACTGCCCCACTTTCTTCCTAAGGCTCTCAGCTCTCCCCTCCCCTTCCCTCCCGCTGTCTCTCCCCCAGCTCAGGTGAAGACACCTGCCTTCAGCCCTTGCTCGTGACCCTGCAGTGACCCCCTGTGCCCTGAGGGTGGGGTCACAGCTTCGCCTCCCCAGGGTCTGGCCGTGCCCCACGCCCTCGATCCGGGCCCCTCTTCTCTGCCCCGCAGCCTAGCTGGCCCTGCCCCATCCTGGTCTTCATAGCTGCCTCCTGGCACCGTGCTTTTGTTCACGCTCTTCCCTCCGTGGAGATGCTGGTCCCTTTGCTCGCGGCTAATCCTTCAGTTTCCCATGGGTCCTGTGCCTCAACAGGTCCCCCTACCACGTGCGCCCCAGGAGGGGGTGTGGGGGTCAGAGGGCTGCGAACACAGCAGCCAGAGCAGCCCCCAGGCCAGGCGCTGGGGGTGTGGGAGCTGATGGGGGGGCAAGAGAGCGGGGGGGGGGGCGCTGAGGCCCCCAGGCCGGCGTGGTGACCGCTGAGCAGGCACTGGGAGGTGCAGGTGATGGTCACTCTTGCACGAGGTCGCACGGGGGTGAGCGGTGGGCCGTCCATGTCTCTCTGACTCAGCAGTCTAAGCTCAGGACTTGCAGCATTCTGCTGTTTCACCGGAAAGCTCATTTCTGCTCCAAGCACCCGGAGGGTACAGCCACGACCCAGAACTGAGGCATAGATAGGAAGGGAGGGCCGTGGAAATGGCCGCCTCGCCGCTGTGTGTGACCGCTCGACCACTCCGCTGGGAAACGCAGTGGGTGCCCCCTTCCCCCCTCCTCCCTTCCGTGCCAGGGCTTGGGGGGCTGATCTGTGTGCTCTCCCAAATCCGCCCCCCATTTAATTCAGGTCTGTGGGGCTCCCTGCCAGAGAACCCAGCTCTCAGTGCCCACCCTCCAAGCTGGGAGGCAACCCAGGCCACAGGGAGGGGTGTGCGAGGCCTGTGCACTGGCCCCCAGACCCCCAGCCTCTTCGTTGCCACCTGCCCTTTCGTGGGGCATTCCCACCTTCTGATTGCTCCTACCCCGTGGCCTCCAGGCCAGGCTTGGCGGGCAGTCCTTTACACTGTAGTATGAATGCAAACCGCAAATCGCTGGACCCCATCCCTTAGCTCTCCCAGAAGAAGGGAGGTGGTGCAGAAGGGGGAGGGCTGCCTTCCCTAGTCCCGAAGCTTAAAGAGCACCAGGAGGCACTCCCCTGACACCAGGATCCCCCCACCAACTCACTCAGCCTTTCCAGGTCTGCAGGGCCCCAGTGGAAGCCCCTGCCACACTCGGGGGGCTTGCCGTGTGTCCCGGGACAAGCCGCCCCCCTCCGCCTTCTCTCCACCTTCAGCGTGGGTGAGGGTCCAGGCAGGTGGGAGGAGGCTGAAGGTGTGGGTGGGAGGAGCTTAGCTCGGGTTAGGGTTCATCCCGTGATTGTGCAGGCAGGAAAGGGCCGGGAGCTGAGGGGCGTGCAAGGGTGACCCGGGCAGGGAGGGGCCATGAGTGGGGGGTCCCCGTGGGGTGGCTGAGCGGGTCCTGACCCTCTTTTCCATGCCATTCTGACACCCCCTCAACACTGTCCCATCTACTCATGAACGTGGCCCTGAAGACCCCCCAAGTGAGCCCAGCCGCCGGGCCCCTTCCAGGGAGCTGTGCAGACACGCCCAGAGCATCCTGCTGGCCCCAGGAGGTCGGGGCGGCCACCCCTGTGCCTGGCGTGTGGCAGCACCAGGACCTTGGCACTGATGCCTGCGGGGTGGACCTGGGTGGCAGCCTGGAGGGGGTGACGTGGCTCGGCAGGGCCCATGCCCTAAGTAACAGGGAGTGGAGGGCAGAAAGAGGCCCAGGGCGGTGGGGGGAGGGTAGTGCCGCCCGCCCGGTGCGTTCCGGAGTCCCCTCTGTCCCGCTGCTGGCGGTGTGCCCTCCTGCACACGGCAAAGCCCTGTGCCCAGCACTGGCGCTCCCACCGCCGGCTCCCTCCTCTGTCAGGGGCAGATGAGGGGCTGGGCTGCCTCGTGACCCCGCCATCGGACCAGGGGCTGGGCGCAGCGCCTTCCTGCTCCCACCCACGTCTGCAGAGGTGGTCGCGGTCCCAGCTGGCAGAGTGGAGGTGAACCAACAGACTCAGACAGAAACTCTCCCGGATCCCAAAAGGGCGGTGCCCATCCGCCCATCAGGGAGCTCTCAGCACCTTCCTTGTGCCAGCAAGTCCCAGGGCCCCCGGCAGCAGGGGTCCACCCCCCCCCAAAGCCACACTCCAGTGATGCCAGCCGGGAGCCACTGGGGGTCACTCCTCCCGAGGGGGCAGCCCAGGAATGCCCCGGGGAGGGGGTTTCCCAGGGCTGGGAGCTCGAGCTAGTCTTGGGTGCTCCAGGGCCACTGGGGTCTCGTGCGCTGGTCCCTCTGGTCCGTGAGTGCTGGCATCAGCCCGGGGAGGCAGATGCAGGGTCCTCTCTGACCCTCGGACAAGGTGGCCTCCCAGTCTGAGGCTTTCTTGGGGCATCACGTCTTCCCTCCTTAGCGTTTCCTTCACCTACCAGTCACCACGTCCCAAATGTTTCCCGCCTGTGTGCCCCGCTGGCCCGCACCCTCCGTGGGGGACGTCTCCGTCTTGTTCCCTGATGGGCCAGCCAGGCTGGACAGGGGGTGAGTGTGGGTACGGACACTATAACCGTATTGAGTCTTCTGCCCATGGATGTGGTCTATCTCGCCAGTATTCAGTTCTTCTTTAATTTCTCTCAGCAATGATTGGTATTTTTCAGTGTACAGGTCTTGCACATATTTTGTCAGGTTTATCCCTATATATTTAATGTTTTTGATGGCATTGCAAATACTGTTTTAAATTTCGAATTGTTTGTTGCTAGTACACAGAAATACAATTGATTTCTGTACACTGATCTTGCATCCTGCATACAATCTGGTTGCTTTTTACTTTTGCTTTACTGCTCTGGCTAGAATGTCCAGTACAGAGTTGAATAGAAGAGCTGGCAAGAGACATCCATGCCTTTTTCCTAATTTTGGGGCGAAAGTATTCAGTCTTTCACCACTAAGTATGACATCAGCTGTGTCAGGTATGCCCTTTATCAGGTTGAGGAAATTCTTTTCTGTTCCTATTTTACTGAGGATTTTTATTAGAAATGATTGCTGGATTTTATCAAATGATTTTTCTGTCTGTTTAAATAGTCATCAGGTTTTTCATTTTTAGCCTGTTACTATGGTGAATTACATTTTTGAGAGTTAAACCAACCTTGCATTCCTTAGATAAATCCCACTTGATCATGATCCTTTTAAAATATTGTTGAATTCCATTTTCTAAATTTTAAGAATTTTTGCATTTATGTTCATAATGGATTTTGGTCTGTAGTTTTCTTTATTTTTGTTGCCTAGTGTTGGGGTCAAGGTAATATTTGTCTCATAGAATGAGATGGAAAGTATTTTCTTCTCTTCAATTTTCTGGAAGAGTTCCTGAAGAATTGTTATTATTCTTCCTTGAGACCTATTTGGTCTTGGGGTTTTCTTTTTTAGAAGGTATTTAACTAAAAATTCAATCTTTAATAGCTATAGGACTATTCAGATTTTCTATTCCTTCTTGAATGGGCTTTGATAGTTTGTGTCTTTTGAGAAATTTGTCCTTTTCATCTCAGTTTGTCCAATTCATTGGCATAAAGTATACCCAATAGTCCCTTAATATCCTTTCGATATCTGTACAATCTGTAATGATGTCACTTTTCTCATTATTGAAATTGGTCACTTGTGTCTTCCCTCTTTTACTCCTGACTGGTCTGGCTTGTCAGTCTTACTGACCTTCTCAAAGGACCAGCTTTTGGTTTCATTGATTTTCTCTATTGTTTTTCTGTTTTCTGTTTCATTGATTTCTGCTCTGATGTTTATTATTTCTGTTCTTTGGTTTACTTTGAGTTTTATTTGCTCTTTTTTCCCCTTGTTTCTTTTCTTTTTTTTTTTAATTTATTTATTTTTGGCTGTGTTGGGTCTTCGTTTCTGGGTGAGGGCTTTCTCTAGTTGCGGCGAGCAGGGGCCACTCTTCATCGTGGTGCGCGGGCCTCTCACTGTCGCGGCCTCTCTCGTTGCAGAGCACGGGCTCCAGACACGCAAGCTCAGTAGCTGTGGCTCACGGGCTTAGTTGCTCCGCGGCATGTGGGATCCTCCCAGACCAGGGATCGAACCCATGTCCCCTGCATTGGCAGGCGGATTCTCAACCACTGCGCCACCAGGTAAGCCCACCCCCTTGTTTCTTAAGGTAGAAGTTGAAGTCATTGACTTAGGATCTTTGTTTTTTTCCAGTATAGATGCTTTCCCTCTCAGTACTGTACTGCTTTAGCTGTGTCTCAAAAATTTTGTATTTTCATTTTCATTTAATTCAAAATACTTTCTCATTTCCCTTTCGATTTCTTCTTTGACCCAGGGGTTATTTAGAGGTATGTTTTTTAGTTTCCAAATATTTAGGATTTTTCTAGGTATCTTTCTGTTATTGATTTCTAGTTTATTTCTGTCATGGTCAGGTAACATACCTTGTATGAATACTTTAAAATTTTCTGAGACTTGCTTTATGGCCCAGAATATGGGCTTTCTTGGTAAGTGTTCCTTGTGCACTTGGAACGAATGTGAAATCTGCTGTTCTGAGCAGAGTGCCCCATGCATCAGTCAGGTCAGATTGGTCGATGGTGTGTTCAAGGCTTCTGTAGTCTTCATGATATACTTTCTACTTGTCCTATCACTTATTGAGAGGGGGTGTTGAAATCTCTGACGACAACTGTGGGTTTATCTATGTTTCCTTGTGTTTTTCTCAGTTTTTGCTTCATGTATTTTTGTTTTTTTTGTCTTATAAATTTATTTATTTGTTTATTGTTGGCTGCATTGGGTCTTCGTTGCTGTGTGCGGGCTTTCTCTAGTTGCGGCTAGCGGGGGCTACTCTTTATTGCAGTGTGCAGACTTCTCATTGCAGTGGCTTCTCTTGTTGCAGAGCACGGGCTCTAGGAGTGTGGGCTTCAGTAGTTGTGGCATGTGGGCTCAGTAGTTGTGGCTCGGGGCTCTAGAACGCAGGCCCAGTAGTTGTGGTGCACGGGCTTAGTTGCTCCGTGGCATGTGGGATCTTCCCAGACCAGGAATCGAACCCGTGTCCCCTGCAATGGCAGGCGGATTCTTAACCACTGCACCACCGGGGAAGGCCTGCTTCATGTATTTTAAGCTCTGTTATTAAAATGTTTCTGTCTTCTTGGTGAATTAACCCTCTATCATTATGAAATGACCCTCATTATCCCTGGTAATGCTCTTGCTCTGAAATCTAGTTTGATATTAATAAGTCACTCCAGCTCTCTTTTGATTAGTGTTAGACAGTTTATCTTTTCCCACCCTTTTACTTTCAGTCGTGTTGTCTTTATGTTTACAGTGGGTTTCATGTAGGTTATCTGATCAGACAACCTTGGCCTTTTAATTGCAGTGTTTGGATGATTTGCATTGACTGCAACACCAATATGTCTGGGCTTAAATCCACCTCTTCTTTTTGTTTTCATTTGTCCCATCTGTCATTTGGTCCCTTTCCCCTCTTTTTCTGTCTTCTTTTGGATTGAGTATTTTTTATGACTTTACTTCTTTCATTAGTTTGTCAGCGATAATTCTGAATTTTGCCCTTTCAGGGGTTGCTTTGGGGTTTATAAAGTGCGTCTTCGGTTCCTCTCCGCCTCCTTCCAGGTGACCTTCCACAACCTCATGGATCACGTAGAAGCCATGCCCAACACGTTCCAGGGTCTCCTTTCCTGGTCTCTGTGCTCTTTATTTCTATACATGTCATAAGTGTTCACAACACATTATTATTTTTTTTATTGTTTTGCTTGAAACCCTCAATCTCCATAGATACCACACCTGGTTCTCTTTACTCTCTTGTGCAGATACAGGTGTCCACCGGGCAGTGGCTTCCTTCTGCTTGAAGGCTGTCCCAGCACTCCTGGAGTGTGGTTGATGAATTCTTCCAGCTCTTTTTAAGATCTGAAAAAGTATTTATTCTGCCTTTGGGTTTGAAGGATATTTTCACTGGCTGACGGTGTTGGTTTTCTGTCTAAAGATGCTGCTCCAAGGTCACCCGCCCCAGGAAGAAAGAAACCTGCTGTCACCTCGTCTTTAGGCCTTTGTACATAACGTGGTGTTTTCCTCTGCCTGCCTGAGGACTCTCCCCTATCACTAGTTTTAATTAATTGTGCTGGGGGTTTGTGGAGCTTCTTGCACCTGTGGGTTTATAGTTTTCATCAACTTTGGAAAGTTTTGCTCACTGTTTCTTGAAGTATGCTTCCCGTCCCCCCTCCTGCTCTAGGAGCTCCAGTTACACACAGATTTGCTGGATGTCGTCCTGCTGCCCCCGCTGTGCCCCGCTCAACCCCCCAAACGGCAGCCTGGAAACCTTCTAAGGTAGCAAACCGGGCACCCCTGGGCTCCCCTCGCTGTGTTCTGTCTCAGGGTCACGGTCCAGCCCTACCTGATGTCCAGGGTCTGCAAAGCCGTGGCTTCACGTATCTTATCTAGTTTTTTCTGTGCTTCCGGTGGGAGGGTAAACGCAGATCCTGTTCCTCCATCCTGGCCCTGCGTGGCACTCCCTCCTCCTTTTAAATCCGCTCAGCCGGTTTCCCGCCCCTCAAGGTCACCAGAGACCTCTGTGTGTTACCTTCGAGCATCCATTCTCGGTCCTCATCTTGGCCCCTCCCCCAGCCTCCCTCCCTCCTCCTGGGGACACGCCCACCGCCTCCCCACGGTCTATCCTCCGTCCCCTCGGCTGCTTCTCCTCATTCCCTGACCCCTGACGGTGCCAGTGATGCGCCAGGGCTCAGGCTGGACCCTCCAGTGATGCGCCAGGGCTCAGGCTGGACCCTCGCCTCTCCTCCTGGCCCCGCAATCTCACTGGGTCACGTGGTGTAACCCCCTGCATACGGGGACGCCCACGCTCCCGTCTCCAGAACTCTCTCCGGATTCCCAGGAATCTGGCCGCCACTCAGCCTCTCAAGCATCCCGGCGCCCGAGGGAAGCGTCGGCCTCACTGCGCTCAGCGGCTGCTCTCCCGCCCCGTCCCCTCCGGCAGCTGCTCGGGCCAAAACCTCCACTTCACCGAGGTCATTCAGACCCCTCTCTCTCTCTCTCTCATGAATGAACCCCACGGCCTCTACTTTCAAAGCCCATCCTGAGCCTGACGCTTCTTGTGGCCCCGCCGGCACTGCCAGGCCACCCCCCCGGTCTCACCGGCCATGGTGGTGGCCCCGGCCCCTCCTTCCTGCATCCCCCCAGCCCCACAGTCCGCTCTCTGTGCCGCTCGGGGTCCTTCCACACATCACCCTCGCTCTTCCCTCTCGAACCTTCACTTCAGGGAAGTCACAGCCCCTCCGCGCTCCTTAGAGACTGTGTGCGCTGCCCAGTGACCCCCCGGGCCTCGCCGCCGCCCGTCTGCCAGCCTCGCCATCCCCCTCACTGTGCCCTCCTGCCCTCCCTCAAGTCGCCGCTCTCACCGGACCACCCCACGGAAGACAGCACGTCCCTGCGCTCCCCCACCCCACCTCCAACCCCGCAGCTGTCACTTTCTGACACCAAGGTTACTTATCATGTTCTTGGGTCACCTCTGTCCCTGGGACGCCAGCTCCACGTGGGCGGGGACCCTCGTCCCTTTGCTCCCTGGCCACACCTGAGCGCCCAGCGCACAGTAGGTGCTTGGTCAGCATTCACCTGGTGACAGAGATGCAAGGAAGGAAGACCTGAGGGCCAGTCGCTCATCTGAGCCCTTTGGAGTCTGCCCTTGGCGGGCAGGGAGCCCAACCCAAAATCAAGTTTGTGATGAAAGTTTTAAACCACACTGAGGGTTTTGTTTGTTTGTTTGTTTCTATTTATATTATTTTTAAAATTTTTAAATTAAAAAACATTTCTTTTTTGGCCGCGCTGCGCAGCTTGCTGGATCACAGTTCCCTGACCAGGGATTGAACCCGGGCCCTGGCAATGAAAACTCGGAGTCCTAACCACCGGATCGCCAGGGAAGTCCCTCTATTTTATTTTATTTATTCATTTTTTATAACCATTTTTTAAATTAAAGTGTAGTTGATTTGGGACTTCCCTGGTGGTGCAGTGGTTAAGAATCCGCCTTCCAATGCAGGGGATGCGGGTTTGATCGCTGGCCGGGGAACTAAGATCCCACATGCCGCGGGGCAAGTAAGCCCACACGCCACAACTACTGAGCCCGTGTGCCGCAACTAAGACCCGACACAGCCAAATAAATATTTTTTTAAAAGTATAGTTGATTTACCCTGTTGTGTTAGTTTCGGGGGTACAGCAAAGTGACTCAGTTATACATATATATACATATATTCTTTTTCATATTCTTTTCCATGACGGTGTGTCACAGGATACTGAACAGAGTTCCCTGTGCTCTACAGCAGGGCCTTGCTGCTTGCTGAGTTTTCACGGCCAAAGGTGACCAGGATGTTAGGAAATCTGCTTGAGAGTCACTGAAAGACAAAGCATTTGACAGAAGCGACTAGAGAAAACCAGAATCTCCTCACATCCCCCTGCCGACTGGGGCCTCCCCGCGTGTGTGTGGCCCGTCCAGCCACGGTGACCGCGGGGCCCCCGCCGCTGCCTTTGACTGGGCCCGGGCTTGGCACTGGGCAGCCCTGAGACTGGAGGCTCCGGGGGCGGGGGCCCCGGCTCCCCCCGGCCGGGTGGGCTCGGCCAGAGCGGATGGTCGGCTGCGGGGGCCTGGGGCTCGGCCTGTGGGTGCTGCTGGCGGGACGCCCGCGGCGGTGGCCCGGGGCGGGGCTGGGCACGTCCTCGGGGGCCCGGCGGCAGGAGGAAGGGGCTGTGTGGGGATGAGTGAGAAGTGGCCGCGGCCCGCAGGCGCTCCGTCTGCATCTGGTCAGGGCACATCTGCAGACACGCACGAGGGGACACGGCAGGAAGTAACCTTCACGCGCGTGGGCCTCCTCCTCCCGGGCGCTGGGAGGGGCCCCCCGTCCAGCCCGCACCGCATGGGCTGTGGTGGGCACGAGGACGTGCCGGAGCAAGGGGGCTTCTCCGGGGGTCCCCACCCCTGCTCCTGGGGGAGGGTGTGGCCTGCATGGAGGAGGAGGGGCCGAGGGATCACCGTCACTGGCCCCGGGGGCCACAGCAGTCCATTCAGAGAGGGCTTGATGCGGGGCCCCCTCCCCTGTCCCCACCTGGGCACTTGCAGGGAGGCACTGGGGGAGCCCTGGACCGCAAGTGGGGCACGGGTGTGAGCTCCACCCCAGAGCATTGGACAAGGCGCCGCCGGCCTCAGTCTGCTCACCTGGGAATGGGGGTCAGGGTCCCTGTTCTCCTCACCTGGGCAGGCGGGCGAGGGTTTGATCTGAGCGCGATCCTGGCTCCAGACTCTCAGAGCCGCCAGGAGAAGTCCCACGGTGGGGACACGGCCGAGGCGACACGCCCCTGGGGGTGTTGGATGTGTGTTTGCAGGCTGCGTGGTGGAGGGGCTCCGCTGGACGGAAAGGGGCCCGGGCTGATCGTGGGGGGCGTGAGAGCCCGACGTGCGCCGCCTGCCCCGATCACGCCGACACGGGTTCGAGTCCCAGGACCTGGTGGGGCTTCTCGGGGGCGGGAGCCATGGTGCCTCTGGCTCCCCAGTCCCAGCAGGTGGCTCACTCAGAAGCGCCGGGGCCCGAGGACGGCCCCCCAGCAAGGGGCCCGAGGACGGTCCCCCAGCAAGGAGGTCCGCGCTGGATCCTGCCCCGACCCAGGCAGGCCCTGGGTCCCCAGCCTCAGCTTCCTGGGTCTGTGAAATGGGCCCTCCCGTGAACGGTGGGTGTGGGCAGGCGGCCAGGCCGCACAGGTGGGGATCCCTGACTGCCGAGCCAAAGCCAGTCCTGGCCGTGTCCGTGGTCCGAGAGCGCAACTGCCCCTGGCCCTGAGCCCGGCTGCGGCCAGGGCCTCACGGAACCCCACGCCCCTGTCCGGGCTCAGGGCTGGCAGGCCTCCCCCTGAAACGCCCCCCTCGGCCTCCCAGGAGCCCCGGCACACACACAACTATTTAATTTTGCTCTGGCAAGGAATAATAGAGTCCTGTGTATCTATTACAGATGTGGAGAGATTGGGCCACCTCAGGCTGTGCTGCACTCAGAACCCTAACAAAGCTCCTGCAATCGACTCAGCCTGCCATTACCCATTCAACGCGAGTAATAAATGAGCCGGGCGCAGCCTGCCACATACCACCCGGCCCAGATAACGGCTGAAAGGAGAAAATTAAATTTTGCTTTTGTTGAAACATTATGATTTATGTATTTGTAATATAGGCTGTGGTGGGCAATTGGGGGAAGAAAAGATTGCTGAGTATCCTTCAGGGTTACTGATGGCCCCACCGGCCACTCAGAGAGCTGAGGCCAGCCCACTGCCCTTTATGGGCAGGGATAATAAGAAACCGCAGGCACCCCTGAACCCGTTCCTGGCAGCAGGGAGAGAGGCTGGGAGGCCCCCCGGGGAGGCTGGGTGTGGGGTCCTCTGAACGGGGGGTGGGCAGGGGCGGCGTCCTGCTGGCTTGGACCCGGAACCGGGCATTCGGATTGCCCCGTGCCCTATCTGGACCTATAAAAATAATTAACTTCTCCTGCCTGGCCCTGGAGAGACAGACACGTGAGCACATCCCGGTAATTTATAATCTTGCCGTCCTGCCCCTTAATGCAGCAATCAGAACAGAGCTTATCACGTTGTAGAAGGTAATGAACTTACTAACTCCTGGCACCCGAGTTCCTGAGCGAGGGTCTGGGAGGAGTGGCTCCCCCCAGACGGCCGTCGGCAGGCACCTTAGTGGACAGGGCAGGCCTGTGGCCCTGGGCCCATGTGGCCTGTGTGGCCAGGGCGAACCACGGTCCGGCTATTGGGAGGCTGAGTCCCTGGCTGGGTGGGGTGGGCAGAGGGCACACTGAGGGCCTCATGGGGGGACCCAGGCAAAGCCTTCCCACTCAGAGCCTCCGGTCGCCCACCCACGGTCCCCCTGCCCCAGCACGGCCAGGTGCTGGGACACCATGACCTGCCCCCACGTGCTTGTTCATCCAGAGTCCCTGATGGTCCCGGGGAGCTCGCACATGTGACTCACCTCAATGTCCTGAGTGGAGAACATACCCTACAGGTGGGACTGGGGACCCCTGCTCCTCCAGAGGTCTGCTGTGGGGTGAAGGCCTCTGTGACCCCTGCAGGCTCGCAAAGGTGGCCCCTCCTCCATTTGGGGATGCCCAGTCTCATGTGAGGGAGGTCAGCCATGTGCCACGCTGTGGGGGTCTCCCATGGGCCTCTTCAGCCCCCTCCCCGCCATCTTCGGGGGGACAGGGCCCATTTCAACTAACTGGCCTGTGCCCCCAGGACCCAGCATGACCCAAACTGTACTCCCCTTTTCCCACCCCTCTGCTCCCCCATAGGGTCCACCTCAGTCCCCTGCAACCCAGGGTGCAAGTGGGGCCTCACCGCCTCGGTCCTTCCACAGCCACTCACAGCCCTGGCCCTCCCTCAGAAGATCCTCTTGAGTCACCCCAAAGGGCAGAGAAAACCTGCTCCTTGCTGAAACTCTCTGAGCTGCTGGATCAAACTTTGCCTGAAGCAGATTTCCTTGGCCCACTTAGCTGTTTGAGCCAGAGCTCCCCTTGCTCCCCTTGTGAGTTGGGGTCCTTGTCACTTGCACCACAGGACTCCTGGCAGTGCCCCTCTGTTTCTCTCTGGGACCACGCTGGCCTCTTGCTCTCTTCCTGGGACACAGGCTCCTCTGCTCAAGGCCCCGCCTCTGCTCCCAAGAGCAGGAATGTGATTGGTCCCCCTGGCCCGGCGGTGGGGGTGGGGGGGTCGACCACACCCACTGCTTCGGGCAGACTTACCTGTGGCACAGGCTCCTTACTGCAACGGCAGCTGATCGGGCTTCCGTGGGGCTGTGAGCACGCGTGGCGTCGGCTGGGCTGGGCCCTTCCCTTCCCGGCCCGAGAAGGGGAGTTTCATCGCACAGGCAGAAGCGTGGGGCTGGGGGTGGTCATTTTAGTAGGAGATGTGTTTTGTGTTGGGTGCTGATTCCCTGAGAGTGGCGGCACCGTCTCCCTCTGCGGTGGTCCTGCTGACTGCTGGGGGTCCCGGCTTGTGTGCGGCCCGGCGCCCCGCCCCTGCAGGCTCAAGCCCGGGCCTGCCCCGCCGCTGCCCCTCCGCACCGGGGTCTGAAACGAGGTGGGGCTCCTGCCCCGGGGCCTGTTGAGCAGACCCCACGGGGTGGGCGGGGGGTGGGGGTGGGTGGGTGCTGTCCAGGGCACCATGGCAGGGACCACAACTGGCGCTGGTTCTTTGGATGCTGCCCTCCAGGCGGCCCGCCCCCTGCCTTAGACGGGGCCTATTCAAGGCAGGGGTGGGGGCAGCTGGGATCCTTCGCCACCCAACGGTGAAGGACTGGCCACCCTGCGAGGCCTGGACCAGAGAGGGAGGCCCGCCCAAATCCCAGAAGGTGGGGCTCTGCAGGGTGAGGAAGCCGTGCGATGGACGGGGGTGGGGGGCAGGGGGCACAAGGATCAGATCGGCTCCTCCCACCCCGGACCCCAGGCCTGCGTGGTGGGCACAGGTGAGCGCTTGCCGTGTGCCGTTTGGCCAGGACCGAGGCCTCGTTGATACTGCTAGGCTACAAGGAAGGTGGGCGGGGTGTTCTCCCTGGAGGGGCTGTGATGAGAGGGAGGTGTGAGGGATGGGGGTCCCTGCGGGGCCAGAGCCTGAGTGAGGGGCAGCTGGAGGAGGGGGGACCACTCCCTGTGACCCCCTGTGCACGGCTCAGAAAGCCCGAGCCAGGCCAAGGGCAGGGACCAGGCGCTAGGGGCCCGGCAGACCCCCACGGGGGACAGCAGCACGAGGGGCACCCAGAGATGGGCCAAGGGGTATCCCGGAGCGAGTGGCGCGAGGGTCCCCATCCTCTCCACCGCTCCCCTCAGTGTGGGTAGAGTGAGCCGAAAACCGGGGCCCAGGACGGGGGCTTCTGCTCAGGAGACCACGGCCCTGAGGTGTGGGGTACAGATCAGAGTGACGGCCCCGCCGTGGCAAACAGGAGCGATGCCCGTGGGGAGGGGCGCATCCGTGTTCATCCTTGGAGTTCCCGAGGGGGCAGCCCTCAGAGCCAGGCCCCCTACCCCCCAGGCCTCTGGCTCATGGGCTCCCCAGCCTGGCTCTGCTTTGGCCTTCAGGCTATGTGCCCACCTCGTCTGACCACGACCTGCCTGGGGTTCGCGTTGCCAGGGGCACCCCCTTCTCCTGGAGGCCACTGCCCACTGGGCCGTCTGAGAGCTGGAGGGGTGTCTCTAGGGAGGAGGCGTGGCTGGGGTCCTGCTGACAGAGCCCCCACCTCCCCGACATGAGATACCTCTGACCCTCTCCAGGGAAACCCAGGCTTGTTCACGGCAGACCCAGGACTGGGGCCCAGGAATGATGGCACGGTCAGCAAGCGGCTGCCTCCCCGGGACAGGGGTGGGATGGGCAGCGTCCTGTGTTGCTCGGAGCAGCCCTGCTGGAGCCCCAGCTCCAGGCTCACCAAGCTCACCAACCCGAAGGGGCAGCAGGTGGCCCCACTGGGGTCCAGGGTCCAGCTGTGGCCAGGGGTGGGCCCCCGGGGCCTTCACGGCCAAGGGTGATCAGGGACACCTTGGAGAGCCTGGTGGGCTGAGGACACACCCTGAGAAGTGTGGACTCACCCTCCAAGCTCAGCGTCCACATCTGTAAAATGGGTGTGGTCCCGCCTTGCAGAGGCCTGTGCAGACCAAGGAGGGAACAGCGGGAGGTGCGGGCCCGGACGTGTCCCTGTCTGAGCCCTGACCTGATCGGCCCTTCCACCCCCGAGGTCGGAGTCGGGGGTGTGGATTCCCACGGGCTGGTTCCCCATCACCCTCTGTGTCAGTCCTCAGGAGGCGAGGGGGCGGGGCAACAGCCCTGACCAGCAGCAGAGCCGTGTGGGGCTGGGTCCTGCATCCTGGGTCCTTGGCGGGCACCTGCTGGGGGGCTGGGCAGTGTCGGGGCAGGGGGTGCCCCAGGAGGCTCCATCCAGCAGAGGCCTGGGAGAGCCACACGTCTCGGAGAAGGCGCCCTGGGCTGCTTCCTTCTGGCTGGGTGGGAGCGGGGTGTGTGTGCGTGTGTGAGCACACGTGTGCATGCACATACGTGTGCATGACTGTGCGTGTCTGCGTGCGCCTGGTGTGTGCCTGTGTGTGGGTTGACGGTGCTTAGGCCTGGTGGGCCTGCCCTCCCTGCAGCCCCCAGAGGAGGGGTGGGTTTTCCAGAAGGCGAATTTGGTGCGTTTGGGAGAGACCCTGGGCAACGGAGGCTCAGCCCCTCCTGATCCCACCCCTGGGTCCTCTGGGGGCCGAGCTGACTTCAGACACAAGCCTCGGCCAGCTCTCCCTGAGCGGTCTCGCAGGCAGACCGGCCTGAGAGGGAAGGCCTGGCTGATGACAACGGGGGTCTGGGAGACCTGGCCGTGGACCCCCCGCCCCCTCGCGCCCCTCCCCACTGGCGTCAGGGCTGCCCGAGGTCTGGAGAGGGCTGGGTTTTCCGGCTGCCTGAGTTCTCAGTGCACAGAGCCCGGAGGCCCCAGGACGGCCAGGATTTGACCAGGAGGTGATCCAGCCAGCAAGCCTGCACCCCGTGATGGTCCTGTGGGACCAAGCTGAGTGGCGCTCTGGGGCTACGTGTGGCCACCTGGTCTGGAGCCCTGGGGTCCTGCCCTGTGGGTCCCGGTTCACCAGTGTTCCCGGAGTCGTCAAGGACCCAGCTGGGCCCCTCTGCCCGGGCCCAGAGCAAGGGGCTTCTACCCTGGCCCACCAGCAGACCTCCCCGAGGGCTGGGTACAGCGGGGCGATTCATGCCCTTGGCCCAGGTTCAAGGGGAGACGGCGCCTTCTGTTCCGGGAGCGCCTCTGCAGGCCACCCCCAGCCCTCCCTCCAGCCTCCGGCCACCGTGAGGTCAGCTGCCAGTGGGAGGGGCGGGTGCGGGAGACCAGGTTATCCTGTGTGCTGTGGGCAACACGTGTGAGCCCGCGGCCCAGGCCCCAGTGCCCTCAGTGGGTGGCTTTCCAGCCTCGTCCCCTGCGTCCTCCGGGCTGCGGGTGGCGCCGGGCTCTGAGTGGAAGCTCGGTGGCGGTGGCGAAGGGACGCCCAGCGAGGGCTCTGCCTGCCCCGCCGCTCCCTGCGGGACGGGACGAGCGAGGGATGGGCTCGGGGAGAGGGCAGCCGCACTGTGTCGCCCATCGCCAGCTTTCTTTCTGCTCCTGGCGTCCAACCTCAGGGTCCGCGACTGTGCTGCGTTTGGGGAGCCGCCAGAGGCCCCCGGTGTGGCTCGGGAACTGAGGGCCGGTGGGAGGGGGCGCATGGCACCAGGTCACCCCCGCAGCCCGGGTAGCCTCGGGCAGGCGGGCTCCGCTGGGTAGGAGGCCGGCGTGGCCCCTGGTGGGGGTCCCGCCTCCCTCCAAATTCGCCTCCAGGGCCCCGTCCTCCAAGTTCATCCCCCAAGGCTGACGGAGGCACGGCCTGTGGATTTGGGGTCCCGCTTGCTCACGGGGAGGAGAGGCCCATGAATGCTGAACAAGCTAAGAGTGAGACACTGAGAGTTTCTGGGATGGAGTTTGCGGGTTTAGGTCCTGTGGGCGGGGCAGGGGTGGGGGTGGCCCGTGTGTGCTGGAGCCGAGCTGGCAGCCGACAAATGCCATTTTGAAGAGCATGAAATTTGTACCGAGCACACTCTCTCCTCCTGATCACTTGGGACGTCTCCTGGTTTCAAGGCCACTCTGCGTGGAGAGAGGCTTTCAGGGCGAGGCCGGGGCCGCGTGGGCGGTGGTCCCAGGCACCAGGGTCTCCGTGAGGCCCCGGCTGGGGGCAGAGGGAGCTGACGCCCCGAGCAGGAGGGGAGGGGCCCCAGCCTGGCCTGCGCCCGAGCCTGTTTTCACGCATCTGACGGGGTGGGAGTGACATCGGGTCCACCTGCCTGGAGAGTCTTCCGAGGGCCGTTGTGCCATCACCAGCCACCGGCAGGCTCCAGTTGGAGCACCCGGCCTGGGAGCCACCCTGAGGCTTCCAGGCAGAACCCCTCGCCCACAGACCCCCTCTGCCCCTGCCCACCGGGGCTGGCCGGCCGGGGCTTGCCCTGGCGTGTTCAGTCAACAGCTGCGTCTTGAAGTAACTGTAGGTGCTGGGCTCTGGGGGCTGCCCGGCCCCCCGCTGGACCTCCCTTTCCCGAGGCCCCTGCAGAAGGGCCCAGTGGCAGCTTCAGACTTTCTCCTCTGAGGGCGGCTGCAACCTCTGTGGGTGCAGAGGCAACCTTGCGGGGCAGCTGGGTGACATCATGCCTCCTGAGGGCCAGTGACTCTGTCAGTGTGGGCTGCTGGAGGGACTCCTGGGCCCCGTCCCTGCCCTGCTCTGCCCTCGCCCCGCAGTGGGCAGGGGCAGTCTGGAGTCCCGTGGAGGACGCCAACCATTTCCATGTTGTTTTGCTCTTTTGTAGATTATAGGACATACGGGCTTGGCTCAAGCCTGGTCTGGAAGGGTGGAAGACGCCAGAAGGGCAGTGAGTGGGAAGAGGAAGGGGGCCCCACTCACCGCCCAGCTCCTGGCCTCGGAGACACCACCTCTGAGCTGAGAGGTGAGAGGTCCAGGAGGCTGCCCAGGACGTGGCAGAAGGACGAGGAGCTAAGACTCGGGCCTTTAGCAACGGCAGAAGGACAAAGAGTCACACCAGGGGCTTCCCTGCTGGCGCAGTGGTTGGGAATCCACCTGCCGATGCAGGGGACACGGGTTCCAGCCCTGGTCCGGGAAGATCCCACATGCCGCAGAGCAAATAAGCCTGTGCACCACAACTACTGAGCCTGCGCTCTAGAGCCTGCGAGCCACAACTACTGAGCCCACGTGCCACAACTACTGAAGCCCGCGTGCCTAGAGCCCGTGCTCTGCAACAAGAGAAGCCACCGCAATGAGAAGCCCGCGCACTGCAATGAAGAATAGCCCCCGCTCACTGCAACTAGAGAAAGACAGCGCACAGGATCGAAGACCCAAAGCAGCCAAACACAAAATAAAATAAATAAATTTATTAAAAAAATAGAGTCACCCCAGTGACCATGGGCATCACCCCTCTGTGCTTACTCACTGTCTGCTCAATTCACCCTGGACTTCAGTCCTCTGTGAGGGCAGGAGCAGTGTCTTGTCCCTGGTGCCATTCCCTGGAATGGAGGAGGGATGAGGCATGTGGATGGATGGGAGAGAGGGTGGGTAGATGGATGGATGGATGGATGGGTGGATGGATGGATGGGTGGATGGATGGGTGGATGGATGGGTGGATGGATGGGTGGATTGATGGATGGATGGGTGGATGGATGGATGGGTGGGTGGGTGGATGAATGGATGGATGGGTGGATGGATGGATGGATGGGTGGATGGATGGATGGATGGACGGATGGACGGATGGACGGACGGACGGACGGACGGGTGGATGGATGGACGGACGGATGGACGGATGGGTGGATGGATGGATGGATGGGTGGATGGATAGATGGATGGATGGATGGATGGATGGATGGGTGGGTGGATGGATAGATGGATGGATGGATGGATGGATGGGTGGATGGATGGATGGACGGATGGATGGACGGCCAGTCGGTGAATGTGTGGATGCCCCTGAGCAGCTGACCATGGCCGCACACACACAACCATGCTGACCGTTCTGTAAATTTATGACCACAGCCTCAAGGGGTCCTCTGCACCCCTAGCGATCAGAATCCATCTCTCTCTCTCTCTCTCCCAACCTCTTGCTTCTGGGACACCCTCCTCTCCTCCTCTTCTCTTCTTAAACTGCCAACAGTCCTCCTCCCTCCTCAACCTCAGCTGACCTGCCTTCATCTACCAAGAGGCCCGGATAATCTAAAAATAACGTCCTCTCTTACCATCGCCACCTCCACAGCCACCTACCTACCTGCTCCCACCTGGACACAGGTGACCTCCCCGCATTCCTGGGAAGGCCGGCGCCAGCTCTTGGGCACCAGACTCTCACACGGATGTGTCAATTGACTGATGGAAAAAACAGATGCCTGGATAGGTTGATGGATGGCTGGACGGCTGGTGGATGGATATATAGATATATGGAGATGGACGGGGCTTGACGGGCGGACGGGTGCACGAAGGAGGTGATGGACTAATGGATGGACGGACGGATGAATCTGTACCTGACTGGACCACTGGAGGAGGGAAGAACAGATGGGGGCACTAGTACATGGCGGGTAAGGGAGCGAGGCTGACAAATGGGTGCGTAGATGGATGGAAGAGCAGATCACCCGTGTCTAGAGAGAGCTGAGGGTGTCCCTGTCCACCCCCAAGCCTTGGTTCGGGCCCCCACAGCCATGTCAGGGCCTCCCCACCCTCACCCCACTGCTGGACGGCCCGTTGACCACATCTGCCTCTGGCAGCCTGGACCCGGTGGAGGCCCCTGAAAGGGTGGGCATCCCTGGCTCCCACAAGCTTCGGTCCCGGGCTGAGCGAACATCGCTGGAGGAGAGTGTGTGACTGTGTGTACGCGCACACGTGTGCATCTGAGTGGCGTGCCGAGGGCGGCCCGGCGCGAGGGTGGAGACCCAGCACCGTCCTCCTGCCAGGAGCAGAGGTCCCTCGGCTCTTTGCAGGGGTCAGTGCACGCCGCGAGTCTTCCCCTTCTCCCCTGCCCTTGGCTTCTCTGGAAGGTCTCAGAGGGCGCGGGACTGTCCGGGGGCTGAGGGAGGCCGGCTGGTGGCAAGCCTCTCCTGTGCACGACCCCCGCGTGTAAGAGAGGACAGCAGTGCCGCCACCGCCTGGGAGACCCCCCACCCTGCCGCCCTGCAGCGAGGGTCCCGGGGGGGCTGCGTGTCACTCAGGAGGGGTGGGGACAGCCTGTCAAGGGTGACCGCGTGGCAGCCGGCAATTATGTGATTGCCCGGCCACTCACTCCAGGCCAGGGCTGTCGCGCCTCGGGCCCAACTCAGTGGCCAGGGCGCAGGAGGCGCCACTGACATTTCTTCATCCGCGGGCGGTAATTGAGGTCCCGGCCTGGACCACGGGCGGCTCCTCCCTGCCCCCGCGGCAGCCCCCACCTAAGGCTGAGGGGGATGGGGAGGGTCCAGGGTGGATGCCCTCCCTCCCCGGAGATGTGGACCGCGTGGACCCTCAGGCCTCCCCGGCTGGAGAGGGCCCACGGCCTCTCAGTCTGAGCTCTGAGTCTGGCTCTCGAGACACCTAAAGGCCCCCCTCGCCCCCCACCCCACCCCCCAAGCCACCCGCAGGCACTGGACCCCAGCTGTGTGGGTGCGCGAGACCCTCCCTTGGGCCGTGCCCACCTGCCGTCCCCCCAGGGAGCCAGGACCCTCCCCGCTGCTTCCTCTCCCCACCCCCACCCACCTGGCCTCCTGGGAAGGCAGGTCTCCATCCCCTGCTCCCCGCCGCCTGCCTCCCCAGCCCCCGGCCGGCCACCCTGTCCTAGGAGGTCACGGCTCAGGCCTGGCCCCCAAGACCTCCTTTGCCACCCCCGGGACATCCTATCACTTGGCCTCTGGCCCGGGACCCACCGGCTGGCATGTGCTCCTCTGGGACTGAGGACCCTCTCTTCCTGGCCTCCATCTTCTCGCTGCCTCCTCACGGGGGTGGGGGGAGGCGGGGGGAGCTCTCAGGGCTCAGTGCCCGGCCCTCCACTGCCCTCTCTGCCCCACACTCAGCACGACTGAGAGCGCATATGGTGTGCACACGTGGGGCGAGCGCATGTTTGTGTACATGTGCTCGTGTGTGTACGCGCACCTGTGTGCTCACGTGCGCTGTTCACGTGTGCGTGGTGTGCCCGCAGGTATGTGCCCTGTCTGCGCATGTGCCTTGTACGTGTGTGTGTTCTTGTGTACACGCGTGCGTGTGTGTGTGCTCGCCCACCCCCACAGCTGTCACCCACCAGGAGAAGGGCCAGGCGCAGACAGATTGGGACAGACTTTGCTCCTGGCTCTGGCTTCCCACGCCCACGGCCTCCGTGGGCGCCCCCTCCCCTCTCCCTGCCACCTCTGCCCCCCAGCTCCTCCCCACGTCTGCAGAGCTGAGTGCTGCAGACCCCCCCTACGGAGCCCTAGTCTGAGGGACCCCACCCCAGGCCCTGCAGTCCCGGGCAAGGCCCCCCACCCCAGCCTTCCTCCAGGGCCTCTGACCTGCCCTGTCCTCTCCCGGGGGCCTCAGCACACACAGGACGAATCAGAGGGCCCTGGAGTCGGTGCCCAGCTCCCCACATCCCCGGTGGCCGCTCAGCCTCCCCGAGCGTGTGGGCCACTGTGAAATGGGGGCGGGGGAGCCCCCCCAGCTGGGGGTCAGGGGGGGTCCCGAGCAGCCCGCTCAATGCCAAGCGATCGCGAGCGCCGGCAGCCGCGGCTGCAGAGCTGTCCCGGCCCCCTGGGAGCCGCCGGGGCTGGGGGCCCGGCGGGCGGGCCGGGGGCTCTGCGGTGCGCAGCGAAGGCTATTTAAATGCTCCATTGGAGAGGGATTAAAGTTTACGCAAGGTCACCGAGGATGTGATAATTATAATCACAGGTTTTGGCTCCACAATGACAGCCATTTGTTATTTCCGCTCGGGCGGCTCCCGCGGCCCCGAGCTGGTGACAGGCGTGGACTGATTTAGTGGCCCGAGCCCGCACCCCTCCCCTCCCACCGCAGTCCCAGCAGCCCCCACTGCCTGGGCCGCCACGGGGGCTCCACCCCCGGGGGCCGGGCTTATTACGGGATGGGAGGGGGAGTGGACAGCGGCGACCGAGAGGAAGATGGTGGCAGAGGCGGAGGGGCGCGAGGGCAGGGTGGGCCGGGGACCTGGGTCCCCGATGGGGGAGGGGGCTGTTGGCACACAAGCCCGCCCGTCCCAGGGCCTCAGTCTCTCCATCTGTGGAGTGGGGGTGCGCTGTGCCCGAGGTGCCTGGCTCCGGGGTTGGACCAGTTATAGCGTCTATCATTACCGGCCATGCTAATAAGTCAACGGTGGCCCTGGGGCTGGACGGGAAGGGTCTGTCCAACTCCACACCGTCTCCAGCTGCAGTGTACGCTTGGGTTGCGGGGCTTTCCTGGAACAGGGTCCATCTCTCCCGGAGGAAGCGTCCTCCCGCAAACATCTGGCAGAGGCCCAGGGCCTGGCACAGGTCCATCAGGGATGTGCCTCAGTTTCCCCTCTCCCGACTCGGAGGACACAGGGTCCCTGGGGAGGGGAGGCAGGATCAGGCCCCCCTCCCGGGCTATTGCCCTGGGCAGAGTTGGCGGCTCCCCTGCACCAGGGTCCCTAAACCCTGGACCATTGGTGCCGAGAAGGTCTCAGCAGGCAGCACCAGGCTGGTGAGTCCCCGCTGAGATCTGCCCAGAGGGGCCCTGAGGGCGGGGCACTTGCTGGCCAGGGCCCCTTTGCTTCCTCCTCTGTCCCGGGATGACAGTGGGAGGACAGAGTCCGGGAGAGCTGGCCGGCCCCTGGGGCGTGCCCTCCACACACTGGGTCCAGGGTCCCTGGGGCTCTGCCGGGGCAGAAAGAGGGGAGACCCCTGCACCCTACCCACGCCCCACCTGCCTTCTGCCTGTTGCTGCCCCGGGACTGATGCAGCTCTTTTTGTTTGTTTTCGCCATCAGAGGTGAGAGCGCTTTAATACATATTAAATGGTGATAAATAGGGGGTCCGGGTGGCCAGCCAGCCGAGGCATTTATCTTGGAGGAAGTGAAGATTGATAACTTGCAGGCAGCATAAAAATCAAGCCAGAGCCCGTCTGGGGAGGCTGTGTCCCGGGAACCCTGCTCTCTGGGGTGCCTCAGGGGACCCGCCGTGCCACGGCAGACCCAGATGGCCAGAGAGCCCTCTGCACTGGCGCTGGTCTGAGCTGGCCAGGCTTCGGCTCTTCACCCAACTCCCAGCGAGGCAGGGTCGGCCTGGGCCAGTCCTGGGCCTGGACCGTACCCCTGGGCAGCTGGGGGCCAGTGGGGCTCCCGGTGACTAGCTGAGGCCCACCCGCCACCCAGGTCTGGTCACTGGAGTCTCCCTGTAGCCCCCCTGCCGCCCCCAGGCGGTCCCTCCTGCCTGCTCCCATCCCCACCCACAGCAGAGGGACACCTGCCAACACTCTTAAGACCCTGTGTGTCCCTCCAGGGCCTGAGGCTGTTTCCTGCCTGGGGCCTTGCAGCCTGACCCTGCCCAGGGCCCCACCCAGGGCCCCACCTGCTCCCCAGTCCTCACCCCTCTGGCTGCCGGACCAGACCGTGAAGCCTCACCCCACCTGGCCTCCAGCCGCATCTGATTGGCCAGCTGAGGTCACGTGCACTCTCCGGCCAATCCCCTGCCAGGGCCATGCCCAGCCCTTGACTTGGCCCAACCAGGGCCCAGGTCTGGGATGGAAAAATGACTTTTGGGTTCTAGAAGCTGATCAGGAACCCCCTTACTTTCATCCTGTCTGACCCTTGCCCTCCCTTGGCCTCTGACCATCCTGACCTCTGACCTCCCTGGCCCCTAACTGCTCTGAACACTGCTCTCCCTGATCATTGCCCTCTGTGGCCCCTGCCCTCCCTGACCTTTACACTTCTGGCCCCTGACCTACCTGACCTCTACCCTCCCTAACCTCTGTCCTCCCTGGTTCTTGCCTTCTGACCTCTGCCTTCCTGATCCCTGACCTCTCTGACCTTTGCCTTCCCTGACCCTTGTCCTCCCTGACCTTTGTCCTCCCTGGCCCTTTCACTCCCTGACCCTTGCCCTTTGGGCCCCTTCCTTCCCTGACCTTTGCCCTCTCTGACCTCTACCCTTCCTGGCCCCCATCCTCCCATGTGGCAGCGCGCACAGGAGTGGCTGGAAGGGGCCCCAGGCCTCAGGGTGAGGACATGATGTCAACCTGCCTTGGAGCCGCCCTGACGCCCACAGGTCAGCACGGGGCAGTGCTCCCCGGACGAGGCTCAGGGGCTTCTGGCTGCTCTGAGTCCCGTCCCTCCCGGGGGCGCCCCTGCTCTGGGCCCCTCCACTGTCCTCCTGAAGTGGGGACCCTGCCCTTGAGCTGCCCTCCCTGCGTGGAGAGACAGCCCCCAGCCCCCCTTTGTGCATCAGGGTCCAGCGGGGCCTGTGGGGAGCAGGGGGAGAGGGGCTGGCTGAGGCCCAGGGTCTGACCTCCGCGGGCCCTGCGAGCCGGGGAGGACGCTGCTGGGAGACGGGATCTGGCCGTTCGCAGCTTAGGGAAATCCCTCTCTCCTTCCTTTTCCCCAGCCTGGGCCCCAGGGTGCTGGTTGGACCCCCCCAGGCTCAGCCATTGCAAAAGGACATGGCCTGGCGTCAACCTGGCAGTGGCCTCACTGACCAGGACCCACCCTCCACCCTCTCCCTCCTGGTACAAAATATGTAAATGCCCTGCGCTTCTGTGATCAACATGATGAACCTCTCTGTCGCCTCCCAAGAAAAATTCCCCTTCTGGGGAGGTAATGGATGTGGGCCAGGCGCCCTCCGGGTTGGCGCTCACCGCCCCGTCCTGGAGAAATTGATGGACACGCCCGGGAGGTGCCGAGGCTCCCTCTCCACTCAATCAGACGAAGAGGTTTTATGTAAAACGCCCGCAGATCTTTCAGAGACGGCCACGGCGCCCCTCACACGCAGGGCGACTGTCCTCGGGAGTGGGGCTGACTTCTGGGGGTGGGGCGGCTCCCCAAAGGCCCCGGCCCCCTCCAGAAGCAGAGGCCCTGGTGGCTCTGTCCCCTGGGAAGCCTGGCTGGGACGGGCTGCTCCGCTCTCTGGCACGCCCTCCGCTGTGTGGGCTGGCGCTGTCCCAGAGCACACCCGCCCCCCAGGCCCCGGGAGCATCGGCTGAGCAGGGGGGCGGACCTGGTGCCCACTTTGGGTGCTGCCGACGGGGTCTCAGGAAGTACCCCTGCTCTCAGCTGACAGCTCTGGTTCAACCCTCAGCCCTGAGCCACCTGGTGTCCCGAGGGTCCACATCCCGACAGGACGGGGGGCAGCAGACTGGGAGGCTGGGTGTCCCAAGTGGGGCCGGAGGAGGCCGAGCCCACCAGTCATGAGAGCCAGGGCCGTGGTCAGGCTGGGCTTGTGAGCCAGGCGCTGCTTGGGTCCTGGCCCAGACTTCCCCCGGCACTGGTCTCACCCATAGAACTGGGGCTGGAACTGTACCGCTCCCCTCCCCAACCCCAGGGCCTCGTGACCGCTGCACGTGCCGAACCACACACAGCAGCCTGGGCAGGGGCCGAGCTCGTGTCTGTGGGCTCGTGGGGCGGAGGGGCCGCCAGGGGCCTGTGGGGGCCGGCTGGGGCTCAGGAAGGTCCCCAGAGGAGGTGACGGGTGACATCTGCCCTGAAAACCGGGGCTGTTGGTGTCCCGGGGCACAAACGCAGCCCGGCAGAGGCCTCAGTGTCAGAGAGCAGACCCGCTCCGGGCGGGAGGAGCTTGTCAGGCGGCCGAGGTTGCGGGGAGGTGAGGCAGCAGGATTGGTGGGCCGGGTGTCAAGCGGGAGCACGGGCCCCTCGTTAAAAGAAATCAAGAATCTCAAGGTGGTGGCAGCAGGGCACTGAACCAAGCGTGGGGCCCTCGGGGCCCTGTGACCGCCTGGCAGAGGTTGGCAGGCCAGCACGGCAGTGCAGCTTCTTCAGCAGGGACTGGGGGCTGCTGCCCGTGATAACAAGGCCCCCGCAAGGCAGAGAGGAGAACTGGGGGGGCAACCCCAGAGGGGTGAGGGTGGGGTCTGGGAGGCGCCCTGTGGCAGAGGGAGAGAAGGGCTGGGGGCTGGGGGGAGGTGGGGGGTCAGCAGGCCCAGGGCAGGGTGAGGGGCTGCATGTGCAAAGGCCCTGGGGTTGGGGCTGGTGGGTGGGGGCTGCCTCTTCCTCCACAGCCTCTGCTTGTTCTCGGTGACACTGTTGGTCCTTGACTTTTTACATTTTAGGAGCTGTTTCTTTTTAAGGATATTAGCCTTTCACCTCTCAAATGTGCTGTAAATACTTCCTCACCTTGCACTCCATTTGTCCTTTCTGAAGGGGGCGACTTTTGCCATTTAGAAATGCTTGATTTTGTGTAGTCGAATTTATTCATCTTCTTCTGTGGCTTCTGTGATGTGTGTTGCTTCAAAGAGTTTTCTCTTCTCTGAGATTTTGTTTTAGGAACAGGGGAGTTTCTTCTGCAGCTCGTTTTGTCTGAGGAGGGAGGGAGGTGTGGAGGCCACCCCACCTACTGCTGCCTCCCCCACCCCCAACCCCAACGCACCCAAGGCCTCGGGTGGCTCCATCTCATCTCCGCACACTCGCGGCCTGTGCTGTGGATTCTCCCTTGGGCTCCGGGCTCCATCCGCCTGGGCTGTCTCTCTGCAGTTTCGCAGCATCTTTGCGCCCAGGACACCGGCCTCCTTCCGCAGGACTCTCCTGGCATTGCTGCCTGTGTGGTTTCCCATTGGCCTGTCTGCTCCTCACCCACCCTGTGGGGTTGTTTTTACTGGGGTGCTGTGAATCTCCTGTCTTCCTGTCCCAGGAGGGCCTTCCCCCCCGTCTGAGCCTCCCTCGGCAGTGAGTGCTGGACCTGTGTCCCTCCCGCCCGCCTGCTTCCCTCTTGTGGCAGGTTCGGGCTTGCTCTCTGCTATCCCCAGGTGGTCCTCAGCCCCAGGACGCAGCCACACCACCGGCGAAATGGTCGCTCCTCCACGGCGGCCGTGACCGGGTACCCTGACCAGACACCAGGATGGAGTCTCTCACGGACAGTCCTGGAGGCTGGACGTCGGAGACCGGGGTGCCGGCGGGTTTGTCTCTCCCGAGGCCTCTCTCTTGGGCGTGTGGACAGTGCCCCCTCTGTGTCTTCCGTGTCCTCACATGTCCGCTGCTCTGTGCCACGCTGGCCGGGGCTGAGCTTCAGGCACGGGGTCAGGGAGGCGCCCAGAGGTCGGAGGCTGGCGGCTCTGGGGAGGCAAGGAGGTCGGGGGTGGGGGTAGGGCTGCCCGAGAGTGGACGGAGGGCGGGAGGTGTGGCTGGGGTTGGGGGAGCCTGGGGACCTAGTGGGGGTCACTCCACCCCGTCCCCGGCCGCTCCCGCTGGAGCTGGTGTCTCCATCCCTGCCTGCCCGCAGTCCCGGGTGGGCCTGCTGCGGCCCTGGCCAGGCCCCGCTGAAATGCACTATATAAATGTAAATTTCCCTCCGAGCTGGGCTCCCTCGTTCAACAAGCTATCAGCACGGCACTGTCAGTCCAATTTTTCACACTTTGTGTCTCTGTTCTCTGTCTGGGGCAATCCTGTTTCCCTGGGCCGTGGCAGGTTGGCAGGTGGAAAAGTTCAGCTGTGCAGAGATGCAGACAGGCCCACCCGACAGGCCCACCGCAGAGGGGCAGGGAAGCGCGGCCGCGGGCAGGCTGACCCAGGAGTGGCCACCTGGGCTGGGGGCGTGTTGCGGGGAGAGAATGACTCCTCCCCGGCGGCCCGTTTCCCTGGCCGGTGGGCTCTGGGCAGATGGGGTGGGGGCGAGGAAGGGGAGTGCTCTGTTTAGGGCCCTCCCTCCCTGACCTAGGCCACCCCTCAGGGGGCACCTGGGCCTCAGGGTCTCCCTCTGAGCCCACTCGGGGGGCACAAGCCGGGGTCCTAGGAGTAGGACACGACCTTCCAGCAGCTCCCTTGTCTCCCATGGTCAGGAGCAGGGCGGTGCCTGGGGCCCGTCTTACAGGTGGGAAAACTGAGGCCTGGGCATGTGGCAGAGCTGAGGCTCTGAGCCCTGCGCTGATCCCTGGCACCTGGAGGAGGGGGCAGGCAGGCAGGGCACCGGTGTCCGGAGTCTGGGGGTGACCCTGCCCTGCCTGCCTGCCTGTCCCCTCCTCCGCCGCCCTCAGCCTGCCGTCTGCGCTCTCCAGCCGTCACCCCATCCTGCCCATCCAGCCGCCCTGCGGCTCACGGCCACACCTGCTGGGCCGGGAGACATTTATCCTGGCGCCTGGGAGCTCCCCACTTCTGAGGACCGGAGGGAGGCCCTGCCTCCATGTGAGAGGGCGGGAGGGGGGCTCCAGGCCTCCCAGGGGCTGGGGGAGCATCTGGCCAGAGGCCCCAGGGACGTGGGGCTCATGCCCACCTGCCAGCCCCACTCGGGGACACGGGCAGAGGACGGGGCAGGTAGGACGGCTCCGGGGAGGGACTCACTTCATCCAGGTGTGACCGACACACAACACCCCGCACATAGCGAAGGTGGGTGCGGATGCAATGGGCACATGGCCGAGAGCTGGGCGATGGGCAGACCTGGCACCCCAAGTTGTCTCTGCCCCTCCCCCACACACCCCTCCTCTCCCGGGGAAGCACTGATCTTTTTGTCCGCATAGATTAGTTTTCTCTTTCTAGAATTTTATACATGGGGCTTATTCCTCCGGCTCCTTCCCTGGGCACCGCTGTGCTGAGATTCCCCAGGCGCTTGTGCGTGGGGTCTGTCCCCTTGCACGGCCGCAACGCGGGGACCCACTCACCTGTTGGTGGGCAGGGTGGTCTCCACCCATAAATCCCGCGTCCCGCACGGCCTCGCCACACTTGGCGGCGGCCGCCTTTCCCCTCTGAGCCGCGTTAGGCCGTATGGCTGCATCCCACCAAGGCGATAAGCTGCATTTCCCTGAAGGCTGGGGCAGGAAGCACCTCCGTGCCCTCACTTCTCTGGTGAAAAAAAGTCCGCTCAAATCTCTTGCCTGTTTTTAATTGGGTTGTTTGTCTTCTTAGTATTAAGTTGTAGGAGATCTTTTTTCCCTGTTTTTAAAAATTGAGATATAATTCATGTAACATAAAATTCACCATTTTAAAGTGTACTCTTCTGTGATTTTTTGTTAGATTCACAAGGCTGTACCACTATCACCACTACCTAATTCCAGACATTCCCGTCACCCCAAAAGGAAGCCTGCCCCTCTCACGGCTGCCACCTCCCCAGCCCCGGTGCCCACTAATCTGCTGTCTCTGCGGATGTGAGTCTACTACCCACATAGATGGAACCACACACTAGGACGTGTTGCACGGGAAAAGGTCTGCCCTGTTTCGCTGAGCACGTGGGTGGCCCTGAGGCGTCAAGGCCTCACGGCTGTGGGCTGGGAGGTGGCCTTGGGGCCCAGAGCAAACAGATGGGTTTTCACGGGGCCGCTGCTTCAGCGCCAGGGGAGAGTCTCGTTAGTGGGGGTGAATGGGGCAGGGCTTCGGAGAGCAGAACCCTGAGAGCTGGGAGGGGGGGAGATGGGCGACGGGGAGAAGGGGTCTGCAAGTTTTCAGAGCTCTGCTGCTCCAAACCTCATGGAGCGTCCCTCCGGAGCAGAGCCTGGTGACCGCTGGCTTGACAGGCAGTGAGAGGGGTTGGGGGGTTCCTCCGAGGGGTGCAGACACCACCCCCACCCCGCGCTGGGCCTGATTTACGGGGTGTCCTGCTCCATGTCGTCTGCTTTTTCCAAAGCCTGCAGAAATCGAATTGCTCTTTGAAGGGAAAAGTGCCCTAAATAAAGCCGTTAATTGCAAGCAAGTGGCTCCCGTAACGGGCAGTCTTATCGGCCTTGAGGCAACCACAGGTGTGGACTCCTGGATGGAGTGCCCAGGCTGCGGGGTCGGCGGCCCGAGGCCGGAGCTCACCGTGACTCAGGGTGCCCCTCTGGCCGCGCTTCACTGGAACAAGGAAGTCAATCCGCGTGGCCGTGTGGGACACAATCTCCGTTGGATCTCTCTCCTGGGCAGATTAATTAAGTGCCATCAGTTAATGGCCCCGGTCCAAGGGGACACATGTGAGTCACTTTCACAGGCGATGTCGGGCCTGCAGGAAACGCCGCTCCGAGCCGAGCCACGGCCCCTGCGCTGGTGCGGGCATGTGGCTGAGGAGACGCTGACCTGGTCCTGAGCGGAGCGGGGAGCTGGAAGCAGGCTCCCACGGAGCGGCGAGAGGCCCCCACGGGGGCTGACTCCCTGGCTGTGGTGGACGCGCTCCTCATGTGAACGGAGCTCAGGGCCTGGGCGGCCCCACGGCCTCCAAGCCCCGCCTCCAGCCCCGCCCCCCAGCCTCTGCTCCCGTGTGGCACGGTCCTCCCCATTGTTACAGGGCACCGAACATCATGTCGAAACTGGGATGCTGTCACGACGGGCTGGCTCCCACACCCCAGGCTGCCAATGGGCACCGCTGCTGACTCAGGGCGCTGGCTCCCAGGCCCCCGGGAGGAAACCAGAACATGCAGGTGCGGAGTAGGGGCTGCCGCCACATGGGCTGCTGGAGCGGGGTCTCAGGGAAGCAGTGCTCAAGGGCTCAAGGGCAGGACTGCGGAGGAAGCCCTCTCCTGGCCAACCCCACCCTTCCCACTTCTGCTGGGCCCAGACATCGAGTTGGCTGAAAAGTTTGCTTGGGTAACATCTTACAGAAAAACCCAAACGAACTCTTTGACCAGCCCACTACACGGCCAGTCCCTTCCCCCTTGGGCCAAAGAGCCCGCCAGGGAAGATGAGCCGGCAAACTGCTGTCCTGAGTCTTAAAGACAGATTCAGCTTGCAGCTAAAGTTACACACGGCCACCAGCCTCGTCTTTGCCGCCGGTCAGATAGGTAGCCCCGAGCAAGTGGCTCTACAGCTGCGTCCCAGTGTCCTCATCTTGTGGGGCTATTCTGATTCAGAGAACAGATGTGAAAAATGCTACGGGCCAGAAAGAAATGATGGTGATGAGGTGGTGGTGAAAATGATGATGCTGATGGTGGTGATGGTGATGGTGATGGTGGTGATGGTGACGGTGATGGTGGTCGTAATGGTGATGATAGTGATGATGATGGTGGTGATGATGATAATAACGGTGATGGTGGTGATGATTGTGGTGGTGATGCTGGTGTGGGTGTTGGTGATGGTGATGGTGGTGGTGATGGTGGTGGTGGTGGTGATGGTGGTGGTGGTGGTGGTGATGAGGTAGTGGTGATTATACTGATGATGATGGTGGTGATGATGATAATAATGGTGATGGTGGTGATGGTGTTTATGATGGTGGTGGTGATGGTGATGGTGGTGATTAATGGTGGTCGAGGTGATAGTGGTAATGGTGCTGGTGGTGGAGGTGGTGTTGGTGGTGGTGATGGTGATGGTCATAATGGTGATGATAGTGATGATGACGGTGGTGATGATGGTGGTGATGGTGCTGGTGGTGATTGATGGTGGTCGTGGTGATGGTGGTAATGGTGTTGGTGGTGGTGGTGGTGGGGATGTTGATGGTCATAATGGTGATGATAATGATGATGGTGGTGGTGATGATAGCAATAGTGGTGGGGGCAGAGGGCAACAAGCATTCATTGTCTCACAGAGCTTCTGAGAGTCAGAAGTCTGAGAATGACTTAGTTGGGTGGTTCTAGTTGGGTGGTTTAGCTCAGAGCCTCTCATGGGGCTGCAATCAACTTGGCAGCCAGGACTGCAGGCATCTCAAAGCTTGACTGGCAGTGGATTTGTTCCCAAGGTGGCTCCCAGGCTTGGCGGGTCCTCACTGCCTGCCAGCCCCCACTTTGGGCTTCTCTCCAGGCTGCCAGCGCGGATACACTGGCAGCTGGCCTCCCCTGGAACCAGCGTGAGAGAGACGGCAGTGGGAGGAGAAGGGCGGGAGGGAGAGCACGCAAGCAGCCGAGGCGGGAGCCCCTGTCGTTCCGTCACCTCCTCTCAGACGTGACACCCACCCCTCCTACCACGTTCCATGGAAGCGAGTCACCAGGTCTAACCCAAGGAGAGGGACCCTCAGGGCGTGAGCGTGGGGAGGGGCTCAGGGCTGTCTCAGAGGCCTCCTGCCACAGTGGCGGTGAGACCACGAAGCAGGGGCCGGGGGGCGTCCTCTGGCTTCAGGCCCCTCCAAGCGGGAGGCCAGGTGGTGTCTGTGGAGCCTGGGTCTCGTGCCTTCCTTGTGAAGAGGAACAGGCACCTGGGTTCTTGCAACCGCTCGGGCCCCAGTCCCTCTGCCATGTTCCAGGAGCTGTAGACAGCCGCCCCTCTCCTTTTAGTCTGCATAAAACCAGAACCTTAGTGCCCGCTGTGGGGAGGGAGGCCTGAGGCCCCCGGAGTCCCCAGGGCAGCTTGCGGTGGATGTCCTGACCCAGGTCCCCCGACAGCCCGTGTGGTCTCTGCGTGTGTGGGCAGCGTCTCCTGGCCCACGGGACGCCTCTGGAGAGCAGCTGGGAGGAGCGGCTGGTGGGGACCCGGACCCCAGGTCAGCCCTCGCCTGGGCCCTGCCTGGGAAGGGCCCTGGACGCAGTGGGGCCCCTCCCCGCCCCCTGGCCCAGCCCCTCCCGGCTCCACAGTGTAAACTCCCCCCAACGCTCTCCTGCTGCAGCCAGCCTCTGAGGAATGAACGTGGCATCCCATAATTTCCCAGGCGCTGCCCGATGGGACAGTTTGTAATAAAATTGCTTCTAAAAACATATTTGCAAGTCACCACCACATTTTTTAAGCAGAACAATCTCTCGCGGTGGCTCTTCATCTCCATGATTAAGTAGCCCACTTTCTTACATATATTTTGTTACATGCGTCTTAACCAGGCTGAGGAAACGCTCTCTCTCTGCAGAGGCCTCCTTGAAAAACAGTGTTTTGATGTGTGATTTACGGGGTTATCTGACGAATCCCCTCCCTGGAGCCAGTGACAGCTTGGCCTGCACAAGGAAAGGGATGGGCTGGCTCCTCCCCACCAGGGGGCCGGGTGGCTGGGGCAGGGGACTGGGCCACCTGGGGTGACCTTGGACGACCCAAACCCTGTGGGATGGGGAAGCTGGGTGGGGTGCAAGGTGTGTGAGGTTAAGATCCACTGTTTCTGGGGTCTGTGCTGGCCCCTCCCCAAGCCCCAGGCCCCCCACCCCTACTCGGAGCAGCTGGGAGGGGGAGGGAGCCGGCATCTTCCACCCAGGGGCAGCAGGGCCACTTTTTGTCCGGTGCCGCGCAGTCCCAGATACTGGCCACGACCCTGGAGCAGGGCCAGGGCAGGGCCTTCCCTATCCATGGAAGAGTCGGGGCCTGAGCAGTGGCCGGCACAGCCGTGGGGGAACCACTCAAGTGTTGGGGCTCTTCGGCCGTACAGAGAGCTGTCCTGGGCATCTGGGCCGAGGTGCCCCCAGGACAAGCCCGCACCTTGGTGGCCCTGGGGAGATACGCCCCCACTGGGTGATTGGGATCCCAAGCCTGCCATCCCCTCCCGAGCGCCAGCCTGGGTCGCCAGGGACACCACTGCCTGTCACTGGGTCACTGACTTTTCCCTTTCGTACAAGTGGCTGTAATGAAACTTGTTTCCTGCCCCGTCCACGGGATCCGCTCACAGACCCCTCCCTCCCTCACTCCTTGTGGGACGAGCCAGCTCCTTAAAAATGAGGCCCAAGCCCCAGTGACCCGGCCGGCCATTAGGGCTGACCCCGGAGGTCATCATCTCATGGGCTCGTTCACACCAGGGGGACCTGAGCGCTTGTCTGAGGTCACCCAGGTCTCTTGGTGCAGAACGCACACCTGCTCCATCAAGCCCACCGGGGCAGCTAGGGTGGGCGCCCCAGGAGGCGCCAGCCAGGCAGAGCTTTATGAAGGTCGAACGGTGCCCTTTGCAGGTTCACTTTCCGCCCAGAGGCTGCCCCCGGGATGCAAAGCAGGCCAGCCTCCTGTCTCGCGCTCGCCACCTCGCTCACTGCCCGGGGCCTGCGTGCAGCAAGGCCAGCATTCCGGTCAGTGCCCAGCACCCCGTCCCGTCAGTTCACCTGTGGCCGGGAAGCTGTCCGCGGGAGCCCGAGGCCGAGACGCCGCAGCTGTGCTCCTGCAGCCCCAGCGCGAGGGGGCAGCGGTCAGCTCTGTGTCCTCTGTCCCCGGCTCCAGCTCGGGCCTGGCCCTGGGCCCAGCCTGTGTGTGCACGTCCGCACAGGCATCCACACACATCCAGGCAGGGCAGGCACGTGTGCGCACCTGTGCGTGTGCCACCCTGGTGCCCGCAGACGTCGGGGGGCTGCAGTGACAGCTGAAGGTGGAGACCAGCCCGACATCCATGGGCAGATGATGGACAAACGGAACGTGGTCACTCATACACTGACTACTGTGCACCCTTCCCTTGGAACGAAACTGAGACGCGTGTGACAACACGGACGAGCCTTGCGGACGTTGTGCTGAGGGACGTGAACTAGCTCAGAAGCACCCACGTAGCCCGGAATGTCCAGACGAGCAGTCTGTAGCACGGAGGGCAGATGAGTGGTGGCCTGGCTGGGGCGGAGCTGAAGGGCACAGGGGTATGAGGTGCTGAGAACGTTCTAGAATTGACTATAGTGACCGTTGCACGTCGGAATATATTAATACTAAAAAAAAATTGACTTGTACACTTTAAATGGTATGTGAGCCGTATCTCAATAGAGCTGTTTCAGAAAAGAACGAAATTGGGCACCAAAGGGAGCGGGGTGATGGCGTGAAGGCCCTCAGCTTCGAGCCCGCCGGCCCCTCCCCACTGTCGCCCCCATGTGACACTCCAGCTGCCGCGCGCCGCCGCGTGCCGGCTGCGGTCCAGCCCTCAGGCACCTCCTCGCCTGGGCTCACCACGAAGGCTGGAGGGGACCAGTCTCGGTCTGCGGCCTGTGCCCCTTCCCCACGGAGTGCGGGGTCCGGCGGGCAGGGGGTGAGCAGGCCAGCCGGGGGCTCCGTGGAGCTGTGAGGAGACCGTGAAGGCAGAGACCGGGGTCTGGAGAGATGGAGGTGGGATGGGCGGGGAAGGGGGCGGGGGAGCAGACCCAGGCCTCCGAGCAGCCTCCCACGAGGCCCCTCCCCCGCCCCCCTCCCGCCCCCCCAGGCAGCTGGGTCGGCCAGAGCACAGGGCCGCGGAGGTGGCCCAGGCTGGAGCTCAGCAGGAGGCAGGGCCGCTGGGCCCTGGGCTGGGGACTGGGGGGCTGCCGGCCGTGGGGCACGGCCTCGGATGAGGGCAACCTGCCTGCCAGCAGGAGGTATGGCTCCCATCCCTCTCTGGAGGCCTCTTCGGGCTGGAAGGTGGCCCGGGTGCCCGGCCCTCCCCCACCCACCTGATGCAGACACCCCCGGGCCGCAAGACACCCTCAAGCCCCAGGTCTGCCTGGAAGACAACCCTGGGAGGGACCCGCAAAGGTGAGAGAGGGGTGGCCCATGCAGAACCCTCCCCTACTCCCAGCCCAGAGGACCCCTCCCCAGTGCCCTTCTCCCTGAGGTAGAAACGGTTAGAGATATATTAATTATATTTCTCCCCCTAATGGGCTGCTTACTTTATGATGTGAGGACACAAAAGTAAATTTTAAAATCAATTATACAATTACATATGTAGTAATAACACAGTACACAGCTAATCTCCGCTGGGTCAGGACGGCAACCTTCCAATAATGCAGGTTTCATTAGGGGAAGGGCTGTTATTGCCAAGAATTACAGAAATAATGGGAGTGGGTGTATTCAGCGAGAAGTAACAAATGAGGCTGCTCGCGAGATAAGACGAAGAGTCGGCTGCTCCGCGACAGCCCGCGAGGCCGCGTACACGGCGGGTCACCTGCGCCCGCCTCGGGAACAAGAATTAATTTCAGACGCTTTCCGGGCCTGACGGTGGGGGCTTCTGCTGGCAGCGCAGCCGCGCCTGGTGAGGGCAAGGGGAGCAGAGGGAGGGTCCCCGGCCTCCTTCCTCTCCGCTGCTCCAGCCTTGGCGGGTCCCCAAGGCGTGCGCCCGGCCACAGCCCCGTCCTCTCCGCGCGGCCCGTAGCTGTAAGCCGCCCGCCTGCCCCCAGGCTGCCAGCCGGCACTTTTGGGCATCTGGAAACCTCACTGACTCCCCATGACCCCTTCTCAGCCCAGGCTGCTGGGGACATGACTCATCCCGTGTCGGCCTGGTTTCTGGTGGATCAGAGGCGGCTCCCTGGATGCTGGAATGAGCTGGAGGGCGTCCAGCCAGGCCTGAGGGCTCCTCTCTGGTCTCAGTGCCCGGGGCCGCCGCTGGCTCTCGCCTCGGGCCACAGGCAGCATTTGGGGGGGGTGGTTGGGCGTGGAGGCTGCACTAGCCTCGAAGTTGAGAACAGAGGCCAGAAGGGCTGGGAGGGACGGCAGGAGGGGCAGCCCTGGGTAGCCCCCGGCCCAGGGGCTTTTACAGACACCCCATTCCACCTGCAGGGGTGGAGCCTGACCCGGCTGCCCGTGCAGAGAGGAAGTGAAGCCCCAAGGTCACGGCCGCCGGGGGCCACCGAGCTGGAGGCCCAGGCCTGCAGACCTGCCTGCTCCCTGCTGCCAGGGTGCCTGCTGGGGGTGGCGGGGCAGGGGAGGCCCGGCCCCGTGAAAGGAGGGGGTTCGCTGGTGAGTTTGGGGTCCTCAGAGCCGAGCAGCCATCCAGTTCCAGGATGGGCTCCAGCAGAACGGAGAGCCAGCCATCAGGACCTCAGAGCAGCGTGAGCCCCGCACTCAGGGCTGGGGAACCACGGCCCTGGTCATCCCCGGCGGTGTGTGTGCCCCGAGGCCGCTGGACAGCCCTGCAGGGCCGAGGCTCCTACCCGGGAGGGCACAGTGGCCTCCTTGGCAGAACCCTCATCCTCTACCGGCCCCACGGCCCTGCCCATGGCTCTGCCCTGTGGCTCCCAGAAGCTGGCACAGATGGCACAGGAGCAGTCACACGCCTGGCTGCGACGGGAGGGGTCAGTGGATGAGGGACGCCACCAGCTTTTCAGCGGGGTTGGGGTCAGGCTCCGTGTGTGAGCAGGGGGTCACCATTTTGCGTGTCCCACCAACAGGGCCCTTGGTGTCTCGAGGCTCGTGTCTGTGGTCAGTCCCTGACGAGACTAGGCCGGGCCTGATGCAGCCTGGATCCCTCAGGGCCTAGGGGGTGCCCCGGCTCCTGGAGCATTCCTCTACACTCCTAGAGGGGCCTTCTAGAAGGTTCTGCCGGGCATACACACAGCTTTAACGCAGAGCTGAGAGCTGGGGTCTGGTGATTGCTGGGGGTGCTGGCGGAGGCTGGACGGCCTGATGACGTTTCTGGTGAAATGGGAGGCCAAGCAGGTGCCCAGGGAGGAGGGCAGGTCTCTGGCCCGCTGACCCCGCATCCTGGGATTTGATGGCCAGGAGGACAGGGCAGGGCAGCCGAGATCTGCGTGCCTGGGTCCCATGAGGCGTGGCTGTCATGGGTCCACGGGATGCTGGACAAATCTGGACACTCTCACCCTCTCCTGTGGGAGCCGCGGGGGCCCCAGGGGGCGGGGGGAGCCCTCCCTCCGGCCAGGCAGGTGCACGCGGCCTGCTGAAGGCCCATCGCCAGGCCCGCCTGCCGAGGCCGGGAGGCGGAACCGCCCAAGTGCAATTGAATCCGCCGTGATTAAGGTGCGGATTCCCGCGCATGTAAATGAGCCGCGAGACGCCAGCACCGGCCTTTTCTTTCTGCGCCTGCAAATAGACTCTGATAAGGGGATCTTTGTAATTACACGGAGCTACACTGGTCAATTCTGACTTTTAAATACCTCAGGGCCCAAGAAAGGAGAAAGCGCTGAACACATGTTCTTCTGGGCCGCGGTGGCGGGTCCCTTTGAATTCCGCCCGCTCGCGAGCCCAGCCACGGGGGCCGCAGCTCCTTTGTGAGCGCTATCGCTCCATCACCGCGCGAGATCATTTCCAAATTAAATTTTATGGTCCATTACTTACGGCTCCGACACTGGTCTAATGGAATCTTAAATGGAACTGACTTGATCTGTGTGGGGCTGGCCTCTCAGTTAAGATGTTATTTAGTTCTAATTATCAGATAATGAACTCGGGAAATTTAATTTTTAATATTTGTATGTCAAAAGTCCATTGTGCTTTGCCTGGAGACTTGGAATTAAAAGTTAACACGGGTCCAACACCAGTCCCAGAACATCCCCCCAAGGGCTGGGGCCACACTGAACCCCTACTGTGTGCAGACGGGAGCCCAAATGACCCCCGGGCACCCGGGTGGAAGAAGACCCAGGCTCTGCTGCTGCAGGGCGGTGGTGGGAGTGGACACGGGCACCAGGCGAGGCGTGCTGGGGGCTCTGGACCCCGAGTTGAGCGCCGGTGCCAGGCCCACCCTGCAGCGCAGGTGCCACGGGCCCAGGGTCCAGCCACTCGCAGGTCTGGCGTCTGTGGCAACGCCGTCACCCACAGCTGTCCCCCAGGCCCTCAGGGACAGTGGGAACCGAGAAAATATAGAAGCAGCAGCCCCCAGACCCTGGTCCTGGTGGAGACCCTGAGCACCGCTGCCGCGTTCCTGGACTTCACAATGAGGAGGGGAAGATGCACGTTTTCCCCCTTCCTGACGAGGTGGGGGGCACCTCCTCTCCAGGCAGAACTGCCAGTGGCCGCCCGCGGTCAGTCCACAGAGCCACCTGCAGGCAGCCCCAGCCCCGCACCTGCTCACACCCCTGGGCGGGGGTCTCAGGAGCTCTGGGGAGGCACTGTTCCAACCCCTGCCTCTAAGGGTCTGGGCCCAGGTGCTTCCGGGACAAGCCAGACCCTGTGCACCCCGCCCCCGTCTGAGCTTGGACTCGAGGCTGGAAGTCCCCCAACTCTGCCCCGACGTCAGGGCCCACTTATGCTTCCTGTAAGGAGCCAAAGTCTCGGGGATCTGATTCAACCATTTCTTAGCATCACTCAGACACGCGGGAGCTTCCTCTCTGCTCGGAGCACAGGGAGGCTGAGAGAGAGGAGGTGCTCAGGGTGGCGCTAGAGACCCCCAGGAGGGCTTCCTGGTGGAGGGAGCGACAGCAGGGCACTGGGGGGCAGGTGGGATTTGGCAATAGACAGAATCACGGCGGGGGCAGGGAGGGGGTGAGGGGGATGAGGGGACCGAAGGATGGACAAGGGGACAGGGTGACGGGTGAGTGTCCAGCGGTGGGGCAGCCGGGAGGACAAGGCTGGGCAGGAGACTGGTGTGGGTGGTGTGAGAGGAGGCCCAAGGGCTGGACTCCAGGGACCTGGAGCAGACAGGCCAGCCTGGTGCCCCCAGACTCTGGAGTCTCCCACCCAGACCAGCAGCTACAAGGTCACCCGGAGTCCCAGTGGAGGGCAGCGCTGGCTGGGCGTGGTCAGCTGCCCAGTGATGGCCGGCCGGCAGCCCTCCCCACGGGACGCTGTGCCGCTCTCCCCTCTGCCAAGCGCTCTGTCCACTGGCAGACCAGCAACGCCCAGGGGCTGAGCTGGGCATCTTCCCACCAGAGTTTTAATTAGTTGTGGCCCCAGGCAATCTCCCTCCTGCACCAGGGAGGGCCCTCGGCCGTGCTGGGCTCACCCACACAGGGCAGGGATGTTGACATCCATCTGCCGTTTCCAGCACCGGGAGGCCGGCTTCCACGGTGGCCACGGGCCTGCGCACACCAGCCCCGCCCCCCGGGGCCAGGAGGTTGGGAAGGGGTCTCTGCCCCACCCCCGCCCTCTCCCTGCTGTTCTCCGTACCACCAGGACGCATCCTCCCACGAGAGCGGCTCCCTCTGGCTCTCCGTGGCCACAGCGCTCTCGCCCGGCTCGGCCATCCGTCCCAGACTCGCCTTCTGGGGCCCGGAAGGTGGACATCCTCATCTTCACCCTCGTTTTCTTCAAATTCACATTTCACAAGATTTCTCGAATTGTTGAAGACAGAGCGAAAGAATAATTTTACTCTTCCCACGTAAGACACGGCCGTGCGGCCGACAGGGCGCCCCCAAAGTGGAGGGGCCACCAAGGTGGAGACGCAGGACCAACTTTCCGGCGTCTGGGCCCCACGGGGCAGCAGCCCGTCGTCCTCGCCGGCCCGTCCAGGAACTGACCCTGAGCCGGTCCCCCTCCCTGCCACACGCATGTAGGGGACACACGTGTGGTGTTTCCTCCCGCCCCCTCAACACGGATGGAGTCGGGCGCCCGACGGCCTCGTGCCTGCGTGCACTGGGGCCCTCCATGCCTACTGTGGCCCTGAGACGGCAGGTCAGCTCCGAGGAGCCCTTCCCCCAGGAGGTGGGACGCTTCCTCAGCCCAAGAGGACCGGAGCCCCTGCTCTTACAGTTAATCCTTTTTCATCATGAATAATTCTTCACATCAAACTTCCCTGTTCGACCCTGTGTGGTTTCTATCTCCTGATTGGACCCAGACTGATCTAACCTCTTCACGATTTTTTTTTCGGATTTCTTTATTGCAGTAAAACACACAACATAAAATGTATCCTCTTAACATTTTGAAGTGACAGTTCGGTGGTACTAAACACACTTACATTGCTGTGCAGCTGTCACCACCACCCACCCCCAGAACTTTTTCCATCTTGTGAATCTGAAACTCTGTCCCCTTTAAGCAACTGCTCAGTTTCCCCCCTCCCCCCAGACCCTGGCCCCCACTGCTCTACTTTCTGTCTCTGTGAATGTGACTCCTCTAGGGACCTCATATAAGTGGAGTCATAAAGTATTTGTTCTTTTGTGACTGACTAACGTCACTGTGTCCCACCGTGTGGATGGATCGCATTCACCCATCCAGACACTGCGTTGTTTCCACATCTTAGCTATCGTGAATAATGTTACTGTAAATATGAGCGTACAAGTATATCCCTGCTTTCAGGTCTTTTCGGAGTGTACCCAGAAATGGAATTACTGGATCCTATGGTAATTCTCTGTTTAAGTTTTTGAGGAACCCCCATACTGTTCTCCAGCAGATGCACCATTTAATACTTTCCCAACGACAGTGCACAGGGTTCCAGTTTCTCCACATCCTGGCCAACACTTGCTCTTTTCTGTTTCTTGTTTTTGTTTTTGTTTTTGTTTTAATAGTTGCCTAATGCGTATGAGGTGGTATCTCATTGTGGCTTTGATTTGTATTTCCCTGACAATTAGTGATGTTGAACATTTTTTCATGTGCTTGTTGGCAATTCATACATCTTCTCTGGAGAAATGTCTATTCAAGTCCTTTGCCCATTTTAATTGGGTTGTTTTACTTTGTTGTTGTTTTTGTTGTGGAGTTTTAGGAGTTCTCTGTATATCCTGGTTATTTTTTTTATTTTTATTTTTTTGGCTGTGTTGGGTCTTTCGTTTCTGTGTGAGGGCTTTCTCTAGTTGCGGCGAGCGGGGGGGCCACTCTTCATCGCGGTGCGAGGGCCTCTCACTATCAGCCTCTCTTGTTGCAGAGCACAGGCTCCAGACGCACAGGTTCAGTAGTTGTGGCTCACGGGCCTAGTTGCTCCGCGGCATGTGGAATCTTCCCAGACCAGGGCTCGAACCTGTGTCCCCTGCATTGGCAGGCAGATTCTCAACCACTGCGCCACCAGGGAAGCCATATCCTGGTTATTAATCCCTTATTTGATATATGATTTGCAAATATTTTCTCCCATTCTGAGGGTTGCCTTTTCACTCTCTTGATAACGTCCTTTGATGCACAAAAGTTTTAATTTTGATTAAGTCCAGTTTATTTTTTTCATTGCATGTGTTTTGGTGTCATATCCGAGAAATCATCGCCAAATCCAAAGTCATAAAGTTTTCCCCTATGTTCCCTTCTAATAGTTTCATAGTTTTAGTTCTTACTTTAGGTCCTTGATCCATTTCAAGTTAATTTTTGTATATGGTGTGAGGTAAGGGTCCAATTTGCATGTGTATATCCAGTTTTCCCAGCACCATCTTTTGAAAAGACTGTCCTTTCCTTTCCCCCATCAAATGGTCTTGGCACCCCTGTTGAAAATCATCTGACCATATGTGTGAGGGTTTACTTCTGGGCTCTTGATTCTATTCCATTGGTCTATATGCCAGTCTTTAGTGCCAGTGCCACACTGTTTTGATCACTGTAGCTTTGTAATAAGTTTTGAAATCAGGAACTGTGAGTCCTCAAACTTTGTTCTTCTTTTTCAAGATTTTTTTTAAAATTTCCCCAAATACTGTTGATCATTTCTGAGTACTATTTTTTTTAAGGGGACTCCATCTTTTTCGTGTTTGTTTGTTTGTTTGTTTGGCTGCGTTGGGTCATTTTTGCTGTGCACGGGCTTTCTCTAGTTGCGGTGAGCAAGGGCTACACTTCATTGTGTTGCATGGGCTCCTCATTGCGGTGGCTTCTCTTGTTGCGGTGCACAGGATCTAGGTACACGGGCTTCAGTAGTTGTGGCACGTGGGCTCAGTAGTTGTGGCTCATGGGCTCTAGAGCACAGGCTCAGTAGTTGTGGTGCATGGACTTTGTTGTTCCATGGCATGTGGGATCTTCCTGGACCAGAGATCAAACCCATGTCTCCTGCACTGGCAGGCAGATTCTCAACCACTGTGCCACCAGGGAAGTTCCCCTTTTTCAAGATTTTGAGTATTTGGGGACCTTGAGGTTCCATATGAATTTCAGGATGAGATTTTCTATTTCTGCAAAAAGTCTTGTTGAGATTTTGATAGGGATTGCATTAAATCTGTAGATCAATTTTGGTAGTACTGTTATCTTAACAATATTAAATCTTCCAATCCATGAACATGGGATGTCTTCCCATTTATTATGCCTTCCTTAATTTCTTGCAGCAATGTTTTGTTGTTTTCAAAGTGTAAATCTTTTACCTCCTTGATTAAGTTTACTCCTACATGTTTTATTCCTTTTGGTGCTATTATAAATGGAACTGTTGTCTTAATTTCCTTTTTGGATTATTTATTGTTTGAGTATAGAAATCTTCATGATTTTTCAAACCCTTTAAAATTAAGCTATAGTTTTAAAAATGCATAAAGTATGAATGTCCCTCTCAATTGTCACAAAATGAAATCCATGTATCCACCTCCAGGTCAAGAAATAGAATGTCACCAGCCCACCTGGTGTCACCTCCCAGGCACTTCTGTTCTCCCCACAGGTAACCAGTATCCCGGTTCCTAACTCCACAATTCACTTAGCTTGTTTGGAACTTCATACAGAGGAATCATGCAGTGAGTAGGAAGCTCATTAGTGGTGCTGTGTGTGGCAGTGGGTCATTCATCTCATGTGTCAACTATTTCCTTGTGTGGCTATTCCATGAACAATTTTCCATCCTACTGTTGCTGGCCACCTGGGTATTTCTGGTTTGGTGCTATTCCAGACAGCACTGCTAAGAACATTCTTGCACATGTCTTTTTGTGAACATAGGTGTGTGTTTCTGTTTGGTGATGCACCTTGGGGGGAAGTGCTGGGAGGGCCAACTGTTTCAGTTTTGTCAATATCGCCCAATCATTTTCCAACATGCTTGTACCAAGCTACACGGCCGCCAGCAGCGTGTAGGAGTCCTGGTGGCTCTGAAGCAGTGGCTGGACCAGCGCACAGAGCCTCTCAGAACTCATTGTACACGTCTCTTCCCAGCCCAACATTAGTGCTGTCACATGGGTGGCTTGAAATCAGCCACGTGGGAATATTTACACCACGGAAGCCGCCAACACAGCAGGTCAGGGCTCCTTTTCCCTGGAGGATGGGTCATTATCATTTCCCAGCACATTCCTGCCACATTCTAGTCTCCCCTGGTGCCCTGGTGTTTTCTATCTTTTCCTTCTCAGCTGCCAGGTGGTGTGCAGTCCCATCTCATTGTGGTTTTGATGTGCTGTTCCAGCTTACAAATGATGTCCAGCACCTTCTCCTGCGTTTATGAGTTGGTCATGGGGGTCCTCTAAAGGTGACACACCTATTCAAGTTTTCTTGTAGGTTTGAAGCAATTCTTTGTGTTGTGATAAATACAAGCCCTTCAATGACCACCTGTGCAAATACCTTCCCCCACAGTCTGGGTGGTGTTTTTGATGAATAAAAGCTCTGAATTTCTAGAATTTTTTATGGTTAGTACATTATATTGTACCACTTAAGACATAGTTTCTTACCCTGAGACCATGAAGATACTTTTTGTATGGTATCAATTTTTGCTTTATTCCATATGGATATCCGTTACCCAGCACTCACCACCTACTGAAAATATCATTTTAAAAGAAGACTAGCAAGTTTCTTGGTGGCCTAGTGGTTAAGACATGGCACTTTCACTGCTGTGGCCCAGGTTCAATCCCTGATCGGGGAACTGAGATCCCACAAGCCGCACAGCACAGCCAAAACAAAAACAAAAACAAAAACCATGACTAGCTTTAAGTATTTTTTTTTAATTTTATTTTTATTTCATTTATTTATTTATGGCTGTGCTGGGTCTTCATCTCTGTGCGAGGGTTTTCTCTAGCTGCGGCAAGCGGGGGCCACTCTTCATCGCGGTGCGCGGGCCTCTCACCATGGCGGCCTCTCTTGTCGCGGAGCACAGGCTCCAGACGCGCAGGCTCAGCAACCGTGGCTCACGGGCCTAGCCGCTCCACGGCATGTGGGATCCTCCCAGACCAGGGCTCAAATCCGCGTCCCCCGCACTGGCAGGCAGACTCTCAACCACTGCGCCACCAGGGAAGCCCTAAGTATTTTTATTACTATTAATTTCACCCAGGATGCAACTTTGCATGCATGCTCTCTCTCTCTCTCTCTCTCTCTCTCTCTCTCTCTCTCTCTATATATATATATATATATACATACATATATATTTTGGACATGCTGACCCTCTAAATACTTCAGTGTGAACTTCCTAAAAACAAGGACATTCTCTTATGTAGCCACAATATTAACCATCAAAATCAAGAAATCAACATAACAACAAAATATTATTATCTAACCTACTAATTCAAAGTCTGTCCCTGTCCCACTAGTGTGGGGAGCTTGCTGCTGGTTCCATCTGCCCCCCTCCCCCCACAGCCCTGAAGTTGAGGAGAGGACCCACTCTGGACATCAGCAGTGTCATCTCCGAAGAAATGTTTGTTCAAGTCCTTTTCCCAGTTTTAAAAAAAAATTTATTTATTTATTTGGTTGCGCCAGGTCTTAGTTGCAGCAAGCAGGCCCCTTAGTTGTGGCTCACGGGCTCCTTAGTTGTGGCAGGCATGTGAGATCTAGTTCCCTGACCAGGGATCGAACCTGGACCCCCCTGCGTTGGGAGTGCAGAGTCTTAACCATTGTGCCACCAGGGAAGTCCCTTTTCCCATTTTTAATTGGGTTAATTTTTTGTTGTGGAGTTTTAGGAGTTCTCTATATATTTGGGATATTAAACTCTTATCAGATATATGATTTGCAAATACTTTCTCCCATTCTCTGGGCTGCCTTTTCACTACCTTGATAGTGTCCTTTAGTGCACAAGTCGTTTTGTCGTTTCTTTGTTTTTTTTTTTAAATGAACATTAAGCAAATGTATTTGGTGTCAGGGCTCTACTTTTTTTTTTTTTTTAATTAATTAATTAATTAATTTTTGACTGTGTTGGGTCTTCGTTTCTGTGCGAGGGCTTTCTCTAGTTGCGGCAAGCGGGGGCCACTCTTCATCGCGGTGCGCGGGCCTCTCACTGTCGCGGCCTCTCCCATTGCGGAGCACAGGCTCCAGACGCGCAGGCTCAGTAGTTGTGGCTCACGGGCTTAGTTGCTCCGTGGCATGTGGGATCTTCCCAGACCAGGGCTCGAACCCGTGTCCCCTGCATTGGCAGGCAGATTCTTAACCACTGCGCCACCAGGGAAGCCCAGTGCACAAGTTTTTAATTTTGATTAAGTCTAATTTATCTGGTTTTTTTCATTGCCTGTGCTTTTGGTGTCATATCCAAGAAATCATTACCACCTTCAACCAACCTTTGCCGAGTCCTCTTGGGGGGACGGGGGGACTGTGACGGCTGAGCGAGGGGTAAAATAGGGCTCTGGGCTCAGCGGGACCCCAGAGGAGAAGACGCTTCTCTATGACAGCCACGGGCTGGAGGGGCAGGGGCCAGAGGGGGTGGGGGACTGCCCCGAGTCAGTGGGGTGCAGGTTAGCCCACCAGGTTCTAAGGGCGGGCCCCCTCCACGCCACCCTCTCCAGCCGCAGGATCCCGTCACCGGGCCCTGCCCGCCAGCAAATCCGGGAAGGACCCACCTCGCGGGCGCTGCCTTCCGCTCTGTCCCGGCAGCCGTGGGTGACCCATGGCATCAGCAGCACCCAGATCCTGCCTCTGAAGCGGGAGGAAGCTTCGGCACCAGGCCTGGGGGTGGGCCGGGGTGAGGGTGGGGACACACCCATGGATACAGGGGCGTGCCAAAGGGCCCCCGAAACCTGGAGCTTGACTGTCATAACTGGTGAGAGGCCATGTGCTCGACAAGAAACCGCCTCCCGCTAGACCTGCACGGGGTTTGGGGGGGAGCTTCTGGTGGTCCCTGCCCGGCGCCCACCTGGGTGGCTTACTCTGTATGGGGTCAGGGCGTGACATCACGGACAGCGTGGGAAGATGGGGCACTGGTCTTGAGGGTGTCTGCCCCAAAGTGGCCGTCCTAAGGGGTCCGAGCGCCAGGGCAGGCAACGCGAGGCCCGTCCAGGTCCTGGTCCAGATCCTGGTCCTGCCTGGGCGCCCGATGGAGGAGCGGGGTGAGGGTGTCGTGTGGAAGCTCGCACGGCACCCTCATGTGGCCACCGCCCCACCTCATCGGGCCCTGCCGACTGCCCCAGGGGGGACATGCGCTGTGTCCCATGTGGCCACCCCACCCACGTGCTCCTCCCAGGCTCCGAGGTCCCCGATGTCCCCTGGTTGTGTGGACGAGCCTGCGTGTCCCCAGATGAGGGATGAGGCCCCCCGCACAGGATGTGGACCTGGAGTGAGGGCTCCGTGGGATAGTGACGCCTATGTCCCACGGTGGCACCCACCCCCAGGCCCCCCTGCCTGTGGTGGGTGCAGGGGTCGGTGGGCAGGGAGCTGGGCAGGCCAGGAACATTGGCTTGCGGGGGCCTCTTCTTAATTCACGCGGGTGGCTCTGAGTTTGAGTAAATTCATTGAGAAGCAAAAGCCCCGTGCAGGCTGCTGTCCCAGGAGTCCTTGGTGCCATCGTGGGGGGCGGTCTCAGGCCCGTCTCGGTTCAAGGAGGTTCTCACAGGGCACGGGAGGGAGAGGGCTACCACCCAGAAGCCCTGTACCTTCCGGTTCAAATTTATACTCTTCTTTTTTTTGGCTGCACCACACGGCTTGCAGGATCTTAGCTCCCCGACCAGGGATCAAACCCGGCCCTTGGCAGTGAAAGCGTGGAGCCCTAACCACTGGACCACCAGGGAATTCCCTCAGATTCATGCTCTTAATTGCAATCAATACCCAGAAATTGTTTGATTCCGTCCGTGGTACCATCCACCAGAGCAAGAGCCGCGGAGAAAACTAGGCAGACACAGTGGTGGTCAGGTCCACGTGCAGGTGGCCCCAAATTATCCACCGGCTACTCTGCCAATTAATAGGCCCGAGGCCACCATCCTCCCAAGTGAGTGGGGTGGGGGCAGCCCCTGGCTGGCGTAAATCACGTTCTTCTGCCACCAGGTCCGGGCGGTGGCTCCTCCAAGAGGACTAGCCTCACGGTCCCCTAAATTCCAACGCTGGTGATTGATGCCACCTGCTTCACACACGCCGACGCCACCATCTGCTTACAGGGAAACATAAACTTTGAAAAAGCGTGTCCCGCTGATTTTAACTGGGCTAATTTATTGCTCACAAGCAGAGGAGCAGGATTTGCGGCGAGTTCTCCAGCCACCCAGGAGCCCGCAGCCCGGCCCCGTGTGCACGATCGCGCTTGATAAGGACAGCGCCAACGACGGCGCGGCCGGCAGCCCCCCGAGAGCACCGGGGAAAAGAGCCAAGGCAAAGCGCCTCTGTGGGGGGATTTATTTCTGAATTAAACACTCCCAGCCCCAACGGAAGCCTATTCATTTTCACAATCAGCTTTCTTCCCAGTTGTAAACAGCCTCTTCCTAAAACTTGTGCATGATTTTAATTACAGATAAGTTTCTCTTTAAAGGCCAGGCATTCACGCCTGGGCTACTGAGCTGAATTCAATACATCTCTGTGTTCCTGGTGTCCGGCTGATGTACAGGCTGGGAGAGCTGCCGACCCGGCTGGCACACGGGCAGCTGCCGGGTTCTGGGTGTCCCCGGGCCCGGAGGCGCTGGGCACTGGGGGCCTGCCAGCCTCTCCCCACCCCTGCCATCTGTCAGGACACAGTCGAGGAAGCCACGCAGGGCTGACGTGCCCAGACCCTCCAGCACACGCCCTCACGGGGAGGCACTGCCCACGAGAAGGAGGCCTCAGGCCCCACACGCTGCCGGGCTGGGCACACAGTGCGGGTGGCCGGCCTCCGGGGCCAGTGCTGAAGCC